>NC_139689.1:48337034-48937034 GCF_964106915.1 Podarcis gaigeae
CAGTCTATATCTGTAGTGTCCTCCTGGTCCTGTTTTGCGGTTCTGCCCCACTGCCAAAGCCTCCATTACCTGGGTAATATGATGGTGCCCAGGAGGCAGCAATGGCAGTTTCTGGCAAGATCTAGTCTTGCCAGAAGCCACCACTTTTTCTGGAGTTTTGGGGTGGCCGGGGGGGGGGGCGCCGCCTCTTGGGGTTCTGCTGCCTGAGGCAGCTGCCTCAGCTCACCCCATGGGCCCTGATAGTCTGGATCTGCAATAAATAGTGCCTGCTTTCACCTGCAAACCATCCCCTCTGGTGCTGCTTTTGCAGCTGAGAAAGTGCAGCCTGACACGTGAGTCAGCTAGTAGTGTATAGTTCAGGGAGATTATGGGCTGTTGCTTAACACTGGCCTGTGCCCATTTCTCTGATGTAGCTGCCAAACAGAAGTCCACGCCTGTCGCTGGCTGTTCGATATCAATTAGATAGAAGATTATCGCAAATTGGCTGGAGCCACTTATTAAATAATCGGGGCAATTAACTCCTTAACTAAGTGAAATATACTCGGGAGTCCTGCTCTTTATTGCAGTATTGGATTGTAGCCAATGTTACGTCATACTCATGAGCAGACCCCTCTGAAATTACTATTACAACAGACAACGGACTTATGGAGGCTTACAGATAAAATAAGAACAGCTAAAAGAAAAAAAACAATAATTAAAAAAAATTAAATATTCTCTGCAGATATTTGGGAGATGAACTGTGAAATATTCTCAGAGTCCTGCAGTGATTTCATGCTCTTCATTGTGGCTTGTAAAACAGTGATTGAATTCTCTTTTACAGTGGTGCCCTGCAAGACGAATGCCTCGCAAGACGAAAAACTCGCTAGACGAAAGAGTTTTCCGTTTTTTGAGGTGCTTCACAAGACGAATTTCCCTATCGGCTTGCTTCGCAAGACGAAACATATTGCGAGTTCTTGCGAGTTTTTTCCCTTTTTCTTAAAGCCGCTAAGCTAAGCCGCTAATAGCGCTAAGCCGCTAAGCCACTAATAACCGTGCTTCGCAAGACGAAAAAAACCACAAGACTAAAAGACTCGCGGAACGGATTAATTTCGTCTTGCGAGGCACCACTGTATATACTTTATTGACACAATGAGTTCCATCTGATTGGCTGATTCTGCTTCCCTCCTGGAGCCTGGTTGGGCTGCTACTGCAGGCAGGGGAATGATGGGAAGACTTAACTAGATTTTAAGATGCTGTGTCTCTCTTGAAAAGGTTTTCCATGATGGTCGCATTACACAGTCGTTAGGCTTTCATTGGTCGGAAGCTGGATCTATTGTATTTGCATTTGCAACCAGATGTTCAGAGAAATCTAGCTGGACAGTAACCCACCCCAAGCCAACCCCAACTGGAGCAGCTTGGAGCCTGCTTTGCGTGGCGAGTTCCCGCCTCCCACCAGTAGGAATAAAGACACATGACACAATTACCGTATTGTTTGCTCTATACGATTCACTTTTCCCCTCCTAAAAAGTAAGGGGAAATGTGTGTGCGTCTTATGGAGCGAATGCAGGCTGCGCAGCTATCACAGAAGCCAGAACAGCAAGAGGGATTGCTGCTTTCACTGCGCAGCGATCCCTCTTGCTGTTCTGGCTTCTGAGATTCAGGATATTTTTTTTCTTGTTTTCCTCCTTCAAAAACTAGGTGTGTCTTATAGAGCGAAAAATACGGTATTTTAGGTTAATGGGCTAAAATTGGCCACAACTTTATTGGTTACAGGTAAAGAGCGGTACAGTGGTGCCCCGCAAGACGAATGCCTCGCAAGACGAAAAACTCGCTAGATGAAAGAGTTTTCCGTTTTTTGAGTCATTCCGCAAGACGAATTTCCCTATGGGCTTGCTTCGCAAGACGAAATGTCTTGCGAGTTCTTGCGAGTTTGTTTCCTTTTTCTTAAAGCCGCTAAGCCGCTAATAGCCATGCTTCGCAAGACGAAAAAACCGCTAGACGAAGAGACTCGCGGAACAGATTAATTTCGTCTTGCGAGGCAGCACTATATTGGCATTGGTCCTATCCAACTATCCGGCTTCAGCCTGTTTGCTTGAAGACCGGGAAGGGTTAACACCAGCAGGGGGAGCCCTGCTGTTGCACATCAACTAGGGACTCCCCCGGGGTCACACTCGGGGGCGCGCTTTAGGCCCTGACCTCCATAGGCTTTGGACGAGGCCATGCCCCCTGGAATCCTTTACCGGGCTGCCCTTCAATATTTGGGGGAGGTGATGGCGCTCCTCCCCCCCAACACCTCTACATAACAATACCCCTACCAATGCCTAACCGCCAAAACCAAAGGAGTTGTGACTATTTGCTATGAGATAGGCGAAAAACCAGATGGTCGGTGCCAGTTTGCCAAGTGGAAAAATTCCTACCAGGCCCCTAAAGGTGACCAACCGAGGTCTATAGCAAGGTCAGAAGGGGAACCTTGAAGGGCGGGCGGGTGGGAAACCTAAGAAGCTGAGCGGCCAAAGAGGGAGATCCCGGGCCGCGCTTGCCTTAAGTGAGGCAAGCCACACCCCCTGAGCCAGCTGATTGGCTGGCCAGGGGATGACGCGGCCTTAGGATTCCCCAGATCGTGGGGGGGCTGGAAGCCAGCCTCCGTGCGCATGTTGGGGGCGTGAAGCCCACAACAACAACACCTCCTCCCGAGGTCGGAAGGGCTTTCTCTCAGGCTTTCCCCCACAACTGGTGCTGTTTGAGAGTGATACCATGCAAACCGGGCAGTTTAAATGGGAATGCAAACAACTGCAAACACACAGTAAACTCTGGAGCAGTCAAAACCCGTGTTTGCAAAAGGGCAACAGAAAGGCATGTCTGTTGATTTTTATACCAATTTCCCCCAAGGAATCCCGGGAATTTGTGTGGGGTTTAGTAGACCCCACACAAAGCTGTAGTTCCCTAGGATGCACAGGAAGAGGGAGCAGATATCAAAGCAGTTTAAATCTCTAGTTGAAGGCAGACCTTGAGGCTGTTTAAGCCAGCGGCATGAGTAGATCTACTGAAATTAATAAGCATGACTAAGTTAGGGTCCATTAATTTCAGTGGGTGTACTCTGTGTAAAACCTACTCAACTACTACCCCTGATCCTAAGCAGCTTTACTCAGAATTAAATCCCATTTAAATTTATTTAGTTCATTGGGCCTTCATTGGTCCCATTTAGTTCATTGGGTATGTGTAGGATTGCAGCCTTAAAAAGTGTTGGGTTCACCTAATTAATGATCCCTCCCTCCCTATCACATGCTGTATGTGGGGTTGGATGTGTACAATCTGCATTAAGACTGGAGGCGAGGGAATAGTTTTGTCAAAGAGCTGGACATGGTTTTTATGGAAAACAGGGTTTTGATATTGTTTCGAAATCATGTCTAATCAGGCGTGTGTGCTTACAACATCTCAAACCACTTTCAACTCTCCTCCACTATAAAACACAGAGCTAACAAAATAATGGTTTTAATAGAGCCAATTGGTCTTCACAAACTAAATGTTATTTGTACTTAAAAAACACACACCCAAACTGGCTGCTTTCTTATTTTGCAGTAAAGACAGTCTCAGGATTCCATTCTGGACAATGCTCCCAATTCAGACTGGGCCCCCACATCTCTTCCTTGCTAAATATTGCTCCCCTTCCCCCAAGGTGTTTTTTATTACAAATTACACCTTTGGGAACAAAGTGCAGCCAGGAAAGGGGGTGAAGGTGAGGCAGAAAACTCAGTCCAGTATACCTGAAGGAGCGTCTCCACCCCCATCATTCTGCCCGGACCCTGAGGTCCAGTGCCGAGGGCCTTCTGGTGGTTCCCTCACTGCGAGAAGCCAAGTTACAGGGAACCAGGCAGAGGGTCTTCTTGGTAGTGGCACCCGCCCTGTGGAACACCCTCCCACAAGATGTCAAAGAGATAAACAACTACCTGACATTTAGAAGACATCTGAAGGCAGCCCAGTTTAGGGAAGCTTTTAATGTTTAATAGGTTATTGTATTTTAGTGTTTTGTTGGAAGCCGCCCAGAGTGGCTGGGGAAGCCCAGCCAGATGGGCAGGGTATTATAAATTATTGTTTTTGTTGTTGTTGTTGTGACAAGGACCCCCAATTTGGATCAGGTGCACATTCTGAAGCAGACCCCACCCCCACCCACCGCAACTGCTTTTTCTTAGGCATTGATGGCAGAGTTATCTCTTTCACCTCCTAAAGGGCAAAAGGAGACAGTCCGGGGTGAGATCTCCTGGGGATCGGGGGGTTGTGTGTGCTGGATATTTTTTCTGACCCCCATCAGATTGCCATTCATTCCCCCCTGCCTCTAAAGTGAGTTTTGCAGAAATATTAAATGCAGTGGGTGGGGATCAGGGTCATTTCTTTGCTTTACGTTATCTTTCTAAAACTAGAAGGCAAGTAGATTTCTAAGTTTAAAAAGCCGCTCTACAGTGGTACCTCTAGTTACGGACTCAATCCATTCCAGGGTGCCGTTTGCACCCCGAAAAGTCCATAACTAGAGTGCTGCTTCTTCGCACATGCGCAGCACGATAGAGCGCTTCTGCACATGTGCGAAGTGCACGCGCGGCGAAACCCGGAAGTACAGTGGTACCTCTGGATACGAACAGGATCTGTTCTGGAGCCCCGTTCGCATCCTGAAGCGAACGCAAGCTGCGTCTGCACGTCTGTGCATGCGCAGGTCGTGATTCACCGCTTCTGCGCATGTGTGTGACATCATTTTGACCATTTGCGCATGCACGAGTGGCAAAACCCGGAAGTAACGCATTCCGACTTCTGGGTCACCGCAGAGCGACTTCAACCCGAGGTATGACTGCATACACTTCTGGGTTTGCCGTGTTCGCAAGCCAAAAAGGCACAACATGAACCTAACACAACACAAGGTATGACTGTACTTCTTCAAAATATGTAATGTTCAGATCATGACAAAAGTCTTGTTATTGGGAATGAAACTGGGCTAAGAAGATGTTCTTTGGCAGGTTGCGGGACACGAGTGGAAAGATCCGTGGAGAGAATCTATGGAGGAAACATTGCTGTGGAAGGGGAGTGGCCATGGCAAGCTAGTCTTCAGCTGAACGGCATCCATCGCTGTGGCGCCACACTGATCGGTGATATATGGCTTTTAACTGCAGCTCACTGCTTTAGAGGGTGAGAAGATCTCTCCCCCCCCCCACCTCCCAGCCTTGCTAAAACTGTATCCGGGTTCTGCACCAACATTACATGAGTAATCAGAATCTTTAAAAAGCTATCACATCACGTGCAACCACTACCCCAGCTATATATATGTTCAAAACATATGAAATTGATGCTTACCGTATTTTTCGCTCTATAGGACGCACGTTTCCCCCTCCAAAAATTAAGGGGAAATGTGTGTGCGTCCTATGGAGCGAATGCAGGCTCCTTGGCTTCAGCGATAGCAACGCGAAGCCTCCGAAGCGCAGAGGGAACGCGTTGCTTTTGCTGAAGCCTGGAGAGCGAGAGGGGTTGGTGCGCACCGACCCCTCTCGCTCTCCAGGCTTCAGGGATAGCTGCCTGAAGCCTGCGGAGCGCAGCGCAAGTTCCCACTGCGCTCCGCAGGTTTCGGGTTCCTTTCAGCAGAGAGGGAGAGCTGCACAGCGCCCCTTCAGCCAAGCGGGAGGAGAAATGGAAGGGGCTCCGTTTCTCCTGCTGCTTTGCTGAAGGGGCGCTGAGCAGAGAGGGGGAGATTTTTTTTTTCTTGTTCTCCCCCTCTAAAACAAGGTGCGTCCTATGGTCCGGTGCGTCCTATAGAGCGAAAAATACAGTAGTTATTTTGCCCCGCTCATGGTTCTCCTCCCATCCTGGCTTTATTTCTTCCAAGTTGGACTTATTTCTGGCCAGGGAGACCTCAGTGGGGAGAACTGTGGGGCCAAATCAGTAGGCAAGGGGAGAATTCTGCCCTACACAATCCCTTCTTTTGCCTTAATATTAACTTGTTGTTAAGAAAGGCTGGAGTGCAATAAAACTCTATGTGCCTGTTGAGTAGAATGTAGTACAATATTATTATTGTATCGCTCTCAAATGTGTTTTAGAGTGAGGGATCTCCGCAGCTGGACAGCTAGTTTTGGGGCCCGCTTAAACCCTCCACTATTGAGAAGGAACCTTCGCCAGATCATCGTCCATGAGCAATACGCCGAGAGCGTCATGAGACATGAGTTTGACATTGCTGTCGTGCAGCTTGCGTACCCAGTTCAGTTTACGGCAGCCGTGCATCGCATCTGTCTCCCGGAGGCATCGTATATCTTCCCAGAAAACACCACCTGCTTCGTCACGGGATATGGTGCTCTGAGAGATGAAGGTCAGTAAACTATCTGTTCAGCTTAAACACAGACGTTGACTTTCAAGGTGCAGTCACTGTGGCAAGGCTGGTTCCAAGTCATGGAGTGACATTCCCCTGCTGGGCTCTCCCATAGCAGGTCCAATCCCAAACCACCAGTTAGAGAAGAAGAAGAAGAGTTTGGATTTGATATCCCGCTTTATCACTACCCGAAGGAGTCTCAAAGCGGCTAACATTCTCCTTTCCCTTCCTGCCCCACAACAAACACGCTGTGAGGTGAGTGAGGCTGAGAGACTTCAAAGAAGTGTGTCTGGCCCAAAGTCACCCAGCAGCTGCATGTGGAGGAGCGGGGAATCAAACCCAGTTCACCAGATTACAAGTCCACTGCTCTTAACCACTACACCACACTGGCTCTCCAAAGAGAGTTATCCAAAGAGAGCAAAGATATAAACACAGGGAAGGTGTTGCTCCTGCCACTACAAGCAGTGGCATAGCATAGTGGTGTGGGGAACAGGACCTGCGTGGGCCCAAACCTTCCAGAGGACTCCCTCTCCCACTTTGTGGGAGTGGCTGCTACTCCTCAGAAGCACCTGATCCGGTTGGGTTTGGTGGACCGTCCTGAGGTGCCAATGCCATAAAGGGGACGAAAGTGGCGCTGTGGTTTAATCCACTGAGCCTCTTGGGCTTGCCGATCAGAAGGTCGGCGGTTCAAATCCCCACAATGGAGTGAGCTCCCGTTGCTCGGTCCCTGCTCCTGCCAACCTAGCAGTTCGAAAGCACGCCAGTGCACTATGTGACACTATGATGTGAAACAGCTCTATTAATTTTTCAGATTTTAATGTATAGTCTACATAAAGGTTTACTCAATTCTTTTTTTCTTTGCATTTTCAAAAAGAGGAACAGAGAGCATATTTAACCCCCCTCCCCTGTCTCACGTACAACTTCATACCAAATACAGCATGTATGCAAATACCATATGACTTCCCTTCCACACTTTTCCTGGTTCCTTTTGCTTTTCTACTACTTTTCTGTAAGTGCTGTTTTTACATCAGTAGTAAGTTTAAGTAGTAAGAGACGCGGGTGGCGCTGTGGGTTAAACCACAGAGCCTCTTGGGCTTGCCGATCAGAAGGTCGGCAGTTCGAATCCCTGCAATGGGGTGAGCTCCCGTTGCACGGTCCCTGCTCCTGCCAACCTAGCAGTTCGAAAGCACACCAGTGCAAGTAGATTATTAGGTACGCCTCCGGTGGGGTCGTATGTGCTTGCAGGTGTCCATAATCTTGGGGTGCAAAAGGCACACAGGGGCACAGTTACCCCATTCAGGACCAGGGAGTCCTCCACACCAGCCCACCCCCTGTTCCCCAAGAACAGTACTTCTGTCTTGTCAGGATTCAACCTCAATCCATTAGCCACCATCCATCCTCCAACCGCCTCCAGGCACTCGCACAGGACCTTCACTGCCTTCACTGGTTCTGTTTTGAAAGAGAGGTAGAGATTGAGTATCTGTATCATGTCTGGCTGAACCAGAGGTTTCATATTGCTAATCCTAGAGGGTCACGTTGCAAACTCCCTGTTTTGTTAGGGCTTCCAGGGCTGAGCACGTACTGCCTAAGGAACTCACTAGGTGAAGTTTAAGCATCAAACCATGAGATCCTTGCTTCAGATTTGGCAACTCTTAACAACTCCCCCACCTGCAATGGAGGTGAAGTGCTCAGAGTGCGTTGGTAGCAGTGCTTCTGTAACTGAACGATGACTCTGTGGTCCTGTGTTGCATGGGGTGTGGGGTTATGTGGTGCTTCTATGTGTGTTACACCGCACATAGAATTCCTACAAAATTTCACGCCACCCATATTATTTTGGAACTAGGTCCCAGCGTCGGTGAACTTCGCCAAACAGAAGTGAAAATCATAGGCAATGAGATTTGCAACAGATGGAACGTGTACAATGGCGCCATTTCGGCAGGGATGCTTTGTGCTGGGTACCTGGAAGGAGGAAGCGATGCCTGCCAGGTAAGTCCAATAGCTTAATAGTAGAGGGATGCAGGGAGAGAAATCCATGCAGCTTGCATTTTAATGCAACGTATCTAATTTGCAGCTCCAAAGCCAGCATGTGGCTCTAAACCAGGGGTTGGCAAACTATGGTCCACGGGCCAGATTCGGCCCAATTGCCCTACGGATCCAGCCCGTGGATGTTCTGTGGATCATCTATTCTGTTCGCTAATTTTTTTCCATTAATTTTTTTCGGCGGCGCCATTGGGGGGCGCCATTTCCCCCGTCCTCTCATAAACCATGGTGCCTCCTTCCTTCTCCTGGCTTCTCCACGCCCTGCGTAGTGGAGGAAGGGGGCTGGGCTGAGCTGGCTGAGCGCCATTTTGTAACCAAACAATTAAACCCCTGTGTTGCATACAATCATCAGTAATATCCAAGGCAACATGATCATCAGTAATAGCCAAGGCAACCTCTCCCGGCTGGAGAGGTTGCGCGGGACTAAAGAAGCCATAGGCTTCTTTGCTCTTTGGGGCTGGGGGGGGGGACCCGGGCTTCCCCAGCAGCCCCGAGAAGCTTGCGGAGCAGCGGGAAGGCTGCGTGCCTTTCCGCTGCTCCCCGACCTGCTCTTTGGGGCTGGCGGAGGGCTTCCCCCCACCAGCCCCAAAGAGCAGGTTGAAAGGAACCCGAAGTTGCCTTTGGGTTGCCTTCACTGAAGCCTGGAGAGTGAGAGGGTCGGTGTGCCTGAAAGCGACTGAATGCACCTTGAACAGGCACCTTGTTTTAGAGGGGGAGAACAAGGGGGGGGGAATTCTCCCCCTCTCTGCGCAGCGCCTCCTGCCACTTCGCTGAATGGGCGCTGGACAGAGAGGGGGGATTTTTTTTTTCTTGTTCCCCCCCTCCAAAACAAGGTGTGTCCTATGGTTGGGTGTGTCCTATAGAGCGAAAAATACGGTACCCGCTGTTTCGTGGAATTCTTCTTCAGCACAGCAGATGGATACGGAAATGCTTCATAAACTGCAAATTAATTATTGAAATGATGACCTGCATATGCATGGTAACTTACAATAACTCAAATTATTATAAACTGTACGCATTAACTATAATGTCAATTCAATATGAAATGACATACCCCATCTATATGGTGAATGGAATTGTAGAAGACCAATTGCTATGGAGCAGTGGTCATAAAGTTATGTAGCATATTTTTCGCTCTATAAGACGCACCAGACCATAAGACACACCTAGTTTTTGGAGGAGGAAAACAAGAAAAAAAATATTCTGAATCTCAGAAGCCAGAACAGCAAGAGGGATTGCTGTGCAGCGAAAGCAGCAATCCCTCTTGCTGTTCTGGCTTCTGGGATAGCTGCGCAGCCTGCATTCGCTCCATAAGATGCACACACATTTCCCCTTACTTTTTAGGAGGGAAAAAGTGAGTCTTATAGAGCAAAAAATACGGTAACCACTGCTACTAAAGGCAGGCACAGGAGCCATGGTTGGGAGAGTGCAGCGCCGACATTAGCAGCATAGGTAGGCAGGGGCTGGGGGCGAGAGAGAGAAGTTCCCTCCGCTGCACGCGTGCGGTCCGGCCCTCCACAAGGTCTAGGGGACGGTGGACCGGCCCCCTCCCCAAAAAGTTTGCTGAGCCCTGCTCTAAACCCCACTGCACCAAATAATATGCATATCAAAAATGGTATTCTTTCCTCTCCTAGGGCGACTCTGGTGGTCCTCTGGTTACTCCTGATTCTAGAGGAATATGGTACCTGGTTGGCATAGTGAGCTGGGGTGAAGAATGTGCGAAGCCAAACAAGCCTGGAGTCTACACGCGAGTAACTTACTATCGGGAATGGATTGCTGCCCGCACTGGGATATGAAGCTGCAAAGGAGGATTCTCAGGCAATGTCAGAGCCTGGAACCCCAAGACATTTGGACTATACATATATATATATACATATGATGCATATAGCTCCATTGTTTTGGTCTGCTCTGGTTTCAGAGCAGGCCTGGTGCCTCTACTGGAAGCACCAACACAATTCCATGCCAAATTACGCCATGCCCACCAGCCTCATTTTATTTCACGTTCTTGGTTTTGTTTTGTTTTTTTGTTTTTTTACAAGGAGAGCAATAGATTGAGGAATACAGTTGCAACCAGCAAGAAATGTTTTGTGTGTGGTTCTTTACGTTGCCAATCCATGAAACAGTTGTACTGTTTTAATACAGTGGATCTCTTACTGCCATATCTTTTTTGATAACCTGGCTGACAGTGCTTTTTTAAAGGGGTTCACATCCTGTTTTGCTCAAGGAAATGACTACGCATAGGGACTAGGAACAGCCCAATTTATTTCTTCCCCCTTTCAAGTCTAAATACCCCAGTCACAAATATCCCAGCCAGTACCTTGGGGGAGGTGGAGCCTTGGGCAAGAGTCTGCCTGTGCAGTGGCATAGCGTGGGTTGTCAGCACCCAGGGCAAGGCAAGTAGTTTGCGCCCCCTAACCCGTGGATTTGCACCCCCATCCCTAACCCCCAGATGTTGCGCCCGGTGCGGCCGGCCCCCCCTTGCACCCCCCACGCTACGCCACTGTGCCTGTGATCTCCTTAACTCAGGAATGGTGGAGAGGGGTGAGGCAGGAAGATCGAGAAAGCACAGAGAGCCCACTGTGGTATTCTGTTACCTTGAGTGCACCCTGATGCAGAGCCGTCTTTCCCATAGGACTTAGTGGCTCGTTGCGCCAGGGCGCTGACCTCTCAGGGCTGCCCCAGCTTTGCCGACGGCCTCGCCTTTCCCTGCACGCCACCAGCTCTGCCCCACCAACCATCTTTCCCTCCTACCCTCCTCGGCCTGCCCCCCTTTGCGGGTGGGCGCATTGGCGCTGCTGCTGCTGCTTCTTGTGCTGCTCCCATAAACGCTCCGTGGCAGCCGCACGGGCAGCAGTGGACAAGGAGCCGCTCCTCAACTCTGAGGCGGTGGCCGAGGACGGGCTGCCTCCTCCTCCTCCTCCTCCCCCCCCTCAGCCGTGGGAATCCCATCAGCCCAGTGGCGTAGCGTGAGGGGTGCAGGGGGGGCTGGCTGCACCGGGCGCAGCATCTGGGGGTTAGGGTTAGGGGGCGCAAATCCATGGGTTAGGGGGTGCAAATTACTTGCCTTGCCCTGGGTGCTGACAACCCACGCTATGCCACTGCATCAGCCGCTGTCGTCGTTGTCTGAGGAAGCGGTGGGAGTGGCAGTGGTGGGAGCGGCTCCCAAGGGGCCTCCTCCACCGCACCAGTGCCCGCCGCCCCACCACCACCACTCCCTGGGGCACAGGCGGCGGTGTGGCAACTGCCTCCTGCTCCTCGGGCCCCTGGGCCCCTGGGCAGCAGCGAGAGTGCTGGCAGCAGGCTGTCATCAGGCAGCGAAGGAGGAGGCACCCTGGAGCCCCGCAAGCGAGCGCGGGGTTCTGGCAGTCTGGCCAGCTGCGCTGCGTCCACCACATTGACAGCGTCTTCTGTGGGCGGCGGCTCCCGGAGCTAGGAGGTGGTCCGCGAGTTGGGCCCCGAGTTCTAAATTCTGAGAAAGGGAGGGGGTGCCGGAGGGATCTTTGCACCAGGGTGCCGGATATGCTTAAGACGGCCCTGTCCTGATGTCAAGTTTCCCCTCAGATCTGTTGTCCTGACACCCAAGAGCGGAACGAAAGATTCTATGAGCGCATTGTATTTCACAATGCGTGGTGCGCCTGCAAGCATCAAACCAGTATCGTGTTTTTGCTCTGCTTCCTGTGCACCTGAGGGGGCTTGGTGGACTTCTTGCTGCCATCATCAGGGTCTGGAGAAGGTTACCCACAGAGGACTCGCAGCATTAACATCCCAAGAGGGACTTGCTTCTCCAGTAGCCACAGCCTTGGATTCCAGCAAAAACCAGGCATGGTTCTGCAGCCTTGCTTCCAGCTCACAAATTTCAGACTCCCCACACTGGCCTTTGTCTTTCTAACTACCAGAGAGTTGGTGAAACCCCCCCCCCCCCAATTTTCTGTCTGGCACACAGCCACTTCTTTTGTTACCTGACTGGCCCATACTTAGAGAGCCACTGCCTCACCAGGAAGCTAGCCTGGCTTTTCCAGGAATTGAATCGTAGCTATTAACTGTTCCCTTTTTTAAAGGGAAATTCCCTTATTCCGAATAGGATTCCTCACAAGAAAAGGGAAAAGCTGACAGCTATGAATTGAATCATAGCTATCAGGGAGGCAGTGGGAGACAGGAGTGCCTGGTATGCTCTGGTCCATGGGGTCACAAAGAGTCGGACACCACTAAACGACTAAACAACAACAAATGAATTGAATCAGTGCTGAATCCAGGAACTCATAACACTAATATGCCCAACTATGCATTTCAAAGTATTTTTCTTACGGACCAACATGGCTGCCTTTGTTGTTTCGTTAGCCAAAATGTTTATCTGCATTTTAATTCATCTCTTCAGCAATAGCAATAGCAGCGACTGCAACGTTCACATAAATAGGAGAGCACCTGGCTTAAAGGCAAATGTAAGCCTTGCGTTCCCATTCTAACTTCCTTCGATGGGCAGTCATTTGCTGGGAGTATACCTGAGACCTAAGTTGTTTGCTTGCCACCTCCTCTGCAAATCTGACGCAAGATTCAAGTCGCATGTTGAGATCCTTGTGTGATGCAACAGAATTAAGGTGGGAGCAGCCAAGCTTAACTCATTTTTATTTTTTTTAATAGCTCGTCCATGATGTGTTTTCCTTCCCACCTCCTTTAAACTATGCCTTGTGTTTGGAAAATGCAACAAATGTCATTCGCCAGCAAGTGAGAATATAATAGTCTGCGGTTAAAGAGTAAGAATTAATCAATAAGGCTGCCCTGCTGGCTAATTGATCGTTGGGATAGCTCAGTTGGTAGAGCATGAGACTCGATCACAGGGTTGTGGGTCTGGGCCCCACATTGGGCAAAAGATTCCTACATTGCAGGGGGGTGTAATCTTCAACACCTCCCTCTCCACGGAGGCGCAGATTGCAGCTATAACAAAGGTGGCATTTTTTCATCTCCGCCAAACTAAGCAGCTGGCTCCTTATCTCTCTCGCCCTGACCGAGCCACTGTGATCCACGCGGCGATCACCTCCAGACTGGATTATTGTAACTCGCTCTAAGTGGGGCTGCCCTTGAGAGTGACCCAGAAACTCCAGTGGGTGCAGAATGCCGCGGCGAGACTCCGTACGGGAGTCTCGAGTCTGCGAGATCACATTCACCCGGTGCTATACCAGCTGCACTGGCTCCCGGTGGGGTACACGATCAGGTTCAAGGTGCTGGTTTTAACCTTTAAAGCCCTATAAGGCCCTATATGGCCTAGGACCCTCGTACCTACGGGACCGCCTCTCCTGGTATGTCCCACAGAGGACCTTACGGTCTTCAAACAAATACATCTTGGAGGTCCTGGGCCACAGAGAGGTTAGGCTGGCCTCAACCAGAGCCAGGGCTTTTTCAGCTGTGGCCCCGATCTGGTGGAATGCTCTGTCACAAGAAACTAGGGCCCTGTGGGACGTGACATCTTTCTGCAGGGCCTGCAAAACAGAGCTGTTCCACCAGGCCTTTGGCCAAGGCACAAGCTGACCCCCTCCTTTGGCAATCCTCACAGAACTCTAGCCCAATGGTTGCCATTAATCTGATTTGAACTGATTTTATAATGAAATGATTTTAGAATGTTGTATCATTTTACTGTTGTTAGCCCCTCTGAACCCGGCTTCAGCTGGGGAGGGTGGGGTATCAATAAAATATTATTATTATTATTATTAACCCCCTTCCATCTCTACAATACTATGATTCTATCAATGCAGACATCTGACCCAAACCAGCCCAAACCCCAGCATTATTCCTTCATCCTCATAGTCTCTCCTCACACCTGACAGCTCATCATCCTTCATGGCCTGTATTACAGCGAGAGGCCCTGCTCCGTGAATGATTTTGCTTGTCAGATATGGATGGATGACACAGCCTTTTGCTGCTTGCGGACTCCTGCGGGGGTTCTCCTGTAGCGGAAATGAAGGAAAAACAGATCTCAAAGAATAACTTTACGTGGTAGACCAAAACCAGCTTTGAATGCCTCTGAATTGTGTACGTGTTTACTTCTTGCTTCTCTGGAATCACAGGTTTGCTGTCCAGCTACAAATTACCCGCCGCAGACTCAAATAAAGAATCAGGACCTGCTGTTCCGCTGCATTTTTTAGTTTATTCTGTAGGAATAAGGGAATGGCACGTCAATGTTGGGCTCACCCTTCCCCATCTTGCAGCCCAGTTAGGCTGATTACTGGTCAAACTATGCATAAACAAGTGTCCAGGCCAGTAGATTCTTCCCTACAGATGCCAACACCCATTGCAGTGACAATCCGCAAGAGGGCACTGCTATACAGTTGCAGCTATAACGTTTTAAGTGTGTTTTAAGTGCATTATACAAAGGTGACACTAGATGGCGCTGATGAGCTAATGGCAAATTCCTTTTTTTTCAAAAAACGTTTTAAACAAAAGCATTTCCACAGCGTTTTCTTAAATATCTGTGTAGGTCCATTCTCAGTCTTCCAGAACGACACAGTAAGCCCAGTAGCCAGGAACGTAACTCACCCGTCTGGTCATTGCCTGTTACTGGAGGGGAGTGGCTAGCAGGCAAGAAAATTATTCACGCTTGTGCTATGCCAAAACTTTCTCCTGCAGTTGAAACAAAAACGAAAACTATGAAGGACCAGGTGCGCAGCCTGGGAGTCATTTTAGACTCACAGCTGTCCATGGAGGCTCAAGGCAATTCTGTGTCCAGAGCAGCTGTTTATCAACTCCATCTGGTACACAGGCTGAGACCCTACCTGCCTGCGGACTGTCTCACCAGAGTGGTGCATGCTCTAGTTATATCTCGCTTGGACTACTGCAATGCGCTCTATGTGGGGCTACCTTTGAACGTGACCTGGAAACTACAACTAATCCAGAATGTGTCAGCTAGACTGGTGACTGGGAGCGGCTGCCAAGACCATATAACACCGGTCTTGAAAGATCTACATTGGCTCCCAGTATGTTTCCAAGCACATTTCAAAGTGTTGGTGCTGACCTTTAAAGCCCTAAACGGCCTCGGCCCAATATACCTGAAGGAGCGTCTCCACCCCCATCATTCAGCCTGGACACTGAAGTCCAGCACCGAGGGCCTTCTGGCGGTTCCCTCACTGCGAGAAGCCAAGTTACAGGGAACCAGGCAGAGGGCCTTCTTGGTAGTGGCGCCCTCCCTGTGGAACGCCCTCCCACCAGATGTCAAAGAGAACAACAACTACCAGACTTTTAGAAGACATCTGAAGG
Source organism: Podarcis gaigeae (assembly GCF_964106915.1). Lineage (NCBI taxonomy): Eukaryota > Metazoa > Chordata > Lepidosauria > Squamata > Lacertidae > Podarcis > Podarcis gaigeae. The sequence continues at coordinate 48,352,639 of NC_139689.1, forward strand.
CAGCCCTGTTTAGGGAAGCTTTTAATGTTTAATAGACTATTGTATTTTAATACTTGGTTGGAATCCTCCCAGAGTGACTGGGGAAACCCAGCCAGATGGGTGGGGGAGAAATAAATTATTATTATTATTATTATTATTATTATTATTATTATTATTATTATTTTCTCAGTCAATTAGTGAGAAAAGAAATAATGTTTGAAAATTATCAAAAGGGAGAGAGATTTCAGTGAAATTCTCACAGGTTTTGGGTGCACTTAACTTGCTTTAGAGATCGCCGAGGGGTGCATGTGAGAATATTTTCTTTCATCGTCTCCCTGGTGGTCTGCACTCTACAGCCTTCCCAGGTGCCTGCACTTCCCAGGGAAAGACAGAATAAGATAACTCCTCCCCGAAGGTTCTTCCAGATCAGGAAAGCTAGGCAGCCAGGGAGGCTGCAGACATGTTTGCTGGTGTCACGGACTGGTTGGACGCAGAAGAGCTGTGGGAGGCACTGGCTAGGGACCCACCAAGGGAAGAAAGCTCAGAGCCTGAGGAGTAGTAGGGGGATGACGATGAGTGGTCAGAGGCACGCCCAGACAGAGGGGGGACCATATGACCCACTTGGCCCGGGCCTCTGATTCCAAAGAAGAGAAGAAGAAGAAGAGTTTGGATTTGATATCCCGCCTTTCACTCCCTTTAAGGAGTCTCAAAGCGGCTCACAATCTCCTTTCCCTTCCTCCCTCACAACAAACACTCTGTGAGGTGAGTGGGGCTGAGAGACTTCAAAGAAGTGTGACTAGCCTAAGGTCACCCAGCAGCTGCATGTGGAGGAGTGGAGACGCGAACCCGGTTCCCCAGATTATGAGACTACCGCTCTTAACCACTATACCACGCTGGCTCGGTCAGCATATTCACAATTGCAGAGGATGCACTGGGGCAAATGTGGAGGCGCAAAGGTGGTAGCAGCGGTGGTGGGCGGGTTCCCTGGAGCCATAGCTGGCAGCACAAGAGAAAACCTTCCCTGGCATCCGGGGCGGGGCCTGCGATTGGCTCCACAGAGGAGCGCAGAACTGGTGCCAGGTGGTTGGAGGTGACCAAGGCTCCAGCAGCCAGCGCGCCACAAACTTGATGGTGAACCATGTTTTTCATGCTGTTAAAAGTTGGTGAGTTTTTGTTTGAAATCTTGTTTGCCAAAAATGAAAACCACACGTACCTTAAAGATAAGTGTGTTGGCTTTCTTATCACTATTTTTTTTTTTACAATGGTGAAAAATTGATGAAGGTGTGGCCATTTCTTCAAAATTTTGTTGACTAGGCCAGGAATATTACTTACACCCGAGGAGTACATATAGCTCAATGAGGATAAAATTTGGTGGAAACCATGTTTTTTTAAGAAATAGTGGCTTATGAGCAATAGTGGCTTTCTCACAAGCATACATCTTTTTTAGGAGTAGAATAGGAAGACGGAGAACTTTTAATTAAAATTTAATTATAAATAATAGTAAAAGTTGTTTAGGGAAACTTTTAATGTTTAATAGGTTATTGTATTTTAGTGTTTTGTTGGAAGCCGCCCAGAGTGGCTGGGGAAACCCAGCCAGATGGGTGGGGTATAAATAAATTATTATTATTATTATTATTATTATTATTATTATTATTAATAATAATAATACATTATTGAACTATTAAAAATTGTTTAATACATTTTAAAATGAATAATGTATTTATTGTAAAATGTATTTAAAATTATAATACATAATAACAAAATTACATTATAAACTTACTTATTTATAAGACTTCCGTTATCCCCAGGGTAAAAAAAGGAGGGGCACATTATCTACCTGGCCCGGGCCTCTGTCTGGCTCTGCAAGGCCCTGGTCAGAGGGAGAAATGGGGAAGACTGGGAGAAGGAGATGCTGGCGCCTGAAGAGGTAACAGGGTTTAGTGTGCTGGGAGAATCTGTGGCAGACAGCAGTTCAGAATCAGAGGCAGGAGCTGAAGCAGGAGAGGAGGAAGGCCAAGAGGCAGAGATAAGGCAGGCCACTGAATAGTAATAGGTGTCTCCCTCTCTTGCTGCGACAAGCTCCCCACCCCACCCCTGTCCCCCAGAATCTGAAAAGGCATGAAAAAAGTGGAGGAGAGGTTGACTGTAAGCAGGCACAGTCTCCGGTTGCATTACCTACAGTAGACATAGGCAAACTCGGCCCTCCAGATGTTTTGGGACTTCAACTGCCATCATCCCTACCTAACAGGACCAGTGGTCAGGGATGGTGGGAGTTGTAGTCCCAAAACATCTGGAGGACCAAGTTTGCCTACGCCTGATCTAGAGCTACTCGTGCTAGTTATGTGAGGTTGCATTTCCCACAATTATCTCTGCCTTTGTTATCTACACCTTTGTCACTTCCTATCAGCCTAATCAAATACTGCCTTGGCTGTTGCTGCCTATAACGCAGGATTGGATAGGAATTTCCTAGCATTGTGGTGCAAAATTAGGTCTTGCAGAAATCTGGGTTCTGGCATCCTGTATTTTAGTGGGAGGTTTACTTATCTTTAACACAAAGGTAGATGCACTTTCTTTGCCACCAGTGCTAATTATGGAAATAGAAACACAATCCAGGCTGTTTTTCAGGAGCAGGAACCTTTTTAAAAGAACTTTTATAAACGTCAAGACGAACTTTTGGTTATATACAAATTTCATAAACATTAGCAACAGCAACTTGCCGGAAAGCTTCGGCACTGCTCCTAATCCATTACATTTGATTGGGAGATCATCTTATTGACATAAAGAAGGCATCAGAATGGCTAAGAATTGTTTAATTCGCTGTTTAATTCATTGTTTAATACACTGACAACAGAAAAAGGATCTGAGAATGACTGGCCATCTGCCAAGAATATTGCAGACCCTGGATTCCGCAGTTGGACCAAATGGTGATCTCTGGAGTCGCTTCCGACTATAAATTTTGGCTCCAGGCCAGGATGCTGCCAATCAGCTTGGCACTTAGTAAGGCTGCTATAGAACTTTACTGCCATCAAGTGGTAGCAGCCCATTCAAAAACACGTCACCTATCCCTTCTTGACATTATAGGGTAGTGGCATGGAGGGACTAGACACAGATTTCACAATGAGATCCACAACATTCTTTACTAGAGATGAAACGTTTGTATTTTTGCCTAGATACACAATGTGTCTTTCAGCATTGAACCTGAAAGATTCAGTATTGTGGCTTTAATTTTTTTTTTGCCAGTATTATCTGCAGTGTGTGTGTCTCTGGAGCAGCAACTAAGATGAAAAGCAGCATGTTCCTTCACCTCTACAGTGGTACCTCGGTTTATGAACTTAATCCATTCCGGAAGTCCGTTCTTAAACCAAATCTGTTCTTAAACCGAGGCACGCTTTCCCAGTGTGGTGTAGTGGTTAAGAGCGGTGGACTCGTAATCTGGTGAACCGGGTTCGCTTCCCCGCTCCTCCACATGCAGCTGCTGGGTGACCTTGAGCCAGTCACACTTCTCTGAAGCCTCTCAGTCCCACTCACCTCACAGAGTGTTTGTTGTGGGGGAGGAAGGGAAAGGAGATTGTTGGCCGCTTTGAGACTCCTTCGGGTAGTGATAAAGCGGGATATCAAATCCAAACTCTTCATCTCCTCCTCCTCCTCCTCCTCCTCCTCCTCCTCCTCTTCTAATGAGGCCTCCTGCTGCCGGTACCCTTCCACCGTTCGGCTTCCATTCTTAGACCGAGGTAAAGTTCGCAAACCGGGACACTACTTCCAACTTTGCAGAGTTTGTAAACCGAATAGTTCGTAAACAGGCCTGTTCTTAAACCAAGGTACCACTGTACTCGTTTTGTTTTTTTTAAAAAGGAGGGGGCATTAATGACATGTGCCACTTTGAGCTCCTTAATAAAAATATATTAGTAGGAGATTGGCGCTGGGGTCCAAACCACTGAGCCCCTTCGGCTTGCTGATCATAAGGTCGGAGGTTCGAATCCCCGCGATGGGGTGAGCTCCCATTGCTCTGTCCCAGCTTCTGCCAACCTAGCAGTTTGAAAGCATGCCTAGATACCGTATATGCCTGAATATAAACCTCACTCCCCCCCCCCAAAAAAAAATCCGACTGCGAAAAGTTAAAGTGTGGCTTAAATTCACGACCTTACAAAAATGGATTTTTACGATATCGCTGTAGGATTTTCTTCTACATTTGCCATTTGTGGTTGTGAGTGTCTGCAGAATTTTAAGGATGTGGCTTATATTTGGGTATTGTCTTTCTTTCTCCCCCCACCCTTGAATTTTAAAGGTGCAGCTAATTTGCAGGCACGGTTTATATTTGGGCCAATACGGTAAATAGGTACCGCTCCAGCAGGAAGGTAAACGGTGTTTCTGTGCGCTACTCTGGTTCACCAGAAGCGGTTTAGTCCTGCTGGCCACATGACCCGGAAAGCTGTCTGTGGACAAATGCCGGCTCCCTCGGCCTATAGAGTGAAATGAGCGCGCAACCCCATAGTTGCCTTTGACTGGTTCTTTACCTTTATCTACAACCTTTAGAAGGTATCTGAAGGCAGCCCAGTATGGGAAAGGTTTTTAAAAATGTTTAATGTTTTATTATGTTTTTATATATGTTGGAGGGATGCGGGTGGCATGGTAGGTTAAACCACAGAGCCTAGGACTTGCTGATCAGAAGGTTGGCGGTTCGAATCCCCGTGACGGGATGAGCTCCCGTTGCTCGGTCCCTGCTCCCGCCAACCTAGCAGTTCGAAAGTATGTCAAAATGCAAGTAGATAAACAGGTACCGCTCTGGTGGGAAGGTAAATGGCATCTCCGTGTGCTGCTCTGATTCGCCAGAAGTGGCTTAATTATGCTGGCCACATGACCTGGAAGCTGTATGCTGACTCCCTCGGCCAATAAAGCGAGATGAGCACCGCAACCCCAGAGTTGGCCACGACTGGACCAAATGGTCAGGGGTCCCTTTACGTTTTTATATATGTTGGAAGCCACCCAGGGTGGCTGGGGTAGCCCAGTCAGATGGGCGGGTTACAAATAATAAAATTATTATGATTAAAGAATAGTGGAATAAACATGGAATGATAGGCCCCTTCCTTTGAATAGGTCAGCCCCAAGAGCAGGCTTCCTCAAACTTGGCGCTCCAGATGTTTTTGAGACTACAATTCCCATCATCCCTGACCACTGGTCCTGCTAGCTAGGGATCATGGGAGTTGTAGGCCAGGTTTGAGGAAACGTGCCCAAGTGTCTGTTCTGGAGAATAGCTGACCATCTCTAACCTTGAATATAAGAAGCTGATGCCTTTAAATAGTACATAGAAATTCTTCCCCTACTTCTTAACATTGTTTGCAATATTAGGAAGAAACTTAGAGAGAAATAGAGAAAGGAACTGTTGTCTAAAGAGAAGTGACTCCTCATTGTTTGACTGATGAAAAAAATTAAGAAGAGGTATTTCTTTTTTGCAAAAATATTCTACATTCCTCCCTCTGGAATCACAGAGACTTGCCAAACCGTTTTGATCAGCTGATTCCTTTTGCTTTTGTATCCCAATGTAATCCACAGAACCTCCAATCTATTCTCAATGCCACACAACCGATTGTGTTGTGTAGTTTGAAGTCTGTGTGTATCTTGATTGGGTGCTGCCCTTGAAAACCACTCAGAAACATCAGTTGGTGCAAAATTTGGCAATCCAAAATTCTGTCATTGGCTACAGTTCATTTCTAGGTTTGGATCAAGGTGTTTGCTATTATTTTAAAGTGCTTGGCAGCTTCCATGCACGCATCAAGGCCTTTTGTGGTATGGTTGGTAGGAATGTGTGTGAAGCCTTTTCTTTGGCAGCACCCATATGGGGAACTCCTTGTTGCAAGAACATAGCACTTGAATGTTTTTCTCTTCCAGCAAGCTTTTAACTTTGCTGCAGTTTGAAGTTATTAAATATCATTATGGACTGGCTTTCAAAGTCCCCACCCCACGTGCTGCTTATAAGCTATTGTTGTGCTGCTTATTTTATTGCTATCATGATGCAGATTAGTGTTACTGTTATTCTGACTGCTGCTGGATTTTGTAAGCAACTTGGAGCGCCATTAAGGATCACTAATGCAGATTGTGTTTCAGATTTTGGGGAAGAAAACTCCATCAACTAGGGACGTACGCAGCAGAGCTCATTAACCAGTTCTTGACACACACACCCCAACTGTATTACCTGGGTTATGAAGGCACCCAAAAGATGTTAAAGCAAAGATTATGGGATAATGCACACAGTGATTTGCGATCTTGATCACACACAGTCTGTAGTCCGCTGGCAGTAGGAATACAATATGGGCATGTCTTTAAGTTAACATCTTACATTAAAAACCTGACAGTACCAAACTATCGAAAGCTTTTCACCAAAGCCAGACTAAACATCTTTCCTTCTGCAGTGTTGGATGGCAGGTTGAGAGGAGTTCCCTACCAGGACAGACTTTGCTCGTGTGCCCAAGACATCGATTCCATAAAACATATTTTGTTGCACTGTGCAAAATATGAGCAAGCCAGGGCTGAACTGATATTACCCTTGCTGGTACCTTTCCCGGGAAAATCAGAGGCTCACTATGTCAGGTTCCTACTGGAAGACCAGACAAATGCTAGGACATTACCAGTGGCAAAGTTTTTATTGATGGTTGCAAGAACCAATGATCCTTATATTCTGAACAAAATGCTTGTTTAACCTGGAGGTAGGCTGTATGAATTGTGTATTACTTTGTAACGATTTGTTGGGTCTCTGGACTGTAATAAAGATTGTTGTTGTTGTTGGATATGTTCCAGGTTAAATTCCATAAAAGCTATGCAGTTTGTGGACATCTGGTTTGTTAGCGTGTTGTTGTTGTTGTTTTAAAAAAATGCCATAATAATTATAGAAAGATTATCAACACACACCAACCACCCTTTCTTGAAAAGCAAGGGGATTTGTGCTGACATGCATACCTCAGGCATCATTAAACAGCAAAAGGAACATGGGAGCGCCACTCAAAATAGTGAAAAGGTAATAGGTACCCTGCAATGGTCCCTAACGTCATTCGGCTGTATGCTTCTCCACCCTTTCTCTCCTTCATTGTCACTGGTGGGAAAATACATGGCACCGTGATGTATTAAAAGACACAGAGATAACTACATTTCAATCCATGCACTAGGTCAGGAGGTGTGAATCAGATCAGGTCACGTTAGAATTCACAAAGATCAAATTCTGTAAGCAGCCCTAGAGGCACATGTGATGGAAGAGGAAGATAAATGAAACACTCTGTGAGGTGAGTGGGCTGAGAGACTTCAGAGAAGTGTGACTGGCCCAAGGTCACCCAGCAGCTGCATGTGGAGGAGCGGAGACGCGAACCCGGTTCCCCAGATTACGAGACTACCGCTCTTAACCACTACACCACACCGGCTCCCAGGAAAGTATAAAGACAAGGAAAAGTTTCTTATCGCCCTTTTTTATTTCAGTATTTACAGAGAGAGGCTATAGATCCCACCCTCAAATTCTGTATCAAATCGCTAGAGACACCTGTGATGGAAGGGAAGATAAACGAAACCCTTCTTTGCACGCTTCCTCCCATTGACTGCCTCCTGAGGTGGACCGATTATGCCCAAGAAATGTCAAGTAGGATGCAATCACATCCTTATTTAGATGCTCTGGTTTGGACAGGAGGGCTTTCTGGAGTCTTAAAAAAGAAACCATTCAGCTCACTCGTCTATTTCCAGGGCTCAACACAGTGGCCAGCTTTTCTCCACCAAACTCCACTCATACACAGATGTAGCCAGGCCTGGTCCAACCAGGAGGTGGGGTGAAGCTGCCCCCTGAGGCAGAAGAAGCCCCCAGGACAGTGCATCCAGGGGTGCCTTGCCCGCCCTGCCACCAGCATTGATTCCAAATTCTTGTGAAATCTTGCTAGATCTTGTCCACATCTCATGATGTCAGGCTGCTGTCAGCAGCTCCTGGCTGGTTGCCCAGGAAAGTAATAAAGACAAGGGAAAGTATCTTACCGTCCTTTTTTATTTCAGTTTTCACAGAGAGAGGCTATAGAACCCAGCCTCTTGGATAAAGGCACTGTCCTGAGTGAATCTCCACACACACACACCGCCTCTCCCACATTCCTCATCCGTCACTTCTACGGGTGCTGCTATATGCCCTCTGTCTTTGAGCTCTTTGCTCTTCTACTTTTAAGGATTGCCAGGTTCTGGGAGATGAGGGGTCTGGAATGCTTTCTAAAGACACCATGTCAGCCGACTGCTGTTCCAGTCCTGCCTCTCCCTCTCCCGTGATTTCCTAACTTTGCCCTTCATCTGCCTCTGAGCTGCTACCTCCCTCAAACCCCTGTTGTAAATCTATACAGTGGTACCTCAGGTTAAGAACTTAATTCGTTCTGGAGGTCTGTTCTTAACCTGAAACTGTTCTTAACCTGAGATACCAAATAATAATAATAATAATAATAATAATAATAATAATAATAATAATAATTTATTTATACCCTGCCCATCTGGCTGGGTTTTCCCAAAACACTAAAATACAACAACCTATTAAACATTAAAAGCTTCCCTAAACAGGGCTGCCTTCAGATGTCTTCTAAAAGTTTGGTAGTTATTTTTCTCTTTGACATCTGGTGGGAGGGCGTTCCACAGGGCGGGCGCCACTACCGAGAAGGCCCTCTGCCTGGTTCCATGTAACTTGGCTTCTCGCAGCGAGGGAACCACCAGAAGGCCCTCGGCACTGGACCTCAGGGTCCTGGCAGAACAAAGGAGGTGGAGACGCTCCTTCAGGTAAACGGGACTGAGGCCGTTTAGGGCTTTAAAGGTCAACACCAACACTTTGAATTGTGCTCGGAAACGTACTGGGAGCCAGTGTAGGTCTTTCAAGACCGGAGTTTAGCTAATGGGGCCTCCCGTTGCCGCCACGCCGCCACCACATTATTTCTGTTCTCATCCTGAAGAAAAGTTCTTAACCCGAGGTACTATTTCTGGGTTAGCGGAGTTTGTAACCTGAAATATACTCAGAGTCACAAAGTGATTTCATGCTCTTTATTCAGCTCATAGTGGTGAGGAGGAATGAATGAAAGTCCCCTCAAAGTATCTGCTTTATATACATTATTTACACAATGGGCTGCACATGATTGGCTAATTCTGGAATTCTACTGTAAGCCAATCAGGTTATGAATTCACTTCTATCTGGAGCATCATTGGGTGGTTCCTGCCAACCAATCATACTGCTGCATTGTTCTAAGACCAATCAGACTGCTGCATTCTGAATCCTATTGTTCTAGGACCAATCAGACTGCTGCCTTTTGGATCTTATTGTTCTAGGACCAATCAGACTGCTGCAGTTTGGATCCTATTCAACTCAGTACATAACATAACCTGAAGCGTCTGTAACCTGAGGTGCCACTGTACTGTCTTCCTCCTCCTTCTCCCTGAAAGGGTCAGGATAGGGAGAGGTCTCCACCATTCCTCCTCTGCCCAGGCCCTGACACATGAAGCACAACAGTTCTTGTGGGAATTAAAGGAACTCCATTGGCTTCTAGTCAACTTCAGAGCACACTTCAAAGTCAATATGTACACTGTGCCAATGCAGATTTGAGGATTGTTTTTAAAGGTTGTCTTGTTTTATTCTTGTTTTGTTTCTTCCTATGCTAAATGCCTTCCTGCTGTTCTGGAAAGGCAGAAAGAAAATGGCTAACATTTCCCACATGCATGCCACTTTATCTCTGTGGAATCATTAATTATCAACCCCTTTCCTCTGGGGAGCATGTAAATTGGAGGGTGTGTGTGAGAGAGACCTCTCCCCACCCCAAGCCTTGCCTCTCCACTCTTTGTCTTCGCCAAAGAGCTTCTGCTGCACATTACCAAATGAGCAATTCACTGATAAATGTACTGGCTCAATGGGAAAACTTTAGAAATTCATATAAAATCACTCCAGTGATGGATTTATACCATTCCAATGTTGTTCTATTCAGAAGGGAAATGGCTACCAGAGGAGAAGCTTGGGATATGGCTAGGTAAAGGTAACCATTAGGTCCAGTCGTGGCCGACTCTGGGGTTGCGGCGCTCATCTCACTTTATTGGCCGAGGGAGCCGGCGTACAGCTTCTGGGTCATGTGGCCAGCATGACTAAGCCGCTTCTGGTGAACCAGAGCAGTGCACGGAAATGCTGTTTACCTTCCTGTCAGTACCTATTTATCTACAAAAGAGGCTTGGAGCCAAGGAGTGAGCCCCTTTTCTTTTGGCCTTAGGCCGTCCATTGCCCTCCCTGGCCAAGGGCGGGTCAAAGGCCAGCTCAAGCAGGTGGGTGGCACCCGCCCAGGTGAGCCCCACTGGTGCCGCAAACCCTGCCCACCTGTGGGGAAGGGAGGGCGGATATTATCTACTTGCACTTTGATGTGCTTTTGAACTGCTAGGTTGGCAGGAGCAGGGACCGAGCAACGGGAGCTCACCCCATCGCAGGGATTCGAACCACCGACCTTCTAATCAGCAAGTCCTAGGTTCTGTGGTTTAACCCACAGCGCCACCCGCATCTTGGTATATGTCTAGGGGCAGCAATAATCCCTGAAGCATGAGACCACGTACTCAGCAGCCCCACTACCTGGGTGATCACTGCTGGCATCCTGACACCTGAAAACAGGAAAATGTAAATACTTAATTTTGTTTCACCTGAGGGGTGAGACGTGGAGGTCATGTGAGGGAAAAGGCAAACCTGGTGCTCAGGTATCTGTCAGAAGACCCCTCCCAGTTTATGACATAGTTATGACCAATATATGATGTTTTACTAAGGGTGTTATAAAAAGAAGAGCCATCCTTTGTTTGGGGCCTCTTTCTGCTTCTTCCATGTGGTAGTTTGAAGTCTTGTTGCAAAATAAATATCAGGCCTACTGGCTGCTGTTTCGCTCCTATACACTTGGCTAGGCGTCTTCGTATGATAATGCAAGTGAGCTGGAGAATTTTCGTTTAACAAGTGACAGGGACTGAGCATAGTGTTCCTAGGCTATCTTCCATCAAGGAACTACCTAGACTGTTTGTCTTTAGTAGGTTGCTGCATTGTACACCTCCAGAGACATCCTGGCAAAGCGTGTTCTCCTTCATGGGGAGCACGTGTTGCGGTGGGGGCCGCCAGGACACTCCAAAGTTGGGGGCGGGCTAACTGATCGTTGGCCACTGATGCGATTGGGGCTTCCCTTGTTGTTGGGAAGAAGTTAATGTTGCCACTTGTTGATTGACAGCCAGAAATGCTCAAACTCCTTGCACGAGGCTAGGGCTTCCTCTTTTCGCCCGTGCATCGGATTGCCCGTCCCTCTCTCCCTAGAATAGGGTTGTTCACTTTGACCTTGCTATGCCTGTCATGGGGTCGTCTGCTCTTGGGGCAGGGAACTGGTAGGAATTTTGTCCATCTGGCTGATTGGCTGGGGCCATTTGGTATTTGCCTACTGCGTAGCAAATCGTCACAACTTGTAAGGTTGCAGTTAGGCATTGGTTTATGGTTTGGTTGGTTGAGGGGCATGGATTGGCTGTGCCTGCCCCTCTAATGCTGCTGCTGCAAGGGATTCTGTTAAAGGAATTGGGGGCTAACTATTGCTTGTCCACTCTGTCAAGGGGGCTCGGGCCATAGCAATGAGCTCCTGGTTGGATTTGGGGTGAGGGCAGGTTCCCTGCTCCGCGTAACCCCCAAGTGTATTCCCCCATTCTGACTTTCGCATTGTGCCGAATGTCAGTCTGTCCCCCATGGTGGGGGCAGATAGTCGCAACCAATGCCTAAGCAACCACTCACAAATCTGTATTTTAATAAAGTTGTGGTCAAAATTATGCCAGAAATCTTAAACAAAAAATTCTGTGTGATGTGTGAGTTATTGGGGTGGCCCTGGGGACCTCGACACGCAACACACCCTCCCTTTTCTACTACAGTCCTAGAATGAAGTGCATATTCCCTAAGCAGCAGGGGTTACAAAAATGGAGACAGAGATGCTTACTTCCTGCTGAGGGTTGCTAACAAAAGTTTTCTTCCTGCAGATTGCTAGCTTCTGGGTAATTCATATTTTGGGAACTCTTTCCATACTAAGCAGAAACCGCTTAATGGATGGAATGTGTCCATGTTGTTGTGAAGGCAGAATTGTGAAACCAAACAAGCTCCAATGTCAAGATAGAGGAGAAAATTAGGGGTTTGTGGGATAGTCCCTAAGCTATCAATGGGGACTTTCTGTCTCCCTCTAGATCTGACGTGAGGGTTAAGCAGTCTCTTGGAGGGTTGCATCCTCCTCTGTGCTCAGACTGTATCTATGCTCAACCTGTAAACAACTCAAATATTACAAAACAGTATACACCTCCACTGACCTCCTCCCAAGGGAAACTAAACTTGGGTAAGCTGTGTAGCTCTGGAACTTCTCGCAGCTCAGAGAAGAGGGGTGAACGTAAAAATATCTCTCTATGTCAATGTGATGTTATGGGCTGGGTGTGAACCAGGAAATCCTGGGTTCAAATCACCATGCTACCATGAAGTTTACCTGGTTGTTATGAAAATAAAATGGGGTAACAGCACCTCACCCACACGGCTGAGAGAGTTCCTTGAAGGAGAGGCAGGGGACAAAAGTAGTAAATGAGATGTAGGGAAATTGAGTTACCAGAAGAAAACGCCCAAGTCTAGAATTTGTTCTCATGTGTCACATTAGATAGTTACTAATCTATCCCTTTTCTTGCTCAGATGACTTATCTTTATATTAAAGTCATTTAAATAAAAAAATTTAAAAGCAAATGGAATAAAGCTAGCTGATAAAGACACTTTTCCCGCTAAATCTCTTCAACATCCAGTTAAGCATATTGTAGCTGATTAAATACCGTACTTCTCTCCTCGTATTCCTCTTTCTGTCCTCTCCCATTTGCTCCGGGCTCTTTATGTAGGCAAATACACACCTCCAGATAGCTTCAAAAAAGGACTCCCAGGGTTGGCTCAGTAACCTTTGCTGCCTGAAATGGAGGGCAAGATGGCACCCTCATTCAATGAATAGAAGATGATTGGATCTGCAGGTGAATTTCCAACACTGAAAATGGGGCAGTAACTTCTGCCGCACCTGAGGGCAGAAGCTATCTTAGAGGGGAGGCCACGTGGCTCAAAGTTCTGGATTTCAGCACCTCCCACCTAAAAGGGGCTAAAATGAATGGGAAGGTGGCCCTGTGGAATAGGAAGCACCTCCCATAGGAGGCTCCCAGTCTGGAGAGCCTAACACATAATTAGGAGATCAGATACATAGAGCTGCAATAGGAACGACATAAGACTATCTGTGGAGGAGTGAGCAGCTGGAGACAACTGGACTGTATTCACATTGCTTGCTTATTTTATCCAGCATCCCCGGAAGAAGGAAAAGGAAGGAGCAATGGTGACGGAAAATCTCCTCAGAGAGAGATAGCTTATAAAACACAGAGCTGGTGGCACATTTCTACCTTGGGAAATCTGGAAGCTGTGGCTGGTGTGGCTGCCTTGAATGATCTCCTGATTTTCCATGGTGCTTCTCCGAAGGACAGAGTCTAATCCTTCATGCTGACATCTCCCTGGAGTTTTGATTTACTCTTTGGCTCACCCACAGCTTGCATTTCCACACACGGCTGGGTGTTGCACCACAGACATCCCCATGAAGGACCTTCCATTCACAATCTACCCTGCCTGTCACACCAGTCGGTGCAAGAGCTCCATATTTCAGAAACGTTCTCGGAGCGTGGATGGTTTATTCCAAACTGGGTCTGGAACCCACCTTGGCTATGAGGACTACAATCTCTGGGGCCTGCAGGGGTAAGTAACCTGAGCTCTGTCTGATTTGTTAATTGCTTTGAAGAATGCTGTTTACATGAACTTTGGGCTTGCAAATTCACAGTGGATCCTATGGGGAGAGGGGCTCCTGATCATCTGCTTTCCTCTAATCCCAATTTATAAAGTTCTGGCATAAAAAAGGGTGTCTGTACCTCCACCAAGAAACAGTTGAGCAGGGGTTGTTGTTTTTTAACCAAATAATTGCCCCAGTGTGATGGAAGAATCTGCAACTACACGCCAGATTTCTGCTTATTTTCTAAACAGGACAGGGTTAGAATTTTAGAAGTAGAATACTCTGTACCCATATTCTCTCATTATAATCCAAACATCTCTTAGGGCTTTCCCCTGCTTCTTGCCCTGGAGCTTTCCTCACAAAAACCCACTCTTTACAGCTGAATTGGAGCAAATGGCGATCCACAGAAAACTCAAATTGCTGTTTGTAGTGCTTCAACTTTAAAGAGCAGGTTTTCATGTGGAAAGCTCCGGGGCAAAAAAAGAATGTCATTTGGACACGGAGCTTTAAAGCGCTTACCCGTGCCTGGAAAGCGTGGGGTGAAAGGTAAGAGTGGATAAGACCTTATTTGAGCTATTCTTTGGTAATGCGAATTTAACAGAAGACACTGTTTGCAAGAGCGGAGATAAGAAAGAATAGATGTATCTTCATCAGAGTAAGAAGTCGGAGGTAAGACTTATTGGAGTAGGAGAACAACTCTCATCAGGTAAAAGAGAGGGGAATAGCAAGGTCTGATTTCATCAGGTCTGTTTCAGAGTCAGTACTTTAAAGATCAATCCCCACGGAGCAAAGGTGGTAACTTGACATTGTTTTAGATGCACTGTGAGCACTTTTAATTGGAAAAAGTGACAGAGAGCTCAGTTTTCAGGGTGACTCTGAGTTCATGCTGAATCCCCATTTATTTATCCACTGGTTGTATGGAAATTTTAAACTCTGCTGTATGCCCTCTGACATAGGAGGTCTCTGGATTAGAGAATTAAAATTTACCTAATGTGGTTTGGTGTGTTGCACACACAAACACATACAAACTTTTATTTTATTTTTTTTTAAAAAAAATTATTAACTGGCCAATCACATCAAATTAAATCACATCACATAAATTCCAAACTACAAAGCCAAATTTTTAAATTTTGTTGGGGGAACCCATACTTCAAGATCCAAAGGGGGATTCAGATCATCTTCTTATTACTGCATTAATGTCCAAATCAGTCCCAATCAGTCCAAATAAAGTTCATAATTCTATCCAGTCTTATCTTGGTGTTTCCACATCATATCTTATTCATATAATTTCTCTTTTTCCTTTACGATCTCTTCTGTTAATCTCCTTAAGCCGGTAACAAGTATAATAATCCTGTGTGGATTTCCCGTTCCTCCACTAAGTCCAGATGGTTTCCAACTTTTAAAGGCACCGAGTCTGGGTCAGGGTGGGGAAAGAGAAGGGAGCAACCCAGAGTGGCTCAGTTAGTCGTGGCTCAATCCTCCTTCCTAGGGGACTCTGGGAACTGTAGCTCTCTCAGGGTGAATGGAGGTCTTCTAACAAGCCTCAGCACTGCTAACAAACGACAGCTCTTGGAATTCTTTGGGTGAAAGCCATGCAGTGCCGGATTTACGTATAAGCGAAACAAGCTATAGCTTAAGGCCCCACTCTCTTGGGCCTCCCCCCCCCAAAAAAAATATACTTCTTCTTAATTGTATTTCACCATTAATATACTTCTTCACGAAATTAAAAGACGCCTGCTTCTTGGGAGGAAAGCAATGACAAACCTAGACAGCATCTTAAAAAGAAGAGACATCACCTTGCCAACAAAGGTCCGTATAGTAAAAGCTATGGTTTTCCCAGTAGTGATGTAGGGAAGTGAGAGCTGGACCATAAAGAAGGCTGATCGCCGAAGAATTGATGCTTTTGATTTATGGTGCTGGAGGAGACTCTTGAGAGTCCCATGGACTGCAAGAAGATCAAACGTATCCATTCTGAAGGAAATCAGCCCTGGGTACTCACTGGAAGGACAGATCCTGAAGCTGAGGCTCCAATACTTTGGCCACCTGATGAGAAGAGAAGACTCCCTGGAAAAGACTCTGATGTTGGGAAAGATAGAGGGCACAAGGAGAAGGGGACGACAGAGGACAAGATGGTTGGGCAGTGTTCTCGAAGCTACCAGCATGAGTTTGACCAAAATGCGGGAGGCAGTGGAAGACAGGAGTGCCTGGTGTGCTCTGGTCCATGAGGTCACAAAGAGTCGGACACGACTAAACGACTAAACAACAACAACAACAACAAATAATGGACACTATAGCCTCACTTCTCCTCTGAAACTGGAATCTTCTTTTTGAAAAGTTCAAGTACGTAGATACACATGCTTAACATTTCTTCCCAACTCTTTCAACTTTAAGCAAGCATCCTGGAACTGCATGAAGCAAGCCAAAGGACAGGTTGGGGGCCCAGCTCTCTGTCTCATCCTCCGGCTTGCTACTTTTCCTGCTGTACAACCTTGAGCTGCTGCTGCAATTTACAGTCATATATTTTTTCACCCACCCACTAAATGGAAAATTGGCACAAGTTGTGCTGCTTTACCAGTTACACCCAGACACTAGGCGAATGCCACCGTTTTCATTGCCAGGCTGCAATGGTGCCCTTTGGATGTTTGCCCACACAAATGCTCTCTTCCAAATTAAAACCCTCTACTTTCCCCCCCAGTAAGTTCAGCTTCTGTTCCCAGAAAACAAAACCTCCAGGCCATTCCTGTCGTTTAATGGTCCTTCCTGCTTTGTGGTCGATTTTTAACCTCATCTGGGGATCGGTGCCTTTAAGGGGGAAGTGACAGGAGTTCAGCAGGCGAAGGCTCTCTCTCCAGCCTGAGCATGCAGTGATAAGGAAAGACTTTAATTGGCTGTCTGTCCTCCTGTCCTGAAGCTGTTAAAGGCACTGAAAATGATTTCAAGCAGAAGGCTGGCAGGTGGTGCAAGTTGCAGAGATTGCTCTTGAGCAAGACATCGTAGGATTGTGGCACACTTTTCGTTGTCTCCAAGTATGTAAGCAAACGGGAGTTGCCAAGTCCTGAAACCAAACATTCTGGTTTCTGGGTGGGCTTTGCACACAAAATGTGTCATTCGGGGTGGGGTGGGGGGAACAGCTCTGGTGAATCTCAGGAGTTTGGGTTTTTTTGATGTCTAGAATTACCCGACATTTTCAGGTTTTCTGGGAGGGTGGCGAAGCAGAGTCCAGCACAAGAGGAGCATTGCGCCGTCATGTGCCAAATCCTCTTTATCCATCCGCACTGTGCATTTAAAGCAGTACCATGCCACTTTAAACAGTCATGGCCTCAGGGCCGGATTTAGGTTTGATGAGGCCCTCAGCTCCTCAAGGTAATGGGGCCCTTTATATGTTCAGCTGTCCTTTGTCAACAACAAATTGTCACTGTTTTTTGTGTTGAATATATGCTATCTGGCAATTTATGGACCTAATAGGTATGCTGGAAAAACACCTGGGAAGGCTGCCAACTTCTCAAGTTTTCAGAGCGTCTCTCTGGTGGTCCTCTCTGACTGTATCAGTGGCGTAGCGTGGGTTGTCAGCACCCGGGGCAAGGCAAGTAATTTGCGTCCCCTAACCCGTGGATTTGCGCCCCCTAATCCTAACCCCCAGATGTTGCGCCTGGTGCGGCCAGCCCCCCCTGCACCCCCCACGCTACGCCAACTGGGCTGTATATCTTCTTCGGTCTAGAGAGACCGGTAATAAGCGACCCTTCTCTCCTGAAAAGAGCACACCAGTTCTCTGGCATATCATAGCAGAAGAAAGACTCAATTGTAGTTCTAAACTACTATATTTACAGTCTTATATACAGAGACTCCATCAGTACGTCTGTGCTCTCTGAACACCAGTACAAAACTGTGACACACACAGAAGTGAAACTAACTTCCAATAGTACTCAGGAAGGAAGAGATAATACAGTGGTACCTCGGGATGCGAACAGGATCCTTTCCAGAGCCCCGTTTGCATCCCGAACAGAACGTAAGACACGACAGCAAGTCTGAGCGTGGGCGGGTCGCGTTTCGCCGCTTCTGCGCATGCACGTAACGTCATTTTGAGCGTCTGCGCATGCGCGAGCAGCGAAACCCGGAAGTAACGAGCTCCGTTACTTCCGGGTCGCCGTGGAGTGCAACCCGAAAGTGCTCAACCTGAAGCGTATTTATCCCAAGGTATGACTGTACAGACTTCCTTTCTCACGCTTTCTCAGACATTCATATGATGTATACAATCAGTACCACTCTCTGGAGCAGCTCAGATAGATAAAAATCCTAACATCTAAACCTATTTGCACATAACAAAATAACCAGTCCATGCAGAATGTAGGCACCCTATATATAGAAATGAGCAAACCGTGATATTTTAGGGAGCAGGCTAGCAGGCGGGGCCCATCACTTACATATCATAGGAGCCTACACAACACAAAACACTGGTGCTGTATGTAGGTTTTATTTTATTTGTTTTTTATCTTATATTTTGGAAATGTACATCTGGGTTTTTTCCCTTTAATTTTTTTGGGGGGCCCCAAGAGAGTGGGGCCCTAAGCTATAGCTTGTTTAGCTTATACAGTGGTACCTCTGGTTACGTATTTAATTCGTTCCAGAGGTCTGTTCTTAACCTGAAGCTGTTCTTAACCTGAAGCACCACTTTAGCTAATGGGACCTCCTGCTGCTGCCGCCACACCGCTGGAGCACGATTTCTGTTCTCATCCTGAAGCAAAGTTCTTAACCCAAGGTACTATTTCTGGGTTAGCAGAGTCTGTAACCTGAAGCGCCTGTAACCTGAAGCGTATGTAACCCGAGGTACCTCTGTACATAAATCTGGCACTGGTTGGAATGACAGAATGTGGAAGGCAGCATTGGCAGAGAAGGTAACCCAGAGCTGCAGGTCGGCTCAAGGTGACATACTGCACAAGAGAATATGTTTTCTGTTATTTCATACACCAACACAGTCATCAACCTATCAGATGTCTTTTTGGTTGGATTTACTCACCAGCTAAACTACAGCTAGCGCTCTCCTGCTATGAACTGCATTGCCTCTTACTTGTTAATTCCTGCAAGCAAAACTGCAGACATGTACTGCTTACATGTAGCAACAGGGTTATGCTGCTCCCTTGGGCTACAGAAGTCTTATTACCATAGATATTGCTCCCCGTCCCAAGTGCTTCCTTTTTTCTTTTTTTTTTGCACTGGCAGGCTCTTAAGTTGTGGGCGAACATAGCAGACGACCCAGCGATTCTTCAAACAGCTCTTCTTTATGTCAGAACAGATGTCAGAACAGATGTCAGAACAGAACTAAGCTGAGGGGCTCGGTCAGCCTGCTTATATAGAGCTCCAGAACAATTGTAACTGTTGCCAATTTCTAAAACTATTCAATCACTGAACGTTACTTTTCGATCCTTCATTTGCATACAAAACTATCCAATCATTGAACGTCACTTTTCGATCCTTCATTTGCATAACTATCTACAGTATCCCCCTGCTGGCCCAGGGTGAGAACAGAGAGAGTACTGTGCAAGGCCCAGAGGATAATTGAAATATTCTGGCATGACCAAATGACAGCACTTGGCACTAGAGTGCAGAATCATATCCAGTAATTCAGCCTCTTGTCTGTGGGCCTCCATCTCTCTAAGAACTGGGAGAGAACTGGGAAGCAAATAGAAGGTACTCTTACATGCCACCCCAGTCTCTGGTGCAAGATTTCTGGGATTCCAGGCATTCCCCCAGGTCCATGTTTCCTTTTGGAAAATGAGGCACAGCGGAGACTATGTAGTCTTTATGATATATGGCCTATTTACACATATAGGGATGCGGGTGGCATTGTAGTCTAAACCACTGAGCCTCTTGGGTTTACCAATCAGAAGGTCGGTGGTTTGAATCCCTGCGACGGGATGAGCTCCCGTTGCTCTGCCCCAGCCCCTGCTAACCAAGCAGTTTGAAAGCACACCAGTGCAAGTAGATAAATAGGTAGCACTGAAGCAGGAAGGTAAACGGCATTTCCATACACTCTAGTTTCCGTCACGGTGTTCCGTTGCGCCAGAAATGGTTTAGTCCTGCTGGCCACATGACCCAGAAAGCTGTCTGTGGACAAACAAACGCCGGCTCCCTCGGCCTCAAAGCGAGATGAGCACCGCAACCCTATAGTCGCCTTTGACTGGACTTAATCATCCAGGGGTCCTTTACCTTTACCATTGCTCTTTGCTATCTCCATTGCATAACTCCCAACTGCAATCATAAACTCTCATCTAAAACACCAGCCTCACTTTTTAAAACTAACTCTCAGTTGAGAGAGGGAGGGAGGGCCACTCATTTGCAAATGAGATTTGTCCTTGATCCTTACTTGTCCTAATCACTTCTTATCTCCAGTCTATCGCCTCACTGGCTTAGTCCTGGCTTAATTAGCTTTTGACACTTGTTGGTTCCAGAGGATTAGGAGCATCTAGTACACAGCTCAAATACACACACGGGTCAACTAGCCTATCTTAATTAGCTTTTGACATCCCAGGCCTTAATTAAATTCTAGCATCCTGAGAAACTTAGCACCCAAGAACTCATAACAGTGTATTAAATCTATGCTGGATGGTATTGGCTGGGACAAAAACGAACATGAGTTTTATCTTTTATTTCAGCAGGCTAGAAATTAGTCTCTGGTATGCAAAGTGACTGTAACTTTTAAAGGTATTTCCCTCCTCCACCACCCAAAAGTCAAAGCGGAGCAATTTCCCCTGACCCAGGATCCAAATTTGACCCTAGGGGTGTTCAGAACAGTCAGCTTAACACAATACAACATTCCCACCACCAAATAACATCAGGGATAGTGGAAAGGTTTGAGCAGCGAGCTGCATTTCCCAGTGTCTCTCCATCAGTCAATAAAAGCAGGAGATGACAACGGTTCCTTAGCTTCTCTAAGCTTCCCTCCCTCAGATTTCAGAGTCCTTGAAGGTACATTCTTTCACCTTTGGTGGACGTGCCCAAGGATTAAGGCTTTCTGGGAAATGATTTATAATGAAATGAAAAAGGTATTTAAATATACCTTCCTGAAGAAACCAGAGGCCTTTCTCCTGGGCATGGTCGGCCAATTGGTGTTAAAGAAGGACAGAACTTTTTTTATGTATGCTACAACAGCAGCAAGAATACTTATCGCAAAGTACTGGAAGACAGAGGATTTATCCACTCTGGAAGAATGGCAGATGAAGATGATCGACTACATGGGATTGGCAGAAATGACTGGCAGAATCCGTGACCAGGGAGAAGAGTCGGCGGAAGAAGATTGGAAGAAATTCAAGGACTATTTACCGAAATATTGTAAAATTAATGAATGTTAGAATGATGTCGGATAGAAATTAAGTGGTTTCCAGCTGTAATGTTTTAAGTGATAGGGGGGGGGGGGAAGGTATAGAAATAGGTTAAAACCTATCGATAAGGATTTGCTGAACTAACAATTTGAACTGGAATACAAAAAGGGAGGTATGAGGAGGTCGGGGAAGTATGTTAATGAAAAATAAGTATTGTGAACTTTATGTGTTTTTAGCTACTTTGTATTTTTGTATTTTTTGTTATTTTTTCTTTTTTTTCTTTTTGATTTTCTTTTATTGTATTAACTTTAAAAACTTTAATAAATATTATATATATAAAAAAAAACAGATTTCAGAGTCCTTTCTTGGGTTCCATGATCGCTGCAGATGGTGAAAGCAGTTTCCTTAATACTTCTTCTTAACTGTATGTCAGTTACACGCAAATGGCTTTAGATACCTATTAGATCCATAAATTACCATATAGCATATATCCAACACAAAAAACAGTGACAATTTGTTGTTGACAAAGGACAGCTGGACATATAAAGGGCCCCATTACCTTCAGGA
This sequence comes from Podarcis gaigeae, assembly GCF_964106915.1. Classification (NCBI taxonomy): domain Eukaryota; kingdom Metazoa; phylum Chordata; class Lepidosauria; order Squamata; family Lacertidae; genus Podarcis; species Podarcis gaigeae. Next base: position 48,374,312 of record NC_139689.1, read on the forward strand.
GCTGAGGGCCTCATCAAACCTAAATCCGGCCCTGATTCCGACTTTGCACAGAGAAGCTCTCCTCGGATTGTATGGGGAGTCGCCATACAAGCTGCTGCAAAGAACTGCATCCCCTCCAAGTGTCCCGGTTTCCTAGGGACAGTCCTGGAGTTACAGAAGCCATCCCAGTTTCTGATATGATCCCTGAATGTCCCACGCATATTGTGGAGAAAGTGACTTGGAAGAAGTTTTTCTCCCTCTCTCAGTACTAGAACTCAGTGGCATCCAGCAAAGATGCATGCTGAAAGATTCTGGACAGCCAAAACAAAGAATTCCTTCACACAAAGCATAGGTAAATTATGGAATTCAAAACAGCCCCCATAAAAGGTAGCATTGGCAATTGTTTAAAAATAATTAAAAATCTCATTTGCAGTTAGTTAGGAAATTAAGGGCCTTATTTATTTCCGGATGCCGACTCATACCCGCCTGGGGAAACTGAAGGTGTCACCATTAAGTAGGAACTTTTGGTGCAGGTAAACAATGTCTGCCATAGGATTAAGAAAATTAATTTTGTTTGATGCAGCAAAAAGATAACTCAGAGCTACAAACTGGAACGTGTTCAGAGGAGGGCAACCAAAATGGTCAAAGGCCTGGAAACGATGCCTTATGAGGAACGGCTAAGGGAGCTGTTTAGCCTGGAGAAGAGGAGGTTAAGGGGTGATATGATAGCCATGTTCAAATATATAAAAGGATGTCACATAGAGGAGGGGAAAAGGTTGTTTTCTGCTGCTCCAGAGAAGTGGACACGGAGCAATGGATCCAAACTACAAGAAAGAAGATTCCACCTAAACATTAGGAAGAACTTCCTGACAGTAAGAGCTGTTTGACAGTGGAATTTGCTGCCAAGGAGTGTGGTGGAGTCTCCTTCTTTGGAGGTCTTTAAGCAGAGGCTTGACAACCATATGTCAGGAGTGCTCTGATGGTGTTTCCTGCTTGGCAGGGGGTTGGACTCGATGGCCCTTGTGGTCTCTTCCAACTCTATGATTCTATGTTTCTATAACCAGCCAGCTTCTTATACTGGCATTCAGGCTGCATTCACGCGGCAGTTTATTCAGTTTTTATGACACTTCCCTGTTAGGTTCTGCATTATACCGTATTTTTTGCTCTATAAGACTCACTATTTCCCTCCTAAAAAGTAAGGGGAAATGTGTGTGCGTCTTATGGAGCGAATGCAGGCTGCGCAGCTATCCCAGAAGCCAGAACAGCAAGAGGGATTGCTGCTTTCACTGCACAGCAAACCCTCTTGTTGTTCTGGCTTCTGAAATTCAGAATATATTTTTTTCTCGTTTTCCTCCTCCAAAAACTATGGTCTTAAAGTCTGGTGCGTCTTATAGAGCGAAAAATACAGTATTTGAGCTTCCGCACTACTTAAGAGCCACTTCTGGAATGATAGTGGAATATAGCCACCAGTTTGGCGCTCATTTCCATGTTTTCGGTTTCCGTAAAAACAACCCCATTTGCAAATAATATCATAATGAGTGCTAAACTTGTGCTATATTCCACTATAGTTTCACTATTTTGGCTACCTCCACCTGCCTAATGGTTGGGCCAGTGCCCCTCCCCTAACTATCAGTCAGCATTCCATGACTACTGAGCATGCTCAGTCCTCATAGGGCTGATTTTGGCACATACCTCTTGGGTGTCTCCCTCCCTTAGAGAATGTGGTTTTATTGAAGATTGGAAGAAATTTAAAGACTATCTGCAGAAACACTGTAAAATTAATGAATGTTAAAATGATGTTGGATTGAAAATAAGTGGCATTAGCAACAAAGTTAATAAGAATATGCAAAAATGAATTGATAATGGATGAAAATATAGAGTTATTATATGTTAAGATATAGAGTTAAGATAAATGAAAGAGGGTAAGGATTTGCTGATTTGATTATGTAAATGGGAATACAAAAAGGGGAGGTGTGAGGAGGTCACGGAAATAAGCTAATGAGTTTAAAGTTATAAAAAATGGATTTGTTTTTATATCTACTTGTTTTTTGTATTTTGTATTTTTATTTTTATTTTTTATGTATCTTTGTATGTTTTCTTTTTTATCTTTTTCTTTTCATATTTTTTTTGTATTTTGTAAATCTATGTCTTTGTAAAATCTCAATAAATATACTATATATAAAAAAAGAGAATGTGGTTTTATTTTTATTTTATTTTATTTTATTGGACTTCTGCAAACCTCAGGGTCTTCTGAAGCCTACAGATACCTCTGTCTTGTGTCTGGATGGTGCTGTTTTGGCCACATGAGGATCCACACTCAGAGATTGAGTTCGCTGTTAACAAATAGGATTCTGTGTGTGTTTATTCTGCTCTTACCTTCAAGGAGCTCAGGGTGCCTCTCCAATTTCTCTTTCGCCCCTTCTGTCCCATTAAAGATTCTGTGAGGTAGGTTAGCTTGAGAGACAGTAACTGCCCAAGGACACCTAGTTATTATTTTGCAATCAAACCTAGGACTGCTTGCCATGTGTTTTATCGCCGTAGACAGTGCAATATAATAATAATAATAATAATAATAATAATAATAATAATAATAATAATTTATTACTTATTACTAATACCCCGTCCATCTGTCTGGGCCTCCCCAGCCACACTCCCAACAGAATATTAAAAACACGATAAAACTTCCCTAAACAGGGCTGTCTTCAGATGTCTTCTTAAAGTCAGATAGTTGTTTATTTCCTTGACATCTGACAGGAGGGTGTTCCACAGGATGGGTGCCACTCTCGAGAAGGCCCTCTGCCTGGTTCCTTGTAACTCTACTTCTCGCAGTGAAGGAACCTCCAGAAAGCCCTCGGAGCTGGACCTCGGTTTCCGGGCAGAAGGATGGGGGTGGGGACGCTCCTTCAGGTATACAGGACCAAGGCCGTTTAGGGCTTTAAAGGTCAGCACCAACACTTTGAATTGTGTTCGGAAACGTACTGGGAGCCAGTGTAGGTCTTTCAAGACCGGTGTTATATGGTCTCGGCGGCCGCTCCCAGTCACCAGTCTATCTGCCGAATTCTGGATTAATTGCAGTTTCCAGGTCACCTTCAAAGGTAGCCCCACGTAGAGCGCATTGCAGTAGTCCAAGCGGGAGATAACCAGAGCATGCACCACTCTGATGAGAGAGTCCACAGGCAGATAGGGTCTCAGCCTACGTACCAGATGGAGCTGGTAAACAGTTGCAGTTTCCGGGTCACCTTTAAAGGTAGCCCCACGTAGAGTGTATTGGAGTAGTATACTGTACAGTAGTACCTCGGGTTAAGAACTTAATTCATTCCGGAGGTCTGTTCTTAATCTGAAACTGTTCTTAACCTGAAGCACCACTTTAGCTAATGGGGCCTCCTGCTGCTGCCACGCTGCCGGAGCACGATTTCTGTTCTCATCCTGAAGCAAAGTTCTTAACCCGAGGTAATATTTCTGGGTTAGCGGAGTCTGTAACCTGAAGCGTATGTAACCTGAAGTGTATGTAACCCGAGGTACCACTGTATAGTTGAACTAGAACTGGAAAGATTAGTTCACTGGATGACTTTGGATCATCTGGTGACGTCCTGCAACCCAACCTACATTGCAGGGTTGTGTGTATAAACGAGGATTCAAAGAGAAGAACTATGGACACATCCCTGACCTCCTTGGGAAAAGTCTGGGGCAGAAAATACAATTCACAACAATTGTGTTGATTTCTTAAAAGTTCGATTTGAGATTCCAAGCGTGCGTTCATTGCTTGGAAGACGGCTAACGTACCAAAAGTTTTTTATTCACAAATTTGATGAGCTTTATTTGTTTTTGTTTTTTTTAAATAATATTTATTAAAATTTCAAAGGAATTACAATAAGAAAAGAAAAAAGGGAAAAAATACAAAATACAAAAAAAAGTTAAAAACAATCAGTCTTTCCATATCTTATCTTTCATTTACTTGTTTCCCTGACCTCCTCGCACCTCCCTTTTTTGTACTCTAGTTCAATAGTTGTTTCGGCAAATCCTTACCCTTTTTGCTTTTATCTTGATATTTTATCATAATATATTATAACTTTACGTTTTCACCTGCTAACAATCCATTTTTACGTACCCCTTAATAACATTATTGCTAAAACCACATAACTTCATTCCAGCATCCCTCTAACATTCCTTAATTTTACAGTGTTTCTGTAGGTAGTCTTTAAATTTCTTCCAATCTTCTTCTACCGACTCTTCTCCCTGGTCTCGGATTCTGCCAGTCATTTCTGCCAGTTCCATGTAGTCTATCAACTTTATCTGCCATTCTTCCCGGGTGGGTAGATCTTGTGTCTTCCAATACTTTGCGATAAGTATTCTTGCTGCTGTTGTTGCATACATAAAAAAAGTTCTATCCTTCTTTAGCACCAATTGGCCGACCGTGCCCAGGAGAAAGGCCTCTGGTTTCTTCAAGAAGGTATATTTAAATACCTTTTTCATTTCATTGTAAATCATCTCCCAGAAAGCCTTAATCCTTGGGCAAAATTTGATGAGCTTTATTTGGACTGGATGTTGCATGTTTTAATTAAGTAAATCGGTTATATTGTATTTGTGGTTATTGTAAGACTGATCCTTTGTAAGCATGGGTATTTAGTTGTAGCCCTCCTTCCCAGAGTGTTTGTTAGGTTCTCTCCACTCGACATCCACGGTTTAAATCCCTACATGACACAGGTAACAGTTCGAAGTCTTATTGAGGTCAGTTTCATGGTTAAAGGAAGTACCGTATTTTTCGCTCTATAACACGCACCTGACCATAACACGCACATCATTTTTAGAGGAGGAAAACAAGGGAAAAAACATTCTGAATGAAACAGTGGATGTATCATTTTTGTGCTTCATGCTGTGGCCACAGACATTTGATCTGATGGTGAATTTGGGGTGACCCAATGCAAAAATCCTGAGAATCCCTGTGGATCCATGCTTTGTAACCACGTTTTTGCACCATTGCAGCCCCAGGCAACAGTGGGTGTGTGATTTGGGGGGGGCAGGCTGTAGCCATGGACATGCTATGTGCTCTGATGGTGAATTTGGGATGACCCAATGCAAATATCCTGAGGATCCATGTGGATCCATACTTTGTAACCACGTTTTTGCACCATTGCAGCCCCAGGCAACAGTGGGTACGTGATTTTTGGGGGGCAGGCTGTAGCCATGGACATGCTATGTGATCTGATGGTGAATTTGAGGTGACCCAATGCAAAGATCCTGAGGATCCATGTGGATCCATGCTTTGTAACCACGTTTTTGCACCATTGCAGCCCTGTTTTTGCATCAGATCATTGCTATGTGCTCTGATGGTGAATTTGGGGTGACCCAATGCAAAGATCCTGAGGATCCATGTGGATCCGTGCTTTGTAACCACGTTTTAAGTGGGGAGGGAAGGAAAAATATAGAAGGGACAAGGAGCACGAGAGGGGTGTGCGGAGAAGCAGCTGGGTAAGAATGCAGGAGAGGGGTTTAAAGGGGGGGGGGAGGAAGGCAAAAGTCCACCCACCCACTCAAGCCAGCCCTCCCTCCCTCTCTCTCCCTCTCTCTCTCTCTCTCTCTCATCTGCATGTTTTCCACTGCCTGCCGAGTCCCCAGACGCAGCAGCAGCAGCAGCACCGGAGCAGGGACGCTCTGCTTTCCTCTCTACTTGCCTGGAGGGGAGGGGTTGCCTGGAGGGGAGGGGATTTCACTGCTCTTTGTTCCGTCTGAGCAAACAGCAACCGAAACAGAACAGGGTGGGCAGTAAGACCCTGAGGCAGAATGCAGGAAAGCAGCAGCCTCCTCTCCTCCGTGATGGCAATATGATTTTTGCCTGATTTTTGCCATGCACTTGGGACAAACGGCTCCAGGGACCACACATTCGCTCTATAACACGCACAGACATTTCCCCTTACTTTTTAGGAGAAAAAATCTGCGTGTTATAGAGGGGAAAATACGGTAATTTATCCTCCAACACTCGAGACTTGGTCACATTCACATTGTTGTTGTTGTTGTTGTTTAGTCGTTTAGTCGTGTCCAACTCTTCGTGACTCCATGGACCAGAGCACGCCAGGCACACCTGTCTTCCACTGCCTCTAGGAGTTTTGTCAAACTCATGTTGGTCGCTTCTATAACACTGTCCAGCCATCTGGTTCTCTGTCTTTCCCCTTCTCCTTGTGCCCTCCATCTTTCCCAACATCAGGGTCTTTTCCAGGGAGTCTTCTCTTCTCATGAGGTGGCCAAAGTATTGGAGCCTCAGCTTCAGGATCTGTCCTTCCAGTGAGCACTCAGGGCTGATTTCCTTAAGAATGGATAGGTTGGATCTTCTTGCAGCCCATGGGACTTTCAAGACACATTCACACCATGCATCTAAAGCAGTCAGTGCCCATTTAAAGCATGTGACTTTTCCGAAAAGCGTCAGAGGGCTGTAGTTTACTCCTCACACAGCTACAGTTGCCAGCACTCTTAATAAACTTTAGTTCCCAGGATTCTTTGCAGTGTGCGTCTGTGTGCCATGTGCTTTAAATGAGACAGGCTTAATTTAATTTCGGATGCCTACCGAAGAAGAAAGAAAAGATTGGGACAATGGTTCTGTTTATTAAATAGAATGATTTTGCTGACTTTTTCAGAGCACAGCAGTCAGCCAGAAGACACAGAGACTTTGAACCATGGAAGATCCTTCTCATCATTCTGGGCGCTTCGATTGCAGCAGCCATCGCCATCGGTCTCTTCGTATACTTCATACACTTTCCGCAAGACAGAAAATATGGTAAATATCGTGTCTGTAGAGCTGCTTTCTGAATGAAAGTATTGGACCTGTCACTTTTCCATGGGGTCTGGGTAAAAACCAGATCCAGTAGAATCAAAATGGTTTCCTGCAATCAAATTAAATATTATACAGCAAATACTACAGGTCTAGTATTCGCCAACCCCACAAAAACATTGCTCCAAGGCCCAGATCTTAATGGGTCTCATCATGATTTTTGTATGGTGATACCAGTAACAAATAATAGAACACAGTTGTGATCCATGTGGTCTTGACTGTGCTCTTGTGAGTATCGCTTGTAAAAACGACGAGGATCCATAACTATCTGTGCCCTGGATTCATGTTTTTGCACCTTTGCAGTGCAAGAAGGCATCAGATCCATGATTTTTATGATTCAGAGAATGGAGGCAAACTTGACAGTGGTTATGGGGAGGGAAAGGGACGCAGTTCTTAACCCAAGGTACTACATGGTTTATTTACACACATATATAACCTGAATGGAGGGACGTGGGTGGCGCTGTGGGTTAAACCACAGAGCCTAGGACTTGCCAATCAGAAGGTTGGCAGTTCGAATCCCCACGACAGGGTGAGCTCCTGTTGCTCGGTCCCTGCTCCTGCCAACCTAGCAGTTCGAAAGCACCTCAAAGTGCAAGTAGATAAATAGGTACCACTCCGGTGGGAAGGTAAACAACATTTCTGTGTGCTGCTCTGGTTTCGCCAGAAGCGGCTTAGTCATGCTGGCCACATGACCCGGAAGCTGTATGCCGGCTCCCTTGGCCAATAAAGCGAGATGAGTGTCACAACCCCAGAGTCGGTCACAACTGGACCTAATGGTCAGGGGTCCCTTTACCTTTATGGGGAGGGAACCATAAAAAAAATCATTCAATTCCACTAGGATCTCTTTTACTGCATTCAGTGTGTCTGAGCACACATAGATGCCTTTTCTTTCTTTCCCTTGACTCCGCCCCCAGTCACTCTGCCTGCCCCCTCTACTGGTCTCCCACATCAGTCCCTTTTCCCTTCTTTTCTCTCAGTTGCTCCACTTTCTGTTCAGCTGCTCAAGGGCTGGTCTGAACCTTAAAAATCACAGAGGGTTAGATGAGGAACTCGGAAAGAGCATCACTCTTCAAGCTTCCTCCTTCAGGTCCATGAACTTTCATGACAAAGGAGCATTAAGTTTTCAGAAGGAGGAGACACAGGCCTTTGTTTCTGTGTAATTTTTATAGCAAGATGAACATGCAGGTGGAACCTGACCCATCCATACCATATTTCACCATATTTCAGTTCAATAAGGTTATTGTGCCAGCTGAAGGCCATGACAAAACCATACAAGCTCAATCAATAAAATTACATATAGAGCGAATACTCTGCATAAACCAACAAAAGCAAGCAAGGCAAGTGAGACTATAAATGGGGAGCCACCACCACTATACGCAGTGTGTTTCAAATTATACCTCCGAATCTGCCTTACAATTTGCTGCTAGTGCAAAAAGCTCCAATTTATGAGTCACTGAGGGGTTCAAGTCATTCAGCAGCCACTCAGAATCCTCTTCGCCAAGGAAAGACTGCTTTCCTGAACCAACAGGAGATGTAGAAAACCATGCTTTATAGCAGTGGTTCCCGATTAGTGGTTTCACCATTGCCCCATCCCTTGCCAACTACCATATTTTTTGCTCTATAAGACGCACCAGACCACAAGATGCACCTAGTTTTTGGAGGGAAAAAACAAGAAAAAAATATATTCTGAATCTCAGAAGCCAGAACAGCAAGAGGGATCGCTGTGCAGTGAAAGCAGCAATCCCTCTTGCTGTTCTGGCTTCTGGGATAGCTGTGCAGCCTGCATTCGCTCCATAAGACGCACACACATTTCCCCTTACTTTTTAGGAGGGAAAAAGTGAGTCTTATAGAGCAAAAAATACGGTAATATTTTTTTGCCATTTTTGCATGGTAATATCACAAATTTTGTGGTCTGTTTTAGCACTGTGTGGCTTTTCACAATATTGGCCAAAATTGGTTTTGAAATCACACCGTTTTAACAATTTTGACCCTGCAATACACAGCAATATACCTCTCCTCACTCAAGGGAGAGCAGGGCAGCCAATTTCAAGGCACCACCGATATCGTACAATGATCTCAGCCAGGGCCTGATTTAGGTTTGATGAGGCCCTCAGCTCCTGAAGCCAATGGGGCCCTTTATATGTCCAGCTGTCCTTTGTCAACAACAAATTGTCACTGGTTTTTGTATTGAATATATGCTATGTGGTGATTTATGGACCTAATAGGTATCTAAAGCCATTTGCTCATAACAAATAGGAGCCTACACAACACAAAACACTGTTGCTGTATGTAGGCTTTATTTTATTTGTTTTTTTATCTTATATTCTGGAAATGTAAAGGGGATTCCAGGCACTCACACAAGGTCTGTGCTCCTTTGGAGAATTGAGACACATAGCGGAGACTGTTGTAGCTTTAAGAAATACAGTTTATTCACCAATTTGCACCTTCAGTCTGTGTGGAGGGGGCCTCAGATCTTACAGCAGTGTCATTTCAAGACGGGCTTGTTCCCCACAGCAGTGCAGCCATTGAGATGAAGACATCTCTCCCAACCAGCCTTCAGCCAACTTGCCCAAGATGGACCCGCGTCTCTTTCTTCCTCCTTCTTCTTCCCAGAAGAGTAAAAGGGACCTCTGCCCATTAGGTCCAGTCATGGCCGACTCTGGGGTTGCAGCGCTCATCTCGCTTTATTGGCCGAGGGAGCTGGTGTTTGTCCGCAGACAGCGGTCATGTGGCCAGCATGATTAAGCCGCTTCTGGCGAACCAGAGCAGCACACGGAAACACCGTTTACCTTCCCGCTGGAGCGGTACCTATTTATCTACTTGCACTGTGACGTGCTTTCGAACTGCTAGGTTGGCAGGAGCAGGGACCAAGCAATGGGAGCTCACCCCATCGTGGGGATTCGAACCTAGGCTCTGTGGTTTAACCACAGCGCCACCCGCACCCCTCTGGAAATGTACATCCAGTTTATTTTTCCCTTTAATTATTTTTTTTTTTAGGCCCCCAAGAGAGTGGGGGCCTAAGCTATAGCTTGTTATACATAAATCTGGCACTGATCTCAGCCGATAGCGCTGCTGATCTGGGCTGCCTTCCCTCACGCTGATGGAGAACAGAGCAGCCGATTGCCCTCACAAGTCACAGTGGCACTACCTTCCCCTGGCACTGAGGCAGAGCAGCTTTTCTCAGTGAGCAGGAAAGCAGCAGCAGCCACAGTGGATAGAAGAGTTTGGATTTGATATCCCGCTTTATCACTACCCAAAGGAGTCTCAAAGCGGCTAACATTCTCCTTTCCCTTCCTCTCCTGGAACAAACACTCTGTGAGGTGAGTGGGGCTGAGAGGCTTCAAAGAAGTGTGACTGGCCCAAGGTCACCCAGCAGCTGCATGTGGAGGAGCGGGGAAGCGAACCCGGTTCACCAGATTACGAGTCCACCGCTCTTAACCACTACACAACGCTGGCTCTGCATCTTCGCTGGCTGCCCCACTGATGAAGGCTTGATGCATCCCCCATCCCCATGCCCTCACACTCAAACCATGAGGTGGAGGTGACTCTGCTTCCTCTCCTCCCCCCACCCATTCAATCTCCTTCCCTCATCTCCACGCCTGATCTCCTGTTTCAGACATCGTGATATATTGGAATCAGGTGCTGTTTAGCTGCTGACATATCATGATGTTGCAAACCAGATATCGCTCAGCCCTACTCTCTTGTTTAGTATACCTACAATCCTTTGCTTATTAGGGGATACCCAACATTTTCTTCCAAAAAGTGCTTTGCAGAGGTAACTACCACAGAGTTATCAAAAGTACGGGGTCCGTGGCTTGGCTTTTGAAAAATAGGGGGGGGGGGCTCAGTAATTAGCTAATTGGGAACCACTGCTTTATAGGGGCATAGGAAATTGCTTTACACCAAGTCCAGCTCAGTAGCAGTAGCTGTCTGGGGTTTCAGGATTATCTCCTGGCCCAACCTGGAAATGCTGGGAATCAGATCTGCAATCTTTCCCATGCAAATTTCATCTTCTGCCATGAGCTATGGCCCTTCCTTCAAAGTTCTAAGCCATTTTCAAACAGCTGAGGTTACTTACACCTTCCCAGGCCCAATTCCAGAAGTCTGATGAGCCTGAGCAGGGGGAGAAAGTGGCCAGAGGTAGCCAAGTGTGGCAAGAGGGAGAGAGAATTGTTCTCCCCTTCCCTGCATGCTCATTCTGAGATATTTAGTGGTATGTATTTATTGGTGATTCTGGAGAGATGTGGACTTTCTAACACAACAGAGGCCTTATCATTCCCCCGCTTTTTCTTTTGCAGATCAGAGATTAACCTACTTCAGCAGCAACTTCAAAATTATGGGCGTCCAGTACAATCCTGCTTTGTCTCGACAGTCCTCAGATCAATTTAGAGAGGCAGGAAATTGGATTGAGAAACTGGTATGTGCAAATTATTTGTTCATCTTAGTTGTTTATTTTCACTGTTGGAGATGCAGATCTTTCCAAGGTGGCTTACGAGTAACATGAAGCAACACCTAAAATAATAAGCAATATCAAGAAATTGGGAAGCCCTTGGGATCCTTCCCACTGGGCAGTTGCTGGGAGATGTCCCTGTGGAGGGTGGGAACAGGCTCTGAGGACATTTTCCCTTCCTGCTGGATCTTTGTCACAGGGCAGTTGGTGGTATATGATCTCCCTATTCCAGAGGTTTCCAATCTTTTTGAATCCACGGCTCCCTTGGCCAGCTACATTCTTTCTGCGGCACCCCTGTGGGCCTCAAGAGCCCAGTTATGTCACCCCTTGCCTGCAGAGCTGGCAGCCTCACCCTTTTTTGAACACCCTCCCTTGTGGAGTGTTCCCTCAGCCTTCTCTCCTTGGGAGTCCTCTGGGCAGCTGCTGCCCCGATCTCTGAGCTGCCCCCTCCAGCCCCCAAGAGAGGTGCCTCCTGACACTGCCCCACAGGGGCCTGGGAAGAGGATGCCCCCAGCCTTAGTGGCCCAACAGAGACTGGCCAAAGGTGAACATGAGGCCAGCACCTTACCTTGGGAGGCAGCAGTGGGCGCTGCCAGGCCTGTATGGCAGAAAGACTCTCCTTCAGCACTGGGCACTCAGCGCCCAGGCAGGCCTTGCACACAGCAAGCACAAGAAAGGCCAGCACCGCGCCTATTGGCCTCCCACTTGTCTGTCCATTCCCAACAGCAAGGACTGGCGGACTGGCTGGCTGGGCTTCCTCGCCCACTTGCCTGCTTACTCTGAGGCCGCCTCAACTCCTGGCAACCAGTGCCCCCTGACCAGCCCAAGGCCCCATTCACCTGTAGAGCTTGTAGCCAGGGCTGCTGCAACAAACAGCTGTGCAAGCCTTTGGGAGGTAGAGACACAATGTTATGTACTGAGTTGAATAGGATTCAGAATGCAGCAGTCTGATTGGTCCTAGAACAATAGGATTCAGACTGCTTGGTCCACAGGAGCCACCCAATCCAGCTCCAGGTGGAAGTGAATCTGCAACCTGATTGGCCTACAGGAGAATCCTGGAATTAGCCAATCATGTGGGGCCCATTGTGTAAATAATGTATATAAAGCAGACTTTCTGGGGGAACGTCCATTCCTCCTCACCACCAGTGGCGAAGCGTGGGGGGTGCAGGGGGGGCCGGCCGCACCGGCCGCAACATCTGGGGGTTAGGGGGTGCAAATCCACGGGTTAGGGGGCGCAAATTACTTGCCTTGCCCCGGGTGCTGACAACCCACGCTACGCCACTGCTCACCACTATGAGCTGAATAAAGAGCATGAAATCCACTCTCACACAAAAAGGCATCAGAGGAAGGAAATGAAAGTGGGACACAGGCCAGTGTTTCCCACGGCACCCCTGGCCACCATTCAAGGCCCCCGGGGTGCCATGGCACACTGGTTGAAAACCACTGCCCTGTCCTATTTTTCCTCCTGTCCTCGTTGCTCAGCAGTACCCATTATAGGAAATAAGAACGATGGGTGGTTGTTTTCCCCAACACCTGCTTCTCACATCGTGTCAGATCCCAGCAAAGACGGCCCATCTCACAGATAAGGTCTGCTGAATGTGTTCAAGTCGCTATCTGAACAGGGGTCAAAGCTAGACTTGTATCTCTGTCCTTGGTCTGTGGCATTCATATGACAGAAAGGATTACTGATGCATTTGGACTATTTGTGGAAGGCATGGGGAACCCGGAGGTCTCCAGATGTGGTTGGAAGTCTTCACATCACTAAATTCGCAGGTAGATTGAGGGGAGAACAATAGGCTTGTTTCCTCCTAAAGTGAGGGGTAATGACTAGGCTAAGCATGCCAGGACAGCTTACTCTGTGGGCATTGGCAGGTAACAGCTGACTAACAAGCGTAGGCAAACATTTTTAAATTGCTGAAGTTGTTCATGAAAGATATGTGTAGCTTTTGGCTCAGCCCTGTGTTTCATACACTCCAAGCAGGCATCAGTAAATTTACTATGTGAGAACAGTGTTGCTTTTTCCCTGTGCAATTGATTAGTGTTCCAGTACTGGGGGAAAGTAATGTATCCAAAACAGTCTAAAGGAAAGAGTAGAAAGGCATCTGGATATCCCATAAGTGAATTCTCGTTTATTGTACTCAAAAGTGAGTGTGCATTTTGAATGTTAAAGAGCTGCTGGCAGTTCTGTTGCAATTGGATTATCCTCTGGAAATTGGTTTTTAATCCGTGTGAATCCTTCCTTGATGTATTCATTTGCTGCCTTACTGAAGATGATGATGGCGATAATGTTTAATTGGTTATAGATTTATGACTCTGGCTTTGAGAGTGCAGATGTCTTTGTTTAGACGCCTATATACTTGTTTGGTTAGTACAACAAGCAAATATTCAGTTTCCTGTTCTTCTTTAAACAATCACGTGTTCACTTACTGAGAACCTAAATATATCGAACAAGAGATGTTAAAAGAAGGACAGGAAACTGAGTATTTGCTTGTTGTACAGACCAAACAAATGCAACACAGGAGTTCTGCCCTAGCCTTTCCCTCAGAGACTAGTTTTGTATATGCAGGGATTCCTTCACAAACCCACACTTGGTGGAAGCATTCAAACGTTTTTTCTACCCCTACTACAACAGACCATAAAGTAGGCCAGGATTATTAATTCCATAGTGCAAATTGTGGGGAAAGATTGAGAGTGAGAGAAGAGAAGCTTGACTCCTCAGGCTGTTTAGTGAGTCAGTGGCTGAGGTGAAAACAATAGGACCAGAAGCACAATTTGGGTAGGCTTGTGGTGGCATACGGGAAACCAAGATGGAAAAAACCTGCTATTGGATATATTCAAGATTGTAAAAAGGCAATGTATTTTAAGGACATGCGTTGTGGTTATATCGGTGTATGTATCAACATTATCCACATTTTACAGGGGGGTCGGACTCGATGAGCCTTGGTGGTTCCTTCCAACTTTACAATTCTATGACTAAGTAGACACCCCCAAACTTTAAAATTTTTTTGAAGAGATTTGTGCATTTGGTGTGCATACCATAGGTCCATGGCACCGTTATATAGCAATAATCTGTGACAGTGAATAGTTTGGGGTGATAAGTGATCCTGAGCAATCAGGGCCGGATTTAGGTTTGATGAGGCCCTGAGCTACTGGAGGTAATGGGGCCCTTTATATGTCCAGCTGTCCTTTGTCAACAACAAATTGCTGCTGCTTTTTGTGTTGAATATATGCTATGTGGCAATTTCTGGACCTAATAGGTATGTAAAGCCATCTGCACATGCAGAATGTAGGCACCCTATACAGTGGGATCCATTACACGACCTGCATCCGTGCATCTGCGGGTCATGATTCGCCAGTTCTGTGCATGCGCGTGACAGCATTTTGACACTGCGCATGCGCGAGCTGCAAAACCTGGAAGTAACACGTTCCATTACTTCTGGGTCGCCACAGCGCGCAACCCAAAATTACTTATCCCGAAGCTACTTCAACCCGAGGTATTACTGTATATAGAAATGAGCAAACCAGTGATATTTTAGGGAGCAGGCTAGCAGGCGGGGCCCATTGCTTACATTATAGGAGCCTACGCAGCACAAAATACTGTTGCTGTATGTAGGTTTTATTTTATTTGGGTTTTTTAATCTTATATTTTGGAAATGTACATCCAGTTTTTTTTCCTTTAATTTTTTTTGGGGCTCCCAAGAGAGTGGGGCCCTAAGCTATAGCTTGTTTAGCTTATACGTAAATCCGGCACTGTGGGGAATAATGACATATGACCTAAATGCGACCCACCTAAATTTGAATGCCTTCTGTGGGAGCGGCAGGCCATATATCTAAGTGCCAGACTTTCCCACTGAGACCTAAACATAGAGAGTGGATGATGCTTTCCCTACGATGACAAAGGTGCAGGAATGTCAGGATTCCTGCCGGAAGGATGATTAGCCATGTGTACCAATCAGCTGCCGGTAACATCTGGAAAATCTGGAAAACATGCTCCTTAGGTGGAGCTGAGTCAAGGGAAGGAGTCAGTGACAAACAAAAAACTTTCTCATTTCCTAATCATTCAAATTCTCCGAGGTTAACAATGGCCGTCTCCTCTAATTCCTACTCAAGTGGCGAATGTTGCATATGTGATGACCAAACGAGACATGCTATCAAATGTGTCTCTGCCCTTGATGGACAAGGTTGTTGCTTTTAAGAAATGGAAACATAGCTGGGAGGTTGGAAGCTGATACTTATTGGAGCATAAATAGCATTTCTTTCACTGCTGCAGTCCTGAGGGAGGAAAAAAACCTTCTCTGAAAGTGGCATTTTCTTCTGGAGAAATCCAGTGGATTTCCCAAAAAGAAAATACCAGCTCCACAGAACAGATATATCCCTCAGGGCTGCAGCAGGGGGATGAAAGGTTTAAATCACCACCAACGTGCCTTCAGTGCTCCAATAATTATATTCCTCCTCCCGACGCTGATTTTATTTGTATTTTTAAAGGCAGCACAAATATGTTTAATGTCACAGGTACTCTTGCTATAATTCTTCTTGACCTGGATAATTATTTGCTTATCACCTGAGATCCTTCTCTCAAGGAGTAGAGAGAATGTTGTGAAACTAGACCTCATAAGCTCAGTCCTGTGCATGTGTACTGGGAATTATTATTGTCCCTGTCTCCAGTTGGGCTCACTCCCATTTAAGCATGCATATAGCCTTCATCTCTCTCAGATCTTGCATTAGATGAAACTCCCAAGTCCTGTTTCTCTAAGGGCTGGTTTGCAAACGGCAGTAGGGCGTGCTGGATTTTTCAATTTTCAACTTCCCAAAATATGAGGGGTGCTAAAAAGTTGGAACGACTTAGGAATTCAAAAGAGATTTTGGTTATATTAATATAACTTAGTTTTGCTTGTTTAGTAAAATATGTGTAAAATTGCACAGAAAAAAATTACAAATACAGTTGTACCTTGTTGTTGTTGTTGTTGTTGTTGTTGTTAAGCATTTCCTGACATTTTCAGAAGGTAAAATCAAAATCGTTTGGTTTTCCGAAAGCAGTTTGTGGGCTTCTTCATCCTAAAACTAAACTTGCCCAATCATGAAAGTTTTGAATTCAGCACTCGCAAAAACGTATTTTTAAGGCCTGTCACTGAAGAAATTAGCAAAATTTAAGTTTCAGCCCTTAAACTCACCCCAAAATTTAAGTTGCACACCCTAGTATGGCAGCTCATCACTTGTTTTCAGTAGTCTTAGACAAGTTTGGTCAATACTTTATAGAGACTTGAGCCAGCAGTCTCCCTGTGTGTTGGTGTTCTGGCCATGATTCGCCACTCCCACAAGATAGCCGACTGCATGGTGCCTACATGCATACAGTCTTTCATGCACAGGTACAACTCACATGGTTGATTTCCCCGATAAAATCCTGGTAATGTCCTGCAAGAAGGAGCTGGCCAGTTGTGTCGATCTCTTTTGTCGACCAATGTCATTCGTGCCCTGTGTACAGAATTGAGTTAGTGGAATAATATAGGTAAAGGTAAAGGGACCCCTGACCATTAGGTCTAGTTGTGGCTGACTCTGGGGTTGTGGCGCTCATCTCGCTTTATTGACCAAGGGAGCCGGCGTACAGCTTCCGGGTCATGTGGCCAGCATGACTAAATCGCTTCTGGCGAAGCAGAGCAGTGCACAGAAACGCCGTTTACCTTCCTGCCGGAGTGGTACCTATTTATCTACTTGCACTTTGACGTGCTTTCGAACTGCTAGGTTGGCAGGAGCAGGGACCAAGCAACGGGAGCTCACCCCATCGCGGGGATTCGAACCACCGACCTTCTGATCGGCAAGTCCTAGGCTCTGTGGTTTAACCCACAGCACCACCCATGTCCCTAGTGGAATAATATAGAGCAGAGTAAATAATATAAATAAAATGCAAATGTTAAAGAAGGGTCTTCTTCTTGTTGGACGTTACCAGGATTTGAAGGGTGACCAGGTGACAAAGAGGACAGGACACCCGCACTTTTAATAGTTGTGTACAGGAGAAAATTTGAGTAGATGTAGCTTGTAGTCATTACAGGCCAATTCAGACAAGGCTTCAGAGGCCCAATTTGGGTCTAACATGGAGCCAGCATGCCCACCATGACTGTTTGCTTATTCAATGTTTTTTGGGGGTGGTCCCAAATCTTTGACATTAGCAGGGAGTGGGTGTAATTCCATTTCTTCAGCTCCATGAGCCACTTTAAACATTTTCGCCTTCCACCGAAGGATCAGTTTCCCAAAGTCCTATGAGCTGCACCACAGATATATAACAGCTTTATTATATTGGCAGTTTTATTTTCCGTCTTTCCCCTCATGATCCCTAGGCACAGCATTCACATATTTCACAGCTAAAGCACATTGGGTCAACATCTTCACCATCAGTTATTATTTGTACCCTGCCCATCTGACAGTTTTGGGTGGCTATCAAGTTATCAAGCTATCCCTCTGATCCCAAGGTCTTCTTCCTGGTCAGCCAGCCCCTGTTCAGACCCCATGAGAAGATATGTGAAATTAGAATGTTTTGCACTTGCTTACATTGAATTGCATTTGCCGGTTTTTTTATTGTTTAGTTATTTCATCAAATTTATATGCCTCCTGATTGCGTGTGTGTGTGGGGGGGGGGGAACCCTCAAAGTACTTTACTGCTCATTCATCCAGCTTGGGGAGACACCTCCCTGCTCTGACCCTGAACTTACAAACAGGTGGAGCTCTGACAAACCTCATTTTAGTAATTCAATCATAGGTTAATATTAAAGGCTATCTCTTCCTTCTCCTCCAGTTTTCCCAACACTGTTTTGAATCCTAACCTATGTACCACCTTATGATATCAAAAGATAGATGTAACCATTAAAGCAACAGAGAGCTCATAGTAAGGTTATAAGAAAATATTTTCTTCCTGGTTTGCTGATACTATGCCAAGACAGATTTATATATCTCTTAGCTTCACAAACCTCAAAAGCAAGCTTTCATATTTAAACTGTTTTATGTTTAAACTCTTTGAGTTGTCACTTCAAAAGAGCACAGTACGTCTATTATCTTTTTTAATTAAAATTTTTTAAAAAATCACTAGGAAACTCTGTGATCCAGTTCCCAAGGAGAACAGAACTGCATTTTAATGAATAAGGAACAACTGGATGATATTATCTCTACCATCCCATTACAGTAGTCTTCTCAGATGCTACTTTTGAGAAGGAATTAGGAATGACTCATTTCCCCGTCTACGTTATTAACATTCCACGGTTATTTGGAAGAAACATTATTACTACCACTAATGAGGTTGTGGTGCTGTGTTTGTGAAGTTAGACTTCGTTCAGTCAGATAATGTCACACTGTACAGATACAACCTATCTATTTGGAATGGGACCCATCAGAAGCCAATTACGTCTATGACCTAGATGAGCACTTGGGTAACCAGCACTTAAAATCCAATTAAATTTAAATTAATAAATGAACAGCACCAATTGTACTCATGATATCAGACACTTGTTGCATTACACTAGGTTTTTGTAGTTCCTTATTGATTTACAATGGCCCCTTCCGCATAGCTCCGGATATGGGGCTGCTGTCAATTCAAGAGAAGGAGAACTCACCTCCATCTCTGGTTTTCTGCCCCAAATGCACTGTTTTAAAACTTGGTTGTTCTCTCGGCAAGAATTATTGCAGGTCATTGAGTCTCATCAGGAACGGGTTGGGGGGGGGGAGAGAGAGAGAGAGAGAGAGAGAGAGAGAGAGAGAGAGAGAGAGAGAATGAACTAAAAAAAAGGTTGTTGGGAAGGTTCAAGTTGGTGGGAGTGTGATTCAACTCCCTATTCTTACCCTTATTGCACTTTAAACCACCACCATGGCTTTATAGGAAGTCAGTAGCAGACCTGAAGCATCATGGCTGGTGGGGGAGAGGGTTTTCCTCACATACCTAAATAGGGTTGTATTTTGCGTTTACTGTTGCCACACAGGAAAAAAAAATTGAGTTGCAGTAGATGGTTCCCCTGAGAAAACACTAATCACCTACTGAAAAGCAAAGCACCACCTTGGGACTTTTATTTGACTAGGAAATACTTTTAATAGAACCAAAATACTTGCATTGCCGTGTAGCAAACTTAATTGGCTTATACAAGAGTGACAGTACTGGCACAAAAATCTGTGTAAGTTAATTGTATTTGCCACACCTCGAATAAAGCTGCAGTTCTTGTTGTGCTGCTTTGAAAAGGATATGTTAAGATTAGAAGAAGAACAAACAATGGCAATTAAAATTACGAGGGCATGAAAAGTCTTCTTCATCTTGGATAGAAAGAAGAAAGACATGAAAGAGACTGATAAAGTAATTGCGTGTGTTTGAGAATGTGAACAGGAAACTAGTTTTGGAGCACGAAGTGTAAAACAACTGATAAATACTTTCCTAAAATGATCAAAAGAATGCACTCTGCAGACTCGGGGAAGTCTTGGGCAAACAGAGGTGGTGATGGGCAACATGACTGATGATATTTTTAACACAACACAGAGCCTAGGGCTTGCCAATCAGAAGGTCGGCGGTTCGAATCCCCATGACGGGGTGAGTTCCCGTTGCTCGGTCCCTGCTCCTGCCAACCTAGCAGTTTGAAAGGACGTCAAAGTGCAAGTAGATAAATAGGTACCGCTCCGGCGGGAAGGTAAATGGCGTTTCCATGTGCTGCTCTGGTTCACCAGAAGCGGCTTAGTCATGCTGGCCACATGACCCGGAAGCTGTACGCCGGCTCCCTCGGCCAATAAAGCGAGATGAGCACCGCAACCCCAGAGTCGGTCATGACTGGACCTAATGGTCAGTGGTCCCTTTACTTTTTACACAAATTCTTAAAAGAGCCTCTTGGATGGTCTTTTAATGTGTAAATGGGGTTATTTTAATCTGTTTCTGTATTTTAACTTTTGTGTCTTTTGAAGCAGGGTTGTAAATTCTTCTTGATTTTACTGTTTTACATTTTGTAAACCACTTTGATTATTATTTTTTACAATCAAGTGGTTTATAATTTTTTTGAAATGAAATGAAATGAATGGTCACTAAATTGTTAACTACTTGGAACCCCAGGAATGACAGGGGATAAGGTTCTCTTTTTGTATCATGTGCCATTCTGAATTTCCTCAAACGCTCACAATAACTGATCAGGTGACTGTGATGGTGTTGCTCTCTTGCTCTCCCTGAACATGTGAGAGCAAAAAGTGTGCAGGGCTTGTGTTTGTGTATGCTGCTTTACCGCCCCCCTCCCTGCATACACCAACCCATTTCGCTCCATTCCTGACTTCTGTGTGTTTAGCTCAGGGGTCGACAAATTCCCATCATCTGCCTCTGAGTTGTGACCTCCCTCAAAACACTGTTGTAAATCTATACTGGCTTCTTCTTCCTCCTCCCTGGAGGGGTCAAGATAGGCCGGCGGTCTCCACCATTCCTCCTCTGCCCAGTCCCTGACAATCACTCTCTCCTGGTCTGACGTACCTCACACAGGTTTGTGGTGAAGACTGAATGAGGAGAATCCCACCTTGAGCTGCTCAGAGAAAGGGCAGGGTAAAAATGAAATGAACAAACAAATATCATGTCAGTGGTCATGTATGGAAGTTGTTATGTTCTTTAGAAAGACTTGCTGAAAAATCTGACCAAAGGGTGATGGTCCTCTTGTTGACAAGGCTGACTTAGTTCAGAACCCTACATGTTGTGTAAGAAAAGGTGGGCAAAGGTGAATAATAATTCATCTGAGATATTGCAAAAGTTAAAGTGGAATTTGGAAGCTATGAGATGTTGCATATCAACAGAGGTCTTTGAAACTGAAGGTGGGTCAGTGATTATGGGGTTTTGTGCCACCAGCGAGGCAGGAGCTAGGCCTGGAGGAAGGGGAGAGTCTCAGCAGTCAGAGATGGTGGACATAACAGAAGCAGAGGAAGAGGTTCCTCAGGCGGAGGATGAGCTGGTTGAATTCCTGCCATCGCCTGCCGCACTGTCTCATAGAATTAGGAGAGGCTCGAAGAGGCAAGCACAGTGGCAACTTCGGTTTAGGAGAAATCACTTGCGCAAAAACTCCATCAGATTAAGTCTGGAGTATGTGTGGTCCCTGTTGTTGGGTTTTTTTGGGGGGGGGGGAATTAAAGAACCTCTTAATGAGGGTGAAAGAGGAGAGTGCAAAATATGGTCTGAAGCTCAGCATCAAAAAAACTAAGATCGTGGACACTGGTCCCATCACCTCCTGGCAAATAGAAGGGGAGGAAATGGAGGCAGTGAGAGATTTTACTTTCCTGGGCTCCATGATCACTGCAGATGGTGACAGCATTCATGAAATTAAAAGACGCCTGCTTCTTAGGAGAAAAGCGATGACAAACCTAGACAGCATCTTAAAAAGCAGAGACATCACCTTGCCGACAAAGGTCCGTATAGTTCAAGCTCTGGTTTTTCCAGTTGTGATGTGATGTGGAAGTGAGAGCTGGACCATCAAGAAGGCTGATCGCCGAAGAATTGATGCTTTTGAATTCTGGTGCTGGAGGAGACTCTTGAGAGTCCCATGGACTGCAAGAAGATCCAACCTATCCATTCTGAAGGAAATCAGCCCTGAGTGCTCACTGGAAGGACAGATCCTGAAGCTGAGGCTCCAATACTTTGGCCACCTCATGAGAAGAGAAGACTCCCTGGAAAAGACCCTGATGTTGGGAAATATTGAGGGCACAAGGAGAAGGGGAGGGCAGAGGACAAGATGATTGGACAGTGTTCTCGAAGCTACCAACATGAGTTTGACCAAACCGAGGGAGGCAGTGGAAGACAGGAGTGCCCTGTGTGCTCTGGTCCATGGGGTCATGACTAAGTGACTAAACAACAGCAACAAATGTGTGGTTCCCCTGCTGCTTCAATGGTTCAGCTGGGACACCAGCTTGGGAAAGTGAATGCCAACTAAGTAGTGTCTAGAAGCGTGTGTGTTTTTATTCAGTGCACCTCAGGAGCTGCTGCGAGTGCCTGCTTTTGTCAATAAAGAATTGAACTCCTGATTGTTTGTCCTCCTTGGTTGGGTGTGCTCAGGATGCCAGGTAAATGATAGCCTGAGGTTTTGATCTGGTGAGCTTGAATTCTAAAGGCAGAGAACAAAAACAGAGAAAGGCTGCATGTGCGT
This sequence comes from Podarcis gaigeae, assembly GCF_964106915.1. NCBI lineage: Eukaryota > Metazoa > Chordata > Lepidosauria > Squamata > Lacertidae > Podarcis > Podarcis gaigeae. Next base: position 48,396,690 of record NC_139689.1, read on the forward strand.
GATTGTTTATTTTAGAATCAACGGGGACTGACAGAAACCAAAAATAATTTTTGTCCCACAAAGTGCTTCTTGAGACACTGTTTTCATTCTGAAAATAGAAGCTCATTGAAGACTGATTGTGCATTGCCTCACAGTGTGTGCATCTGAAAACAGAGGTGGGTGAGGCTGGAAATAGGGGATTGTGGGGGAATATACCAATACCGGGACGCGGGTGGCGCTGTGGGTTAAACCACAGAGCCTAGGACTTGCTGATCAGAAGGTCGGCGATTCGAATCCCCATGATGGGGTGAGCTCCCGTTGCTTGGTCCCGGCTCCTGCCAACCTAGCAGTTCGAAAGCATGTCAACGTGCAAGTAGATAAATAGGTACTGCTCTGGCGGGAAGGTAAACAGCGTTTCCGTGCGCTACTCTGGTTCACCAGAAGTGGCTTAGTCATGCTGGCCACATGACCCGGAAGCTGTACACCGGCTCCCTCGGCCAATAAAGTGAGATGAGCGCCGCAATCCCAGAGTGGGCCACAACTGGACCTAATGGTCAGGGGTCCCTTTACCCTTTTATACCAATACTGCAATAATGGTTTCTTTCTTCATTCACCCGGGGTATGTGCAAGGAGGAAAAGGCATGGATAACTTTGGTATTCAGGGCAGATTGAGGATTCTGCCCCCTCTCCTGCTCATCTGTCTTCCTGCTTGAACTGTCAGAGGTGGTCGTGGATTTGGTGCTGAAAACTCCCAGAATGATTGTCCTGTGTAACTCTGGACATAAATCCCAAGGCTTAGGATTTCATGGCTTCCATGGGGCTGACCCAACATGTCATTAACCCAGGGCATGCAGGACAGACTCTTGATTTGGATTTCTCTGGCCATGGCCAGAAAACTTCCTGTTTAACTTTAGACTTTCCACAGCTCTACTCCCCTGCACGGGTGGGGGAACTATTAAAATGGTCCGCCCTTGGAGTGTAATGAGTCCTCTGGTGAACTTCCTGCTGTGGTGCTCCTGTCAAATCCCTAGTTGCTCTGTGGATATGAAGATGACCCAAGTGATGGATATGTTGCAGTGCAATGGTTAGAAAGGAGATGAAGACTGGTGACAAGTTCAATTAAGTGCGTTAAGAGGTGAGCTCATTATGGAGCCTACTCAATGGAAATGCTGGTATCAAAGAAGGATTTATTTTCACCATTGCATCTTCTCATTGTCAGCTGTTCATGTCAACAGTCCATGGCCTCGTGCAATTTGGCCTGGGGAGAGATGCTGTGGAATGTTTGGTAAATTTGCTCCCGATTGCCATGAACTGGACTCTCTGCAGTTTAATCAGTGGAGGTGCTCAGCGGAGGTGCTATCAGATCCAGTTTTTATGGATATTTTAAAGGTATTCTGAGGGTGTGGACAAGATCTTTGGTTACATCTAGCCGACCATCAATATGTTTGAGCGACCTTGTCCACTGTGGCTTGTTACTCTAATGAAGAGGTGATGTCTGGCAAAGTCTAGGATCTATTTCAGTATGATTTCAAGATCAATTTTGGGCCTGACATTGCCTTGATCACTCTGTGACATTGGATCTGTTGATAGGGAGACAGAATGGGTGAACCCTTATTTATTATTTTCAACTTCTTGGAAGCTTTTGATGCCATCCGTCATAGTATCTTTCTGAAGAGGCTATCTGAGTAGTTTCCCCCACCTCTTGCAAAGATTGGCTGGGGAAACCCAGCCACATGGGTGGGGCAATAATAATAATAATAATAATAATAATAATAATAATAATAATGTTTCCAATATTCTCCCTATTGACTTCTAGAGAGATGGTCCTGCAATTGTGTCAGGGAGAATGGTGCTGATCCCTAAAGAAAAACAAATGTCACAATTATTAGGGAAATATAAAAAAGAGAGGGGGGGGGGAATGCAGCCCTGTCTGGAAAGCAGCGAAGTGGCTCAGAAAGCGAAAAAATCGCCTTTGCATGCGATTATGTGACAGGACATATATATAGGTGGCATCCTGGTTCATCTATGGGCTCATCCACATACAGGGCTTTCTAGGCCCAAGTCTAGAAAAGTCTGAGCACTTTCCCCACTTCCTTCACTTTCCCCAGGAAAATCCACTCTTTGATGCTGAATCAGAACAAACAGCAATTTGGGTTTTCTGCTGATTGCAGAAAGCGTTAAAGAATGGAGAGTGGAACTGTGGATGGGCGCGAGAAAGCTACCTCAGCAGCATCCTTGTGTGGTGTTGCCCGGCCGAGGAGAGGGGCAGAGAATTGACTCTCCTCTTCAGGCCAGGCTTGACCCAGGGGTAGAGCTGTGTGGTTCCGCCCTCCAAAAAAAGTGTCGCCCGGTGTGGTCAGCCGCCCTGCCCCCTAGCTATGCTAGTGGGGTTTTCACAGGGAAAGTGGAGGGGCAAATAAAATAAAATAAAATAGTACTCGGGTAAAGACTGGAAAAGTGCAAAGCTGTGCCTAGAAAGTCCGGAGGAAAATGAGTGTGGATGATCCCTATGTTGATAGGGATGCTGCGCAATTTGAGATGAAACCGAGATGATGAACTGCTGTGGTATGTGATAAGAATACATTGAGAAGACACCTGGGATTATTCACCAGCAATTTATCTCAGCATCTCAGCTACCAAGCAAGTTGTGTCTCCATCTAACATTCCAAAGCCTTGAGCCGCTGCTCAGGTGGCCATTAAACCATAGTAACAGCAATAACATTTCTGTACCAGAAACTGCATTGCCTCACTGTTAGGAGTCTTGCAGCACACTGTTAAGTAGGGAAGCGCGATTATCTCCTTTCTGCAGACCAGGACATCGTGGGAATTTGCAGCGGGAGGAGGAAACTAAATCTTTGTCAAAAGCAGGGGTGCAGCTGCCCCCCATCAAGTAAATCAATAAAGATAATTAACTAACTGAGGTTCTGCACCACCATCCTCAAGAAAAATCCTGGCTATGCCCATGGTCAAAAGACTTGGCAGTCATTAAAAAAAAAACAGATTCAACATTAAGGTTGTATTCTCTCTAGAACATAAGTTCCACTGAACTTATGGTAGAACTTGCTTCCAAGTAAACACACGTAGGATTGTGCTCTTAAGTCTTCCCTTGATATTAAATTTTGCTTTAACCATCTCATGATAATTAATACCAGAAACACAAACTTTGTACAACAAAATGGAGTAAGCCTACATGCACACCACTTTGAACTCCTATAAAGAAGGATAAATATAACAAGTCATTGGAAAGTAATAAAACTGTGCAGGAAATATTTTCATTTTCATATGGGACGTAAGGCTATCTTTCAGTTATAAAGTGTTTGATGAGTTTTGTCATTCAAGTCTACTAAATTTATAGATTATATGAACTGGTTGTTGTTATTTGCATTTGTTAAATCACTTTATACAGAAGTTGCAAAGCAAGTTAACTGGATAAAAGACAAATAAAACTGGACATGTCTAAAATACGGGCAGGCTTCTTCTTATTTATTGTTTGTGTTTAGAAAACAAATGGCAAGATGCTACGAATGAAAATGCATTCTTAGGAAGTGGTAGAACATTTGCAAAAGACTTTTTGGACACAGGTGGCGCTGTGGGTTAAAGCCTCAGCGCCTAGGACTTGCCGATTGAAAGGTCGGCGGTTTGAATCCCTGCGGCGGGGTGCGCTCCCGCTGCTCGGTCCCAGCGCCTGCCAACCTAGCAGTTCGAAAGCACCTCCGGGTGCAAGTAGATAAATAGGGACCGCTTACCAGCGGGAAGGTAAACGGCGTTTCCGTGTGCAGCTCTGGCTCGCCAGATGCAGCTTTGTCACGCTGGCCACGTGACCCGGAAGTGTCTCCGGACAGCGCTGGCCCCTGGCCTCTTGAGTGAGATGGGCGCACAACCCCAGAGTCTGTCAAGACTGGCCCGTACGGGCAGGGGTACCTTTACCTTTACCTTTTTGGACACAGATTACGCAAGAAGACATTCCAGTCCAGCAAAGAGAATTTCAGTTCTGGAGAACTGGGCTCAAACGCTCTCTGAGATGGATAGCTTTGTGCAGGGGTCAGCAAACTTATTCAGCAGGGGGCCAGTCTATTGTCCCTCAGACCTTGTGGGGGGCCAGACTATATTTTGGAGAAGAAAGAAAAGAATGAATTCCTATGCCCCACAAATAATCCAGAGATGCATTTTAAATAAAAGCACACATTCTACTCATGTAAAAACATGCTGATTCCCGGACCGTCCGTGGGCCAGATTTAGAAGGTGATTGGGCCAGATCTGGTCCCCGGGCCTTAGTTTGCCTACCCATGGCTTTGAGGCTAGTGGGTGATTTACAGAGCAATCTTAACCCTCACATTTGCTGGCTGGAAAGGGCTAGGATGGGGTGGAGATGCCTTTCTGTAGGAAGAGAAGATCTTCATCAGCATGGGGTGCATTTGCCAGAGAGGCCCTTGCTATACCTGTGAAAAGTTCTATGGGCACCAATTTAGCATTAATAGTATTTTTGTCGACAGCAACCAGTCAGCCCTGAAATGGGGTGTTCTGGGGTTGGAGCAGAGGCAACCTAAAACCCCTTCATTCTTCTGTAAATCTCCAGGATCAGGCTCATCAGCTATACTCGCATCAACTATACCCCACCAAAATTGATTTTACAAAATGGAAATCGGCTTGGGGGTGGGGTGGGGGAGAGAAATCAGTTTTATTCCCCTACCTCCCAGCTGGGCCACTGTGAGATGGCACTCCTCTCTCAGATGTTACAGTAAAAATGGGCCTCTCTCTCTGGAATGTCTGGCTTAGGCGGGTAGAAGATAAGAGCAAAGTTGAATGGGTGTTATTGTAACCCAGACAGGGGGAGGCTGAAAGGGAGGAGGCGAACTGAAAAGGAGGAGGGTAACACAAGAAACAAAGCCCCATCTTATTGCTATTAGTGTAAATCACATGTTTTACATGTAAATACGTGTCCATGCATTCTAAGGGGTATAAAAAGTGGGCGCACCCTTACTGGGGTGTGCAGGTTGCGAGCTTATCGCTCTGTACCTTTGTTCTGCATATATGTATTTCAAATAAAACCCTGTTAATAACCTGCAAGGACGTTTTGCCGCTTTGTGTGAGTCTGTGCTCCGGGGACCCAATAGCAGATATGGAACAGGTCCAACAGCACCAGTCTGGAAGCAGTGGACAATCCATTTTTTCACTCCTTTTCAACCCATCCAATTCAGGAACGCTCAGCCCAGTTGCAAGCCTACACACTCACAATGGGAGAAAGCTCCATCCAATTCACGATTTCTGGGTAGGCATGCATAGGGTTGCACAGTTTAAATACTGAAATCACGTGAGAAATGTAGCCTTCCTAAAATTACTTCTTAATAGTGCTTGGGGTTCTGAGAAACAAATGAAGACGAACTAGGCAGCTGTTCGTGACGCAAGCTCTTGCCTTGTGCTACTGCAGCTGAACTGGAGCAATGGGCAGGTATGATTCAACTGAGCGAAAATTGTTTTTTCTGCATTACAGAGGACCATAGCTGTCAACCATCCCTTATTTGGCGGGAAAGCCCCTTATCCCAGCGCTGTGTCCCGCTGCTGTCCCTTATTGATGATGTCCCTTAAATTTCCCGGGTTTCAAAGTAAGCAGCTTCTCTCCCTCCCTCCCTGCCGGCCAGGGAGGAGGGAGGCTCCAACTGTGTTGCTTGGCTGCATTGCTCACCCAATAAGGAGTCAAAGAACGACTGGGGGGGGTGGAGCTTCCATGCCTTGTGCCGATCAAATCATCGGTGTTGCCTGGGAATTCGCCTTTGCTCAGCGCTTCCCAGTGGAGAGGTGACGGTGGTTTTCCTTGCGGCATCCCCTTTGCTGGGTTGCTGCGCTGTGGGAACCACCGCTTGCGGTTTCGTTTGGCTGCTGGCTGGGCTTTCTGCCTTTGGCTCGGAGGGGCTCAGAAGTTGAACATACCTGTGCTTGGAAAATTCCTTATTTTGGGTGCTGATCCCTTATTTTCGAGGCTGCTGGTCCCTTATTTTCAAATCTGCAAGTTGACAGCTATGCGGAGGATATCTCTGCAATGTGGCTCTGCAGATCTAGTATGAGCAGGTGTTCCTCGGACGACCCTAAGTTCTCTTTGCTAAAAGAACACTTTTGCTTTCTCCCAACAGATGTACGAGACATTTCACAATTCCATTTTAAGGCCTAAATATAGAGGCTCACGGCTTGTCAAAGTGAGGTATGTAAAACCACGGTCCAAAGGCATGGCAAAAATCTTCCCTCCTCTGCATTGCAGGGGAATGGAGTGATCGATCCTCATGGTCTCTTCCAACTCTACAATTCTGTGATTCTCCTGTGACTCAGCCAGCAGGTGGATTCGCCATTGTGTGTGTGTGTGTGTGTGTGTGTGTAGCTAACTAACTAAACATTAAGAGCCAGTTTGGTGTAGTGGTTAAGAGTGGTGGACTCGTAATCTGGTGAACCGGGTTCAATTCCCCTCTCCTCCACATGCAGCTGCTGGATGACCTTGGGCTAGTCCCACTTCTCTGAAGTCTCTCAGCCCCACTCACCTCACAGAGTGTTTGTTGTGGGGGAGGAAGGGAAAGGAGAATGTTAGCCGCTTTGAGACTCCTTTGGGTAGTGATAAAGCAGGATATCAAATCCAAACTCTTCCTCTTCTTCTTCTATGATGGTTGCCTGGATTCCACCAAGCTGCTCCTGATACAGTAATCTACACCACTTAGCAGAATGGTACAGGTGACCACAGTATGTTGGGCCAAGGTAGCTCATCCCAGTGTCCTTTTCATCTGTATTGGCTCTCTGAATCATCTTGCCACTTGTATGAGTACAGATGCGTGGTAGAAAGGTTAGAAACTGGCCTGGATCCACTTTGAATGGCATCTTTCTGCAGGATCCCACACTGGCAAAGCCTTAGATGTCTCTATACTGTAACAACTGTCAGCTTTAGGTACCTTTGGAAATTATTTGCCTTGGAAATGAAATGACTTAACTTGTGTTAGTGTACCAGACTGGAAAGCTTACGCTCCTTTCTGCAATAATTTGTAAAAGACCGCTTCACAAGTCTTTGGGGGTCATCAGTAAAACAAGGCAGAACAGCTAAATCCACAAACCACATGTAATGCTGGTGAGTGCAATAACACAGAGCTTCACCGTCACACCTAGTTTGACACTGAAGCCACCTAGCAGGTTGATAACATAGGTGATATTTCATCTGGGGAATTTCCCCTATGCCTCCTCCCTGTTCAACCCATATGAACCTAATCATTGCAACCTCTCCTCTTGACATATTATTCCTGAGAGGTACCTAGTTTTTCCAGTTTGTGCTGTAACACTGATGAACATATTTAATTTCCAAGACCGGAGTATTTCCACATTTTCCCAAAGCTGCCAGTTGGGCAGTTCCTTTGGACAATAGTTTGAAATGTGTTCAAAACCTTTTAGATATTTGTTCAGTGCAAACATGTCCTTGCGACCCTCGACAGCCTCACTCCTGTCCCTTTTAAATTTATCCCAGGGATTTGAACTGGTAATGCCAGTAATGGTATTTGTACAGTGGACGCTTGGGTTGCGAATCTGATCCGTGCAGGAGGCACGTTCACAACCCGCAGCCCCGCCCGCATCTGTGCACACGCGGGTCACAATTCGGTGTTTCTGCATATGCGCGCGGGTAGCGATCTGGCGCTTCTGCGCATGCGCGAGTGCTGAAACCTGGAAGTAACCTGTTCCAGTACTTCCGGGTTCAGTGCGGTGCGCAACCCAAAATCGCGCAACCAGAAGCACCTGTAACCTGAGGTATGACAGTATTGTATTGTATTGTCCTATCTGAAGGTGGGGACGCGGGTGGCACTGTGGGTTAAACCACAGAGCCTAGGACTTGCCGATCAGAAGGTCGGTGGTTCGAATCCCCGCGACGGGGTGAGCTCCCATTGCTCGGTCCCTGCTCCTGCCAACCTAGCAGTTCAAAAGCACATCAAAGTGCAAGTAGATAAATAGGTACTGCTCCGGTGGGAAGGTAAACGGCATTTCTGTGCACTGCTCTGGTTCGCCAGAAGCGGCTTAGTCATGCTGGCCACATGACCCGAAAGCTGTACGCCGGCTCCCTTGGCCAGTAAAGCGAGATGAGCGCCGCAACCCCAGAGTTGGTCACGACTGGACCTAAGGGTCAGGGGTCCCTTTACCTTTACCTTATCTGAAGGTAGCAAATATGTGCTATATAGACTTGGTGGCCAGGAAACTAAGACTAGCCCAAGCTTCTAAGACAGGCTTTCTGTAGCAACACAGCTTTTCCTCTGTGTAATATGCAAAGCAGCCCTTATTTTTTGCTGGCATATTCTTAAGGAATAGAGGATGTAGTTAAATGTGCATTGCATTCCAGATCACGAATCTGGGCACTGCATTTTAATTGGCAGGTCTTTGATTAAAATCAGTGTTATTCTCAGATGTTTATAAACTCCCGAGTTCCTTACACTGGCGGCATAATTCCCCATGACCCTCCCGGCACCTCCAATCCACTGAACGTATACCAGGAAGGCACGGCTGTGTAGCTTTCCTTGTTCCGTCTTTTCAAAGCAGCAGCCTAGCGGGCATTGGCAGAGCGCTTTCCATAAGCCCTTAATAGCTATATTTGACAGGTCATTTCTGCGTCACCTGCGGGTGACACAGTCCTGGATTGAAATGCGTAGATTTCATTTGCATTAACACAGTCAGCCATGGACATTAAGGGCTTTGACTGTGGCAGGTGAAGAAAGCAATGGCTGAATGCTCCCTCCCCATGGACTGCACAGGATCAACTTAACTATGGTTGCCAGCTTTGAGAAGGGGAGGGTGTCTGGCTGTACTTCTTCAGCAGCCCCCCCCCCCCATTTATTTATCTTCCTGTGAGTTTATGGCACTGTTCCTCAATTAGTATTTTTGGGAAATAGGGCTTGCCTTCAAAATCAATTTCACCTTCTGTGACTCTGCAACAATGAACGTTCACCCTGTTGATTTGCTTGTGGGGTGTTTATAAATTCCCTGCTAATCATTCAGCACTCTCGGGTGAATTTCCCTGCTACTTCCATAACAGCCCAAAGTCTTTTTTTAAAGGATGTTTTTAAAAGGTGTCGTTGCAACACCTTAGGGCGACAGAGCACTTTAATCCACTTTAATTGTACAAGCCTAGATTTACCAGCTGTTGCTCGAGTCTGCAGCGTGCAGCTATGTGAGGTCATCTGTAGACTGACAAATGAATAGTGGGGATTATTTTTAGCTTTCTCTTTCACTTGATGACAGTACCGTTCTAGCAGCACTGGCCATTTACCTAAAGCAGGGATGGGCAGTTTCCGGTTTCCACCCAATCTTTGCCTGCCAGGGGGTCCGAACTGACCCATGAGGCCATTTTCCTCAAGCCATGCTCACCTGTCCATCAGGATGACATCAGCTGATGCACGGGAGGGAGGGGTTCAAACCTGGTGGAATCTTCCTTCACCTGTGCAAAGTGGTCAGCAGAATTGCACTCTTTGCTCACCAGCTGGAGGCTTAAAGAACAGCACAGGTCTGTTTGGAAAAAGGCATTCAAACAGCCATGCACTACACTTTGAAGTCCCAACTGCTGGAGCGTCAAAGTGCAGCATCACTTGATGCCACCATGACATCAAGGGATTTGACAGATGGGTGGGCTCGCCCACCCACCTGTCAAGTTTGGCCCTCCACCTGGGGTGGGGAGATAAGGATCTGGTCCGCCAGCCATAAAAGGTTCCTCGCCCCTGATCTGAAGAAAAGGAAGGAATGACGAAGAACTTTCCATTGGCTAATACTTGCAATATTTCAATATTTCTATATGGTCTGAAGCTCAACATCAAAAAAATGAAGATCTTGGCCACTGGTCCCATCACCTCCTGGCAAATAGAAGGGGAAGAAATGGAGGCAGTGAGAGATTTTACTTTCTTGGGCTCCATGATCACTGCAGATGGTGACAGCAGTCACAAAATTAAAAGATGCCTGCTTCTTGGGAGAAAAGCAGTGACAAACCTAGACAGCATCTTAAAAAGCAGAGACATCACCTTGCCGACAAAGGTCCGTATAGTTCAAGCTATGGTTTTTCCAGTTGTGATGTGATGTGGAAGTGAGAGCTGGACCATAAAGAAGGCTGGTCGCCGAAGAATTGATGCTTTTGAATTATGGTGCTGGAGGAGTCCCATGGACTGCAAGAAGGTCAAACCTCTCCATTCTGAAGGAAATCAGCCCTGAGTGCTCACTGGAAGGACAGATCCTGAAGCTGAGGCTCCAATACTTTGGCCACCGCGTGAGAAAAGAAGACTCCCTGAGAAAGACCCTGATGTTGGGAAAGATGGAGGGCACAAGGAGAAGGGGATGACAGAGGACGAGATGGTTGGACAGTGTTCTCGAAGCTACCAGCATGAGTTTGACCAAAATGTGGGAGGCAGTGGAAGACAGGAGTGCCTGGCGTGCTCTGGTCCATGGGGTCACGAAGAGGCGGACACGACTAAACAACTAAACAACAACAATGCTTTCAAAGTTCAGGTGAAGGAAAGGAGGGGTGGAAAGAAAGAGAACGAGAAAGAGAACTTTTAGGTTTTGCTTGTCTGCTCACTGATCACTCCTAGTGTCCCAACATTTGTGGCCTAAAACACACACTTTGGGAAGCAAAATGTTACAACTTTTGCTTGTGCACACTGGTTCTGCCTGTTTGAAAGATCAGGAAGAAAAGGAAAAGGAGCAGCTTTACTCTAAACCTTGCTCATTTTGAATTTGCAAGAAATTGAATGCAATTTAGAAGGTATCTTCAAGAGGTTGTTGACCTAGTTCTTCCCAGCTGTTTGCCTAAAATCCAGCTGCTCTTCTCTCTGAGATGCAAAGGATACCTTCTTGTGGCTTGAGCGCATCAAATGTATCATTGGTGCAGATTTCTGATGGTGTGTGAGTGGTTTCTTCGCATCATTTCATATAGCTATTATTAAGGTGAAAGAACTGCAGTTAATTTTACCCTCAGGATCGCTGCCATATGAAAGAGTTTCCCCAGGACAAAATACCCAAGCACTGCATCCTGAAATCATACTAAAAACCAGTTCTTCAGGATGCAGAAACTCGCAGTGTTATCTTCTCGGAGGAACTTTCACAAGATCATTTTACAACATTTGTCTAGGAAGATCGCTGTATGGTGACTCAACTCAATAATGGTTGGATTGGGACAGAACTAGAATTTATAAACAACACTAAACACCTGCATACAGAGTCCTTAGTTTGTAACATTTAGCACAACACACCTTGTGTCCTGGTGTCATCACACTGAGTGGTTCATCAAGTCTTACAGTGACCAGTGAGATGGTTATGGCCAGTGCTCCCCCCCAAAAAAAAAATGTTTAGGGGTACTTTAATTTTGACTCAAGAAGATCACCATTTTATAATTCAAATAGGGAAAAATAAATACAGTCATACCTCGGGTTACAATAAGGTTGCGTTTTTTCAGGTTATGGATGCGCCAAAACCCAGAAGTACCAGAATGGGTTACTTCCAGGTTTCGGCAGTCGTGCATGCGCAGAAGTGCTAAATCATGCTTTGTGCATGCATGTGCGCAGATGCAGCTCTGTGGGTTGTGAACACGCCTCCCGCACGGACCATGTTCGCAACCCGAGCGTCCACTGTACAGTAAGTGGACAAAAGTACAAAGATTCACAAAATGTTTAGGGGTAAGCGTCCCCCTGTGTCCCCCCAGAAAAAAGCACTGGTTATGAGACACCAGAAAGCAGGGCCAGAGCTCAAAAGCACTCTCCCTTCCTGTGGTCTCCAGAAAGTGGTATTCAGGAACATTGCTGTGGAAGCAGAGCAGAGCCATTGACAGTCTTCTCCTCCGTGAGTTTGTCCAATCCTCTTTTAAAGCCATCTAAGTTGGCAGCCTGGGACACGGGTGGCGCTGTGGGTTAAACCACAGAGCCTAGAACTTGCTGATCGGAACGTCGGCGGTTCGAATCCCTGTGATGGGGTGAGCTCCCGTTGCTCGGTCCCTGCTCCTGCCAACCTAGCAGTTCGAAAGCACATCAAAGTGCAAGTAGATAAATAGGTACCGCTCTGGCGGGAAGGTAAACGGCGTTTCCGTGCGCTGCTCTGGTTCACCAGAAGTGGCTTAGTCATGCTGGACACATGACCCGGAAGCTGTACGCCGGCTCCCTCGGCCAATAAAGCGAGATGAGCGCCGCAACCCCAGAGTCGGTCATACTGGACCTAATGGTCAGGGGTCCCCTTACCTTTAAGTTGGCAGCCACCACTGTCTCCCAGGGGAACAAGTTCCATATTTTAACTATGTGGTGTGTAGTCATTGATAGCCTCCATGAATTTGTCAAATCCCCTTCTGAGATCAACACTACATCTTTGTAGCAAACGCCATCATTTATGCGCTGCGTGAAGTACTTTCTCTTGACTGAATCTTCCAACATTCAACGTCATTGTATGACTTGGGACTCTTATGATGAGAGAGGGAGGAAAACTCCTCTCTCCACACACACAAACGCACATGCCCCCTCAAATACAAGGCATAATTTTATATACCTCTGTCTTTATATACCTTACTGCTTTTCCTAAGCTGAAAATCCTCAAATGTTGCAAGCCTTCATCCTAGGGGATTGCTCTAGCCCCTGTATAATTTTGTCTGCCCTTTCTTGCACCTTTTCCAGCTCTACGGTATCCTTTTTGAGGTGCAGCAATAAGAACTAGACATAATATTCCAAGCGCATGTGTGTCTCTAACAGCTTAAACATTGCATTTTATCCCAAAGAATTCTAGGAACTGTAGTTTGGTGAAAATGCTAACAGTTCTCTTAGAGATTCTTAACCCCTCACTGGATTACCGTATTTTTCGCTCTATAAGATGCACCAGACCACAAGATGCACCTAGTTATTGGAGGAGGAAAACAAGAAAAAAAAATATTCTGAATCTCAGAAGCCAGAACAGCAAGAGGGATCGTTGCGCAGTGAAAGCAGCAATCCCTCTTGCTGTTCTGGCTTCTGGGATAGCTGCGCAGCCTGCATTCGCTCCATAAGACGCACCCACATTTCTCCTTACTTTTTAGGAGGGAAAAAGTGAGTCTTATAGAGCAAAAAAATACGGTAGTTTCTTAATGTTCCCAGGGAATGACCATTGAAGCTGTTTAAGCCTGTTCTGTTGGTATGCTTTTAGGCAATTTTCAGTCAACATTTCTTTAAGTACAGTGGTACCTCAGGTTACATACGCTTCAGGTTACATACGCTTCAGGTTACAGACTCTGCTAACCCAGAAATAGTGCTTCAAGTTAAGAACTTTGCTTCAGGATGAGAACAGAAATCGTGCTCTGGCGGCGCCGTGGCAGCAGGAGACCCCATTAGCTAAAGTGGTGCTTCAGGTTAAGAACAGTTTCAGGTTAAGTACGGACCTCCGGAACGAATTGAGTACTTAACCTGAGGTACCACTTTATTTCTTTTTTAACTTATTCAATGCGGCCAACATCTTTGAGTGGATTACAGATTTGCTGAATCTTATCCCTGAGAAGGAGCTAGACTCAAAACATTACAGGAAGACAAAATACAGCCTTCTTTCCGCACAGCTGATATTTCCTCTCCCCTTCTCTCTTGAATTGTTTTTACCCAATACAAGTCGCTTTTCTGCAGTGGCATATAGAGCAGAAATGGAATGTTAGTTCGGTGATTAACTGTATCATGTGAGTAAACGGTTGGTAACATTATATTGCCAAGAAAGGGTGATGGCATCCATCTTTACGATACATTATTTCGAGTGAGTTATTAAAGGGTGAGACACAGCGTATTGCAGTGTTTGAAGAGGTGTGTCTCCAGACTAATTTAATTTGTGTGTTTGGTGCAGCACAGGAAGAAAGGGCGGGTTTGGGGTGAGGAGAGGGAACGTGCAGCATGATACCCAATAAACAGCCAATAAGATAATGACTCGTGTGTAGTTTTAGTCATAATATTTAATATAATAGTATGATGGCCAATGGTACAGAAATCTGCCTTTGGGAGTACATATTTGGAGCCATATTTTACACTCAATAAAATCAGAACTGTGCTTTACAACGGGCTGGTTCCCATGACTTCCAGCAGAACATGTGAACTGTCTCCATGGGAATGCATTCTGCTGGTAGAAAGGTAAACGTAAAGGGACCCTTGACCGTTAGGTCCAGTCGCAGACGACTCTGGGGTTGCGGCGCTCATCTCGCTTTATAGGCCAAGGGAGCCGGCGTACAGCTTCCGGGTCATGTGGCCAGCATGACTAAGTCGCTTCTGGCAAACCAGAGCAGTGCACGGAAACGCCGTTTACCTTCCCGCTGGAGTGGTACCTATTTATCTACTTGCACTTTGTGCTTTCGAACTGCTAGGTTGGCAGAAGCAGGGACCAAGCAATGGGAGCTCACCCCGTTGCAGGGATTTGAACCGCCGACCTTCTGATCGGCAAGCCCTAGGCTCTGTGGTTTAACCCACAGCGCCACCCGCATCCCTAAATAGAAGAAGAGTTTGGATTTGATATCCCGCTTTATCACTACCCTAAGGAGTCTCAACCTTAAATGGCAGAGAAGTTCTTTCTGAGATGATTTTGAGAGCTTATTCACACACAGACAAGGGGCAGCTGGGGCTTGTCAACCCGGGAAGGCAGCTCATCCAGGAGAAGGAAAACTGATCCTCAACCTCCGCTGCCTTGCGGGAAAACTTCAGGAGAAGAAAAGGCTAAGGAGTAAACCCTACACACATCTGGAGTGGAGTCTCTAAGACGGTTGGATGGCACCTTGTACGCCTTCTTCAGGCAACTCCTGCAGCCAAGCTGGTGCCAAACATCTTGCTCTGCTTTCCTTTGGACTACACCAGAAAGGAAGTCAACTGGGCAGCCCAGGACCTTCATACACACTGCCCATGCCTGTGCTCTGGGGAGGTCACTTTGGTGCTGCTAATGCCGTGGTTTGACTTCTCCCCTGGAGGCACACTCCATTGTCTCTTGAGACAGATGGATGCCAACAATTCACACATGCAATTCATTATTTGGTATCCAGCCAACATGCGGGGAACTGTCAACAGGTCTCATGTTGATAGCTCATTTTTTATTCTAAGCATGCTAAAGCTGATTCCCGAGCACAAACTTTGCTCTCATAAGAAACATATTTATTCTATAAGGGGGGAAAGCCCTGTTCATGGTTATTGATGATTGAAACTTGCCCATTCGGATTCAGAAGGGAGTGGGTCTTTCTGAGGCTTTCTGGTCATTTTGGGGGGGAGAGGTCAGGCTTTTTCTGCCACTTCTACACAGCTCAAGAAGATTCAAGCTGGGGACTCGTCTACCAGTTATGTCCTGCCTCATTTTCCTGTACAGTGGACTCTCGGGTTGCGAACGTGATCCATGCGGGAGGCACATTCGCAACCCGCAGCGTTCGCCTGCGCACACACGGCTTGCGATCTGACGCGTCTGCGCATTTGCAAAGCGCGATTTGGTGGTTCTGCGCATGTGTGAGCACCAAAACCCAGAAGTAACCCGTTCTGGTACTTCCGGGTTTGGCGCGGTGTGCAGCCTGAAAACACACAGCCTGAAGCATCTGTAACCCGAGGTATGACTGTACTTAAAAACTTGTGATGAGTTGTGGGAGAGTTTCTGAGCTCTGAAACTTTTGCAAGCTCTCTCAACTGCTAGTTTGCCTTCTTACCTTTGATAATTTTGGAGATGTGTGGGAATGGCGAAGAAGAAAAAATTACGTGAGAAGGCCAATACTGTGCCATGACAAGCTCACCTGGAATTTGGAAGGTGGGCTGGGCTCAATTCGTAATGGCTCAATGATTTGTTTCTGAACACCCCCGTTCTCAATCAGTATTCTTGATGGGAAGGGTTGCCTTGGTCCAATAAAAGCTTGTTGTTTCCTGTGTGTTTCTCTCTTTCCATTTTGCTTCATTGAAAATTGCCTCGGTGAGGGTGTGTAAACAGAAGCAGATGCTATTCTCCTCCTCCTACCTGAATCATCCAGCGCTGGCACAAATACAGTTTGTGGTTTCACAAATTTGCATGCTGCAACCACCTTTGGGTGGGGTGAATAAGCCAAAACAGAGGAGGAGACGCAAGGAGACAGTCTTTAAGCGGAGTACTGTGCAAGCTTCATTAATTTCATTGGGGATTACTCATCGTCCTCACAAGTGTCTTGATACTGTCCAGCAGCAATTAGTGGGTTCCAGCTATTCTTTTCTATAACATTTAACCATGATGGGCATGAACAGGAATAAAAGGTGGGAAGTCATTCAAAAGGCTGCTATACCAAATCTGATAGTGATATGCAGAGATAGCTACTCCCTCCCCTGGCAACTTGCTGATACATATTTGAGAAAGTTCAGTGCTCTAATGATGATAGATAAATGCTGCCCCAATGTGCTTATATGTGGGAAGGAGAAATTGCTTGGTGCCTTAAGTGTAAGATGATCTCTCAGGGAATAGAAGTCCTTACTCTTACATTTGCTTTAGGAAATAATGTCATATGGTTTAGCTCTCCATCTCTCAAATGAATATAGAAAATAACTGTCCACTGTTTTATAGAAATCGTTGCCGTCGCCTTAGAAAGCATTCCAGTCTCAAGACTTGAGGCAAATGATTTAATGGCAGGAATTTACCGTACATCAATAGGTGTATTGCCTTGTGTGCAATCCGTATGTTCTCTAAAATATGGTTACATGCTGTAGAATGAATCCAGATATACATAATATAAGCAGTGAGCGTGCTGTGGAATTACACTGTTTTAGTCAGATATACAATCTTCTCTTCATCAGGGAAAACCCATTCCTCTTGGCCAAATGTGAAGATGTACACAGCAATGAGTTCGTGTGACAGTCATGAAGGCACCTCACACCTCCTTTGAGCTGTTTGTTATCAGTTTAAAGGAACTTACCGGAATGTTTTAATTTAAAAACAAATGATTACTAAGGTCAACTTACAAGGTGCTTGGTGTGTATGTGTGTGTAGCAAAAAGGTGAACAGCTTGGGGAAAGGGTTAGATTGAACTAAGAGGAAATAAGCATTGGATTCAGAAGCAAGTATATCCATCCATTGGGGGAAAGGGGGACAGGGAGAAGTTTTTCTGTCTCTCACATAATAAAAGAACCAGGTGCCACCTAATGATGCTGAACGCTCAGGACAGACAAAAGAAAATACAGTGGTGCCTCGCAAGACGAAAAGAATCCGTTCTGTGAGTCTCTTTGTCTTGCAAAGCAAGCCCATTAGCGGCTTAGTGAATTAGCGCTATTAGCGGCTTAGTGGGCTTAGCGGATCAGCTGCTAAGCGGCTTAGCGGATCAGCTGCTAAGCGGCTTAGCGGATCAGCTGTTAAGCGGCTTAGCGGATCAGCTGCTAAACGGCTTAGCGGATCAGCTGCTAAGCGACTTAGCGGATCAGCTGATAAGCAGCTTAGCGGCTTGGGGAAAAGGGGGGGGGGAGGAAAAAACCCCCGCAGGAACTCGCAAGACATTTTCGTCTTGCAAAGCAAGCCCATAGGGAAATTCGTTTTGCGAAGCACCTCCAAAACGGAAAACCCTTTCGTCTAGCGGGTTTTCCGTCTTGCGAGGCATTCGTCTTGCGGGGCACCACTGTACTTCTTCACACAGTATATGAAGTTAAACTATGGTCTTCTCTCCCACAAGATGCAGTGAGATGTCTATGGATTGTCCATGTGTTGGTCTGAGTGGTTTTCCCTTTGCCCTGCCACTTTCCCATGAAAAGCCCACTCTTTAGTGCTAAATCAGAACAAACAGCAGTCCACAATTGCCGTTTGTTCCAATTCAGCACTAAAGAGTGGGTTTTTCTGGGGGGCAGTGGCGGGGCAAATGGAGGTGTGGGTGAGGCCTGAGGGGTAAATTACAGTGCCCAGACTCTTTTGAAAGAGAGAGAGAGAGAGAGAGAGAGAGAGAGAGGAAAAAAATGCTTTGAATGTGCTTTAGAGGTGTAGTGTGGACACAGCCCATAAACCAATCAGTTAGTTTTTGTGTGTGCTTTGGTTCTCTTTCAGCCCAGACACAGGTGGAGTGACTGCACAAGTCGTGCTGATGTTTCTCTTCTCTTCTACTGATAACACGGCACTACGGATGGCAGTCGACAAGATTTTGCAGGAGAGGCTGAAGATGTATCCTGGGTCTGCTCGCATCAACCTCCCCTCTTCCACCCTCACAGGCAAGTGCCTTGAGTTTTTTTTTTACCACTGATAGGGGTTTCTCTCCCAGGGATTGTTATATTTATCATGTTGTATTCCTACTCAACCTTGCCAGCTTCGTTTTTGTTTTTAAGAACATGTTTTGTGAGCTAAGTGTACTGGGAACTGTAGATCTTAATTTCAACCGAGCAATATATTTGCTATTTTAGGCATATCATATTGTGAATCATAGTTCTGATTGATTTTTAAATAAGTAATGCTAAGTGCTGATATATCTAATGGTAGATTGTCACTTAAAATACATGTTTTCTCTCACTCACGTTTGATATTTTGGTTGGTCCTAATTGAATCTGGGGGGACGTGGGTGGCGCTGGGGGTTAAACCACAGAGCCTAGGGCTTGCTGATCAGAAGGTTGGCGGTTCGAATCCCCGCAACAGGGTGAGCTCCCGTTGTCCGGTCCCTGCTCCTGCCAACCTAGCAGTTTGAAAGCACGAAGTGCAAGTAGATAAATAGGTATTGCTTTAGCGGGAAGGTAAACGGCGTTTCAGTGGGCTGCTCTGGTTTGCCAGAAACGGCTTAGTCATGCTGGCCACATAACCCGGAAGCTGTACGCCGGCTTCCTTGGCCAATAAAGTGAGATGAGCACTGTAACCCCAGAGTCGGCCTCGACTGGACCTAACAGTCAGGGGTCCCTTTACCGTTACCTAATAGATTCTGGAGTTTTTGTCAGACTTTGTGAAAATGATTTTGCATAGTTAAGAACATACCCCTAATATTCCACTCAGGCCTTCCCCAGGGTCTGATTCTTCGCCCCTTAAGCTGATGGATCCCTCTCTGGAATCGGACGCCTCTTGTGGATCTGACTCAATGGTCTGCAACCAACTGAGACCCTCCCCTTGGAGCTCTTCCGACTCTCCCCCCAGATCTAACCACTCCCTTCACGACACCTCCATGGGGCTCCTGACAGTTCTAGTGCACCTGCTGAACCTTGCTATTGCCCCATAAATTTTAAAAATAAATTGTATTTCTTCTATTTTTCCTCCATCACGGAACCCAAGGCAGGGTACATATGGTTCCCATCCCTATAGGGATGGAGTGAGCAGCTAATTTCAGCCTGCTTCAGTCTCACTGGTGCCCAGTCATAGGTCTGATCTGCCCTATGTTTTTGCATATATATATTTTAAAAAGGATGCATGAAAAATCCATAGTTAAATTGTATGCACTTTTACATAAAATACACATTTTTAATAAAATAAAATAAAATATGTGCTTCTTAGTGTTTTCCATACGCTCATCCAGGGAATACCTGTTTTGTACACATATTTTATGTACAACACATATGTGTGTGTGCATGTTTTTTGCATGAAACCTGTACTGCAATATTTAGAGAAGTATCTGATCCCACCCGGAGCTCCTTGGGATACACAGGAGCAGCAAATCCAGCTTCCAAGGAATGCATCACCCCCTGCTGCCTCCTTGGCAGCTGCCCCCATGCTGCCTCTACAGCAACCTCTTGGTGAATAGGAGGTGTTGGTCGTCTCCTCCCATCCCTGTGCAGGAAGTGGCAGGGGCTGCCCTTTGGGGTCTCATGTAACAGTAAATGCAAAATGTGATTTAATGCGGAACTATTAAATGTATGGGACGCAGGTAGCACTGTGGGTTAAACCACAGAGCCTAGGACTTGCCGATCAGAAGGTCGGCGGTTCGAATCCCCACAACGGGGTGAGCTCCCGTTGCTCGGTCCCAGCTCCTGCCAACCTAGCAGTTCAAAAGCACGTCAAAGTGCAAGTAGATAAATAGGTACCGCTCCAGCGGGAAGGTAAACGGTGTTTCTGTGCACTGCTCTGGTTCGCCAGAAGTGGCTGAGTCATGCTGGCCACATGACCCGGAAGCTGTACGCTGGCTCCCTCGGCCAATAAAGCGAGATGAGCGTCGCAACCCTAGAGTTGGTCACGACTGGACCTAATGGCCAGGGGTCCCTTTACCTATTAAATGTATAGTTGCTGCAGGCCCTCCTGCACATTTTTTTTTAAAAAAAACCATGGTGGGCTGCAAGGGGGAGACTCATCTCCCCCCCCCCCCCGTATTTTTTACAATGGGAGCCAATGATGCTAATAGGAGTTTCCTCTCAATGTAAATAGCAGCGATGGGCGATTTTTGTCAGGATTCCAGCAGCAGGGGATGATTTAAAGCAGGGGTTGGCAACCTAAGGCCCCTTGGGTCACAAGTGGCCCACGGGGATCATTTAACCGGCCCCCAAGCCGCCCGTTCGGCAAGTCCCTGCGCGCTGCGCTAAACAAGCATGGAGCAGGGACTCGCTTTTGCGGTGCCGGAAATCGCGTCTCCGCAGACGCCGGAAATCGCAGGCACGGGATCTGGCCCATGGAGGGATCTCCACTGGAGTGAACCGGCCCAGGCAGGGTAAACCTTTCCGACCCCTGGTTTAAAGTCTCCCTTCCTGTTTGCCACATTCCAGGTCTTGCTCTTGTTCTGGGATGCCTTATGCCATTTAGTTGCACTAAAACCCCATGCACATTATGGGACAAGGTGAGGCAACCGCCTCAGGTGGCAATATCCACAGGGGCAGCAGATCCTGGTTTCGATTTTTCTCTCCCCCGCCCCCCTCCCCGTTCCTGCTGTAGAGCTTCACTTACCCCTTCTCCCCTGGTGGGGAGGGAAGCACCATTTTGTGGTTCACCTCCGGTGCCAAAATGTCTCGGGCCGGCCCTGACTTAAATACATTAAAGCATTTCACATCAGCCTACTTTGATGATAACCATTAATGGACTTAATTGCCCTAAGCACTTAATAAACAAGCAATGAAGGATGGTCTTAAGTCTTTGTGTTTACTTTCTAAATGGGTGAAAGAAGCTGAAGTTAAGCATGGCCAGTGCTGGCATTTTCCAAAGCTGGATATGGTGGTACCTTGGGTTACATACGCTTCAGGTTGCATATGCTTCAGGTTACAGACTCTGCTAACCCAGAAATAGTACCTCAGGTTAAGAACTTTGCTTCTGGATGAGAACAGAAATTGGGCGGCGGCAGCAGCAGGAGGCCCCATTAGCTAAAGTGGTGCTTCAGGTTAAGAACAGTTTCAGGTTAAGAACGGACCTCCAGAACGAATTAAGTACGTAACCAGAGGTACCACTGTACTTGCTAAGGCCAGGTGATCTGTAAAGGATCCTCTTGGCCAAGATCTCCACAATTTCACGTAACATAAAACTAAGGGGAAGGTGGGGCCTGAATCATGTTGCTTGTCTATCCCATAGCTGTCAACTTTCAGATTTGAAAATAAGGGATCAACCGCCTCACCTGTCCCGGGGACAGTCTACGGGATATCTAACAATCCAGGATAGCAGCGGGAAATGGCGCTGGAATAAGGGAATTTCCCACAAAAAAGAGAAGGTTGACAGCTATGGTCTATCCAACGACTCTTCCTGCTAGCCCTCTTCTCAAACCCTGAAGCTACTGCCGACGAGACATAGTGCATTAACAAAACGCTCTTCTAGGCAAAGCATAAATCAACAAAACCAAATCAAGAAATAAGTTCCTTCTATGATGAAAGCTACGGAATAATATTTCGAACAAATGCACGTGTTCAAAAATGTGGCATACACTCCAAATTAATCTGAATTAGATTGGGCTGCTGTAGCCTTCCTGTCTGACAGTGTTTCAAAACATCCTGCCTCTTCTCTGCTGCCTTTATCTTATTCCCAGTAGACTAGCTGTAAATTGGTTTTGGGGTTTAGTGATAGTTTCAGTGCCTTGTAGAGCTCTCTCTTCTCACAACGAAGGGAGAGAAAATAAGACCCCAGCCAGCTTCTGAACAACTCAAAATATTGCTGGCTTTTTTAAAAAGAAGAAAAGAAACAAAATCTCTTAAATAACAAACAAGGGAAAGAGCTTCTTTTCTCCCCCGCCCCCTTTATAAGATCCTCCTTGGGTGCCATGCTGATCGCTATCTGACCTGAATTGCTACCAACTGTGTCATCAACATTTTTTTTCTCAAGGCATGTGCTTGTTATCTCACACATCTCTGCTGGCCCAGAAGTGGGAGCAACCTGGAGGGGGATAGTGAAATTCACATTGGAATGCGGACAACCAGTCTCCTAACTCTTATGACTGCTGCTTTGCCAGGCACGGTGGAAGCTGTTAATCTGAGATTGCTGGTGTGCACCGATCCCATGGCATTCCACAGCTGATGAAGGTTGGGGAACTCAGGAGACAGGATGGCTAGCAAGGCCCTGAGATTGCTGTTGTGCAAACATGTCATCACTGTGAAGGTGGAGCCTGGGCGATATAAATCCATAGCTCTGAATGATACCAACTTCCTCTGTTAGGGCTTATCCTCACTTACCTTTAGACCTGCTCTTTCCAGGCACAGGTCTGTGCTTCAAAGCTGCGTGTCCGAACACCCTTTCTTTTGCTCTGGGGCCTTCACCATGAAAAGCCGCTCTTTTAGCTGAATCATAAAGGTAAAGGTAAAGGGACCCCTGACCATTAGGTCCAGTTGCGAACGACTCTGGGGTTGCGGCGCTCATCTTGCTTTATTGGCCAAGAGAGCCGGCGTACAGCTTCCAGGTCATGTGGCCAGCATGACTAAGCCGCTTCTGGCGAACCAGAGCAGCACGGAACGGATCCTGTTCGTAAGCAGGGGTACCACTGTATGGTGCTCAGAATTCTGTGGCGAGAAAAATGTGTTTCGAATGAACTTTAAAGGTACCGTGTGTATGGAGCCTTTCCCATCCCTAGTTACTGAGAAATGTGCCTGTTTGTAGCAGTGACAATATAAGGTGTGATTCAGCCCAGCCACAAGTTAAGCTCTTTTTAAGCCTGAAATATCCCAGGCAGAGATAAACACATGCCTTTATCTCCTATTGGAATCAATAACTCTTTAAAGTGCAGAGTTATAGCCAACTAAGGGCTTATCCACACTTAGCTTTTGGCCTGCACTTTCCAGGCACAGGTGCTTTAAAGTTTATAGTGTCTGAGCAATCTTTCTTTTGCCCTGCAGCTTTCCTCACGAAAACCTGCTCTTTAAAGCTGTCGTGAACTAACGGCAGTTCAAGTTTTCCACTGACGGTCGCTTGCCCCAATTCAGTGGTAAAGGGAGCGTTTTCGCAGGGAAAGCTCTGGATCACAAATGAGTGCTTGGACACGGAGCTTTAAAGTGCCAACCATCCCTGGAAAATGAGGAGGAAGTGTGGGTAAGCCCTAAATACCCCTCAGAGTAGACTCGCTGAAATCAGTGGGGGCTAGGTTGATGAGCTTAAGGAAATCAGCCCTGAGTGCTCACTGGAAGGACAGATCCTGAAGCTGAGTCTCCAATACTTTGGCCACCTCATGAGAAGACTCCCTGGAAAAGACCCTGATGTTGGGAAAGATGGAGGGCACAAGGAGAAGGGGACGACAGAGGCCGAGATGGTTGGATAGTGTTCTCGAAGATACCAGCATGAGTTTGACCAAACTGCGGGAGGCAGTGGAAGACAGGAGTGCCTGGCGTGCTCTGGTCCATGGGGTCACAAAGAGTCGGACATGACTAAACGACTAAACAACAACAGGTTGATGAGGCCCACTTTCTTAAATGGGTCTACTACGAGTAGGACTAATATTGGCTACAACCCTTATTCTGTGAACCGCCCTGAGATCTTATGGTGAAGGGCAGTCTATACATCCAATAAATAAATAAATAATAAAATGAATGAATAAACAAGCCCACAATCTGTCTTAGAACTGAGTCTACAACTGACTTTATGACTACAACATTTCGGCTATTTTTTTCTGGGTACCCCCACCCCCAGGAAGTATCTTACCACTCCCTGCTTTGTGTAACATCTTTCCTGATAAAAACTTCTGAAGACCTCAAATGTTGGTCACAATATTGTGACTTTTTGGTCAGTCCTAGTGAATGTATTAAGGTAAAGGGACCCCTGATCATTAGGTCCAGTCGTGGCCAACTCTGGGGTTGCAGCGCTCATCTCGCTCTATTGGCCGAGGGAGCCGGCGTACAGCTTCCGGGTCATGTGGCCAGCATGACCCAGCCGCTTCTGGCCAACCAGAGCAGCTTGTTGAAATGCTGTTTACCTTCCCGCCTGAGCGATACCTATTTATCTACTTGCACTTTGACATGCTTTCGAACAGCTAGGTTGGCAGGAGCAGGGACCAAGCAACAGGAGCTCACCCGGGTCACAGGGATTCGAACCACCAACCTTCTGATCGGCAAGTCCTAGGCTCTGTGGTTTAAACGACAGCGCCACCCGCATCCCTGAATGTATTACCCAGTTGCAAACTCTGGATTCTGCCTCCTTATGAACCAACAAGGCTACCTTTGCTTTTTAAGTGATTTAACATTCTTTTAACTTTGGCAGAAGTATTAAACATTTTAATATTCCAAGTAAATAACAGGTTTTCATAGCATCATAGGTTTTGTCTGGAGTTGTTTTGGTCCTGCCAAAGATGTGGACACGTGAGGGTTAATCTGTGTCCCAAGGGTGTGCTATTGAGGAAATTGTCTTCATGTGGGTGATTGTGTAGTTTTTCCTTTCTTTTTCCTAAGCATTTCTGTTGCTCGCAATTATTACCACACAATATGTGGGTGAAAAGTCTGTTATGACTCCAGCATTCTCCAACCAGACACATCACCCATATAATGGGTGGTGATAATTTCTACACATAAATTAGAGTGTGTCTACACTGGTCGTGGTTGCTGTGGTTTTTTAAAGTGAGTATGTTCCATAGACTGAACTTACTAGCTCAAACTGTATGAGCATGAGACTCTGGTTAGAACTTCATGACCAGGTGCTTCATCTGAATAAGTTAGCATTTTGTTAAGAAAGAAAATAGGGAATTCCTTGCAAGTCGTTGCAAGGAACATAGTTCTATTCAAGTTTGTACCCAATGCATCAATTCCCTAAGTAAAGGTAGCAGTGGCGTAGTGTGGGTTGTCAGCACCCGGGGCAAGACAAGTAATTTGCACCCCCTAACCCGTGGATTTGCGCCCCCAACCCGTGGATTTGCGCCCCCTAACCCTAACCCCCAGATGTTGCGGCCGGTGCGGCCGGCCCCCCCTGCACCCCCACGCTACGCCACTGAAAGGTAGTGGCTATTGCTTCTCACTCATAAATGAAGTGCTTATGTATGTATGAATGCATGTATTCATAGTAGCAAATTTACTTGTCATTTGTGTCATGAGCCTCTTTGTTCCTCTGCTGATCTACGGAACAAGTACTACCATAGTCTTAGATTATCTATCAGGGACCAGCAGAATGTCTGTGTAAAACTGGGCTGTGATCCAAAATTGAGGGCTAATCCACTTACCTGTGCTTTCCAGAGGTATGGTCTGTGTCCACGCACCCATTTTATCACCCCCAAGCTTTCCCTGCAAAAACCCACTCTTGAAGCTTAATTGGAGCAGACATCAATCCATGGGAAATCCGAACTGCTGTTTGTTGCACTTTAGCTTTAAAGAGCAGGGTTTTGTGGGGAAAGCTTTGGGGCAAAAAAAAAGGGGGTGTGCTTGGACATGGAACTTTGACATGCAGAAATGTGCCTGGAAAGAGCAGGAAAAAGGTAAGTGTGGGTAAGCCCTGAATTCTACACTCTCAACCATAACGATTCATTACAGGAAATATTTTCCTGTTTCCCCTATGACCTAAGAAAAATTGAATAGGAATGATACAAAAACGTAAAGGTAAAGGGACCTCTGACCGTTAGTTTCCATAGTTAAACTATGGAACTTATTCCCCTGGGAGACAGTGGTGGCTGCCAACTTAAAGGTAAGGGGACCCCTGACCATTAGGTCCAGTCGTGAACGACTCTGGGGTTGCGGAGCTCATCTTGCTTTATTGGCCGAGGGAGCCGGCATACAGCTTCCGGGTCATGTGGCCAGCATGACTAAGCCACTTCTGGAGAACCAGAGCAGCGCACGGAAACGCCGTTTACCTTCCCGCCAGAGCGGTACCTATTTATCTACTTGCACTTTGACGTGTTTTCAAACTGCTGGGTTGGCAGGAGCAGGGACCGAGCAACAGGAGCTCACCCTGTCGCAGGGATTTGAACCGCTGACCTTCTGATCGGCAAGCCTTAGGCTCTGTGGTTTAGACCACAGCGCCACCCGCATCCTTTCAGGAATGAAGGTCGCCGCCTCCGTCTCCTGTCTATCCAGCGTGTCGTGGGCCCCCTTGGCCACTCCCCATGCGGGGAGCCGGGACGCGTCCGATTTCGCTCGCTCGCCCGCCCAAGGGGTCCCGGCCGAGGGGCCAGCCCTGGGGCGTGGCACGGGAATGCTGACCATGCCGACCCGTTACCCAATGGTCGAGGGCAGCTACCTCGTTGATCTTGCCAGTAGCATATGCTTGTCTCAAAGATTAAGCCATGCATGTCTAAGTACACACGGGCATTACAGTGAAACTGCGAATGGCTCATTAATTCAGTTATGGTTCCTTTGATCGCTCCCACCGTTCCTGGGAATGATCTAAGTGCCTTTAAAAATGAGATTCATGTCTGATATGGGAACATTTGTTTCCGCAACTGCAACAACAAAACGTTTTAAAGGAATCCTTAGAGGCCTGCCCTGAATAAACTGGCAATCAGTTCAATCATAAAAAAAAAAATTCACCTAAATCTCAACAACTTGGGAGGCACTATTCCTGCAGTTCCGCAGCACCACCTAGTCCTGTTTTCTTGGATTAATGTCATTTGTTGATGCGTGAGGATGTGGACAAGGTTTTGTTTTTTGTTTTTTTAATAATATTTATTCACATTTCCAAAAATACAAAAAATTAAAAGAATACAAAAACCAAAAAGATAGTAAAAAAAAAATAAAAAGAGAGAAAAAGACAAAGAAAAAAAGGGGGAAAAGATACAAATTCAAATTACATCCTCTCAATAACTTGTTTCTTGGACCTCCTCACACCTCCCTTTTTGTATTCTAATTTATTCATTGTTTCAGCAAATTCTTCCCATACTTCTCAATTTTTTATTTTAGTCATTTATCTTAGCAATCTATCTCAATTTACCATTAATTTCTTTGACTTTATCTTACCCTCAAAACCATAAACTTTTAAAAATTTAAACCATATTTATACTTAATCCCTTCAAGCCTTTCTGCTAAAACCAATTAATTCCTTTCCAACACATTCTGATAGTTCATTAGTATTACACGACGTCCCTTCTTCCTGGTTTCGGGTTGTGTCAGTCCTTTCTAGCCATTTAAATCCTGTCCATCAATCTGGTGTTCTGATGTCGGAGGCGGAAGTGGACAAGGTGTTTGGCAGCCTATTAACTGTTGCTCAACTTTCGCCGCTCCTAGCCAATAAACTGCTCCCGTAGGAGATTGATCTTCTGGCTTCATTTCCATTGAGTTTCTGTTCTGAGTTGGCCTGGATACAGACTTGGTTTCTCTGATGGATGACCCGTATTGGGACTAGGGAGTGTGACTCTTCTAATTCTCCTGGACCTCTAAGTGTTTTTCAGTGCTGGGGTAACCTCTCTGAGTGAAGCTGTCTGGGATCAAAATTGGGGGCAACGTATTTCATTGGTTCCACTTCTACCTCATTCTAGAATGGTAGTTGAGGGAGCTTATTATTACAGCAAATGATGTTGAAATTTATGCAAAATTGCATTTACATGAAATTGCTGGTGCTGAGTAAGATCACACAAAGATCTGAGGTGATATCAGTATCAAATTCTTATTTTTCACAAATGCCCCCCACAACACCTTAAAAAAGACTTGCCGCCTCATTCTTGCCTTCATCTATACCCCCACATGCTACCACCTAAAGTAGACCACTTTACACTGGCGCATGGCCACTGTGCTTCACCCGCTAGTAAACTTAAAACTGGATTACCACAATCTGTTGTACATGGGGCTGGCTTCTCAAAACTTAGAAAAAATTGTAAGTAAAAAAAACAACAGGTACCAGATTGCTGGCTGGGACTAATAGGATGGAACAGATCTTTCCAGTTCTTAAGCATCTTCTGGTCCATTTCTGCACATAATTTAAAGTGATGGCCATATCCTCTGAAGCCCTATGTTATAGATTATTGATGGATTGTACTTACTGGTCACTTTTTTTGAAAGTAGACTTAAAGAGACCTAGAATATGTTTTGTGTGCTGAGTCTCTTCAGGACTGACTGAGCCCACCTGAGCCTGTTCAAATGCTAAGATTATCTTCAGAGGGCCTACTCAGGGTCTCCCTGTCTTCGGAGGTTAGGTGGGTGGCATCCAGAGACGGTGTATGTGGTTCGGTTGTGACAACCTATTATGGAATGTTGTCTGCAGAGAGGCTGCTTTGGCAATGAACCGTTTGTTGACACCAGGTCAAAACTGAACGTTTTGCTCAGGCCTTTGACCAT
Source organism: Podarcis gaigeae (assembly GCF_964106915.1). NCBI lineage: Eukaryota > Metazoa > Chordata > Lepidosauria > Squamata > Lacertidae > Podarcis > Podarcis gaigeae. The sequence goes on from NC_139689.1 coordinate 48,425,153, forward strand.
ATAACAAGCTGATTTTTCTGCTAATGGCAACCATCTTAAGCTGTTGTGGGATATGTCTTTCTTGCCTTGCTGTTTCAAACCTTACTGTACAGTAAGCTGCTTTGAATATAGCAAAACTAAAGGGCGCATGGAATAAATGCTATGAAATTAAAAAAAAATTAAGTACTGTAGAATTTTATTTGATACAGATCTCCACCTTGTGGATATTTGGTGCCAGTACATATAAGCAACTGCCTTCTGCTGAATTGGTCTATCTACCCCAGTACCAATTACTGTGCTTGGAAGTGGCTCCACCAAGATATTGGACAGGATCTTTCCCAGCATGATTACCGTATTTTCCCGTGTATAAGACTATATTTTTTCCTAATTTTTTGAAGTTTAAAATAAGGCGTCGTCTTATACATGGATAGTGCCTAGTGAATTTTCTTTTTTTTTATATAATATTTTTATTAATTTTAAGAAATACAGAAAAAAGAATAAAGGATAGTTATAAGAAAATAGAGAAGAATAACAAATTTCCATATTCTTTTTCCATCAAATCTAAAGGACTTCCCCGCATCCTCCAAACCCTGCGTTCTCTGTCATATAAAACATCAGCAATTTGTTAACTTATTTCAAAACTTAATGTATCTTCCATTTTATCATGTTCCCTAATTTCAATTTTACTATAACCCAATTCTTGTATGCTTTGTATTAAACACAATAAAGTTATTTCATTACTTTACCTCTAAATCCTTGTGTCTTAATTTTCATTTCATTAACTTACATTTGCTGAAGCTAGAGTTTCCTAAAAGGTGCATTTTTTTTTAACATTCATACAGCTTATAGTGTTTTTTCAAATAGTCCTTAAACTTTTTCCAGTCCTCCTCAATTGTTTCTTCTCCCAAGTCTCGGATTCTGCCAGTCATTTCAGCCAATTCCATATAGTCCATCAACTGTGATTGCCATTCCTCCAGCGTGGGTAAATCTTGTGTCTTCCAATATTTTGCAATCAGGATCCTTGCTGCTGTGGTAGCGTACATGAAAAAGGTTCTGTCCTTCTTAAGCACTCTCTGGTCCACCATGCCCAGAAGGAAGGCCTCTGGTTTCTTAGGTAAGGTAAATCTCAGTACCTTTTTTAGTTCATTATGGATCATTTCCCAGAAGGCCTTCACTTTCGGGCAGGTCCACCAGAGATGAAAGAATGTCCCTTCCGCCTCTCTACATTTCCAACATTTATTGTTAGACAGATGGTATATCTTAACTAGTTTGACTGGGGTCATGTACCACCGGTATACCATTTTCATAATATTTTCCTTCAAGGCAGTGCATGCCGTAAATTTCAAACCGGTGTTCCATAACCTTTCCCAGTCTACAAACATAATGTTATGCCCCACATCCTGCGCCCATTTTATCATGGCGGATTTGACTGTCTCGTCCTGTGTATTCCACTTAAGCAGCAAGTTATACATTCTCGAAAGTAGTTTATTTTTTGGCTCTAACAATTCAGTCTCTAGTTTCGATTTTTCCACCTGGAATCCAACCTTTTTATCTATTTTAAAGACCTCCTGAATTTGCGCATAGTGCAGCCAATCTCGCACCTTAGTTTTCAGTTTTTCCAAGCTCAGCAACCTCCAATTGTCTCCAATTTTTTCAATTATTTCCCAGTATTTAGGCCAATGGGCCTCCATGTTAAGTCTCTTACGTGCCTTGGCCTCCACCGGTGAGAGCCACCTCGGAGTCTTACTCTCCAATAAGTCTTTATATTTTGTCCAGACCATCAAAATTGCTCTTCTGACAATATGATTTTTAAACAATTTGTGCACTTTAACCTTGTCATACCACAAATATGCATGCCACCCAAACGCATTGTCAAACCCTTCCAGATCTAGGACGTCAGTGTTCTCCAGTAAAATCCAATCTTTCAACCAGCAGAAGGCTGCAGACTCATAATATAACCTCAAGTCTGGCAGGGCAAATCCCCCTCTTTCTTTCGCATCAGTTAATATTTTAAACTTTATTCGGGGCTTTTTGCCCTGCCAAACAAACTTAGAAATATCCTTCTGCCACTTTCCAAAACATTCCACCTTGTCCACGATCTGTAGGGCCTGGAACAAAAATAACATTTTCGGCAATACATTCATCTTTACAGCAGCTATTCGGCCTAACAAGAAAAGTTTCAATCTTGACCATGTTTCCAGATCTCTTTTGATTTCCGACCAACATCTCTCATAGTTATCTTTAAACAAATTCAAATTTTTGGAGGTCAGATACACCCCTAGGTATTTTACTTTTTTAACCACATTCAACTCCGTTTCTTTAGAGAACTCATCTGTTTCTGTAACTGTCAAATTTTTTGCTAAAACCTTGGTTTTTTGCTTATTTAACTTAAACCCCGCCACCCGACCAAAATCAGAAATTAATTCTAACACTCTTTTAGTACTGGAGACTGGTTCCTGTAATGTTAATACCAAGTCGTCTGCAAATGCTTTCAATTTATATTGTTTCACTCCGACCTCAATTCCTTGGACCAACCGGTCCTTTCTAATCATGTTTAGCAACACCTCCAAAACTGAGATGAACAATAGGGGGGATAGGGGGCACCCCGACGTGTCCCTTTTTCAATTTTAAACTCCTCTGTCACCACATTGTTTACTATCAATTTAGCTTTTTGTTCTGTATAGATTGCTTCTATACCATTTTAAAAAACCCCGCCCCACTCCCATCCCTTCCAAATTTTTCTTCATGAACATCCAAGAAATATTATCAAAGGCCTTCTCTGCATCAATAAAAATTAAGGCCGCTCTAGTGTTAAGATTTGTTTGTAGAAGTTCCAAAATGTCAATAATGTTTCTTGTGTTGTCAAACAAATGCCTACCAGGGAGAAAGCCAGCCTGGTCCTTATGGATCACTTCATTTAATACTTTTTTAAATCTACTTGCCAGAATATCTGCAAAAATTTTGTAATCCACGTTTAGGAGTGAGATGGGGCGGTAATTCTTAAGTTGAGTCTTTTCAGTTTCTAGTTTAGGTATCAATGTGATGAAAGCTTCTTTCCACGTTTCCGGTGCCTTCCTTCCCTCCATAATCTGGTTGCAAACCTCCATCAAGGGTTGTATCAAATAATCCTTTAAAACTTTATAATATTTGGAGGTTAGACCATCAGGGCCTGGAGACTTGCCCAATTGAAGATTCTGAATGGCACTTTCAATTTCTTGCTGTGTGATGTTACAATTCAGGTTTGTTCTCATTTCCAGGGGTATTTTTTGTAATCCATTAGTTTTAAGAAATTGATCCACCTCGGAAGCTTTTTGCGGCCCTTGTGAGTAGAGTTCTTTGAAATATCTCTGGAAACACTTTCTAATTTCCTCGGGTTTCTGAACCATTCTCCCTTCAATCTCTAGATTTGTAACTGTGTTAAGCTTTTGTCTCTTTTTCAACTGCCAGGCTAGCAGTTTCCCACACTTATTCGCTGATTCAAAGGATCTTTGTTTCATTTGTTTAATTTTCCATTCCACCTCTTGATTTATCAATTTTGAATATTGCGCCTGGAAAAATTTCACTTCTCTTAACACATCCTTCGACTTAGGCCTAGATCTTAATTTTTTCTCTCCTTCTCTTATTTTCTCCAATATCTTCTCCTTCTTTTCATTCCAGAGCCCTTTCTTAATCGTATTTTGTTGTATTAGAAACCCTCTCATAACTGCCTTGCTTGCGTCCCAGATTATTCTTTTTTCCACAGTGGTATTTAAATTTATCTCAAAATAGTCCTTTAAAGTTTTTTGGGCCTTCTTAACAATCTCCTGATCTCTTAATATAGTGTCATTCATTTTCCATCTGAAGGATCCGGTTGTATTTAGTCTCAATTCCACTTTCAAAGCATTATGGTCGGAGCAGGTTTTTGGGCAGATTTCCACTTTTCTAGTCTTAGGTGCCAGTCCTCTAGTTGTCCATATTTGGTCGATTCGTGTCCATGTCAGATGAGCTTCGGAAAAGAAAGTCCCTTCTTTCCCTAGAGGGTTCTTAGCCCTCCATATGTCGATTAAGTCCATATTGTCAGTCATTTCAAAAAAGGTTTTAGGTAGTCTGCCATCTTTCGATATGTTGGCACTTTGTGACTTATCCATGTTTACAGACACAACCCCATTCATATCACCCAACATAATGATGTTATTATAGTCCAAGTAATCCAGCATAGTCTCATGCAGCTTCCTGAAGAATTCCGATTTTCCCTCATTTGGAGCATATATTCCTAATATCAAAAATTTTTCTCCTTGTATCTGTATTTCAATCGCCAAAGTTCGGCCATGTTCATCTTTAAATAAGAATTTCGGTGACAAGCTCTCCTTTGCATATATCACCACTCCTCTTTTCTTAACTTTATCCGAAGAAATAAATTCCTGGCCTAGTCTTTTATTAATTAGCACTTTTCTGTGGAGCCTTGTCACATGTGTTTCTTGTAGGCAGATAACATCCAATTGTTCCTTTTTCAAAATGTGAAAAACTTTCCTTCTTTTTTCCGGGGAATTTCCGCCATTTATGTTCCAACTGAGAAGCTGCAGAGACATCCTGATTCAATTGACGGGTCCTACAATGGGGTGTCTAAGTTTCCCTCCGATCCCGGAGGAGGTAGTGCTGGTCCAGATCCAGGTGGTATGACTCTTGAAGGTGGTCCCGGTGGTGGTGGAGGCCAAGAAGCTGCAGCTCCTTTTTGCAGGTCCTCCTCGTGGTCGTGTAGGAACTTCTGCTGGTCTTCAGGTGATTTAATTTTTATTTTCCTTCCTTTGTAAGTAAATGAAAGTCCTTGTGGAAACTCCCACCTATAAGGAATTCCGTTGTGTCTCAACAGTTTAGTCAGGTCTATATAGGTAGTCCTAAGTTCCAAGAGATATTTGGGTATATCTCTGTAAATTTCCGCCCTTGTGCCTTCTATCTCCAAAGATTTCTTGAAATGTAGGCCTAAAATCTTATCCCTCTCTTCTCTTGATCTCAGAATAACTAAGCAGTCTCTGGACTTGTCTTTCTTTACAGATTTTCCCAGTCTAAAGGCTGTCACAATTTTAAAGTCCTTTTCTTCCTCGATTCCCCAGAATTTGGAGAACAAAAGTGTCAGAAATCCCTCTAGATTGTCTTTCTCCAGTTCCGGGATAGCCCTTATCCTGAGGTTGCTTTCTTTACTTTTCAATTCAACCAATGACAGGTAGGCTTGTTGTTCCCCTACCTGTCTTTTCAGAGGCCTTACTTCCCCTTTAACTTCATCAACCTTTATATTCGCCTGTTCTGCTTTTTGGTTGGCTTCCACAGCTAATTTGTAGTTCTCAGCCGTAGCTCCTTGCAGTTTTTCAATCGCCTGGGTGTGCTGCGAAACCTGTTCAGTTAATCTGCCAATAGAGGATGTAGCTTGGTCAATTTTTGATGTTTGATTGTCCACTTTTTGATTTAAAACTGCCAGTTGTTCCAAAATTTGTTTCAAAACTGTTTCAGATCCTCCAGTTGCCATATCTTCTGTAGCAGGCTGTACAAATTCCACCTCCTGTGCTGTCAGCACAGTTGGGACGGATGATCTACGATGATGAGTTAAAGTTGTTTGCGTAAGTTGCCCAGATTTTTTCTCTTTTTCTTTATCTTTAGCTTTAGCTGCTCTTGTTCTCCCTGAGCCGCTCATTCCACACCTGCCTCTGTTCAAGGTCAAATGATCTTTTGTCCCATGAGAAAGACGAGTCCAAAGTATAAACAATTAAACCACAAAGAATTTCAATAAAGTTCAATTCCCAGGCCACTATACTTCCACAATCCTCTAGGGGGAGTATTTCAAAATTTCAAAGAAGGAAGGAACTATTTTCTGCCATTGAAGTTCCTATATTCCCCATGTTAAATTTTTGTAATTCCGGTGCACAAAAGGAAGGTTTCCAAAGCTTCCAGTTTCTTAAACTCCAGCCACAAGGTGTCAAAGGAGGTCTCAGCAACAATGTTAAACGTTAATATCTCAGTCCATGCAACAGTTTAAGTCTCTGCTACAATGTCGTCAGTTTGACAGCAGTTTGACAGTTCTCTTCTATACACTGGCAGCCCGATGACGGGATTACCCCTTTTAATTCCGTTTAGCTCAAAAATAGGGGGACAGTTCCAAAAGGCAAAAGTCCATAAATTTCACAATTCTTTCCCTTTTCTCCTCAAAGGTACACAGTCTATCAATGCACTCTTTCCTCCACTTTTACAGTCCCTTTTAAACACTTCAGCTCGCTTCAGAGCCCTTGCTTTGGTCTAATTAGCAGAGTCGGGAGGCGGACTTCCTGTTACTCGCCTCCCGTTTTCAGCCGAATTTCTCCAATTTGGTTAAAGATTTAAACCCTTTACTCATGGGTATGTTGCTCCAAATTCGATGTTTTCAAGAAGAAAGGTCGGCGCTCATCAGCAGCAGCGCGGCTTTGCATCCACGAAAAGAGCGATGAACTCACAGCGCCGCTCCCCCTTTCACGTTCCGGAGCCTCTTACGAGGCTCCTTCTCCGCTTCTGGGGGGGCTCCAGGCGCCCGCCGAGTCCCACGGCCGCAGGCTCGCTCTGCCTGCGGTTTTTCTTGGTGGGTCTCCGCTTTGCCGTAGCGGACGACCCTTTTTCGCGGAGCCCCTCTTCACAGCGCGAAGAGGACCGCCATTGCTGTTTCGCGCCGCCTTCGGAAGCCTCAGTGCCTAGTGAATTTTCTTGAGTCACTGAAAAATATGGTATATGAAATCTTTTTAATTGCATATACCCCATATTAAACTGCAGACCTTATGCATTCAAGCTGTCAAATCATGTGCCCTATCACTCATTTCTCTCTTTCCATCCTAATCTTCCTGGTGTCAAATTTTATGAAGTCCCAACTCTCTCCCCTTCCTGCCTCACACAAATTCAGCAACGCTGCCTAGCTTACAGATCTTCAGCACCTACATATCTCCAGCACGAATAAAGCCTGTGTTGGCTCTCTCTTCTGGCTCCTGCACACGCCTCTCATCTCATCCTGGTCCCCAGCCTACTTTATAAAGGGCAACAGGGACAAGTAAAAGATTTACCGTATTTCTCACTCTTTAAGACGCACCTAGTTTTTGGAGGAGGAAAACAAGAAAAAAAAAAAATATTCTGAATCCCAGAAGCCAGAACAGCAAGAGGGATCTGACTTCTGGGATAGACTCTTGCTGTCCTGGCTTCTGGGATAGCCGCACGCAGCCTCTCCCGGGCAGCGGGAGGAAGGCTCCCCCAAGAGCCATGCTTCCTTTAAAGAGTGCGCGGAGTGTGTGTGTGGCTCTTGGGGGCTTTTCCCCAAAGAGGGAGAAGGGCAGCCCTTCTCCCACCTCGGGGAAAAGCCCCCAAGAGCTGCACACACGCTCTGCAGGGCTCTTTAAAGGGAGCACTGAGCCTCTCGCCTGCATTTGCTCCATAAGACACACACACATTTCCCCTTACTTTTTAGGAGGGAAAAGTGCGTCTTATAGAGTGAAAAATACGGTGTAAGGAAAGACTTGGTTCCCAGTTGCTCTAGAGCAGGGACGTCCAACAGGTCGATCGGTATTTACTGGTAAATCCCCTCGAGGTTTTGGTAGATTAATTTATTGTTTATATCCCAACTTTCTTCCAACAAGCTCAAAGTGTCACACATGGTTCTCCCTCTCCTCATTTTATTCCCACAACAGCCCTGGGAGATTGTAAAGGCTGAGAGACAGTGACAAGGCCAAGGTCACCCAGTGAACTTCATGGTTAAGTGAGGACTAGAACAGATACCAATAAATGAATCTGAATTAATCCACTGCCTTAGGCCACAGTAACAGTTCTTCTATGCTAATGTTTTAATTGTTTTATGACTTGCAGTGATATTATTTTGACTGTTATATGTAAATCACTTCGATAATAAACCCATCAATCCCTTTTGTGTCTTAACAAAAGCACAGCTGTTCTTGTAATGAATCATCTATCTATTCAATCTAATTTGAAGTAGCTCTTTCCAAAATTAATTCTAACTTGGAGTAAGATGTCAGATGAGTGCAGTGCAAAACTAATCCTGATTATGTTTTTCTTCCAGATATGAGCAAAGAAATGGCTGAAAATCTCTTCAGTGACTGTAAGTTTAAATCCCTCTTATTAGTTATAAGAAATGCAGTAATGCTTTTGAAGACATTTCTAAGCTACCCATGGGGACCAGGTCTTTGACCAATCCAGCAAAGTATAAATTGGGCTTATTAGGAGCTCATAAGGGTGATTCTCTGAAAGAGGTGGAGAAATATTCTCTGTCCCCCTTGAGGATTGGCCTTCTCATACAGTAAGAAGCAGGGCCAGGCTGCTGATTGGCTCCTCCATCAAAGGTGAGTGAATGAGAATCATAAAGATTGGCTCTGCCCGCTCTTTTGTCCTCTTCTTCTGCTTGTAATTGAAATGATTTTACTCAGAAAATGAATTTTCCTTAGTTCATATTCCCTGCTAAAGGTGCATAGCACAAAAGCCCCTGAACTATTTGTCTACAGTTTGGTAGGGCTATTAAGGCATCTTTCTCAGGTCTGCAATTGCCCACAAAACAAGAGATTAAACTATTCTTTTTTTGTTATCCATCTCATATTGTAATGGTGGCTTTTGAAGTAAAACGATTGAAGCTAACCTTCTGAAAATTGATGGGATTTATGGCTTTGGAAGGGGCAGCCTTGCCTGCAAATTTCTTCCAATTCTGCCCCAAAATAAGAAAAAAGTTGTGAATTTCTTATGTGTGTGTGAAAACCCATTTTAGAAGTGTGCTGCACAAAAGCCTCTGGCTCTATTTGCCTGTAATTTGGTATGCTTTATTCACATGGGGTGGGGCTACCATGCCTGCAAATTTCATACACTTACGTCAAAAGGGGGAAAAGTTATAACCAGTTTTTGATTCCCCAATAATGAATATGAGGAGGTTAAATAAAGTGCACTAAAACTCCCAAGCTAAGTTGAGCAGCCTCTGGGTTGATCTGAGCCAAACCAGGCTATTTTACAAAGTCCCAAACTGAGGTTTGAACACAGTATTGAGGTTGATGCACTTTCCTACCAGAAACAAACCCTAACGGATATGGCTTGTTTATCTATTTATGTCCAGAAACGGCCTCTGTTTTCTACATAATAGCAAACTGAAGTTGTATGGTTTGATTAATCAATGATGACATTCTAGGCTAAATAGGCAAAATAAAAACGGACAAATGGCTGGCTCTGGATGATTTCCATCCAGGTTCAAAGAACTCAAATGTGAAATTGTTGATCTTCTAACAAAAAAAAAGCGTAAATTGATCCTCCATGCCTGAGAACTGGAAAGTAGCCAACGTAACACCAATTTTTTAAAAGGGATACAGGGGGCATCCTGAAAATTACAAGCCAGTTAGCTTAATGTCTGCATGGGAAAACTGGTGGAAAGTACCATTAAAGATAAAATAAGTAAGCATATAGAAGAACAAGCATTGCTGAAGCAGAATCTGCATGACTTCTATAATATAAAACTATTAAGAGTTATTTGAGAGTGTAAACAAGCATACAGAAAGAGGGAACCAGATGGAATAGTGCGCTTGGACTTTCAAAAAGCTTCTGGCAAGGTACTACACGAAAGATTCCTGTGTAAGCTTAGCAGTCATGGAATAACAGAGTTTCTCTTGTGGATCGGGAACTGGTTAAGTAGCAGGAAGCAAGGAGCAGTTACAAAGGACAGCTCTCAAAATGGAGGGCTGTAGAAAGTGGAGTCTGCTGCTGATTTTATCTTATTTTTGCAGCCATTTCTAAAGTTGTTGCAAGCTACGCCGAGCACTGTGGCTCAGAGGAGGAATCTAAACACTTCAAATAAGTGAAATGCATTTGTATTAAAGAAAATTATCTTTATTACTACCTGAGAGCCAACCTGCCATATGCACATATCATTTCTGCTTGGGATAAGCACCATGATCTAAGTGTTTGGTTTAATGAGGTACTGAATACATATTTTGACTGTGGTAAATTTGCAGAGCCTAACAAGAAAGAGTACTGAAGTATATAGAATTTTGTGGGCTCACGGTGCCATACAGAGTCTGAATTAGGAGCATGTGGCAAAACTGACCCAGGTTTTGAAAGAAGGCCCCAGTAAAGATGGATGTCTTTCCCTCCCAATGATTTTATGATCAGTATACACCTAGACAGATCGGCAGGCGTATTTCATAAACCTCAACATCTACCTTTCTCTTGACATTAACAGTCTGTGGGCTTCGATATAACAGATCAACAGTCTCTCCAAGAGTAACTGGAGGAGTTGAAATCTCGGGGTCTGGAGAGTGGCCATGGCAGGCCAGTCTCATGCGGAATAACATCCATCGTTGTGGTGCAACGCTGATCAGTAACACGTGGCTTGTGTCTGCAGCTCATTGCTTCAAAGAGTAAGTTTTCAACTGGAATAAGAAATGTATGTACTGGTTGAATTATAAAGCTAAGCTCTCTGATGACATGAGAGATCTCTTGCTGACTTGTTGAGAACATATGAAGCTGCTCATCTAGCTTACCTTGTGGAAGGATGTCCCTGGGGAGAGAACAGATGGGCTCTGGCTGTTGCTTTACCAGCTTCTTTACCAGTTGCTGCTGTTCCCCATTACTGTGACATTTTAGTGTTTTATTGTGATTGATACAGTGGTACCTCGCAAGACGAAATTCATTCATTCTGCGAGTTTTTTTGTCTTGCGAAGCACGGATTTTGGAAAAGCTTCAAAAATCACCAAAGTCTTCAAAAACCTCAAAAAAGGCAACCACACCTCGTGCTATGAGTTGCTCCTCGAAGTCAAGTTGCAACTGCACCCCCTGAATGCACCCTGGGTATTAACGGTTTTAAGAAAAAGGAAACAAACTTGCAAGATGTTTTCGTCTTGCGTAGCAAGCCCATAGGGAAATTCGTCTTGCGAAGCAACTCAAAAAACGAAAAACTCTTTCGTCTTGCGAGTTTTTCGTTTTACGAGGCATTCGTCTTGCGAGGTACCACTGTACTTTTACTTGAGGAACTTATCTGTCATCAGTGCACAGGACATTATGTTAAATTAAGCGGGTGGCATTGTGGTCTAAACCACTGAGCCTCTTGGGCTTGCCAATCAGGTCAGCAGTTCGAATCCCCACAACAGGGTGAGCTCTTGTTGCTGTCCCAGCTTCTGCCAACCTAGCAGTTTGAAAGCACACCAGTGCAAGTAGATAAATAGCTGTGGTGCAGTGGCATAGCGTGGGGGTGCAGGGGGCCCGGCTGCACCGGGCGCAACATCTAGGGGTTAGGGTTAGGGGGCGCAAATTCACGGGTTAGGGGGCGCAAATTACTTGCCTTGCCCCGGGTGCTGACAACCCACGCTACGCCACTGCTGTGGTGGGAAGTTAAAAAGTCATGTTGTTCCATTGCGCCAGAAGTGGTTTAGTCATGCTGGCCATATTACCCAGAAAGCTGTCTGTGGAAAACGCCGGCTCCCTCAGCCTGAAAGGGAGATGAGTGCTGCAATCCCATTCTCACCTTTGACTGGACTTAACCACCCAGGGGTCCTTTATCTTTTATCTTTCCTTATGTTAAACTACCAACTGCCACCTTTAAGCTGGTCTCTGGGCTATGCTAAAATGCATATTCTTGTGCACACTTTTCTTATCTGTTCCCTATTGTGATCCTCAGATGAAGGGTGGTATAGAAATTTAATAAATAACAATTACTGTATTTTTTCATGTATAAGACTAGGGTTTTCCACCTAAAAAATAATGTCAAAAATTGGGGGGGGGGGGTCTTATACACGGATAGTAAAATACACGATTTTTTCTTAAATCCGAGTCCCCCAAAATAGGGGGTGTCTTATACATGGGGGCGTCTTATATACGGAAAAATACAGTAACTTTATTGAGTTAACTTGATTGTTTTGTTTGTGAACCAAACCATTCTTGAAATGAAAGGTGGTATACAAATTATTTTATTAAATAAAATTAATAGCATTGCCCAGAGTTGTCTACTTTGACCCAGTAGACAACACTGGGCTATTCATTTTATCTCCAGAAACTCAGGCAGTAGTCTTTTCCAGCACACGATCCTTTTTAGCTGGAGATGCCAACCACTGAAATTGAGACCTTCTGCATGCTGAGCATGTATCCTCCCATGAGCTATAGCTCATCCACAGCATAACAGTAGAACAAGACTTTGTATAAAAATCAGAAGGAACAAAAGGGGTGTATTATTGCAGTGAACTCAAAGGCCCAACCTACAGGTGAAGTTTATTTGCATGAATCCCAGCTCCCACTTTGTTTTTACCAAAAGCAGCTGCTGCAGGGTTGTACTTTTGATCTAAGCCTACCTTGTTCCTGACACCTACCTGTGATAGCTGGGGAACAAGAATGAATGGAAGTAAGAGCTGCCATTTCCCTCACCTTACTGGTCTTTCACTCAACACTGCAGTCTCTGCAACTGCTTTTGATTTAAAAACACTGCTGCCACATTAGGGGAAAATTCAGAACAGTGAACCGAATTGTAAAATTCGGTTTATGAACTTAATCTGTTCCAGAAGTCTGTACTTAAACCGAAACCATTCTTAAACTGAGGCACGCTTTCCCTAATGAGGCCTCCCTTCCACCGTTCGGCTTCCGTTCGTAGACCAAAGTAAAGTTCGCTAACTGGAACACTACTTCTGGTTTTGCGGAATTTGCATACCGAATAGTTCGTAAAAAGGGCTGTTCGTAAACCGAGGTACCACTGTAATTGGGGATCAGCTGATATCAGAAAAATGACTTACCCACAACAGTGATTACTCCAGGCATAGGCAAACTCAGCCCTCCAGATGTTTTGGGACTACAATTCCCATCATCCCTGACCACTGGTACTGCTAGCTAGGGATCATGGGAGTTGTAGTCCCAAAACATCTGGAGTGCTGAGTTTGCCTATGCCTGGATTACTCCATGCCAAGGTAACTCAAATTCTAAATATAGTATATAAATTAAGCACATATGTACATTTCTACTTTGTACAGCTTCATCTGCTTTCAGTTTTTGGGTGTGGGAAAAGGGGTTGGAGTGGTGGTAGCTGTCAAGAAAGGGGGACTATGGGGACAGCCTAGAGTATGGCCTTACCTAGAAATACATGTAGAGATCCAACAGTGGACTCACAATATTGTGTTTTCTTTGTAACGCTAATGTGAATGTAAGTATTGGAAGGGAAGAATCAGTGGGAGAGGGATGCATAACCTTCTCCCCTCTTGAGAATTATCATCTGTAAATAACATCTCCTCCCTCTGCCACATTTATACTGCTCTTCTCTAGTTGGGCTCTCAGCTGGGAGATCCGATTTGCCAAGCAGAACCTGGCAGGCATGGGAAGGGTTAAGCAACCTCTCCTCCTGCCCACTAATGTTCTTTTAAAAATCCTCTCCCAGTTTTTGTATTAGCTCATCACATATTGATTTGGGGGCATGTGTACTGACAAAGAGTACTCAGAATCAGGGAGTCAGATATGAATAGCAATGGGAGAAGGAGAAATAGCAGCTTGTTCAGGGAAATAACACACCACCAACCAAAGTGGAGGTCCTTCTCAAATCCTTTCACAGATGTGTCTTCCCAATAATAATAATAATAATAATAATAATTGTTTTTTATAGCCTGCCCTCCCCAGCCAAGGCCGGGCTCAGAGCGGCTAACAAGCAATAATAAAAACAAGTTGAATGAATACAACTCAAAAACAAGATTAAAATACAACATTAAAATATTGAAACATTAAAATATTAAAATTCAGCCTCATCACAGGAGGAGAAAGGAAAAATAATAATAATAATAATAATAATAATAATAATAATAATAATAATAATAATAAAATTTATTTATATCCCGCCCTCCCCAGCCGAAGCTGGGCTCAGGGCGGCTAACAACAATCAAAATAGTCCAACATTCTAAAAACATTCATTATAAAATTAATTAAAATGAAATTAAGATCAAATTAATGGCAACCATCAAGCAAAATTCTGGGCAGATTGCCAGAGGAGGGGGTCAGGCTGCACCCTGACCAAAGGCCTGGTGGAACAGCTCTGTCTTGCAGGCCCTGCGGAAAGATGTCAGGTCCCGCAGGGCCCTAGTCTCTTGTGGCAGAGCGTTCCACCAGATTGGAGCCGCAGCCGAGAAGGCCCTGGCTCTAGTTGAGGCCAGCCTAACCTCTCTGTGGCCTGGGATCTTTAGGATGTTTTTATTTGCAGACCGTAAATTTCTCTGTGAGGCATACCAGAAAGAGGGGGAGGGAATCAAATTGGCTCCAAACCAAAGGCCAGACAGAACAACTCTGTCTTACAGGCCCTGCGGAAAGAAATCAGATCCTGCAGGGGCCTGGTCTCATGAGGCAGAGCGTTCCACCAGGCCGGAGCCAGTGTTGAAAAGGCCCTGGCTCTGGTTGAAGCTAATCTAACTTCCTTAGGGCCTGGGACCACTAGGGTGTTGCTATTCATGGACCTTGAGGCTCTCCGGGGGGCATACCGGGAGAGGCGGTCCCGTAGGTACGAGGGTCCTAGGCCATGAAGGGCTTTAAAGGTCAAAAGCAGCACCTTAAATCTGACCCTGTACTCCACCGGGAGCCAGTGCAGCTGGAAAAGCACCAGGTGAATATGCTACCATGGCAGAAACCCCGTAAGGAGGTCTAGACGCCGCTCACATACTTCCAAGGCCTTGTGTGACTGTGAGGATTGTAGCTTGTTGCTTTGCATTTTCTTTAGGAAAGATGAAAACAACAAAGAATCTCAAAATGCCGATTGGTAACATCATAATCAGTTCATCAGGAGCTAGAATACATGTAGCCCTTCTCTGCTTTCTCTTGGAGTGTAGTCTTTCTATTGTGGATCTGCGTATGAACAAGTTCAGCAATGTTGGGATTCGCTCTAATCTGTTGCTTCTTTTCAGTTCCAGTAACCCACGCTTATGGACTGTTAGCTTTGGAACCTATCTGACACCTTCACTACTTGTACGGCCTGTCAAGACCATTATAGTTCATGAAAAGTACCGTTATCCAGCCCATGAATATGACATTGCTGTCCTGCAGCTGGCTAAACGTGTGGAATTCACAAATGCTGTTCATCGGGTTTGCCTTCCAGATGCAAGTGAGAGGATTCCATATAATATAGATGCTGTTATTACAGGGTGGGGAGCAATGAGTGATGATGGTAAGCACATCTACTTAGAAGAAGACAGTATTTCATATGATAAGATTAAGGGTAGGGGTGGGAACGTATCTTTCGTCAGTGTTAAGATTTAAGGAGAGGAAGACAGGGATAGATTCTTTTTTGCACAGGAGATTATGTTAAATTACCAATTCCATCTTTAAACCGGCCTCTGGGCTATGCTGAAAATCCATGTTCACACTTCCCTACTCCATCTAATTGTACATGCAGTTTTTTGAACCTTGTACAGGGAGTGGCCAGGCAGGGAGCAGGGGAGTGATAGCAGATTGCTGAGAGCTGCTGGTTTCTGTGGAGATGAGAAAATGGAGTAGGGAAGAAAATGATAATTGTAGAAGGGCAAAAACCCCTCCCCCAAGTTGTCAAACGAGAGAAAAGGAAGATGAAGAGAAGATGAAATAAATCTTCGCTTGAGTGGAAGGAGAAATCATGGAGCCTAGAAGGGAAAGGCTCAACTGCAGAGACACAAATATCTTCCCCCTTAAATCTCTTACATTCATGCAAGTTTAAGCAGCTGTGGCTAATCTTATATGACACACCATAAAAGTTTATTCTATGCCTTGCCTTACCTAGAGGAAAATTATTTGATGCACTGATGAATATTTTCCGTTTAGGTGAAACTCCTAATGTTCTTCAAGAAGCAACAGTAAAACTCATAGACTCCAACACTTGTAATAGAAAAGAAGTGTACAATGGGGCCATAACACCTGGGATGATATGTGCTGGGTACCTGGAAGGAGGAGTAGATTCCTGTCAGGTATGTCCACTCTCATCTGATAAAATTAATCGCCTGTAAGCAAAGGTGACATTCCTGTGGGAAGAATATGTTTAAAGGAACATCACTTCCTGGTTTTGAGTACAGTCATACCTTGGGTTGCGAACGCTGTGGATTGTGCATTTTCGGGTTACGGACTGCGCTGAATCTGGAAGTACCAGAACGGGTTACTTCTGGGTTTCGGCGCTTGTGCATCTGCAGAAGCGCAAAATGAGGTCAAGCGCATGCGCAGAAGCGCCGAATCGCGTCACGCGCATGTGCAGACACAGCGTTTCAGGTTGCAAACGCTTCAGGTTGCAAACGTGCCTCCCGCACGGATCACGTTCGCAACCCGAGGTATGACTGTATTAGAAACCTTCCTCAATGCCCCATACTTACTCTTATTTATTAAAAAATATATTTATAACCTGTCCTTCATTAATACAGATACCAGGGCGGGGTATAGAACACAAAATAAAAGCAATCAATGAAATAAGCAGCAATAGATGTAAAAACACACCATCAAACAAATAAATCAGCTAAAAACAAAAGAACGGAGGAAAGGCAGGAGTCCTTGCCACAGTGAGCCCTGAACTGAGTCTGTGCTTCCATCTCAAGGCTGGAAGGCTGGATCCGCCATCTGTACTGGGATGGCTTCTCTAGAGAAGCTCTTGCTAGAGAAAATGTGTGTGAAACACAGCAGCACTACATTGGCTCCAGTTGCTCCAACTGTACACACCCTCAAACTAAGCATTCTTCTTTGTGGTCTCTGCAGTTCCCCATATGGGTTCCTTGTCTGCACACAGCACAGCACACAACTAGAGCTAAAGACTCAACTGTTTTTGGTGCAAAAATCAAACCTTCCCACTCATTTCTTTTCTGTCTGCCTTAGCATCAGCCATGTCTGAGACTAAAGTCCGTGGACTGAGTCTGGTCTCTCCCTTCATTCTTCCTTTTGTCTTTTTTTCTCCTCCTCTCTTTCTTTCCTGCCTTTTCCATTTGTGTTTTAACTATTGGAACTCGTGGAATACCAGTTATCTTTCAAATCAAGACTTCTTTTCTTGTTCTTACAAACACATCCATGTGGGATGAAGCAGGGGCCCTCTGAATGAATAACCACTATGTGTCGACTAAGAAGATACAAATACATCCTACTACTTACTCAGTCTAGATCACTGGCTCTGAGCTAGAGATCCACACACAAAACCCTGAAAGGCCTGCATCTAGCACCCGACACAAAGAATTGCTTTTGTTAAAATGCATGTCTCTTTGATTAAGCTGTTGCAAAATTCAAAAATAGCTATCCTGTTGCCTCTGGTTTGAGGGGGAATAACATTTGCAAAATGCATAAACATGGCTAGGGAGGGACAACAGCAAGTACAACACCTGAATGTACTTTTAACATTAACTTAAAATGAATATATTTTAGCTTGATGCTGCCCCTTTAATCTTCTGCTTTACTGAAAATCAACGTTTTATTAAAACTCCCTTTCCTCCCCCTCTAGGGCGACTCTGGTGGCCCACTGGTTACACCTGACACAAGAAACATGTGGTATCTTGTCGGCATAGTGAGCTGGGGAGACGAGTGTGCTAAGCCAAATAAGCCTGGAGTCTACACACGAGTGACTTACTTTCGGGACTGGATTACCAAATATACTGGGCTCTGATGCAAAATTTGTACGTTTTGCACATCATAGGTGGTATGCAGGTCATACTCGTTTGTAACGTGTGCAAAAGTCCTTTACGTGAGATCGTCTGCCTTCTTTCCAAAGTTGTTGGCGTTGCTCTGGTATGTTAAGAAGTAATGGAGGCAGACGGTTAAACAGTATTTATTTACAGTATTCACACAGGCTTCCCTCACAAAATAAGGGTAACCTTCCCCTGCATAGCTTGAATGATTCCCCCCCCCCCTTTCCTCTGTTTTCTATTCCCCTCTCCCTGTCATGGAAGCTGCATGTTAGCAGGAAATATTGTGAGTTCAGAACATGGAAGGATTTACCAATTGGCTTCTGCCACCAAACAGCTACAACAGTCAGGGCTGGCGCCAGAGGTGAACACAAAATGGCGCTCCCCACTAGGGAAGAAGGGGTGAGTGAAGATCTGCATCGGAAACAAGTTTACCCAATGGTTGAAGTGAGAATCAAAGGCCGTTTCAGGGTGGGGAGGGAGGGGAAAGTGCCCCCTCTGAATAATGCCAGGCGGGTGCAGAGCCCAAGAGACTCCAGAGGTCACTCCTGCAATTTCCTTGCTGGGGGTAGGAGGAGACCAGCAGCACCTCCTGTTTGACAAATGGCCGCATAGGGGGAAGCTGCCAAGGAGGTGGCAGATCTCACCTCCGAGGAGTGTGCTGCTGTGGCCATCTCTGCCAGTGCATTTCTTGAGAGGCTGAATCTGCTCCCCCTGTGAATTCTGCCGCCAGAGGTTAACTCACCTTGCCTCATGGGTGCATAGCTGTCAACTTACAGATTTGAAAATAAGGAACCAGCAGCCAAAATAAGGGATTTTCCGGGCACAGGTATGTTCAGCTTCTGAGCCCCTCTGAGCCTAAGGCAGAAAGCCCAGCCAGCAGCCAAACGAAGCCTCATCACTAAGGGACAGCAGCGGGACAAGGCGCTGGGATAAGGGACTGTCCTGCCAAATAAGGGACGCTTGACAGCTATGCATGGGTGGCTGCCCCAGACAGCATTCAATAAACACACAAGACGTAACCGGCTGTATGTTTGAATAAATAAAGTATACTATTCATTGTATTGAATTGTAGATTTCAACAGAAGTAGCTCATAAAGTTCAACAGAAAAAAGTAGAAGACCCAGTGGATCAGTTCATTCTCTAGTCAGTTCATGCATAAGATCCATATATGTTTAAGTGTCTATTCCACCTGCCTGTTCATAGAGTCCAACAATCTACAATACCACAGAATCCTTTCATAGAGTCTAAGACAAGGATTTCCAGAATATTAGCCTTTTTTCGCCGTCCTGGGCTTCATCAGGATTATGATACTGTATTTATCTGCATTATCTAGAGTTTGTACTACTGATGAAGCCCAGGATGGCGAAACAAGGCTAATATTCTGGAAATCCT
Organism: Podarcis gaigeae; assembly: GCF_964106915.1. Taxonomy (NCBI): domain Eukaryota; kingdom Metazoa; phylum Chordata; class Lepidosauria; order Squamata; family Lacertidae; genus Podarcis; species Podarcis gaigeae. The sequence continues at coordinate 48,444,124 of NC_139689.1, forward strand.
TGAATAGTACAATGAAAAGTATACTTTATTTATTCAAATGTACAGCCAGTTATGTCTTGTGTGTTTATTGAATATGTTTCACGTAACCAGAGGTTTGTTGTTGTTTTGTTCCTGACAGCAGTCATAGATAAGGTGGACAGCTTGAAGTGAACTGCATAGGACATTCTCTCTAGAGGTGGAGCATAGCGAGTTCCAGAGAATGGGCAGCAGCAGTCTCACTGCAAGGCATTCAGATGAGGCCATTGCCCTGAATTTTATCATGTAGAAGCATTGCCATATTCCTCTTTGCCTTGCATCCAGAAACATGCTAGTAGTACCTTTTCCTGCATTACGGTATCAGGAACATTATGCTAGGCCTGCTAGACACTTTCAACCAGCAGCAAAAGTAAACTACACATTTTTTCATTATTCCTATACAGTGGTACAGTCATACCTCGGGTTGCGAACGTGATCTGTGCGGGAGGCACGTTCGCAACCCACTACGTTCGCGGCCTGAAGCGCTGCGTCTGATGTCATTTTGTGCTTCTGCGCATGCGCCGAAACCTAGAAATAACCCGTTCCAGTACTTCCAGGTTCAGCGTAGTCCGCAACCTGAAAACACAGAACACACAGCGTTCGTAACCCGAGGTATGACTGTACCTTGGTTTATGAACGTAATCTGTTCCGGAAGTCCGTTCTTAAACCAAAGTGTTCTTAAACCAAGGCGTGCTTTCCCATAGCAGTGGGGGACTCAATTTACAAATGCAACACACTCAACATGTTCTGCTTCCAATGCAAAGTACACAAACCAAAACACCTACTTTTGGGTTTGCAGCATTCTTAATCCAAGTTGTTCATAAACTACTAAGCTGTTCTTAAACCAAGGTACCACTGTATTGCCTTGCTGGCACTCTAGCACAGTGATGTACGTAGCTGCCATGCATTTTGGAACTTTGTAAAATTTCACACATGCTCTGTTTTTGTCAGCCTATCTTCATCACAAACACACAATCTGATGATGGGGCGGAGAGCTTGTTAAATTGCACAAATCTTTTAATTGCACAACCTGAATTTGCCAAAATAGTGCTAGTCTGAAAGCACCCTTAGAGTGATGATAGATGTAATATATCATCAAGCTTCCTTGGGCTTCACAGCTGAAATTAAAGTTATACATGCTAGCGAATCAAATGCTACCTAAGGTGTCAGTCTTGTCCACCTTAAAAAACAAACAAACTGCTGCATGTATGATAATTTGTTCTTCTTGAACAAAATTAGTGAAACAGCTGTCCAAGGAATATTAAGGGGTGGGGTGGGGTGGGGGAGAGTTTCTTGGCAACAGCATGGATTCCAGCCTATAAACTTTCAGGACTGGGCTGAGCAAACTTACAAAACTACCTTCCTAGTCTAAAAACATTTCCATTTGTCTTCACTCAAAAAACATCCAAGGATCAAAAGTTTATGCAAAACTAGAAAAAGTCACTTACTTGAGTGATGCAAAGGACAGTGCTTGGAGCTATAGTTACTTTCTCCTAAATTGAGGTGTGGATAAATAATTCATTTTCAGTTAAGATGTAAGAGTAGTTAGGTAACTATGTTGTACGCAGAGCAGGCCCACTGAAAACAATGAACATGACTAAGCTTGGTCCTTTAATTTCAGTGGGTCTACTTTGAGTAAAACTTAAATCGCTATTCCCCTGAATTATTTAAGGGCAACTGGTTTTAATATTTCCAGAGATGGAGAATTGGTCATTGTATGCTCCTGCCTTTCCAATAGACCTTAGTGTAACCTGAAATGTGCATAACACCAAACAGAGTCTCATGGAACAGACTCTCTCCGAAGGTAGTGGATTCCCCTTCATTGGAGATATTTAAGCAGAGGATGGATGGCCACTTGACAGGGTGCTTTAGTTGAGATTCTTGCATTGGAAGGGGTTGGACTAGATGATCCTTGGGGTCCCTTCCAACTCTACAATTCAGTGATTATGTATGTCTGCTATCTCCTCCAACACTTCAGCTTTTCGATTCTTACCGGATGCAGACACCGATGGCTATGTTTCTAGCCAATTTTTTCTCCTCCACACCTGCCTTGTTTTCCAACTAACCTTTCACACTATTTTGTAACATTTTGGTTGGCATAATAAAAGTATTGTCCCAATATGATTTTTGGAATTTAATTTATCCTTGAATTTCATTTTAGCAGCTCACGGGTAACTTCTTTCTCAGTGTCATGGGCGTTAGCATGGTGGGTGCACCCCCCCCCCCAATCAAGTAAATAAATAAAAATACTTAACCAACGACCAATTGATTGCAGATAACTTGGTTCTAACCCCCCCCCCAATAAATCCAGGCTATGCCCATGCTCAGTGTCCTATATTTGAACAGCAGGAGAACTGCATGTTGGTGCTAATGATTCAATATAAGAACATTGAGAAAAGAAATAAAGGAACTCTGAAGAAGGATCTTCTCTTTACCCTTTAAGATTAAAAAATGGAAGAAACTTATCACAACATACTTTTGTTGGGTCGTCTTTCTACAGTTCTATCTCTAAATCACTCATTAAACCATTTTCTTATACATACTGAAGTATATCAGTAGCTTTTTTACTTGTCTGCAGATGCCAATCAAGTACGAAACAACAAAAACGACAAAGACAGACTTCCATTTCAGATTGTGGTTTTGTGGCACAGAGAACTGTTTCACTGAGTTCACATGGGGGTGGGGGGCAAAATTCTGTTCAGGGTGATATAGTGTCCATCTTTACACAAGTCCACCTTTGCTGCTGCAGGTGAACAGATTCCTACTTGCATCTTGAGAAGGTCACAGGAAAAAGGTGTGGTTACAGAGGATTTAAATGGAGATTCTAACAAACCCTACAGCTGCAACTCTAATTCCTGAAGGCCTCTACTGTATTGTCAAATCCAAGACTTCCTTTCACTCAGTTCTACTGTGTCTGGTAACACTTGATGGGTTGCAGAAGCCAAAACTTTCACCACATAATTATAATTTCAGACACATTTCATATTGTTTGTGGTGAGGTTTTCTTCTTCTTTTTCAAAAAATTAGACTTTTGTGGATTATAGGCACAGCTAAATATTACATGTTCTAATGCAGTGTTTTTTAGTTTTTAAACTTAGATATTTCTATTCTGATTTTTCAGTTTCTTATGTGTGTGTGTGTACACGTACACACACACACACACACACACACACACGTATCCTAGCCAATTAAGAATGTAACCAGACTTTTAAGATTGGAGAAAAGGTTATTGTTTCACTTGTGTAAGGTATTTGCCTTTACCCATCTTAGACTGATATTCTTCAGCTATAGAATATTCTAAGGCTATCTTCTTATCAATAGGACATCCTCCCAATGCCTTGAATGAGTTTTAGATCCAAATATGCTAGATAAACTTCAGAACATTTATAGCCCACATCTCTGATTAGGACTACAAGTAGGGAGCAACTGACTTGTCTCCAGAAGAATCACTGGTACATGCTAAGGAATATAATAAGAAACTAAGAGGAAGCATGTTGTTCCTGAAATATGTTTCAGTAGCTGTAACAAAACAGAAGGCGAAAACCAATCACCTGGTGATAACAATTTTTCATTGGTTTCATATCTGTTGTGAAGTTTATTCAGAGCAGTGATGGCCAAACTTGGCCCTCCAGCTGTTTTGGGACTACAATTCCCATCATCCCTGACCACTGGTCCTGTTAGCTAAGGGTGATGGGAGTTGTAGTTCCAAAACAGCTGGAGGGTCAAGTTTGGCCATTACTGAATTAGAGTACAGTGGTACCTCGGGCTACAAATGCTTCGGGTTACAAACGCTTCAGGTTACAAACTCTGCTAACCCGGAAGTAGTACCTCGGGTTGAGAGCTTTGCCCCAGGATGAGAATGGAAATCGCACGCTGGTGGTGTGGCAGCAGCGGGAGGCTCCATTAGTGAAAGCGCATCTCAGGTTAAGAATGGTTTCGCGTTAAGAACAGACCTCTGGAACAAATTAAGTTCATAACCCGAGGTCCCACTGTAATGTTTCCCACCCCCCTTTTAAGATCTACAAAATATATTACCTCTGGATTCTCATGATAGTTTCACTCTTTGAAATAAAAAGTTTAGATTTGAAACATTGCGCACTGCAGATGCAGGAGGAAGTAGTGGGTCATGTGATCAAAATGTGCTCTCTTGCCCAATTTTTTTAAAAAATATGAGTTTCAAAGTGAGTTTTGGAAACTACAAAGGTTCATTTCAATCCAGGTTGTATATATCACCAAACAAGTATAAGTATGTGTGTATGGGATAATTTATACAGTGGTACCTCAGGTTAAGTACTTAATTCGTTCCGGAGGTCCGTACCTAACCTGAAACTGTTCTTAACCTGAATCACCACTTTAGCTGATGGGGCCTCCTGCTGCTGCCGCGCCGCCGGAGCCCGATTTCTGTTCTTATCCTGAAGCAAAGTTCTTAACCTGAAGCACTATTTCTGGGTTAGCGGAGTGTGTAACCTGAATCGTATGTAACCTGAGGTACCACTGTATATGATAGAGCAATGATGAGAAGACATGGGCAATCCCACAACACTGCTCTTGATATTCTGAATCTCTTAAATTGGGATTCACTCAGTTAAAATGACAAGTGCTATAGTATTCACCTTAACTGCATACGTCTGAGTCTGCATTATGTATTTCCAAAATTACTAATAAAAAGTACATAAAAGTCACCTGATTTGTTTTGCTTTCAATCTATATTTCAAGATCTTCTTTCCTGATAGGCTGTCAGACAGCCCAGGGGACTCCTTAATTGCGTTTGTGTGTTTGTCAGTCTGCTTTTGTCTCTGCTTGGTTTCAGTGTTAATACACAGCTAATATCATCAGTAAAACTATACCTGATGAATAAACAATGTAAACATTAGACCCTGTTTCAAGTGTTATTAAAAATGTATTTTAAAACATCCCGTTTCCTTTGGTGTGAATGATAATTTTCACTGATGTTCACAACAGTTGGTTTTCATATTGTTTATGTAGCAAATACTGCTACAAGCTAGTCAATCTATGGGTTCTTACGTTCAGCCTGACCTCCATAGCTGTCAACTTTTCCCTTTTCTTGCGAGGAATCCTATTTGGAATAAGGGTATTTCCCTTTAAAAAAGGGAAACGTTGACAGCTATGCTGACCTCACACTTACCTAGAAGCTCAACCCATAAAGCTACAGCCCTGCATTGCCCCTGGCAACTGAGTTGTGGTTGTTATTAGCTACTGGGCCAAGTTCAATGTGTTTCTATTACTTCAGAAAGACCTTAATAACTTGATTTACCCATGATATCGCCTTACCGCACATGCATCCACTTAACCGCTTCAATCGTTAAACTTTGGAGCTCCCGGCCTATTGATATAAAGCAGGCACCTTCACTGTACTTTTTTTGACACCTGCTAAAAACATTCTTGTTTAGGCAAGCCTACCCAGATGCTTAGAAATGTGAGGCAGTTTCAATCTGTTTTAGCACTTTTAAGTTTAGGTGGCAAGTACGGCAGGAAGATTCAAGGACGATCAAAGAAAACATTTAAACTTTTCGGTGTAGTATCAAATTTTTCATATATCCATATATGTGGATTAATACGGAGGGTGGTATACAAATTTAATAGATAATAACAAATCTCTTTTCAAAACGAGAGCAAGACCACATAGACAATTCTTCCACAGTTCTGCACAACATATTGTTTAGAACAGGGATTTTCAACTCTGACAAATACAAAAGATCAGAAAAGAGCAAGGCTCGTGTCAGTGAGATGGGAGTTTGTCTCAAATTAGACCTTATATAAATGAGTTTAGCCGACAAAAGCAAACTCACACCCTTCCCTGAGTTTGTATAAATACATAGGGTACACATGTAAGAGTCTTTTCATCATTATATTTTTTGGGGGGGGAGGGGGTAATTCATGTTATTATGCACCTGCATTGCTTTATATTTTCTGGATGCCCCATGATCCTATTACAAATCAGTCTTGCCCTTTGCTACACATCAAGCACTGCTGGTTGTTTCTTTTTTGAGGCTGAATCCTGACAAGACAGAAGTACTGTTTTGGGGGGACAGGGGGCGGACGGGTGTGGGGGACTCCCTGGTCCCGAATGGGGTAACTGTGCCCCTGAAGGACCAGGTGCACAGCCTGGGAGTCATTTGGACTCACAGCTGTCCATGGAGGCACAGGTCAAATCTGTGTCCATCTGGTACGTAGGCTGAGACCCTACCTGCCCACGGACTGTCTCACCAGAGTGGTGCATGCTCTAGTTATCTCCCGCTTAGACTACTGCAATGCGCTCTACGTGGGGCTACCTTTGAAGGTGACCCAGAAACTACAACTAATCCAGAATGCGGCAGCTAGACTGGTGACTGGGGGCGGCCGCCGGGACCACATAACACTGGTCTTGAAAGACCTACATTGGCTCCCAGTACGTTTCTGAGCACAATTCAAAGTGTTGGTGCTGACCTTTAAAGCCCTAAACGGCCTCGGTCCAGTATACCTGAAGGAGCGTCTCCACCCTCATCGTTCTGCCCGGACACTGAGGTCCAGCGCCGAGGGCCTTCTTTCGGTTCCCTCCTTGCGAGAAGCAAAGCTACAGGGAATCAGGCAGAGGGGCTTCTTGGTAGTGGCTCCCGCCCTGTGGAACGCCCCCCCACCAGATGTGAAGGAAATAAGTAGCTATCCTATCTTTAAAAGACATCTGAAGGCAGCCCTGTTTAGGGAAGTTTTTAAAATTTAATGCTGTATTGTTTTTAACACTCGATTGGGAGCCACCCAGAGTGGCTGGGGAAGCACAACCAGACGGACAGGGTATAAATAAATTATTATTATTATTATTATTATTATTATTATTATTATTATTATTATTATTATTATTATTATTATTTTCCTTCCAATGTATTTCTTATCCATAAGAAAATTCGGCATGGGAAATTTTCATTCTGAAAGTGGGGGGGGGGGGGATCTAAGACCCTACTGCAGGGATCAGCAAACTTTTTCAGCAGGGGGCCGGTCCACTGTCCCTCAGACCTTGTGGGGGGCCGGACTATATTCTGAAAAAGAAAAAAATGAAAGAATTCCTATGTCCCACAAACAACCCAGAGATGCATTTTAAATAAAAGCCCACTTTCTACTCATGTAGAAACACCAGGCAGGCCCCACAAATAACCCAGAGATGCATTTTAAATAAAAGGGCACATTCTACTCATGTAAAAACAAGCTGCTTCTTGGACCGTCCGCGGGCCGGATTTAGAAGGCGACTGGGCCGGATCCGGCCCCCGGGCCTTAGTTCGCCTACCCATGCCCTACTGCTTCAGAGAATTTCATCGTGATATGTGCAATCATGAGGACTAGGAACAAATTAACCACAACAAAAAGTCGGGAGAAAGTTGAGAGCCGCTGCTGTTGCCAATCCGACAGGGCGCGCCCGCCTTTCGCGCGCTTCTTCTTTCACACGTTCGCGTCAGTCACGCGTCGTTCGCGCCTCCTCCTCCTCCTGGTTTTTTTGCATTTGAAAACACGCAGCGACTGGCCAAGCGCCGGCCTACCTTGCCTGAGGAGAACCGCGCGCGGCGGGGTTGGCGGCGAGAAGGGAGGCCTCCGTCCTGTCAGGAGGCGGAGTGTCGGCCCGGCAACCGGATTGGCCTGCGAGGCGCCGCGGACCCGGCCTCCCTGCACCCGGGAAGGGCGCCGCGGGGCGGAGCGAGGCCGCTGCTTTCCTCGCCGGCTTCGGAGCTGCGGTGACGCCGCCGACGCTTCCTCCTTTTCCCTCACAGCGCTGCCCGCCTTCCCCGTCGCTTCCCCTCAGGGCCTGAGGTTCGGGGCCGCCCGAGCGCCGCGTGACGGGGCGGAGAGGCAGCCGCCACCGCCGAGGAGGAGGAGGGTGTCGGGTGAGGAATCCGCCGAGGCCTCTGCGGCGAGGGAGGCCGGCCGGGCCTGCGCTTGGCCGAGGCTGGGCTGGAGGGGGCAGCCGGGGCGAGGGGACCTGTCCGACCGACCGACCGGGCGGGGAAGGGAATGAAATGGGGGGCGTCTTCACAGGCCTTAGCCCCCCCCAGCCTGAACCTGGGACGGAAGGAACGAGGGAAGCCGTGGCATGACATGGCACATGGCAATTTTTATTTTTTATTTTTTGGTTCGACGTGAATTCGGGTGGGGGGGGGAAGGGGCAGCCCATGACTCGGTTAGCCACCCCCTCCCCAAATTAAAATACACCGCTAGGTTTCAGTTTCTGTGATTACAGCCTCCCCCCCCCCCCAAAAAAAATCCAGCTTTTATAGTTGCATCCCCTCTTCAAATCCAAAATTCAGGGCCAGGTTTCAGTTTCTAGAATGATTACCCCCCACCAAAAAAGATGCAAAATTCAATGCCAGGTTTCAGCTTCTGGAATTATGTGCCGCCTCTCCAAAAAGATCCAAAATTCAATGCCAGGTTTCAGCTTTTAGAATTACGTGCCCCCTCCAAAAAGATACAAGATTCAATACCAGGTTTCAGCTTTTAGAATTATGTGCCCCCTCCAAAAAAACCCAAAATTCAATGCCAGGTTTCAGCTTCTAGAATTACGTGCCCCCTCTCCCAAAAAACCCAAAATTCAATGCCAGGTTTCAGCATCTAGAATTACACCCCACCCCCTTCCAAATTAAGTATCAGCTTCCATAATTACAATACCCCTAGAATTCAAAATTTTATGCCACGTTCAACTTTCATAATTACCCTCCCTAATAATAATAATTCCATGCCATGTTTTATGGGCGTAGCCAGGATTTATGTCACGGGGCAGGCTTCATGTTGGGGCCCCCCCAAACCTCAGTTAAGTATTTTTATTGATTTACTTGATGGGGGGGGGCAGCTGCTTCCCTGCACCCCCCCCGGCTGCGCCCATGCTATGTTTCAACTTCCATTAATACATGTGTTTGTCCCTAAGGAGCTAAAAAAAAACCCCCACGCCAAACCCTTCATTGTTTCTGGAAGACAAGAAGTAAGAATAACTGGATGTGCAGAGTGTGTACCACTCTGTTGTTGAGACTTTCTCTTTTTTTCTCTCTCTCTGCATCAAAGACTGTGTGCACCTTGCGACAGAACTGTGAAATTTGGAGGCAGGTAAGGCTGCTGTATCTGTGCCTGAGTTGTTGCTCCAGGTTTGCTTTTCTGTTATTATTTCCGTGGGCATATGTACAAGACAGTGACCAAAACGGAGGGGCTAGGCCAGGGATCAGCAAACTTTTTCAGCAGGGAGCCGGTCCACTGTCCCTCAGATCTTGTGGGGTAGGCAACGGTAGGCCCGGGGGCCGGATACAGCCCAATCGCCTTCTCAATCTGGCCCGTGGACGGTCTGGGAATCAGCGTGTTTATTTTATTATTATTATTTTTATATAATAATATTTATTAAAGTTTTAAAGGTTACAGAAAGAAAAAAGAGAAAACACCAAATTACACAAAAACAAGACAACACATCACAATAAAAAAGAAAAAACGAAAAAACAGATAAATAGAAACAATTAAAAAAACCCCACAACAAACCTTCCCATAACTTATCTTTCATTTGCTTGTTTCCTTGACCTCCTCACACCTCCCTTTTTTGTATTCTAGTTCGGTTAGCTATTTCAGCAAATCCTTTCCATCTTTCCCAGTTTTTGTCCTATAATTTATCTTAATATAATGTAACTTTACTTTCCCTCCTTTCACCAATTAACAGTCTATTTTTTCTTAATTCTTTATGACATTTCTGCTAAAACCATGTAACTTCATTCCAACATCCTTCTAAGATTCCTTAATTTTACAATGTTTCTGTAAATAAACTTTAAATTTCTTCCAATCTTCTTCCAACTCTTCCGACTCTTCTCCCTGGTCTTGGATTCTGCCAGTCATTTCCGCCAGTTCCATGTAGTCCATCACCGGGAATCAGCGTGTTTATATTGCCCCTTTCAAGGTAAAAAATCGTGCTAGGGCTCCTTACAATTGTGCTAAGTAAGTATCAGGCTACTATTTCAGGAAACATCAGCATCATGGCATCCTGGACTATTGGGCTGTATCTGACTATCAATTCACTAGCATGCCAGACCCAAAACTGAATAGGATGTGTTTCATAGTGATGGCCAGGTGCCTGGGCAGTTTCTCAGGCACTGGACAAGTTCATGGATAATAAGTCTCAACAGGGGCTATGCAGAATCTCCAAGATCAAAGAGTGACAATGTGAGCTGCTGGGGAGCATCAGTAAGGTAAAGGTAAAGGGACCCCTGACCATTAGGTCCAGCTGTAGCCAACTCTGGGGTTGCGGCGCTCACCTCACTTTATTGGCCGAGGGAGCCGGCGTAGCTTCCAGGTCATGTGGCCAGAATGACTAAGCCGCTTCTGGCGAGCCAGCGCAGCACACGGAAACGCCGTTTACCTTCCTGCTAGTAAGCGGTCCCTATTTATCTACTTGCACCCGGGAGTGTTTCGAACTGCTAGGTTGGCAGGCACTGGGACCGAGCAACGGGAGCTCACCCCGCCGCGGGGATTCGAACTGCCGACCTGACGATCGGCAAGTCCTAGGCGCTGAGGTTTTACCCACAGTGCCACCCGGTTCCCGCAGTAGGGGATGGCTAATGTCTTCATACCCCACTTGTTGACTTCTGTAAGGTGTAGGATTGGTTACTGTGGAAAATTGAATGCTGGACTCCATGGACCTTTGGCTTGAACTAGCAAGGCTCATCTTGTTTAACTATAATAATCTAATGGGGAGTGTCTAAGAATATTTGCATATATTCTAGAATAAAAAAAATAGTAACAACAACAGCATCAGTAACTTGAAACATAACCACGAGTCAAATGAAATCAAAATTATTTATGAAATCAATATTAAATATCAGTAACACTTAACTTTGAACAGGGAACCAACCATTCAAAAGATCCTCAAAGACAGCTGTGGGTCAAAGGAATAAGATCTGATGCTAGCTTGTGGTACTTCAAATAAAATAAATGAAAATAATAGCTTAGGGTTTCTCTGAATTTCTGCAGGACTGAGCCATGATCAAATACCCTACAAAGAAACAGTAAGAAATGGAAATAGTAGGAGACCTGTCCCCAGTTCTGCTAAATCCATGAGGTAGAATGATAATAAAACAATAATCATAATTATTTACCAGGATACATGTCCCAAGAATAAAATATTTTTAAAACTGAGAGTACTCACTTCTTTCAAAAGAAGATTCACCCCACCCCCCAATTCATTCAAAACAAAGTACAGAGCATTGACCAGGCCATGCAACAGCATTTGGTTAAACAAATACTGTGTTGTTTCAACACAGACTTGAATGGGTCACAAAGATAAATTCTCTCCTGTTTGGAATGGAGTGAAGAGGTCCATCTCATCTAAAGATCCATAAGGTGTTTATTAGAGTTCCACCCCTAGAAGACTCCATTGTCCAAAAATATAAGGCTTATGTCTCTATTTCTATGCTTTATGGCAGGAAGAATGACTCTTGTGCTTAAAACCAACCTTTGGTTGAAACAGGAAGTGGAGCTGTTCTTTCTGTACAGCCCCTCAGAACCCAAAAACTGCCTGAAAAAGGACATAAGTAGCAGTTGATATGCACTGAAGGCCTTCAAAGTATATGCTAGCAAGACCTGCAGTATTTTCACTTTCCCCAATATGTGTTTACAGAGAAATGCACACTGACTTGGGCCAGTCTCAGTTCTTTCTCAACCCACCCCCGTATGTTTCAACAGCATATGCAAGGTTGAAATGCATCCACACTTCTTAAAACACTGATTTTAGCAGACATACAATATTGGATTCTAATAAGTACTTATTAAGGGGATTATCTTTTGAAGTGAACCTAGGAGACTTGCAGGTGCTTAATGATTTAAAATCTGTTTCTTTTTTAGTCCCTTACAATAAAGGTTTCTAAAAACTTAATGATTTTTTTCTGTTTTGCTAGAAACGATCAACAAGGAAAGGGCGCTCTTGCTAGTTCCTTACATTTGGCAGATACTGCATGGTAGCCATTGTCTCACTGTGCTCCATTCCCATTTCTAAATTTCTAACATTTGGGCCTCTTGTTTGTCTAGTATGGGTTATGTTCCCTCCTTTCAGGGCAGCGACCATATCACCCCTGTTGTTGTGTAGTCCAGTACAGTGGTGCCTCGCAAGACGAAAATAATCCGTTCCGCGAGTCTCTTCGTCTAGCGTTTTTTTCGTCTTGTGAAGCAACCCTATTAGCTGCTTAGTGGATTAGCGCTATTAGCGGCTTAGCGGCTAAAAGGCTATTAGCGGCTTAGCAGCATAGAAAAGGGAGGGGGGAGCGAAAAAAATCGCAAGGTGTTTTCGTCTTGCGAAGCAAGCCCATAGGGAAATTCGTCTTGCGAAGCACATCGAAAAACGGAAAATGCGAGGCATTCATTTTGCGGGGCACCACTGTATTATTAAAATTCTTATTTCTGTACATATCTTTTCATGTATTAGCTCAGTTGAGAAAACAAAAGTGAATGAACTGTGTTGCTTTTTTTGTTGGTGATTACACCTATCTTTTTTACTTCTAGTCCAAGCAAATATATCATAATGGCAGCAGATTCTATGGAAATTGATGATGCTTTGTACAGGTAAGTAATTTAGCAACATAGTGAAGCATAGTAGATTCATAATAGTACTAATGATGGATTTGGCTTGTTTTCGCTAAAGTTCAAATACTAGTGGTTCCAGATGTATGGAACACACCATAGCTGCCATGATTCTTGATCTTTAATGGGGTTTAGCTATTGCCAACTTGCTATTACATACAGTTGAATAGTTACAGATAGGTAGCCGTGTTGGTCTGCCATAGTCAAAACAAAAATTTTTTCCTTCCAGTAGCACCTTAAGGACCAACTAAGTTAGTTCTTGGTATGAGCTTTCATGTGCATGCACACTTCAGTGTATCTGAAGAAGTGTGCATGCACACGAAAGCTCATACCAAGAACTAACTTAGTTGGTCTTTAAGGTGCTACTGGAAGGAAATTTTTTTTGTTTTGAATACAGTTGAATAGTCTGTATTGGCATGACTGAAAAGCCTTTGTTGCAGTGACTGAAGAGCAAATTCAAATAGCATTTGGGAAATAGGTGCTGATTATGTGATATCTGTCAAATCTTGGGCAAGTCTTTTGTACTGTGTTTAAAGAACAATGCATAATCTCATCTAAAACTATGTTTAAGGAAAGCCCTTAGTTATTTTCTGTACTTGACTTAAGTGGCATTTTCTTTAGATAGAATGCCTTTATCGTCATGTGCCGAAACAATGGCCTAGCTTGGAAATTAAAAATGGCAATATTCTTGGCTCAGCACCATAGATTACTTTTGCTGTAGTCCTCCACACAGACTGCTTGAATCCCATTTCATCTGCATGCAGGATTACAGCCTTTGTTCTTAGTACTCTCATGAGTAAGAATACAAAAGAAAGGCAAATGTTCTGAAAATCATGTTACTGCAATATACATTTGTTATATACTGTATGTTGAAAGTACCAGTGGTAATGCTTATTTTGTGTTGAAACTCTGTACCCTGCAGATAATAGACAATATCCAAATTTTGCTATTCCATAGTGATTTCCTGATGTCCACTTGGATCCTCTTTGTTAAGTAGTCCCATTTGTAGAAGGGATCATGCCACTGAATAGTTATTTTATGGCTGTTTACTCCTTTTTTCTTTTCTTAATTGCACATAGTCGGCAGAGGTATGTTCTTGGAGACACAGCAATGCAGAAGATGGCTCAGTCCCATGTGTTCCTGAGTGGAATGGGTGGGCTTGGAGTGGAGATAGGTAATTTAAGAAACACCATTTTTCTCCCTGTTGTACATTTAATCAGGATAAAATGTGCATATTAAAATGCATACCGTAATTTTCGCTCCAAAAAACGCACTTTTTTGCTCCTAGAAAGTAAGGGAAAATGCCTGTGCGTGTTACGGAGCGGATGCACTCGACCGGAGCCATGGTTGCTGTCAGTCAAGCAAAGTGGGAGCCGCTTACAGGGCTTTGCACGGCTCTACTTTGCTTGCTTTACAGCCAGAAGGAGGGGGAGGAGGGAGGGAAGGAGAACCATGGCAGCCAAGCGGGCAGCAGTCGCTTACACGGGAGGAGGGCAGACGGGAGCCGGAAAAAGCCGCGTAGCCAGCAACAGCTGCTGCAGCCTCAGCTAGCAAAGGTCCGTGTGCTCTAAACGGAGCAATGAGGCTGCAGGGAGACGACAGGGCACAGGAGGGCTCCGAGCCACGAGCGTAGTGAAAACCAGTAAAAAACGTTTTTAAAAAGGCTGCTGGGGACAGGAGGGCACAGGATGAGGGAGAGGGGAAAATTACGATTATCCCAGCATCTCAGCTGATCCTGAGCAGGACTTGGGTTGCAGGGGATTCGCCATTAGCTGCGTAAAGCAGCAAAGAGGGAGAGAAGGAGCAAAGCGGGAGAGAAAAGGAGCTGCTTACACTGCTGTAGGTGGCTGCTGTCCGGTTGGTGGCTGCTGTCCTTTAAAGCAACAGTGCTCTTTCCCTCCCCCCTTCCCGCTCAGCTTGCCGAAAAGCTCCTTTTCCACACACCCCACACAAGCTCCTTCTCCCCTTAAACCCCTCTCCTGCATTATTAGCAGCATCCTTCTCCACACACCCCACATGTGTTCCTTCTCCCCTTAAACCCCTCTCCTGCATTATCAATATCCTTCTCCACACACCCCACGTGTGTTCCTTCTCCCCTTAAACCCCTCTTCTGCATTATCAACATCCTTCTCCACACACCCCACGCGTGCTCCTTGTCCCTTGAATGCTTTCCCTTCCCTCCCCACTTAAAACGTGGTTACAAAGCATGGATCCACATGGATCCTAAGGATTTTTGCACTGGGTCACCCCAAGTTCACCATCAGATCACATAGCATATCCATGGCTACAGCCTGCACCAAAAAACACACACGCACCCACTGTTTCATGGGGCTGCAATGGCGCAAAAACGTTACAAAGCATGGATCCACATGGATCCTCAGGATTTTTGCATTGGGCTACCCCAAACTCACTGTCAGATCACGTCTGTGGCCACAGCATGAACCACAAAAATCATACATCCACTGTTTCGTTTAGAATATTTTTTTCTTGTTTTCCTCCTCTAAAAACTACGTGCGTGTTATGGACAGGTGCGTGTTATAGAGCGAAAAATACGGTAAATTTATGTTGTACTAAGTTTTAAGTCTTTAATGAATGTTGTGTTGACTTCTGGATTTGTTTATATGGCTGATATCTTTATTACTGATTATAATGAACGGAATTGCATAGAATTTCTGTGGCTTCTCTTTTAACAGTTGTGTAATTCATAGGGATGGGATTGAGAAGGAATTACTGTTTTTCAAAGATCATGGAGCAGTTAAAAAATTGAATTATTGCCAAAGAGGCTTGATGAAAAGTAATCTAATAAATAAACTTTATAATATTCATCTTTTTCAGCTAAGAACATAGTTCTTGCAGGAATAAAGGTAAGGAGAAAGATTTTTTTCTAAGTAAATTTTGTTTTAAAATTAGAAAGTTTCCTCAAATAACTGATGGTACTTTCATAGATTTCAGTCCATTACCATTTCCCTAGTGAAATGTTATTAAGTTTCCTAAATGTGGCATGCCATCAGATTTGACTCTAGTGCTGGAGTGTTCAAGATGAAGTACTATAATGTTTTCTGTGGGAAGAATAGTTGTGCATGTGCCACCATCTAAGCCCTGGCATGCTAGACGCAGTGTTTCCCAACCTTAGGGAAAGCTGTTTTTGGACTACAACTCCCATCATCCCTAGCTAGCAAGACCGGTGGTCAGGGATGATGGGAATTGTAGTCTGAAAACAGCTGGAGACCCAGGGTTGGGAAACACTGTGCTAGAGGATAGGGCTGTTCTCTACTCTCCAAGAGGCATTATGGGTTTTTGTTTTCCATTGACTTCAATAATTCCATCTTGATGCTTTAAAAACAACTGAAATACATTGACTGTTTTTAGGCATTTTTGTTCTATTAGATGGTAACTAAGACTCTGGTAAAGGACCTCAAATATTATTTTAAAAAATCAATACCTGCAGCATATGGGATCTTTTTAAGCATTTAGAACTTTTCCATGACGCGGGTGGTGCTGTGGAGGGATGCGCTGGGAGCTCACCCTGTTGCGGGGATTCGAACTGCCGAGCTTCTGATCAGCGTCGGGGTGAGCTCCCGTTGCTCGGTCCCTGTTCCTGCCAACCTAGCAGTTCGAAAGCACCTCAAAGTGCAAGTAGATAAATAGGTACCACTCTAGCGGGAAGGTAAACCGCGTTTCCATGCGTTGCTCTGGTTCGCCAGAAGCGGCTTAGTCATGCTGGCCACATGACCTGGAAGCTGTATGCCTGCTCCCTCGGCCAATAAAGCGAGATGAGCGCCGCAACCCCAGAGTCGGTCATACTGGACCTAATGGTCGGGGTCCGTTTACCTTTACCTTTATATGTGCTGGCATGGATTAAAAAAACACAATCGGAGGGGTGAAGAGCAAGGACTGTCCAGAATAGAAGAAAATGGTCCTGTCTGGTGACAGTGGGAAGTTTTTGCTCTTCCAAAACTTCTGTGGGATTCAGTAATATCTTCTCAATATTCCTCAGCACCAGAAGTCTCCATTTAGGATTTCTGCATTTTAAATTTGGTCACTGCATTTCAGTGCCCTTTGCGGTGCTGAATGAATCCTCCCTCCAATGGTGCTTCACTACGTACTTTCGCAAATTAATTTTTGTTGCTAGATAGCAGTGTCCCTTCACTGTAAAACAAATGAAATGTCTAGGTTGGCCCAACGCTATAAACTTGATAAATTCACATGACTCGTAATCACAGTGTACAAAACATTATATAATTGCCACTTTGAATATATTTTAATCTTGTATCCCTTATCCTTTCCGAAGGCACTTACCATCCATGATACCAAGCAATGCAAGACGTGGGATTTAGGGACAAACTTTTTTGTTCGTGAAGATGATGTTCTAAATTTAAGAAACAGGTGTGTGTACAATTCTTCACAAATACTGTGAGCTTTTAAAGGTTTTTGTTTGACTTTGTACCAGTTGTAAGTACATTATTATTATTATTATTATTATTATTATTATTATTATTATTAGTCACTTTCAGAGTCTGTGTTTTCAGAAAAATTGGATTGATTCCTGTTAGCTTTTTGCAACAGAGAAGCTGGAATTGCATTTATCTTTCATGGATTTTTTAAAAAAGAAGGAGTACAATTATCCTGCAGAATTGTTGTATTCTTTTGCGTGAAGGAACCCACGCCATTATCTGTCCTGAATCGATGATATGTGGGAGCCAAGAATATACAGTAGCTGCTTATTTTTTAGTTCTACTATTTTTACATTAGTAGTTTGTAACTTATATGGATCCCTTTTTCATTTGAAAGCAATATCAAAGGAAAGCAATATGATACAAAATGCTTTAGCCAGTTTACTTTTACATATAATCTAGTACTTTTAAAAAACCCACAATACTATGATAAAATTATTTGTATTATAAACATTGTTTGACAGAATGATTTGCTTAAAAATGTGATCACCCCTATACAGTACAGTGGTACCTCAGGTTACAAACGCTTCAGGTTACAGATGCTTCCGGTTACAGACTCTGCTAACCCAGAAATAGTACCTCAGGTTAAGAACTTTGCTTCAAGATAAGAACAGAAATTGGGCTCCGGCGGCAGCAGGAGGCCCCATTAGCTAAAGTGGTGCTTCAGGTTAAGAACAGTTTCAGGTTAAGAACGGACCTCGGGAACGAATTAAGTACTTAGCCCGAGGTACCACTGTATATGGTAAATAATATTTCCAGTTGCTGGATGTGTTTCAGCCTTTTGGTCTTTCTCTAGTAGCATCAATGTTGCAAATACTGGGTTAACAACAACAAAAGTGACAGGGCATTTCAGGCTTTCATAGATTGAGAGTTGCATCCTTCAAGGATATTGTCCTCTGTTAAGATTCACTGCATGAAACAATACATTTCTGTGGGGGGAAAAACTTTCTGTGGGAAAATACAGCAGTGGAAAACTTTACAGCACACATAACTACAATATTTCCTCAGTGAAACATTTTCTTCAGTAGATAATACATTTATACCTAAATTAAAGTGTGACATATCTTTCAGAGGGACAAATTTGACTTTAACAAAGCTAAGTTCTGTGTGAGGTATGCAATTAAAATGATGGTCGGTGACAGATCACAGTTGCACAGTTAACTTGACCTTTGTAGTTAACAGTTGAATCAGAAGCACAGGTTACTTAAGTAAAACCTTAGCTTAACCAGCTAATGTTGGCTAAGTTAGATCAACTTGGCCAATGATGATGGAAGTTATAGTACAAGAACTTGTGGAGCACCCCACTTTGGTTCCCCCTAGGTAAAATCATTTCCTCATTGAAACATTTTCTTCAGTAGATAATGCTGAACTCTAAATCATTAGAGTTTTCATAATCATGTGATCGAAGTTACATACATACATACATACATACTGAGTTCACACAGTTTTATAAATAATTGGTTGTCTGGTAGGTAATAACTCAACCAGGTAGGGATGTTTTCCTAATTTGGATGATTGGTACTTTTCAGCCTTCCAGAAAGTTGGTGTACTAATCATGGCTAACTTGAACATTTATGTTAGCAGGTGCTCTGGTAATGTTTGGTGCCATATTTGAAAGGCTGAACTTAAAAGTATAACCTATTGATAATGCAACTGGAAAATGTATTTCAGAGGTGAGGCATCACTTCATCACATTGCAGAGCTGAACCCATATGTCCAGGTGATGTCATCAACTGCCCCTTTAAATGAAGTTACAGACATCTCTTTCCTCAGACAGTACCAGGTACGTGGCATGTATTTGAAACATCTGTCCTCTTTTCAGGGGTCTGCAAATCTTGGCTGTTTTTGGTAGCCAATCATTATTTGTGACTATTCCTGACTTTCCTTACCCTTCCCAGAGTCTCTTTGCAAATACAAAATACTTGAGAAAGGGGTAGGTTCACTATCTCCTGCCAACCTAGCAGTTCGAAAGCACATCAAAGTGCAAGTAGATAAATAGGTACCGCTCCAGCGGGAAGGTAAACGGCGTTTCCGTGCACTGCTCTGGTTCGCCAGAAGCAGCTTAGTCATGCTGGCCACATGACCCAGAAGCTGGCTCCCTCGGCCAGTAAAGTGAGATGAGCGTCGCAACTCCAGAGTCGGTCGTGACTGGACCTAATGGTCAGGGGTCCCTTTACCTTTTAGGTTCACTATCTCACTTTATTGGGAGGGATTTTAAGGTACTCAAAGGTAGAAGCAAGAGAACTTACCCTATCTCCATCTTACAGGTGGTGGTGGATAAGTGAAATAATTATTTCACTTTGTGGGGTAGTCTGAAGGCATTTAGAGGCAAGAGGAATTTTTGTAGCTTTTGCATGGGCACAAACTGAGATACTAACCCTTCCCTCAAGTCCTGTAGCTGCACCTTGGTTGAGTAGAATAAGCGGAGCACCTGTCCAGGTGGGAGAGAGATACCAAGGCTAAGAGAAGCTGGAATGCTTGTTCTGATGGCTCATAGTTCAGTGTCAGAAATGTGGAAATCCTTGTGGCTGTGGCTATATAACAGGCTTCCTCAACCTCGGCCCTCCAGATGTTTTTGGCCTACAACTCCCATGATCCCTAGCTAGCAGGACCAGTGGTCAGAGATGATGGGAATTGTAGTCTCAAAACATCTGGAGGGCCGAGGTTGAGGAAGCCTGCTATATAACTTACCATTGGAAGAAACTTGAATATTTGGCTAGTAAGTTCATCGCCTTTGATAACTTAGAATTTATCTGTGGGATTTTTCTTTCAAAAGTGTGTCATAGTAACTGAGATGAAGCTGTCACTACAGAAGAAGATAAATGACTTTTGCCGTGCGCAACACCCACCTATTAAGGTAATGCAAAACAGTGAGAATGTAATATATTGACCCAAAATGGCCATGTCCATTACTTTTGAGAACTTCCCCATATCTGTTACAAGACTAAATTATTTCTATGCAGACACTGTTATAACTTGGTGCTGTTCCATGTTCTGTTCCTGGATATGCCTGTGCAAAATGCCCATGAAGAGCTCATAACTTAGCTTCCTCCTAGAGGTTCTCATCCTGAAGCAAAGTTCTTAACGTAAGGTCCTATTTCTGGGTTAGCAGAGTCTGTAACCTGAAGCCTATGTAACCTGAAGCCTATGTAACCCGAAGTACCACTGTACAGTAGAACTGACCAGTGAGAACAAAATGAAGGTATCTGAGCAGTTTCTGGCTGCATGTGTGTTGAGTATATGGAATCCAGGTGCCAGGCACTTAGAGGTCACACAACTCCAGATGGTCCTGGATGATACTGCTCACATTAATCTATTTTAATCCAGTTTCAGGCTGAAGTTCAGTAAGAAACAGGTTCCATTGTGTTGACATAGAAGTAGGCAGTGTGACCCTGTTGATTCTCTTGGATCCCCTCAGCTGCATTCCATACCACTGACCATGGTATTGTTCTGGACCAACTCGCTGAATTGCTGTCTGGGTTTGGTATTCAGTTGGTTGGGAGCTCATATAAGCTAAAGCTCCCAGTCAAAATAGAGGTTATTTGTGGGTGGTTTGTTTGACCTGGGATGTGATTTGGTCCTGTTCTGATTAGGGTTACATTCCCTCTGAATGATCAGGCTTGTCTTTGGAGACTTTGGCTTTGGTGGCACAAACTTCCTTTTAACACACCTAAGCCTAATCTGCCAGCTCCAACCTCTCCTGGACAGAGTGTTTCTGTCCACAGTTAATCCGTGCTCTGGGAGCATCTTGTTTGAATTGTTTCAGTTTGCTGTATGTGTGGCTGCTTTTGTTGGAAGCTACAGTTAGTGCAAAATAAATAAGCTAGAATGCTCACATGCCCAGTCAGCAGATCTCATCAGTTTTAAAATAACTACACTAACTCCCAGTCAGTTTCTGGGCACAGTTCAAAGTGCTGATTTTAACTTTTATAGAGCTCGTAAGTGGCTGAGGAGGGACGCGGGTGGCGCTGTGGGTTAAACCACAGAGCCTAGGACTTGCTGGTCAGAAGGTCGGCGGTTCGAATCCCTGCGACGGGGTGAGCTCCCGTTGCTCGGTCCCTGCTCCTGCCAACCTAGCAGTTTGAAAGCACGTCAAGTGCAAGTAGATAAATAGGTACTGCTCCAGCTGGAAGGTAAACGGTGTTTCCGTGTTCTGCTCTGGTTCGCCAGAAGCGGCTTAGTCATGCCGGCCACATGACCCAGAAGCTGTACGCCGGCTCCCTCGGCCAATAAAGCGAGATGAGCACCGCAACCCCAGAGTCGGTCATGACTGGACCTAATGGTCAGGGGTCCCTTTACCTTTTTTAAGTGGCTGAGGACCTTTGTACCTAAAGGATAATCTCATTCAACATGAACTAGCCACCTTTTATCAAGCAGCTGGAATGCTGTATTAAAATCCTTATACAAAAAGAAACCCCATGGTTTTTGGGGACCACACCAGGTAATATGCTGGACAGAGCAGAATAATGGGCTGGCAGAGAATAAACCCACAAGGAACATCATTCACTTAAAAATTAATTTATTTAAGGAAATTGGGATTTATATGGCATTTAAAATTAAAGGGAGAAAACATAAAATAGCAAAATACATAATTTAGAAATGACAAGCTTGTTTAGGTATGTTATCCTTCATTTGACTCTATATAGCAGATGTAATGGCTACCAGGCTTCTTTAAAACTTATATAATCTTTTTGTTAAAATAGAGAGAGCTCTGTTATTCTGAGGTAAAGAGGCAAGGAGAAGCAGAAACTTATACACTATGGTAAATTCACACCAACTGGAAGTTTTCCAGACAAAGGCAACCTTTATTTTTGAATTGTCCATTTTTTCCTCCTTGTAATCAAAAACTGATCCAGTCAGGATTAGTAAAAAAACTGCATTTTAGTCAATAAAAGAAATGGTTGGTAATTTTTTGACTCTTGGAAGAGGAAGCAGATAAAATTTTCAAACCTCATACAAATGCAGGGAAGAGATAATTACATGCCGATTGTATGTCCTCAAATATATACTTTAGTACCTGTATGAGGTGGAGTTTTCCCACAGGAAACTGTACACTTAATGCAGTCAAACCAATGTTTAGAAAGGAAGAATCATTTGGGGTTATCCTCTTACATTTTATCTCTTTGCTTTGAATCAAGATTGTGAAATTTATTTAACTTATTTGCCTTTTGTATAGTTTATAAGTGCAGATGTATATGGGATATGGACACGTCTGTTTTGTGACTTTGGTGATGAATTTGAAGTCCTGGACACCACAGGTGAAGAACCAAAAGAAATCTTCATTTCGAACATATCTCAGGTGAGGACAATAGCAAGGTTTACTATATCAGTCCAGTTTGAGATTCCAGTGTATTCTGAGGAAGCTAGTGTGGTGGGGTCTAATTAGCCCCAAAGTTTTTAAATTTAAAAAAGTATGCCATCAGTGTGCCATTAACTTACGTACAACATAACTATAGGAGCTAACCAAGTGTAGCTGCAATAATTCATGAATTGTGAATTAAGAATTATGTGTTACAGAACTTGCAACTGTAGCACATGCTACTCTAGCAGCATAGGCACAATTACCGTTTTTCCCAAGTGTATGAATTGGGCAAGCGAAAAGGGTATATGAGGCAAATCATCACTGTGATTTTATTTTGTTGGATCAGCAACAGAAGGGACGCAGGTGGCGCTGTGGATTAAACCACAGAGCCTAGGACTTGCTGATCAGAAGGTCGGCGGTTCGAATCCCTGCGACGGGGTGAGCTCCCGTTGCTCGGTCCCTGCTCCTGCCAACCTAGCAGTTCGAAAGCACATCAGAGTGCAAGTAGATAAATAGGTACCGCTCCAGCGGGAAGGTAAACGGCGTTTCTGTGTGCTGCTCTGGTTCGCCAGAAGCGGCTTAGTCATGCTGGCCACATGACCTGGAAGCTGTACGCCGGCTTCCTTGGCCAATAAAGCGAGATGAGCGCCGCAACCCCAGAGTCTGTCACGACTGGACCTAATGGTCAGGGGTCCCTTTACCTTTACCTATTAGCAACAGAGAAAACACATACCCTTTTCTGGGTGCCAGAAGTGACCAGCCCTGCCAGTTCTGTGACTCCCTTTCTTGATACCCCAGAACTATGTATGCTATGACTCAAACCCAGGGCTTCATCTACTCTGCTAAGAATATACTTTTTGGCTGGGTTCAGCTCAGAAACTATACAGGCATTTAAATAGGTACTGTCTATTGTATTTGAAAAATAACAGTACACCGTTGGCTTCTGGTCATTTATTTCGAAATACAGGTAGTGAGCATCTGGTCATAGATGTCCTCACCACCTTTAGTTTTATGTATAATAAAGAACTGTTTCAGGTTTGGGTGTCTGAGGTTGTTGCATCTTTATGGATTGAAGAAAGGAGAATATTTGTCCTTTTAAATATATAACTTAAAAGAGTGAAACTTTTTGAAAATGAAAAAAATGCTATTGCTAGTTTAGATTCTGCCACACAACTGGATTTTTGGCAGTATCTATGCTGCAGTTGCGATGATTTTCAATCTGTGTATTTGTATGAGCCAAGAGAATGTTTGTGTGGCAATGTCTAGCAATCGGTTCTTCCCCCTACTAATTTTTGGTGTGTTACAATTTCAGTCCAATCCTGGTATTGTCACTTGCCTTGATAATAACCCTCATAAGCTTGAAACGGGACAGTTTGTAACTTTCCGGGAAGTTAATGGAATGCAGTGTTTAAATGGATCCACGCATCAAATAACTGGTAAGCCATGTTTTGTATAGCTTTCCTGCATGTGCGAAGCCACGGTTTTCCAAACTGATAGAAATGCATTTTCCTTTCATGTTGTTCTGCTGTGTGCGCTGCCTTAACTCTGTTGCTGCCAGTTCACAACATTGTTGTTCAGCATTGCTCCATAGTTCCATAGACATGGCTTGAAACTCTCTGTAGAAATGCCTGCGTCAAATCTTGAACTTGGGCTTTTAAATAGAGGGCAGAACTTCAGCAACTTGCTTAAGCTTCTCCCCATGACTAACAGGAGTTAAATACAGTGGTACCTCGGGTTAAGTACTTACCGTATTTTTCGCCCCATGAGACGCACTTTTCCCCCTCCAAAAATGAAGGGGAAATGTGTGTGCGTCTTATGGGGCGAATGCAGGCTCCTTGGCTTCAGCGATAGCAACGCGAAGCCTCCGTAGCCTCCGCTCCGGAGGCTTCGCGTTGCTTCCATTGAAGCCAGGAGAGCCTGCTCTTTGAGGCTGGTGGTGGGGGAAAGCAGTGCCTCCTCCATCGCCAGCCCCAGAGGATGGGGGGGCAGCGGGAAGGCGCGCTATGCCTTCCCGCTACTCTCCGACCTGGGTTGTAGGCTGGCGGTGGGGAAAGCACCGCTTCCCCCGTGGCCAGCCCCAGAGGATGGGGGGCAGCGGGAAGGCGTGCGACGCCTTCCTGCTACTCTCCAACCCTCCTGTGGGCTTTTGCGGGAGATGGAGGAATTCCCCCACCTCCCGCAAAAGCAGGCAAAAGCCGTGCGCTCTTTAAAGGGGCTCCGCGGCTTCTGCTGACTTTTCTAGAAGGTGGGGGAATTCCCCCACCTCGTTGAAAAGCCCGCAGGAGCCGCGCACCCTTTGAAGAACGCGCCGCTCTTGGGGGCTTCTCCCCGAGGAGGGAGAAGGGACTGACTGACCGTTTCAGTCCCTTTTCCCTCCTGGTCGAAAAGCCCGTAGGAGTCGCACACGGCTCCTGTGGGCTTTTGCGGGAGGTGGGGGAATTCCGCCACCTCCCGCAAAAGCAGGGAGAAGGTCTTGGAGTAGCGCACAGGCTGCGTGCAGCCTGTCTGCTGCTCCCAGAACTGCGGGGGGGAAATCATATTTTTTTCCTTGTCTCCCCCCCCCCCCGAAAACTAGGTGTGTCCTATGGGCCGGTGTGTCCAATAGGGCGAAAAATACGGTAATTCATTCCGGAGGCACGTTCATAACCTGAAACTGTAAATAACCTGAAGCACCACTTTAGCTAATGGGGCCTCCTGCTGCCGCTGTGCCGCCGGAGCACGATTTCTGTTCTCATCCTGAAGCAAAGTTCTTAACCTGAATTACTATTATTTCTGGGTTAGCAGAGTCTGTAACCTGAAGCGTATGTAACCTGAAGCATATGTAACCCAAGGTACCACTGTACATAATCATAGAATTGTAGATTTGGAAGGGACCCTGAGGGTCATCTAGTCCAACCCCCTCTAATGCAGAAATCTCAATTAAAGCATCCCTGACAGATGGCTATCCAACCTCTCCTTAAAAGCTTCCAATGAAGGAGAGTCCACCGCCTAAGAGAATTGTACATGTTTAGTGCTAACTCTTTGAAAGTCAATTAGGTTTGCAGATCCTGTATAAAATCAAAAGTGTTTTTCTGCTCTTTCTGTAGTTCTGCTTCATTTAACTACCTTGTTAACAGTGATTTACACTTTCTCCTCTCTTACAGTGGTATCACCTTATTCTTTTAGCATTGGGAATACGGTGAATATGGAACCTTACTTACATGGCGGCATAGCTATCCAAATAAAGACTCCTAAGATATTCCATTTTGTAAGTATCCTGCATAAAGACAACAATCAACAGTGATCACATCTGTTTTCACCTCTAGAAATCATTGAAGCTTGGTGCTCAGGCCAGAGATCTGACTTTTTGAATAAAAATATTATTTAGCCCTTCTCCATAAGAGGCACCTGTATCACTAGATCTCAAAAGGGCAAGGTTACGTTGAAATGTCAGAACATAAAATCGGGGATACATAAATTCACTTAACACCCCCACCTTCTTGCTATGGTGAACGTCTCTCGTTTCTTCTGGTGGTTGTGCTGTACTTCAAAGGGTTTTGCAGTACATTGGAGGTATAACTACAGAGACCGTTCTTCTCCCTTGATTCTGATTTTGTTTTGAGCTTTGGAGGTGTTTGAAGCCCCTTGATTCAAGGAAGTAGTCTACACCAGTGTTTCCCAACTTTGTGCCTCCAGCTGTTTTTGGACTACAATTCCCATCATCCCTTGCCACTGGTCTTGCTAGTCAGGGATTATGGGAGTTGTAGTTCAAAAACAGCTGGAGGCACAAGGTTGGGAAATCTGGTCTACACATCTTTTGCTTAGCCTTTGCCTCAGAGTACAGTGGTGCCTCGCAAGACGAAATTAATTCGTTCCGCGAGCTTTTTCGTCTCACGATTTTTTCGTCTTGCGGAGCACGGACTTTGGAAAAGCTTCAAAAATCACCAAAGTCTTCAAAAACCTCAAAAAAGGCTACCACACCGCGTGCTATGAGTTGCTTCTTGAAGTGAATGCATGGTTTTAAGAAAAAGGAAACAAATTTGCAAGACAAAGGAAACAAACTTGCAAGACGTTTCCGTCTTGCGAAGCAAGCCCATAGGGAAATCCGTCTTGCGAAGCAACTCAAAAAACGAAAAACTCTTTCGTTTTGCGAGTTTTTCGTCTTTCGAGGCATTCGTCTTGCGAGGTACCACTGTACCTGTAGGGCACAACACAAGGTTAGGTACAGTTTGTGGTCTTCTCACTTGCGTTGCAAAGGGTCTGTACATCAGATCACACATTTTTAAGTTGCACATTTAAGCCTTGTAACTTGGAACAGGATGTGTTCCAAACTCCTTTTCCTCCCACTGCAATGTTTTCTACAAGTTTTGTGCTTTACATTTTCCTGTACCACGGCACCTATTCACTTACATAGCAGAGAGTAAAAGGGTGCATTCATTGTGATGGAGGCTTAACCCATCCCTTGCTCCTAGTGAGATTTGTATCTGTGGTGCAGAGATAGGTTTTCCTCTCCCCAACAGTCTTTCCCATTTAATGTGTTCCTAGCGAGCTATGATGACGCCCATTTCTGGTTTATTTTTTGAATTGTATCTACAGTTACACTCTGCTAAAGTTTGCAAGCTAATCCTGGGAAGGTTTGGGAAATTTTAAAGATGCTTGCATGTACTTTGCTTTCTTCTGTTCTAAAGTGTGTGCAAATGGATTTTTTTAACTTTTAGCAACAGCTGGAGAAGCAGTTGATTAACCCAACATGCCTTGTTGCAGATTTCAGCAAGCCTGAGGTTGGTTTTGCTTTGTTTTGTTTTTAATATGACACTTTGATTTTTAAATATTGTATACTGCATTTGTTTTTCCCTTAAGGCCTTAGTGGCTCTTGTTCTTGCTGTAACAAGCTAATGTAACTTGTCCTTAGAGCAGAGCTTTCCAAACTTTTCATGCTGGTAACATGCTTTTTAGACATGCATCATTTCATGAGTTTTACCAGCAAACTGGAGGTTAAACTAACCCCTTTCAAGCTCTGGCAGGAGCGTGGGGAGCATTCATGCAACACACCTACACACTGCAGCCGACACACTAATGTGTCATGACACAGTTTGGAAAGTTTTGCCTTGGAGTATACAGACTTCTTATGTGATTGCTCTGCATATTACTGATCATCCACTATTTTCCCCTCCTTGCAGGCCCCTGTACAAATTCACATTGCCATGCTTGCCTTGAATCAGTTTCAAGAGAGTTTTGCTCGTATGCCGACAATTGGGTAACGTATCTGTACCACAGCTGCACAAAGTTTGGGTTGTTGGGTACACTGTTAATATAGTTAGAGGTGGATAGATTGTTATCGATAGCAGTTTAAACTGTATCTCATTGGGTTATTTAATTAACTGAGTTGCAATCCCTTGCACAGTTCAGCTGTTTACAAATCACTTGGGCTTCTGTGGGATTTAATCTGCCTAAATGTGTGCAGAATTTCTTATCCCTGATATTAAAGTGGAGAGGGGGCTTGGCTAAAACCACCTTGTGAGTTCTTCTATTTTATGTATGTATTTAGGAGAAATTATACCCCGGTTACTAACTGAAGTTCTCAAGGCACCTTGCAATATATTTAAAACACAATAAAATAGACAGTGATACAACAGTCAATAGAGCAAGGGGAAAGTGTGTGCAAGTCCCCCCTTCATTTGTTTTCCAATGTTGCAACAAATACAGCTGAATCTCCTGGCTGTTGAAGCAACTACAGTGGTGCCCCGCAAGACGAATGCCTCGCTAAACGCCCGCAAGACGAAAGGGTTTTCCGATTTTTTAGCGGCTTCGCAAGATGAATTTCCCTATGGTCTTGCTTCGCAAGACGAAAGCCCATAGGGAAATCTCTGGGGACAGCGGGGAAGCGCAGCGCGCCTTCTCCTCTGTTCCCGGACCTGTCCTAAGGCTTGCGGTGGGAGGTCCGGGAACAGAGGGGAAGGTGCACAGCGCTTCTCCTCTGTTCCCGGGGCTTGCGGTGGGAGGAGGGTTTTTCCTCCCCACCGCCAACATTCAGAACAGCATTCTGCATGTTGGCGGTGGGGAGGAAAGCCATCCTCCCACCGCAAGCCTTCAGGACAGGTATGGGAACAGAGGGGAAGGTGCGCAGCGCTTCTCCTCTGTTCCCGGGGCTTGCGGTGGGAGGAGGCTTTTTCCTCCCCACCGCCAACATTCAGAACAGCATTCTGCATGTTGGCGGTGGGGAGGAAAGCCATCCTCCCACCGCAAGCCTTCAGGACAGGTCCGGGAACAGAGGGGAAGGTGCGCAGCGCTTCTCCTCTGTTCCCGGACCTGTCTTGAAGACTTGCGGTGGGAGGAAGGTTTTCCTCCCCACCGCCAACATTCAGAAGGCTGTTCTGAAGGCTGGCGGTGGGGAGGAAAGCCCTTCTCCCCCGCCAGCCTTCAGAAGAGTTCCCGCCTAGGCTGCGGATAGCAGCCTGCTGTCCCGCGAGGGGCGCTCTTAAGCAGAGCGCCCCTCGCGCGGGGCAGCAGGCTGCTATCCGCAGCTTGGAGAGCCCTCTGGACCTCTTCTGAAGGCGGGAGGGGGGCAAAAGTCTTTGTCCCCCATGCCTGCCTTCCCGGGGGCTTTTAAATCGCCCCGGGACAGCGGATGAATTCATCCGCTGTCCCGGGGCGATTTTAAAATGCTGGCGGGCGGCAGCGCTGCCGCCCGCCAGCATTTTAAGATCGCCCCGGACAGCGGAGAAGTCCTCCGCTGTTCCGGGGTTTTTAAAATGCTGGGGGACGGCAGCGAAGGCTTCGCTGGCACCCGCCAGCATTTTAAAATCGCCCCAGGACAGCGGAGAAGTCTCCGCTGTCCCGGGGGCTTTTAAAATGCTGGGGGACGGCAGCGAAGCGTTCGCTGCCGCCTGCCAGCATTTTAAGATCCCCCGGGGCAGCGGAGAAGTCTCCGCTGTCCCGGGAAGGCAGGTGGGGGGAAACAAATACTCCCCCCCCGCCGGCCTTCAGAAGAGGTCGGGGGACAGACTGTCCCCGGACCTGGTCTGAAGGCGGTTTCCATAGGAACGCATTGATTGATTTTCAATGCATTCCTATGGGAAACCGTGCTTCGCAAGACGAAAAACTCGCAAGACGAAAAGACTTGCGGAACGAATTAATTTCGTCTTGCGAGGCACCACTGTAAATGTCATTCTCACATAGGCCAGGACTTTCTCCCAGCTCTGGTAGCAGATATAAGAGGTTCTGCGTGGAGCAGAGATGCTATGCTTTTTGTTTGGGTTTCAGGTGCCTTCAGGATGCAGAAGAGATGCTGAAGATGGCAGTGTCCATAAGTAAAACGTTGGAAGGCAAAGTGAGTAATTTTGTGCTATCTAGCATACTCACCTGTGACTGTAGTAATGCATATAGTGTGGTGCATTTAAATGTTGAACTGAGCTTTGTGAAAGATCCCTCATCATCTTCAGTTTTCTGCTGTAGTTGGTCTCTGCTGGCTCTCTTGTATGTTTTACATTTATATCTTTATCACCTGAGCATCTTTGTGATCCATTATAGTACCTTCTTTTGCATCAGTCAAAAGCTGTCATGCATGGAAACTGTTCAGAAATGTATTTAAGACCATTGCTCAGGTCCCCCAAAAGTATTACACAGCTTTCCATGGTTATTTTATCCTCAGAACAGCCCTGTGAGGTTATGTGGCTTCTCATTTAAAAATGGGCACAATTGTTGGGATTGTGTCATTATTGTCACTATGTGACACTATGATGTGAAACAACTCTATTAAATTTTTGGATTTTAATGTATAGTCTACATAAAGGTTTACTCAATTCTTTTTTTATTTGCATTCTCAAAAAGAGGAACAGAGCATATTTAACCCCCTCCCCTCCCCCGTCTCATTTACTTTTTTTTAAAATGATATTTTATTGAGTTTTACAAAAATTAACAACAATAAAATTAACTAAAATCACAAAAAACCAACAAACACACACATCAGAAATACAAACAAAAACACAGAATAGAAAAAGTAAAAACATAAAAAAGAAAATTCAACATTAAAA
The DNA here is from genome assembly GCF_964106915.1 of Podarcis gaigeae. Classification (NCBI taxonomy): domain Eukaryota; kingdom Metazoa; phylum Chordata; class Lepidosauria; order Squamata; family Lacertidae; genus Podarcis; species Podarcis gaigeae. Next base: position 48,474,489 of record NC_139689.1, read on the forward strand.
ACTCTGTTTCAAATTAATACCCTTCCAAATCTTATTTTCTTTTCTTCCACCCGCCTTCCTTTCATGTATTCCACTTTAAAATTGGTTCAGCAATTATATTATTCAAGTTCATCCTTTATCCTTCCCTTTATACTCTTACTTATCTTAATCACTAGAACCCCTTCATTTCCTTTGCAATGCCCTTAGCATTCATAAATTTTACAATGTTTTTGTAGATAAGCTTTAAACTTCTTCCAGTCCTCTTCCACCTGCTCTTCTCTTTGATCTCGGATTCTGCCGGTCATTTCTGCCAGTTCCATATAGTCTATTACTTGCATCTGCCATTCTTCCAGGGTGGGTAGATCTTGTGTCTTCCAGTGCTTTGCGATGAGTATTCTTGCTGCTGCTGTAGCGTACATAAAAAAGGTTCTATCCTTCTTTGACACCAATTGGCCGACCATGCCCAGGAGAAAGGCCTCTGGTTTCTTTAAGAAAGTATACTTAAATACTTTTTTCAGTTCATTGTAGATCATTTCCCAGAAAGCCTTGATCCTTGGGCAGGCCCACCAAAGGTGAAAGAATGTTCCTTCCATTTCTTTACATTTCCAACATTTATTATCGGGCAAATGGTAAATTTTTGCTAGCTTGACTGGGGTCATGTACCACCTGTAAATCATTTTCATAATATTTTCTCTTAAGGCATTACATGCCGTAAATTTCATACCGGTGGTCCACAACCGTTCCCAGTCAGCAAACATAATGTTATGACCAATATCTTGTGCCCATTTTATCATAGCAGATTTAACCGTTTCATCCTCAGTATTCCATTTCAACAGCAGATTATACATTCTCGACAATACCTTAGCACTGGGTTCTAACAGTTCTGTTTCCAACTTCGATTTTTCCACCTGGAAGCCACTTTTCCTGTCCGAGTTATAGGCCTCTCTTACTTGGAAATAATGTAACCAATCCTGCACCTTATCTTTAAGTTTCTCATAACTGCAATTTCAATTTGTCCCCTTCCTGTTCCAAAATTTCCCAATATTTTGGCCAGTTCGATCTCATATTAAGTTTTTTCAAGGCCTTAGCCTCCATTGGTGAAAGCCACCTTGGGGTTTTATTCTCCAAAAAATCTTTATATCTGACCCAGACATTAAACAATGCTTTCCTGACAATATGGTTTTTAAACGCCTTGTGAGCTTTGTCCTTACCATACCACAAATATGCATGTCATCCAAAAACATTATCATGTCCTTCCAAATCAAGAATGTCTGTATTCTCAAGAAGTAGCCATTCCTTCAGCCAGCAAAAGGCTGCTGCCTCATAATATAGTTTAAAGTCCAGCAGGGCAAACCCCCCTCTATCCTTTGCATCAGTAAGAATTTTATATTTTATTCTGGGCTTTTTGCCCTGCCAGACAAATCTAGAAATTTCTTTTTGCCACTTCTTGAAACAGTCCATCTTGTCAATTATTTGTAACGTTTGAAACAAAAACAACAATCTTGGCAATACATTCGTTTTGATAACCGCTATTCTACCCAGTAAGGAAAGCTTTAGATTTGTCCACGTTTCAAGATCTTTTTTCACTTCAGACCAACACTTTTCATAATTGTCTTTAAATAAGTTAACATTTTTCGAGGTCATATTCACCCCTAGGTATTTTACTTTTTTCACCTTTCCTTCTCCATTGGTGTTAAATTCTTCTCCAAAACCATAGTTTTTAATTTATTAAGTTTAAACCCTGCCACCTGACCAAATTCTTGTATTATTTCCAAAGCTCTTCTAGTACTAGGGATTGGCTCCTGTAATGTCAAGACTAGGTCATCTGCGTAAGCTTTCAATTTGTAATGTTTGGCTCCGACCTGTATACCCTGAATCTGTTGGTCCCTTCTAATCATGTTCAGCAAGACCTCCAGGACTGAAATAAAAAGCAAAGGGGAAATTGGGCAGCCTTGTCGTGTCCCTTTCTCTATCTTAACTTCTTCTGTAACTGCATTGTTCACTATCAATTTTGCCTTTTGTTCTGAGTAAATCGCCCCTATACCGTTTCCAAACCTTTCTCCCACCCCCATCCCTTGCAGGTTTTTCTTCATAAAACTCCAAGAAATATTATCAAAGGCTTTCTCTGGATCAATGAATATCAATACTGCTTTTGTGTTGATATTAACTTGTAGTTTTTCCAAAATGTCAATTAAATTCCTTGTATTATTTAACATATGTCTGCATGGGAGAAAGCCTGCTTGGTCTTTGTGTATAATTCCTGCTAGAACTTTTTTAAATCTTTTAGCTAAAATGTCCGCAAAAATTTTGTAATCCACGTTAAGTAGGGATATGGGGCGGTAGTTCTTAAGTTGTGTCTTTTCTAGTTCATTTTTCGGTATAAGCGTGATATGTGCATCTTTCCACGACTCTGGCGCTCTTTTCCCCTCCATGATTTCATTGCAAACCTCCATTAATGGTTGAATTAAATAATCTTTCATTACTTTGTAGTATTTGGAGGAAAGCCCATCCGGGCCTGGAGACTTGCCTAGTTGCAGGTTCTTAATGGCACCTTCAACCTCCTGTTCAGAAATTCTGTCATTCAATATTAGTTTATTCTCTTGAGATATATTTTGTAATCCATTTGTTTTTAGGAATTTCTCAATCTTGGTCTCATTCTGTGGCCCTTGTGCATACAGTTGTTTGAAGTATCTCTGGAAGCAATCTTTAATCTCCTGTAGGTTTTGTATATTCCTTCCATTTACTTCAAGATTTGTCACAGTGTTTAATTTTTGTCTTTTCTTCAGCTGCCAAGCTAACAGCTTTCCGCACTTATTAGCCGATTCAAAAGTTTTTTGTCTCATTTGTTTAATCTTCCATTCTATATCCTGATTAACCAATTTCAAATATTGTGCCTGATGTAATTTAATTTCTCGCAGAATCTCCTGTGACTTTGGTTTAGTCCTTAGTCTCTTTTCTCCTTCTTGAATTTTTCCTAGAATCTTTTCTTTTCTTTCCTCTTGAAGTCTCCTCTTTATAGCATTTTGTTGAATCAGAAAACCTCTCATAACGGCTTTACTTGCATCCCAGATTACTCTTTTTTCCACAGTTATCTTCAAGTTTATTTCAAAATAATCTTTCATGATTTTTTGGGTCTTCTTAATAATTTCAGGATCCCTGAACAAGGTGTCATTCATTCTTCATCTAAAGGAACCAATCGATGTTAATTTCATGTCCATTCTCACTGGGTTATGGTCGGAGCAAATTTTTGGGCAGATTTCCACCTTCCGAATCTTGGGTGCCATCCCTCTTGTAATCCAGATTTGGTCAATTCTTGTCCAAGTCATGTTGGCTTCAGAGAAGAAAGTCCCCTCTCTACCTAGGGGTTTTTTAGTTCTCCAGATGTCAATCAAGTCCATATTGTCTGTCATTTCAAAAAAAAGTCTTTGGTAGTCTTCCATCTTTCGTATCCCCCGTCTCATTTACAACTTCATACCAAATACAGCATGTATACCATATGACTTCCCCTCCATGCTTTTCCTGGTTCCTTTCGCTTTTATACTACTTTTCTGTAAGCGCTGTTTTTACATCAGTAGTGAGTTGAAATTGCCCAAGTTTTTCAAGACAAATTTTGAGCAACAGTTTGAAAGAATAGAAGGATTGTAATCCAGTGAGGGTTATGTAAACAAAAATGTAGCTTCGCTGATGTTTTCCTGTTAGCTGTTTCTTGCTTTCAATGAGCTCTTGTTCTAACATTTTTCATGCAAAAATGTGTTCCAGGCTAACAGGCCACGTTGGAGGATAATTTTTGTTTTCTAGGGCTGCCATGGCTACCTCATGCAGTGAGAAGCTCAGTTACCAGTTTGTGATTGCCCTAATCAAAGGGACAGAAGCTGAGAACTGAATTTTAATTGAGAAACAGCTGTTACCTCTAATGTGCTTTACTTCCCATGTTTACTGTGCACCAATTTACCAAGTCAGCAACCTACTAATTTTAAAGAATTCAACGCTATTTGTATGCAAACATTGTTCTTATCTTGTTTTTAAATTGTAGCCTCAAGTTAACGAAGACTTGGTGAAATGGCTATCAAGGATGGCTCAGGGATCTTTGGCACCTCTTACAGCAGCACTCGGAGGTGTTGCCAGTCAAGAAGTCTTGAAAGCAGTGACAGGAAAATTTTCTCCCTTGCAACAATGGGTAAGTTTTCCTTGTTTTGGATTAGGTTACATAAATTTAGGGACGAGAGCATTCTGTGAGCATAATATTGCTTGTGTTCAGATGAACCATCAAAGATGGTGGAGAATAGCAAATGACACTTGTGCATGAGCGTTATTCTCCCTTTCTTGCATCCAGGCCTTAGTTTTGTATTTCAGATTTAAGCAAGCTATAGTGTACTATTATGTCCAAACTGGCAACCTTTTGGTTTGAGTGAGACTTCAAGATTGTCCGTATAGTTTGCCAGGTATTAATGCATTAAGCCCCATGGGAGGGGGGGGTTGACACCTGAGTACAGTGTTCATTCATGATACTCCACCATGGTCTAGAGCAGGGGTCCGCAACCTAAGGACTACAAGTGGCCAACGTGGGTCATTTAACTGACCCATGAGCTGCCCCCGAACCGGTTCACGGCAGCAGCCCTTCTCACCGATCATTCCTGTTGTGTTGCCTTATTGGAGTGTTCCCACTATAAGATAGGATGCATTACTATAAGGAATTACTACAGATGAGAGTACAGTCATACTTCGGGTTACAGCCACTTCAGGTTGCGTTTTTTCGAGTTGCGGACTGCCAAAACCCAGAAGTACCAGAATGAGTTTCTTCCAGGTTTCAGCGATCGCGCATGCGCAGAAGCGCTAAATCGTGCTTTGCACATGCGCAGAAGCACCAAATCGCAACCTGTGCATGCACAGATGCGGGTTGCGAACACTACATGTGCAGCCCTCACATTTGCAACCTGACCGTCCACTGTATTAAGGGTATTTTCTGGGTGTTTAAATTCACAGTATCAAAGGCTACTAATAAAACAATATTAAACCGAGAAATAGTAAATTATGAGACATAGTACTAGTCTGCTGGCAAATCATCCCATAGATATATATTGCTTGTTGCACACATATCAGTTTTGTTTTAAAGTGAGCAAGAAACGATTTATGTGCGGAAGATAAAAGAGTTGGTAGAGGGAGGTAAGAAAGCATTGCAGTATATCATTTCAGACTCTTTTTAAGTATGACATTCATTTCTGTAGGCTTTCCCTTCTTTAAAAAACCAAACTGCTCCCTGCTTATACTAAACATTGTGGAGAAAGATCAAGCAACCATTTTCCTGTTGTGTTAGTGTGGCACATGGAGGGAACTTCTTATGTTGGGGGAGCTGTGATTAATGCAATACACCACCAGCAGTCTGAAGTCGTGCAGTCTAGAATTCTATCACACCAGTCTAATATCTTGTTCAGATCCCCCCCCCCAGTTGTATGCTGTAATAAAATAGATAGTATTATTTTTAGTGTAGTTTAAGCATTTTAAGACATGCTGAATCTTGTTTTTTCCCCTCCTTCTCCAGCTGTATACTGATGCATTTGAATTAGTCACATTTCTAGAAAAAGTGAGCTATGAAGAATTCCTTCCAAGGTAAAAAAAAAATGGCACAGTCAAGCGGCTCATGCTCTCTCTGTTCTTTAATCAATTAATTTGTTTACTTCTTCAACATTTATGTTCCACTTCTCTTCTAAGCAGCTCAGAGTAGCTTAAATTATCTCCCCTCCCCACCGTTTTTACCTTCATTACAAAGCTGTTTAGTTGGATAGAAATGCTCAAGGTCATCCAGCGCATTTGGATCCTCCTGGTCCCAATCCCAAGATAACCACATGAATGCTGTTGTGTCTGAAGGCATGCATGTTTAAAAGAACTTATATAAAACATGTACGCGTGTGTACTTTTTTCACCCAGTGGTTGGGAACCTCAGAGCTAGGGCCTTTGTGCAGCCCTCAATACTCTCCCCAAGTCATATCTCTCAAGGATCCTCTCCCCTGCCCCCTCTGAATGCTTTTGCCTGGCTGGAATGTGTCTTTGAATTATGTTAATGCCTTTGGCTTTACGGGATGGCAAGGGAAGAGTACATCTGTTGCCCAGCCTGCTTATGCCTCTTGCCCTGCCCACCCAGGAGGGAATGTGATGCTCTGAATGAAAAGGTTCCTCATCTCTGTCCTAACCCATTGAAGAAGGATCCCTGCTCAGAGAAGATGAGGTTATCCGATTCCAGAGGAGCCTAGGGTTAGGGTTAGGGTTAGGGTTAGGGTTATATCAAGGCAGACGATTGATCTATGTAGCTCAGTACATTCTGCATTGACTGGCCCAGTCCCTTCAGGGTTTTGGGCAGGAGTCCTTCCCTGACCTACCTGGAGATGCTAGGCATCGAATGTGGGGCCTTATTCCTGCAAATCATGTGCTGTGCAGCTGAGCTTTGGCTCTTCCTGGCTACGTTTGTATGTCTGGACTGCAGGGGTCAGCAAACTTTTTCAGCAGGGGGCCAGTCCACTGTCCCTCAGACCCTTGTGGGCGGCCGGACTATATTTTGAAGAAAAATATATGAATGAATTCCAGTGCCCCGCAAATAACCCAGAGATGCATTTTAAATAAAAGCACATATTCTACTCCTGTAAAAACACCAGGCAGGCCGCACGAATAACCCAGAGATGCATTTTAAATAAAAGGACACATTTTACTCATACAAAAACATTCTGATTCCCAGACTGTCTGCAGGCTGGATTTACAAGGTGATTGGGCCGGATCTGGGCCCCGGGCCGTAGTTTGCCTACCTACGGATTAGAGCAAAACAAAACACAAAACAATGAGAATATGGCACCTGAAATACTGAGAAGACTTACTGTGGCATAAGTTTTCATGGACTAGAGCCAACTTCATCAGATGCTTAAAATGTTTCCTTCAATTGACAGCTGTGTATGTATACAGCTCTGTACCTCAATACCTTAAGGACAGCCTGGCCCCATGCAAACCGACCCAGACCCTGTGCTTGCCATCTGAGGCCCTTCTCTATGTTCCCCCCTTCCAGAGAGGTTTGGAGGGTGGCAACAAGAGAACGGGCCTTTTCTGTGATGGCTCCCCAATTGTGGAATGTTCTCCCCAAAGAGGCTCGCCTGGCACCATCATTACATGTCTTCAGGCACCAGGCAAAGACATTCTACTTTACCTTTACCCAGGCCTATGGCTATTAAATAATCTCCAGCCTGTCAATGTGTGAGGGAGAGGGACTGTTACTATTCTTTTCTTATTAGGCTCTCTGTCAGTATGCTTTTTAGTATGGTTTTATTATGTTTTATCATTGATGTTTTGTAATGTGTTTCTAATGTTGTACACTACCCTGTGATCTTTTGATAAAGGGTGGTATATAGTGGTATATAAATTGTATTATTATTCTTATTATGGTTTGTTGTTGTTGTTTAATGCTTTTTAGAAATGCTTATTTTGTGATATTGGAAGGAGGAGAGTATGCTAGGGAAATATGAGCATCTTTGTTCCCTTGCACTGCCATACACAAGTGAAGCAATTCCGAAACATTTTTGTCTCTTTCTATCAATGTTAATTAATTAAATTTTATTTAAAGCCAGCTTGATATATAATACAATACAATCTTTATTATCGCCCAGAGACCCAACAAATTGTTACAAAGCAATGCACAATTCAGAAAGCCTACCTCCAGGTTAAACAAGCATTTTGGTCAGATTTAAAGATAGGGATCACTGGTTCTTGCAACCACAGATAAAAGCTTCACCACTGCTAATGTTCTAGCGTTTGTCCGGTCTTCCAATAGGAACCTGACATAGTAAGCCTCTGATTTTCCCGGGAAAGGTACCAGCAAGGGTAATATCAGTTCAGTCCTGGCTTGCTCATATTTCTCACAGTGCAGCAAATATGTTTGATAGAATCTGTCTGTGTTATCTTCACTTCTTTCCCACATCTGTCTGCAACAGAGGGGACAGGTACGACGCCTTGAGAGCCTGCATTGGAGACTCCTTGTGTCAGAAGCTGCACCGTCTGAATGTTTTCTTGGTAAGCATGGCTTGTAGGATAAGTCTGACATTATGTCACAGAATTGTAGAGTTGGAAGAGGGACCCCAAGGTCATCTAGTCCAGCTCTGTGCAATGCAGGAATCCTGCCCTCAGCTGTCCCAGGGTGGGCTTGAACCACCAGCCTGGTTAACAGCACTGACCCTATTGCCTTTGTTGGATAGTGATCTGTAATATATTGCAGTAAGAAAACCCAGTGGACAAGTATTTTAGAAAGTAAAGGTAAAGGTAAAGGGACCCCTGACCATTAGGTCCAGTCGTGGCCGACTCTGGGGTTGCGGTGCTCATCTCGCTTTATTGGCCGAGGGAGCCGGTATGCAGCTTCCAGGTCATGTGGCCAGCATGACTAAGCCGCTTCTCGCAAACCAGAGCAGCGCACGGAAAAGCCATTTACCTTCCCACCGGAGTGGTACCTATTTATCTACTTGCACTTTGATGTGCTTTTGCACTGCTAGGTTGGCAGGAGCAGGGACCGAGCAACGGGAGCTCACCCCGTCACAAGGATTCGAACCACGACCTTCTGATCAGCAAGTCCTAGGCTCTGTGGTTTAACCCACAGCGCCACCCGCGTCCCTATTTTAGAAATTACTGTTCTGTGAATTAGTTGGAACTTTGAAACTACCTTTTCCTGGAAGTTTAGAACATATAGTGGTGGGTTAAAACATGCAAAATACCCAGATGGCTCATAGTGATCACTTTTATAGTAGGAGCTGGAATTCTGCATCTTTTGATTCGTTTTAGTCCAGTATTTAACTTCAGATACTTTAGTTAGGTATAATCTTCTCTTTATGGCATCTTCAATCTTTCATTTCACAATTGAAAGGCTATCTAAATTTCCAGCCAATAGGTATGATAGCATGTCAATATGTCCTTGGCATAACAGTTTTGGCATAACAGGATTGAAATTTATAATCTGTGTAAGGATTGGAAATTTATACATATATTACTTTGCAGGTTGGTTGTGGTGCGATAGGCTGTGAAATGTTGAAAAATTTTGCACTTCTTGGTGTTGGCACTGGACAAGAAAGGGGCATGGTAGGTTTGGTTTTTGGTCCTTTTTACTCTGTTTGCAAGTTGTTTAAAAATTATTTTAGGTTCTTCGTAAGATCAGATCTATTATGCCTTGGGTGTGATAGAACTTGGAGGGGAATCTCTGTCCTGCCAATTTCTCCATGTAATAATGGAGGATGCTTTGTTACAACTACACATTTGGGTTCCGTAACCTCACATTTCCATGTTTTAGTTTCTGGTTTTGAACTTCCAGAAATCACAATATATAGGAATATGTGTTTATCAGAATTCTAGGTAGTGCTGAACTACCACAGCAATTTTGATACATCTGTAGGTTAGTTGGTCAATCGCTATGTGGCATTTTTAGGTGATAATTTATTATTTGTAAAAGTAAGCCTGAATTCATGTCCTGTTAATTGGAAAGCGCTATGATTTTGAATATGTTTCTGGACAGGAATGACTACTCAATATAAGATGACATGCATTTTTTAGGGTAGAGGGGAAATTCTCTCTTAATAATCATTGGTGGGGGGGTAACCAACTTGAGGGCTTTCAGGACTGATTCAAACTAGAAACAATCAAAGATTTATATTAACCATAACTTTTAATTCCACCTATTTGTCCAACCTACTATAGGTTACAATTACAGATCCTGACTTAATAGAAAAATCCAATTTAAATAGGCAATTTCTGTTCCGTCCACACCATATACAGGTAAGTTGGAGCTGTTGGTGAGAAAAAAAATTGTGCATATTTTTGAAAAAGTCGAGTGTGGTTGTGGAATCAACTTTCTATTTTAAGAGCTGTTTTAAAGTTATTGAGGTGAATCTTCATATATTTACTGTAGGGCAAAATCAAATGATTTTGTTGGTGAAGATGTGGTTAACATCAGGGCCATATAGCTCAAAAGGCAGAGCACACACCTTGCATGTAGAGGTTTGACTGATTAACTTTTTTACTTGCTTAAGTTGTGTTTATTTTAATGATTGTTGGATTTGTTTGCTGCGTTTTATTGTATTGGGTCTGGTTTGGATTATATTATTCATTATACAGTTAATAATTATTGACATAATTTTATTTTATTATTTATTATTTTATTAATAAACAAAATAAACCAATAAAGAACATAAAGAAATACTGTTGCAGTGGGTTGAAAGCAGCTTAAGATTGGATATTATCATTGAATTTGTTGTTCCAAAAAATTACAAACGTTATATGTGTTCTTTGTAGTAAGTTAGCTTAAACATATAATAAAATTATTTAATCTGTCGACCATCTCAAGTTTCTTTTATAAATGAGCCTCAAAATTATTATTACTATTATTATTAAAAATAATGTTTTAGGTTTAACCATGCTAACTCCAGTTAAAAGAATTTTGGGTAGAATGGTTGGGAAATAGAGATACTATAGAGAGGCGTTGCTGGTCCAGATTGCCAGTATTCTGCTGCTGTTTAATAAATAATAGCATGTTTCATCTTTCCATTCCTAAAAACAATTCTCAGTGCAGCTAACAACCACATCAGTGGAATAACAAAAATAGGGAAAGAACACCAAAATAGAAACAGCAGTATTAAATTAGTAGCAGCATGCACAAGAATCCAGATTTCCGTGGGTTAAGGAAGGGTTAACTGGGTTGGGTGATAATCACGAGCTATGATGAACGCCAGGAGAGCAGAACTGTGGGAGGTGTAGTGACTAGATGTATCCGTGGTCTTGCTTTCTTACACATGCTCTATAAGTGGTCTCTGAGCTTTCCAGTTACAAAATACAGTCGTACCTTGGAAGTCAAATGGAATCCTGTTCGACTTCCAAGGCGCGGCTTCCGATTGGCTGCAGCCAGTTGGAAGCTGCGCCAGACTTTCATGCTTCCAAAAATCATTCGAAAACTGGAAAAATCACTTCCAGTTTTCAGTTGCGCGGGAGCCGAAATGTTCGAGTTTACAGGCGTTCGGCTTCCGAAGTTCTACCGTATTTTATTTTAGGAAATGTTTTGTATTGGCCTCAATACAGAGCTTTGATTAATTTTTGCTGTCAGTTGTTCTTTCCAGAATTAAAGAGTTCAACGTGCTAAAACAGAATGCTTTATTCATTTGCTTTGCTCAAGAGTCAGCGTTACGTGTCTATTCAGCTCATTATTTCATACCTCATTTCACTAAAGGGATGATTCTTTTGAGTATGTTATCAGTGCTTATGTTATGGAAGCTTTTCTTGTGCATCGCAAATGCCTTTTTCCAGCAAGAATATTAACCAAAGTTTATGAATATTTTAATTTGGTTAGAAGCCCAAAAGTTGTACAGCAGCAACAGCAACACGTAACATCAATCCTCAGATCAAGATAGACCCATATCTGAACAAAGTTTGCCCAGCTACTGAGAACGTGTACAATGATGATTTCTACACTGCGCAAGATGTAGTTGTTACTGCGCTAGACAATGTGGAAGCAAGGAGATACATTGACAGGTAGGTGCACGATCTGAGAGTTCAATTTGTACCCTTTCCCACCCTTCATAGCATTTCTGTCTTGCCACCCTTCGCGCCCGTTTTCCCTGTGCTTTCTTGGCACAGCTGTGGATAATTCAAAACCAGTTGCCACAAATCCACTTCAAGCCATGTTTTTAATCTCCTGGTTTGTTTAAAATTAGTTTAGTATTTAATTTTATATCTATATCTGCACCATTGTGAAATGGTGAGCACAGCATGTCTTTTTTGTGAAAAATTGCCTCAATAGCTCTATTTGAATCAACTTTTACTACTACGACGGGTTATTGTTCTACTAGTTTTACTGGAATTTCTGATTGGGAATGTTAACTTGATTAATGACCCAACAATGTGTAGTTGCAAATGTATCTAAAGTGTTATGGACTCTCATGGGAGGGGCCTGCTTATGAATGCATTGGGTTTGTGACACATGAAAATGTATACATCTGGTAGCAAGCCCAAGGCTTGCTCCTACTCTACACTATGTGGCCAGACTGTGTGTGGTCTAGCAGTTTATAAATCTGAGGTCCAAACTTGATGCAACACCATTCATACAGCAACTGCGTGAATAGGTGGGGCTTGTTTTTTAGAGAAGATAGCCAGCACAATTTGGGACTACTACTACTTCTTTTTTAAAAAAATAATTTTTATTAGTTTTCAATACAGTCATACAATTTTATCCAAATTTTACCTAATTTTAACAAAGTTCAAATTTTGGTCTTCCTTCAGCTTCACTGGTAATCATCCATTTTTACCATTCAATACACATTTCTTTAATTGTATTGCCATTTATCATCCCTCCTTTTTCTATTTTCTTTAAACAATACCTCTTAAAGTTTTACAGTGCTTCTTGGAACCCCACTAGCGTTGTTTGCACCTCACATATATTTTTCAGATATTCTACAAATTTTCCCCAATCCTCGATGAACTTTTGGTTTCGAGCATATCTTATTTTCCCGGTCAGTTTATCAAGTTCCGAATAGTCCGTTAGTTTCATTCTCCATTCTTGAATCGTCGGTATTTCCTCTTGTTTCCATTTTCAATTTGGGACTACTTCTATACTGTAAACAGCCCTGTGGTCCTCGGATGAATGGCAGTTGTCAGGTGCTGGTGTGGTTGCTCGAGAACAAACAGGCAAGACTCCGACCTGTCTTTTCCAGGCTTTATTCTTAGTGCAAACTATTTACAGTGAAGAGCGTCATAAGGTCATGTCTGGTTCAATTGCTAGCAGAATCTGAGAGTGGTCAGTCTTTCTACCTCCCCCAGCATAACAGTCGCGTGACCCCCAGCCTTCTCCACCCTGAAACCTACTGCGCAGAATGGGCGCTGGCAAAGGGCAACTTCCCTCCTCTCCGGTTTACCCAGGCTCGGTGTTGAGACTCTCCCTAGCATCCCCTGGTTGCTGCACCTCCTCTCCGCTAGAGGTGGGGCTTTCCTCCTCACCAGAGGAGGAACTGCTTCGCAAGATTTTAGGAGGTTCCCTATAACACAACTGCCCTTCCGGGGGGCCACCAGGGGGCGCATTGGAAGATGGCCGACAATAACATCTCTCCGACCCACACGAGGTAATTAAGAGGCTGTGATGGGAGTATGCAGCCTCCCTTGCCCCCCCCAAGGGAATGGGGGGGGCTGCCTTGCCTGCTGTGCCCATAATTCACCCCCAGATTCCAAAGAAGGGGGTGAGGGCACTAGGCATAAAGCCCTCGGGTGGAGTCCGGCTCTCCCGGACGCTGTCTCTGATCGCACACTGGTTTGAATAAGCTTGAGATATTTACCGTATTTTTCGCTCTATAACACGTACCTGACCATAACACGCACGTAGTTTTTAGAGGAGGAAAATCTGTAGGCATGCCACCCGTAGGCATTTCCTCCATAACACGCACAGACATTTCCCCTTACTTTCTAGGAGGAAAAAAGTGAGTGTTATGGTGCAAAAAATACGGTAATTGGAAATGAAGCAAATGCACATATTTCAAGTGAAGAATGGGAGTGAAAACTGCTAACTGAAGTGACCTCTGTAAAACGAGAGCAACGGGTTTGGATTTAACGGAATACAACATGAAGAAATTGCATCAGGTTCAGTATGCCAGAGCGGGACTGGATGAGGGGGGGGAACTTTTTTTCTTTTCTTCTATGTGATTAATCAATAGCCCCTTCTCAAAAAGAACCGCTGCATAACCGACCTAAGCAGGATGATTAAAAACTGTGTGGAAATAATTTACTACCAAAAGCTTGGCATGTGAGGTCGAGAAAAAGAACAAGGGCTTTTGATGGCGTAGCAACAAAAAGGGAGTCACCATTTTGACGGGTCTTGTCAAAAGATTTATCGGGAGGAGGAAGCTCTGTTTTCATACTGGATTCCTGGTAGAACCTCCTCGAGGACTGAGAAAGAGGGACAGACGTGCGAAAAGTGAATAAGTAGACAGCAAGAATGCTTTTCTTTATGGAAGCGATGAAATACGGCAGCTGTCTGAAATACGACTCTTGGACGAACGGAAAAACCCACACAGGAATACAAATTTTTTGAACCTGTTTAAGGAGATAATCAGAGGCCACAAAGACAAAGAGAGAGGAAAAATATATGAAAACAACTAGAAGAGATGTGGAAAACAGCAAGAAAGGATTGGACAGAATTTTGAACAATATTTGGACAGATTTGTGGACTTTTAAAGCAGTAGCAATAAGAGGATTGGACCCCTTTCGGAACTTGAAATATGGGTACCCCCAACAAAATTTAAAATTAGGCTCTGTAATTCGGAATTTATGTGATTTGATTTGATTTGATATGATTAGTCTGTTAATAATTTAAAAAACAAAACAAAACACATCTGCCCTTCCACCTCTCGCCTCTGAGCTGATGGCAGTTCCCTGACAGCAGTATATAAATTTAATAAAATAAATAAATTCCACTAGCTCCCAATCTAGATTAGACCCCAAGCCTTTAACTTCTTTGCTCTCCCCTGTGCTCTGATCCAGATTGGCCCCCTGCCTCTTCCGTTGGTGCTAAGAAGCAACAAAGGGCAGAGGGGCAGATAAACACTGCCTGTGTTACATTTGCATTGGGAAACCTGCCCCTTTTCTCTAATGTTGCTGTATAGTGGTACTGAGCCTCAGCAGCTTAGTCTCAAGATACCTAAAGGGTTGCTTCCTCCCATATGACTGTATGTGCTCAGTAAGACCTACTGAAGAGGTGTTTCTCCATGTTGTTAGAGGAAGTGTGGCAATAGAGAGCCTTCCCTGTGGCCATTTCTAAGCTGTAGAATTCTTCCTAAAAGAGCTCATCTTCTGCAAACCACAGAGGCATAAAGATTGAGAAAAAATGAAGCAAAGATCCTGATCACAGGGCATTTCCGGAATTTTGAAGTTCTTAGTTACTGTTCTCAGTTGCGTTAAAATGTAGGCACTGGGTGTGATATGGCTATGCCCTGGTTCCATAGAGCTGTTTCTCCATCTAGAGTTTTGGTGCTTTAGATCACTGTCTGAAATACGTTTCAAAATCTTGCTCAGGTGCAGGAATTGCATGCCTTAGGTATTAATATATTTGCCTATTACGTGGAGATAATGCATTCCATTAATGATATGCTTCCTCAAACCACATTCTTGCCTTTCTTTGGCCTTATGAAAACCTTACTTTTTTGGCTTGCCAAATTGAAGATATTTTCCTGATTCACCAAATCTATGTTGGATTTATCAGTAATTTTTAATTTATTCATGATATAAATGGTTTTAAACTGCCAAGCATTATGTTTAATTGGGAAACCAGTAGAGAAATGAAAATACTCTTTTTGGTTATAGGGATATGCCACTAGTTAATTCCTGCAATGACTGAAATCCCTTGTTTTAAACCAAAGCCAGGAGGTCATACCATGGTTTTTCTCTCCCCCCTGCACTCTGGCATCTACCCTGATCTGTTCATTTTCTTCACTTATTTTCTTCTTCTATGTAGTCGCTGTCTGGCAAGCTTGCGCCCTCTCTTAGATTCCGGAACAATGGGGACCAAAGGGCATACAGAAGTCATTGTGCCTCACCTTACAGAATCATACAACAGTCATGTAAGTGCTCCGACTACAAAAACAATGTACCATACTTTCCCGTGTATTATATGAGGGTTTTTTACTCTAAAATAAAAGAATAAAGGGGGGGTGTCGTCTTATACACGTGTAGTGCAAAGGGGGGATGGGTAATTGGTTGCATCCACGAGCAGGATCTAGCGATTGTTAGCGTTTGCAAATTGGGTGAGTGATATTCAGTTCAGCACCCCCCCAATTGCTCAACAACCGTGGACATCCCCCCCAAAAAAGCTCAACAACTCTGGTCTATTCTCCCCATTTTCTTAAAATTGACCCGCCCCCCCCAAAAAAATAGGTGGTGTCTTATAGACGGAAAAGTACGGTACTTAGCTTGATGAATCCATATGTCTTCCTTACTCTTCCATAAAGTGTGTGGTCCTTTGGAACATTCTTGTAGATGCATTGTCAAATCACAGAGCTGGCTCTAAGTGCACTCGGGAGCTTGGCCATCTCTCTCTCCTCCCCCCCTCCACTTTTTTAAACTTTGAATTCCAAATCCCAAACCTGCACCACATACTGCTTTTGAAAGGCCCCTCAGTTTCAAAAGTGGTTTGCTATGTGCCAAAGCAGGGGAGGGGGCACTGCATGGCTTTGTGAATGCCAGTCAATAAAGTGTATATATGCCAAGAGATAAAAAGTTCTTTTAAGAGCTCAATTAATTGTATAGAGTGGTATTTTTTACTGGGGCTTTTATGGCAATCTACTTCTGTGAAGTCAATATTTTTGGAAACCTTCTTGGCCTTGTAACAATTCAATTTGGATTCTGTATGTGTGGATATATGTATATCTCAAAATAAATATTCATTTGTAAAGAAAAAAATAGTAACCTGTCAGTAATCTATACTAAAAGCATGAACCTACACATGAGTGCTTGGAAGGAAGTTCAGTTGAATTCATTGGGACTTGTTCCCAGGCAAGTATGTATAGCAGGGGTAGGGAACCAGAGCCCTTCAAATCTTGATAGACTCCAGCTCCCATCAACACCAGCTAGCAGTGGCAATCGGCAGGGATGTTGGGAGTTGTAGTCCAGCAACATCTGGAAGACCATAGGTTTCCTACCCCTGTACAGAAAGAAATTGATCTGATATTAGAAATAAACAGTGCAAGAGGTAAAACAGCTGCATGTGTATATGATATATTTTGATCTTTTGTCCTTTTTTTCTTTTACATGTAGCGAGATCCACCTGAAGAAGAAATACCATTTTGTACTTTAAAGTCTTTCCCAGCTGCCACTGAGCACACAATACAGTGGGCAAGAGACAAGGCAAGTTTGTCTGTTTTTTATTGTGAGCATGATATATTGCAGGAGGTTGGACTAGATGACCCTCGTAGTCTCTTCCAATTCTACAATTCTGTGATTATGGGCACAAATCAGTGGGAAGTTCTTTTGCACTGAAATGAAGGAGAATTTCACATTTCAGTAAGGGCACCAACATACCCCCCCCCCAAAAAAAAACACAGTTGGGAAGGAAAGCCAATGCTATTTTCTCATAACTCCTTTTCTTTTAGTTTGAAAGCGCTTTTTCACACAAGCCTTCCCTGTTTAACAAGTTTTGGCAAACGTATCCATCAGCAGAAGAGGTGTTACAGGTAATAGCTAACTTTATGTTGAATATTGTGCGTAAAGCTACTCTGGATGTTGTTATAACTTTGCTGTGCTGAGCTTTGCAGGTAGCTGGTAATATGGACTGATTTTAATACAGTGGTGAAATCTAACTAAGACCCCTATGTTTTCATCCTGGTCCAGGCTTGGGGTATACAAAGGTTTGGACCGGAGTAGCAACTTAATTCTACCTAGAAAGGAAAGCGAATGGGGTGGAATTTGCATTTTAAGCTTATTGTGAATAATTTCAAGGGCTTCGTGCAGGTGTTCTAAATAGCAGTAGCAGATGAATCTGAGGAACTTCCATTTTACAGCTGCTGATTTTAGTCTCTGCATGTTTCACTGTTTGTCAGAAGCAGTTAGTAAAAATTATATGCATTTCAAATTGTATTAGTTGATCAGGGTAGACAAAATGTTCCCTTCTGGGTGTTTTTGACTACACCTCCCATCAGCCCCAGCGAGAATTGCCAGTCATCAGGGATGATGGGAGTTGTAGTCTGAAAAAATCTGGAGGGTGCCGTGTTCGCTGTCCCTGTAGTAGGTTGGTCCAGTTTACTGGTTTCCATTTAATGGAAGCAGGAAATGAATTGTGACGTCGGTGATACTGCGTTTGCTGACTTGTGTGTGCTCATTTTCACCTTTATTTTCCCTTTCCTAGAGAATAAAGTCTGGCGAGAGTTTGGAAGGCTCTTTCCAAGTTATTAAATGCCTTAGTAGAAGGCCAAGAAGTTGGCCCCAGTGTGTTGAATTAGCAAGATTAAAATTCGAGAAATATTTTAATCATAAGGTGAGCATTTGAGATCTGTTTTAATCTGGTGGCTGATGCTATGATTTCTTTAAATTGTCAATTTGCAATGTGCATTTAATGCTCATTGAGCTGTTGTCTAAACCTTTTTAAAATGAGGGGAAGACCTCAGTGGTTTCACTAGCATCTTTTATCTTGAAATGATGTCAGTTGTATTGGTAGACATACTTTTCTTTAAAAATCCAAATAATTCTTACGGATTTTCATGTAAATACAAGAACAACATATAACTACGGTTACTAAGTTTCATATGCAGTAAACCGTACACAAGCAATATGTTTATTTATGCATTGTCAATTCAAGTATCCTCTCCACAGAGATTATTGTGTTGTGAGTGGAATAAAAGTATATTCTGTCTCATTTATAAAGGAAAAGAATGGAAGCCAAGTCTTGCCAAAGTATTCTATCTTTGAAGTGCCTTTAATTACCCTTCTATGGAGAGTAAGGCGTTCCGATAGAGCTACATTTGGTAGACATACTTTAATTCCTTCAGTTCTTAGATACGGAACTCACAACAATTTTGCATAGGGATAAATTTGCCAGGAAGTGTTTTCGAACTGAATATTTTAATAGCTAATGAGAATGCTTTCTACCTTTCTGTTAAAAACAAGGTTGGCTTTAGAGCAGCAGAATGAATTGCAAGGTTTCAGTAATGTATACATGTGCTGATGTGTGTTATCTCACTTCATTGAGAGTATTTCTTCCCATCTAGGCACTTCAGTTACTTCATTCATTTCCCATAGACACACGATTAAAAGATGGCAGTAAGTACAGTAAAAGTTTAAATTAATTTTGATATCATTGATGTATTTTTAACCAATCCTTTTACGATTAAAAATGCTTTCTTTCAAACCACCAGGTTTATTTTGGCAGTCACCAAAGAGACCACCGTTCCCGATACAGTTTGATATCAACGATCCTTTGTGAGTAAATCTCTCTCTTTAGATTTTGTTATTGTGAGGGGCAAAGAACTTCACATGATCTGTTTGTGGACATATAGGTACTCATATAAAAGGTGTGTTATTAGACGATCTCTTCAAAAAAGATGTCCTAAAAACCTATATGGCCTTTAGAATAATCTGTTGACTCCTCTAATCTGAAACCCACCCACATCAAACAATGCGTAACTTTGTGACTTGTTTCCTTTCGACAGCAGTTTTTTTCTTTCAGTATTTGCCATACATCAAACTTCGGATATCTTCATGAGATTTGCATGTTTGTTTATGCTCCCCCCCCTCCCCGTTTTATTGTTGGCACTTTCCACACAAAACTCCAGTTCAACTTCAGGCAGCATTTTGGGGATTTGCTGTAAGCATCTACTAAGAACGACAGTTCGAATTTAACATTATCAATTCCTGAGCAAAATAGATATTGACTGCACATTTCTACTTCCAAGTCTTACATTACCCCTTTCCTCTCTGTTTTCCGACAACCAACATCTCCATATGAAAACTGGCAAGCCTTCACTGTGCTTCCAGTCTCTGTATGATCCACAGTGAGCTCTGAAGGATCTCTGTACAGTGGTACCTCGGGTTAAGTACTTAATTCTTTCTGGAGGTCCGTACTTAACCTGAAACTGTTCTTAACCTGAAGCACCACTTTAGCTAATGGGGCCTCCTGCTGCTGCTGCTGTGCCGCCGGAGCACAATTTCTGTTCTCATCCTGAAGCAAAGTTCTTAACCTGAAGTAATATTTCTGGGTTAACGGAGTCTGTAATCTGAAGTGTATGTAACCTGAAGCGTATGTAACCCGAGGTACCACTGTAGTGTCCTTCAGAAGCAGTGCCAGGGCCTACAGCTCGTAATCCCTCCTTTTGCAAGCAGTCTACATTTTGGGTCTGGAATATTAGCACTTCCTGGCAATGTCAAGTTCCTAAAGAAGGTTCTCTGCCACTCTTATTTTGAACTATGCAGTTCTGCTCCCTCTGTTTGTCACTTTTATCTTTTATGTGCATATTTAGCAGGCAATTTCCTTTAGTTCTTCCTCCCTCTTGCTCCCAGCTTTGTGACTTCTGTCAGACTCTTCCTTATAGCTTGAACAGCATTCTCCTCTGTTAAGTCATATCATTCTGCACCTCCCATCTTTTCCCAGCTCTTTCTCTTCACTTTTGAAAAAGAGTTCATCATAATTAGACCTCACACTTCTGTATGCTATACATTACAAACTACAGGTAATTCCTACGTATATGTTCATAGTTGTAGTCTGAAGGGATTTGTTATGTGAAATTTCTCTGAAGTAGGTGTATTCTGAATCTTTGTCATTTAAAAGCAAACATGCTAAGCAGGTAAGCATTTTCTCAAAGGCAACCTTGCCGCCTGTTCTTTCAGCCCCTCTGCTTCACCTGCTCAGTGAATTTCTTCTCCTTCCCACCCCCCATTGTTAGCTAGGTTTGAAGTATATCTGAATGCAGGAAAATGGAGTAAAAACCCACCCCGATCTCCTTTTTCCTCCAGGCACTACAGCTTCATACTGAGTACAGCAAAATTATTTGCAATTATTTACTGTATCCCTTTTACAGAAAAGGTAAGCCTTCAGTTGGAGGGTGTAGAATTTGCACTGTTTGGCTCTCTGTGTTAATTTTTCAGAATCCTTTGATAAGTGAAGCATTTTTGTTACAAAGGGAAAATATACTCCAAAATCCAACTTTTAGACAAAGCATTACTCCTGCTACTGGCAGTGACTGAATTACCTTCAGGACTCTTCAGTATGTCCAAAGATGCTTTGAATAAGTTATGAGACCTATATCCCTCCACTTTGAATTATTCTTCCTGATATTTCACTTTGATAGAATTCTTTCTTGCAACGTATTTTGGCAGATGCATTGAAATCTAATCTTGTTGCCTGGACTATTGAAATTTGTGTCCTGGCCCATCTCTACTTTTAATAATGCACTTGCAGACTAACTTAAAATAAATGCAAAATTGACTTCCTTTTGTGGATATTTATGTGTCTGGTGTGAAAGCGATAGCCATTAGTCCATCAGTATTTATTTGTCCACATGCATTTTTTTTTAAGAATATGAGTTTTATTTGGAATGTGTGCAAGGTATACAAGGTTCTGCTTTTGTAGAAAAGTTTGCTAGGAAATGTTCATGAGCCACACGCTTGATAAGTTATAGGTTCCTTCGATGTTTATTGGGATAAATGGATTCTTAATCAGTTTTTGGCTTAAAGTTGAAGAGTAGAGCACACGTGGTTACACCCATTCATGCTAACTGGTGCTGTTTTAACAAAACACAGGATATGTCAGAAGAAACCATTTTAAAGATCATTTCCGGACTGAGGATTCAAGAGTTTCGGCCTTCTAACAAAGTAAGCTCATTTAAATAGTGTTCCTCTTCACTCCTCCCCTTTTCTTGATAATCCGTTAATTATTCATCCTACGCATGATATTCTGTTGGCTGCTTCCCAGTTCTCCAGTATTGTAGCAGTTGCCATGAACTCACTGCTCTCTCTTGGCTTCTCGCTTACTTTTATAGGGCAGCTGTAAACATTATGAACATGTAATTCAGGCATAGGCAACCTCGGCCCTCCAGATGTTTTGGGACTACAGTTCCCATCACCCCTGACCACTGGTCCTGTTAGCTAGGGATCATGGGAGTTGTAGTCCCAAAACATCTGGAGGGCCAAGGTTGCCTATGCCTGATGTAATTTGTGCCAGGGCTTGGAATACTCTAAAGCAGGAGGGAGGAAGCTGTGCCCCTTTAGATGTTGTTGGACTCCAACTCCCATCAGCCCCAGGCAGCATGCCCAATTGTCAAGAGATGAGCGGAGTAGTAGTTTGGCAACATTTGGATAGTCACAAGCTCCCCGTCCCTCTTCTACAAGTGTTTCCATACCAATATTTAGCATGCAAATATTTTCAGCTTTTCACTTAAATGATTAAATGATGCAAGAATTTGTAAAACTAACTTTAATAATAAAAAGTCAAGTATATTTCTTTAGCATAGACCTGGTTTTCTTAGCGCAAAGCTCCTCCTAGTCTTAGGAAGCATGTTTCCAAAAATTGTTGGATACGAGCTGGAAAGGTACTGTTTGTGTCAAACCCCACATTTACAAAAAGTATTAGTGTACATGCAGTTCTGCCTTAAGTTTCTAATTGTAGGCTCATAGGTTCCATCTATGTTTGTACTGTTGATTTTTAGACAGAGTTAATAAGCTGCTTTAGTATCCCTCCAAAATGCGGTGTTTTAGAACATTTGTGAGCCACTTCTGGTCTGTGGACCTGATTGGGCCCAGTAAGGGTCCCAGTTTGGCCCATGAGGCCATTTTCCTCCAAGCTATGCTCACCTCTTTTCCCCCTCCCTCATGCCAGCACATGATCTCAGATATATGACTGGATCCTTTGATATAGCTGCAAAGGAAGAATCATGAGCCTTAAAGGCTTGAAGTTGGGGCTTTGTAAATTGCAAAGCATAGCTCTGGGGTGTGGCTGATCCCTGATGAAATTTAGGCTTGAAGTTGGTGCCAGCCAGCCAATTGGCAGTGACTTAAAGCTTGCTTGGATCAGCTACACCTGGGATTTTTTGACTGGAAACTCTGGAATGTAGCTGGTCCAAGTAGGGCTTGAAATTATCAGCAATGTTGCCAAGCCCCACTTGAATTGGCTGGGGAGATGTTCCTTTGCAGTGCCTCTTGAGTTCAAGCCACGTTGCAAAGGAAAAATGGGTCATCTGGTGTCATGGTGATGACAGGTGAGTGGCCCCACCTGTCAAAGTGGCTAGCAGAGTGGGGACCCCAGGATCCTGGCCACCAGGCTCAAAATGTTCCCTCATTTTACATTTAAAAAAATAAATAAATGTCCAGTAGCACCAACTAACTTTGTTCTTGGTATGAGCTTTTGTGTGCACGCACACTTCTTCAGATTATCATTTTACATAACATTGCAACTAAAAAATAGAGGTTTTCTCTATTTGACTAAAATGTTATTTATTGATGAATAGCTCAATCTGCTTCAATAAATCAAGATATTGTACAGAAATGGATTCATACACTAACCTTTATTCTATTTACTTTTGATGTTCTCAGGTTGTACAAACAGATGAAACGGTGAGGAAACCAGATCCCATTCCAATAAGCAGTGAGGATGAAAGGAATGCTGTACTTCAGTTGGAGACTGCCATATTGGCCAATGAAGCTACAAAAAGTGAGCATTAATTATTAGATTTGTATTTACCGTATTTTTCGCTCTATTGGACGCAGTTTTCCCCCTCCAAAAATTGAGGGGAAATGTGTGTGCGTCCTATGGAGCGAATGCAGGCTTCTGCCATAGCCGCGCGCAACCCCTCCGGCAGGGAGAGGCTACACGGGGCTATGGCTTCTTTAGCCCTGCGCAGCGTCTCCTGGCAAGGAGAGGCTGCACGGGGCTAAAGGGGAAGCCAAAACAGCGAGCAGGATCCATCCCGCTCGCTGCCTTGCCTTCTTCCATAGCTGCGCGCAACCCCTCTGGCAGGGAGAGGTTGTGTGCAACCTGTACGCTGCTCTTTGGGGCTGGGGGGGAAAAATATTTTTTTCCTTGATTCCCCCCCCCCCCCAAAAAAAAAAAACTGGGTGCGCCCTATGGTCCGGTGCGCCCTATGGTGCGAAAAATACGGTATTTATTTATTTTATAAGTCAAAAGTTACAATGCAATACATTTCCAATCAATATATTTATATCAGATCCTTTTAGCTCAGATAGAACTATTAGCTCAAATAGAATCACGCAAGGCAGAGAATATCAACATGAGCACATTAAACTCATAACACCCTGAACAGATAAGCAGGGTAGTAGGTGGGAATACAAGAGACCAAGGAATATAAGTAAAAGGAACCCAGACTGCAAAATGAAATAAACTATTACTTAGGCCAAACATATCTAATGGTGGCGCCAGCTGAGCCTCCCTGAACCCAGTACCAAAATGGGCTAATATAATCTAATTGCAAGTTGGAGAAGGCTTTCATTGAACACTGAACTAACAATGTATTTCATTAAATTGCATTGCAGGGTGTTGGACTAGATGACCCTTGGCACCCCTTCCATTTCTATGATTCTGTGAACTAAAAGACCACAGATTCCTAAATGAATTAATTTGTTTCCGAACAGATGATTTACAAATGAAGGAACTTGCTTTTGAAAAGGATGATGACAGTAACGGGCACATAGACTTCATAACAGCAGCTTCAAATCTGCGAGCCAAAATGTATAACATTGAACCAGCAGATCGACTCAAAACAAAACGGATTGCCGGAAAGATTATCCCTGCCATTGCAACTTCCACAGCGGCTGTGTCTGGCTTGGTGAGTGAGGGCGCATTTTTTGCGATTGCTAGCTTCTCTGCTGGATTGGCCAAATGTTGCAAGGCAGAAGGCTCTTCCTGTTCACAATGTTAGTTTGTCATGGGAATAGAAGGTAGTCTCATTTTAATTCTTGGCCTTAATTTTCCTTTGATGGAGTCAGCATGTCAACTGTAGGAAAGAGGTGATATAAGCAATTTATGGGGTGGGAAAATGGAAACATTTGCTGCAGTTTTTCCTGGTTATCACATATTCCTTCCTAACTGTTAATGGATTAAAGAGCAGCCTGGGGCACACTGTTGGGTTTAAATTCAGAGATTTTTTCCTGATCTTCCAGACGGATTCCAGACTACTTTGATTCATGTTGCATATTGCACAGATCAGAACAGCTCCATCTTCTTTAGTTCTGTGTTTGTTAGCTACTGCAAAGTTTTTCCAATTCTTACATTTCTTCCCTAGGTTGCTTTGGAATTGATCAAAATTGTGGGTGGCTACCCCTTTCAGGCATACAAAAATTGCTTTTTCAACTTGGCCATTCCAATAATTGTCTTCACAGAAACAGCTGAAGTGAGAAAAACTGAAATAAGGTAAATAGCACATATGAAGGATTCAGCAAGGGGGTGTATTCAAGTAGCAGATTTTGGCAGGTGGTGCATCTGGGATAATGACTCCTCCTGGCTACACAGGTAGCGTCCATTTAACACCCACGAGTGTGGAAATTTATAGGAAAGTGACCTGTTTCCTCTTTTGCTATGCTTTGTGGTGGGAAGCTTGTGTTCAACTTTTTAGTTATTACTGATACTAAATGACTGAAAAATATGCTGCAGCACAGTGTCTTGGATAAAGTGTTTTACGTTCTTGCTCTCTGACAGAAATGGAATATCTTTTACAATCTGGGATCGATGGACTATTTATGGGAAAGATGATTTCACACTCTTGGACTTCATAAACGCTGTCAAAGTAAGCTATTTGAGATAAATAAGCAGTAGAAACAGATGGAGGAGATAGTGTTGCTGTTTTTCATCCTGGTGCAGTGTGGTGTACAGCCCATATAATTTACTACTTACAAAAGTTGTAATCCATTCTGTCTATGGAGATTCATGTTCTGTAGCATATAGAATGGGGAAACATGTCAGGTCTACTTCATTTTTTTTACTGGAACTTTTGGTTCTTCCTAAAGATCTGCCACCTAGCATCCACAGGCAGAAAATTCAGATTCCCAGTTCCCTGTCTGCCTCCTGTCCAGATGATTCTGTTTCTCTTCCCTCATTTCTAGCCTTGCTTTTTTACTGTCGTGTGTCTTCTTTCCATTTGTATTTGCTTATTGTTGTATTGGTGAGTTTTGACTGTTTTGGGAGCATTTTCAGTCTCTCTTCCTTCACACAAGTCCTTCTCTCGCTTTCTCCCTTAAGGGTTTTTTTGGGGGGGGTCTTCTGGTCCCCTGATTTTATTTGGGGTAACAGAGTGGTTTTGTTTTTTTCTCAAGTGCAGTCTGTTTTTTTTTAATAAACTGTCATATCTCATAAATTTCTAACCAGTTCACTTTCTGCACAGTATAGTTCCAAATATTGTTGTGTTTGTGTGTTACAGGAGAAATACGGAATTGAGCCAACTATGGTGGTTCAGGGAGTTAAAATGCTGTATGTTCCTGTAATGCCTGGACATGTCAAAAGATTAAAGCTGACGTAAGTATTAACTAGGGACGTGGGTGGCGCTGTGGGTTAAACCACAGAGCCTAGGACTTGGTGATCAGAAGTTTGGCAGTTCGAATCCCCGTGACGGGGTGAGCTCCCGTTGCTCGGTCCCTGCTCCTGCCAACCTAGCAGTTTGAAAGCATGTCAAAGTGCAAGTAGATAAATAGGTACCACTCCGGCGGGAAGGTAAACAGCGTTTCTGTGCACTGCTCTGGTTCGCCAGAAGCGGCTTATTCATGCTGGCCACGTGACCCGGAAGCTGTGCGCCGGCTCCCTCGACCAGTAAAGCGAGATGAGCTCCGCAACCCCAGAGTCGTCCACGACTGGACCTAATGGTCAGGGCTCCCTTTACCTTTAAGTATTAACTAAATAGTAAAGCTGAAGGGGGCATGCAGTATATTAGTTCACAGATAGCATGATTCTTCCCATATTTTGTTTGGTGCATACTCTGTCAGCTTGTTCATTGAGGATCAGATTCTGAATTGCAGAGGTGTTCCAATTCACCACCCTGGTATTTTGAACAGTATTATTTTTAAGATTGAGAACGTTGCTGGCATGGCAGTTATGGGTGCCTCAGATGAGAGAAGGGATAGAGATGAGGGTAGCCCAATATTATTTAAGCCACCTTCTATTCATCTTGCTAGTCACATCCCATTGCCATATCTCCTCCTCTGTGCATACTGAATCACAGCATCTTGCCCTTCCCAGTTGCATCCCTTGCCCAAACACATAACAAAAGCAGGACAAAGCAAGGTAAGAAAACTTAATTAACCCCATTCTCTCCCCCCCTCCTAGCCCCACAGTTCATAAAATCAACTTTAGCCATCTCCCTTCTAGACCTGTGGTGTCTTGGAATGCAGGACTTGCCAGATCCATATTCGTTGCATCTTTAACAAGTGCTCTCATATGGCTTGCAATTTGAATTTGTTTGTGGTACTCCAGGAGAGCTTGGTTCATTTATGATTTGCTGCTGATACTTGATTTTTGTATCCTGTCTTTTAGGATGCAAAAACTTGTGAAACCAGCAGCGAATAAGAGGTATGTGGACCTTACAGTATCATTTGCTCCAGAAACAGATGGCGAAGAAGACTTGCCGGGACCACCAGTTCGATACTATTTTGCCCACGAAAATAACTGATGCAGGCATACCGTTTTCAGCATAGCAGGACCACATGAAAGGAGTGTGGCACCATTTTTTAAAATGGTACTATATACTTGGTGAAGCCTTAATTCAGAAACAAAACAGTGGAAATTTCTGAGATGTACTAAGGAGCTCCATAGCAAATCTGACTTGCAATTTCCTTGTATGTAGCATTTTCATAGCTATCTATACCTAAGGAGGACTGGAAGCTTGCTGGAAATGATGGTTCTTTTTGAAGAAAACACACTTATTAAGCACTGCAGGAAGTCCAGAACTGCAGTCATAAAACCTGATCACAGACACTGACCATTAAAGGAGGTGGCAGTTGAGATTTGAAGAAGCTGCCAATTTATACCATGCTAAAACTGATTTCCTTTTGTTTTGTTTCATCTTGGCCCCTAAGACAGTTCATCCTGCTGACGTTCATTTCAGTAACACAGCTTTTCTTTTCCCCCTTCTGATGCTGATAGCACATTTGAAATGTTGCTTTGGAATAGAGTCATAGTGAGGAGAAGCTGAGCTCTTGTAAAGTTAGGTTTTATGTTCTTCTAAAAAAATAACAATTATGTCTTTCTTTGTAAAGCAGAAACACCACCAATCCAGGAAGCGATTGTCAGGGCTAGTTTGCTTTTTCGTACTGGTTTTCTTTAATAAGCTTGGTAATTCATTCTTTGTATGAAGAGTTTAGCCCAATACATTGATTTGAATTGAAAATACAAGTGTGGGGCTTTTAGCTGAAACTTGTCAACTGCCACATCCTTCAACTGCCCCCTAGGGTCAGAGTGAACACCTTGTGACAGAACCACGTATTTTTACACCATGATCTGCTTCAATCACATAGGAAGAAAGGGATGGGTCCTATTTTGGCAGCAAAAAGAATATACGATGGAAGGAATCCCTCTCTGGCCACTACTTTTCTCCCTCACTCCCAAGTGTTTTGCTCTGGGCCAAGCTCACTTGCAGTACTAGCCACAGACTGATAAAGTAAGCCTGCAGTGGCAAGAGGGTTTAGCAGTCTTTGCCCACACCACTTTGATTGCTCAAAAATTCAGCCCATGCACCTGCCGCATTCTTATGGAATAGGGCCGATCCAGGTTTAAACACACTGTTTACATCCCTAGGATACTGAATTATGCGATCAGTGCTATTGTCTGACTACTGGCGCTACTTGCTTGCGTATTAAACCCCCCATCAGCTTTTGAAGGTTTCACAAACGCTGGCCATAACTTAGCATGGACCTTGGCATGCTTAAGCCCAAATCCAGGGGTTTAAATGTGTTCAGTTCTGTGTTGGGTTGTGACCTCTTCCTTTAAAACCGCAAAAGCTGCCCGCCCGCCGCCACTTGGTGTGGCAGTTCTGTAAAGCATGTTAGTGTACATATTCCATTTCGCCTGAAATGAGTGATTAACAAAACAGTTTAGACAGCCACATTTAAATAGTCCTGCACAAAATATACTAGGAGGCAGAGAAACGACTTCGGCCACAGTCTGTATGAAATGGCAGTGTGCTGCATATACATCAAGGCCCATTTTTTGCTTCCTCATCTGTGTAGCACTTGAAGGGTAGTGCCATTGCTTATCATCTTCCCCTTATTCCCCTCCATGCTTTACTAGAGAAGTCAAATCCACATTCAGCATTGTTAGAGCTTTTTGTCTACAGAGGTGTCTACAGAGGCTTCAAACTGCGTCCCTAAAGTGAGATCCTTAGTTACATCAATATTTTCTGACATTATAACATACAGTTTCTCTGGTTTCGTATTTCTAAAGGCACATGAGTACCAAATACATTTTTCCATAAATATTTGGAAAATAGTCTTAAAATGTAATTAATGCTACACAAATGTGTCTCCCCAAATATACAGATGATAGTTTATTCTATTTTGTTATAGTTTATAATATTTGATTTGACAACTGGCTGATTAATTTATTTTAACAACAAATATTTCTTAAGGCGGTGGGAGGTGGGAAGAAAAGATACACCTTGTGACAGTGGGCCTTGGAGGGGTGCTGAAGCTTTTGTTTATGTTGCCATAGTGTCAATAGAGGTATATATTTCAAACAAAAGCTTTGATCTTTTTGTTTTAAGTACTTTTGGAAAAGGCAAACTACCGTGAGCTCAGAAAGATATAGAAGATGGGTAGAAATAAAAAAAAAGAATGTCTGTCATGAACTTCCAGTGGAATGCAATGAGTGTTTTTCACAATCTGGATGTGATCATGTCTTGTACTAGCATTATTATTATTTATTTGTCTGTGGGGTTACTAATCAGTGTTCAGAAGTAAGAACTAGACTATCTTTGCATTTGCAAAATTGCATTTGATGTCATACATCAGTAGGCTTGAAACCGAAGAACCTTTTCCAGCAAGTCTTCCTTGCAGACCTTACAGTATAGAAAATTACAGAACAGGTAGCAAAAACAACACACAGATCTCCCTACCTGTTGCGTGGCCCCTTAGTCTTACCTTGAGGATTATTCTTCTCACATAAGTGATCTCGGAGTGATTTCAGTTTAAGTAATATAGATAGATGTGTGTACACACACACACACACACACACACACACACGGACTCTACACTTCTGCAGTTTGTGTTATCTATGAATTTATTTCAGTACATTTTGAAGTGGGAGTGGGGTTTGTGTACACAAGATATGATGTACAGCCAAAGCAGTTATGAAAACTGCTTTTTGTCTTTTTCACATTAAATGATTTGAAAACATACAATCAAAATGTGCATGGCTTTGTCAATGGTTTCTAATAGGATACGTTGCAGTATGAAGTGTGTGGATCATTGAAAATGTTTTTATAACTAGCAGTCCATGCAGAAAACCGGGCACATCATTTTAAGGTGTGTGAACCTGAGATAATGCATTGCTGTGGGCGGGTGTGTAGCATTCATAAGATCATTCTATAGCCAAAATACCTGGGCAGGAATAAATTCTTTAAGCATGCCCTTGGCTGTGCCATGCACCCCCACAGGAAGCTCTGGGCCAGACAGAATGCATTGGCACCTGGAACACAACACTCTTCTTGTTTACTTGCGTGTACAGTTTATCCAGAGGGACGCGGGTGGTGCTGTGGGTTAAACTACAAAGCCTAGGACTTGCTGATCAGAAGGTCGGTGGTTCGAATCCCTGTGACGGGGTGAGCTCCCGTTGCTCGGTCCCTGCTCCTGCCAACCTAGCAGTTCGAAAGCACATCAAAGTGCAAGTAGATAAATAGGTACCGCTCCAGCAGGAAGGTAAACGGCGTTTCCGTGCACTGCTCTGGTTCGCCAGAAGTGGCTTAGTCGTGACCTGGAAGCTGTACGCCGGCTCCCTTGGCCAGTAAAGCAAGATGAGCGCCGCAACCCCAGAGTCATTCACGACTGGACCTAATGGTCAGGGGTCCCTTTACCTTTGCAATTTATCCTCATCCAAATTATGCGGTGGACACATCTAGTTACTTATTTTATTATTCTTTGGTGCCATGTCTTTGCGATCATTTCAAAAGAATAGTCATCCTGATGGATCAAGTTTATTCTTGTGCTTGAACGTGTCCCCTGATTGTTGCTGGCATCCAATGGAGTGTGCCTCTGGGGGTGACGTTAAAACCACTGAGTTAGCAGGAGTGAAGTGACGTCCCTGGGGCACAAGCCTAGACATTGTGCGTGGAGGTCCTGGGCTGCCCAGACGACAAGACCCG
Organism: Podarcis gaigeae; assembly: GCF_964106915.1. Lineage (NCBI taxonomy): Eukaryota > Metazoa > Chordata > Lepidosauria > Squamata > Lacertidae > Podarcis > Podarcis gaigeae. The sequence continues at coordinate 48,505,289 of NC_139689.1, forward strand.
ACCCGCCCAGCTTGGGAAAGCAGAGCAAGACATTTGGTGCTAGCTTGGCTGTAGGAGTTGCTGGAAGGAGGCCAACAAGGTGCCATCCAACCATCTTCAGGACTCAGGTTTGGGTAGGGTTCACTCCTTAGCCTTTTCTTCTCCCAAAGATATGCCACAACGCAGCAGAATTTTAATATCAAGGGTTTTTCTTTGCCTAGATGGGCTGCCTCCCCAGGTTGGGAAGCCCCATCTCCCCTAGGTCATCCTCATCCTAATCATTATTATTATAGCTTTTGTTTCCGTCAAAAAATGTGTAGGATCGTGTTATGTAACCTCTGATCAGGGAACACCCCAGGCTGCAACGCATACGTAGGCAGCCGGCGTACCTTGAGGACTATGAATGCAACCTCCCGGGCAGGACTGGAACTTAGAGGGGAGGGGTGTTATGTACTGAGTTGAATAGGATCCCAAAGGCAGCAGTCTGATTGGTCCTAGAATAATAGGATTCAGAATGCAGCAGTCTGATTGGTCCTGGAACAATAGGATTCAGAATGCAGCAGTCTGATTGGTCCTAGAACAATAGGATTCAGAATGCAGCAGTCTGATTGGTCCACAGGAGCCACCCAATCCAGCTCCAGGTGGAAGGGAATCCACAACCTGATTGGCCCACGGGAGAATCCCGGAATTAGCCCATTGTGTAAATAATGTATATAAAGCAGATATTTGGGGGGAACATTCATTCCTCACTACTATGAGCTGAATAAAGAGCATGAAATCCACACTCTACTCCGAGTATATTTCAGAATACTCAGATCGACAAGTTGCAACTATGTGTGGTCGTTGGTTAATGTTTCATTTTCATGAGGTTACTACTCCCATCTACTGTGTCTTTGCAACCATCACATGCCCAGGAGTTAATCAACATCCCTTTCAAGGTGCAACTAAGAAAATAAGGCTTTGAGCCGGGCAGAAAATGCCTGAGACCAAGACATCCCCAGACACGTCATCTTATGTTGGCAATGCCCAAGGGCAGCTGACCATGCTAGAATGAAAGACACAACACACGGCCACATGAATGCAAAAGTTACTTTTATTAAAGGTCCTGTCTTACAAAGTTATGCATAGCGTTAAGACAGGAAACACCGGACGCTTCATGTAAACCTCCCCAGGCAGCAGCCTCGATAACCTCTGTTCCTGTCAAATAAATATAACCATTAAGGCATTCACTTCCTGATGTAAGAAACAACCACTCAAGTCTTCTCACACATATTGAGGTGACAAAACAATGCACTTGTAACACCGTTCTTACCTGTCACTTGTGAATCCTTGGAAGGGATTATAAAGGTGTGGGGGGGGGGGTTTGAAGGAGAGGGAAAAGCTTTTGATGTAAACCAGGGGTCAGCAACCTTTTTCAGCCGTGGGCCGGCCGGACTATATTTTGAAAGGGAAAAAATGAACAAATTCCTATGCCCCACAAATAACCCAGAGATACATTTTAAATAAAAGGACATACTCATGTAAAAACAAGCTGATTCCTGGACCGTCCGCAGGCCGGATTTAGAAGGCAATTGAGCCAGATCCGGCCCTCGGGCCTTAGGTTGCCTACCCCTGATGTAAACTAGAAAAGCCTGGAGATTCTTTTGTTCTGGGTCTTGCCTGTTTCCCTGCGTGACACGGTGAGACCCTGCTGCGGCAGATCTTTTCTTTAATAAAGGTCAGGCATCGTTTTGCCGCTTTGCTTTGATTTTGCCCTACTCGCCTTCCGGAAGCAGGATTTTACATCACTATCTATGTATCTAATTCAGGTGGGTAGCTGTGTTGGCCTGATGCAGTAGAAATATATAAAAAATAAAATAAAATTGTCTAGTAGCACCATGTACATGCACACGAAAGTTCATACCAAGAACTAACTTAGTTGGTCTCTAAGGTGCTACTAGACAAATTTTTTTATTTAAAAAAAATATATTTCTTTTTAAAAATTATTATATAATTTTATTGTTTTGCTTTAAACAAACACATATAAATGTAGACAACCAAAATTACAAAAGAAAATTCCTTAATAATAATAATTATGAAAAAAGCTAAAAGGCTACAAAAAATACATGGCAAAGTACATGGCATAAAACATAAGCCACTATGGGAAAGAAAAAAGAAAGAAGAAGGATGAGGAAAAAAGGAAAAAGGGAAAAAAAGGAAGATGAACCAAAACTCAGAAAAGCTCATCTAGTGTACGCTTCTGTCAAGGTCACAACAGATCATTATTCTTATCAGTTCTCTCTATCTGCATTCCAAAGAATCCCTCATCTTGGTATCAGAGAACATTTCTCTATGCGGTATTATATATATATATATATATATATATATATATATATATATATATATTTGCTTTCGTAGATTTTCACGGGTACAGGAATGCAGGTTTTGGTGTCCTCGGGTGTCTTCCCGTGTAAAAGTTGGGGTGTCTAGGCGACGTTTCGACGAGGTCTCACTCGTCATCTTCAGGCTGGTGCTTTCGGCTTCTTGTTACTGGAACAGAGCGGGATCTCAATGTTTGAGTTCCTATAAATACTGTAGAGGGGGTGTGGTGTCTAGCCTCCAATGTTCTGGGCAGAGAGGAAGTTCCCAGGCTAGTGTGCCTTTTCTTCTTTTGTTCCTTAATTACTTGAGAGATACCTTGAGTGATTTCTTGAGTGATATCCTGAGTACCACTTAGGTGGGTCATTAGGTGTGGATTAGTTGCTAAAGTTTTTGTGTCTTGACCTCTTGAACTTTGTGAAGAGTAATTAAGTAAGTAATTAAGGACTCAGGATATCACTCAAGAAATCACTCAAGGTATCTCTCAAGTAATTAAGGACTCAGGATATCACTCAAGAAATCACTCAAGGTATCTCTCAAGTAATTAAGGACTCAGGATATCACTCAAGAAATCACTCAAGGTATCTCTCAAGTAATTAAGGACTCAGGATATCACTCAAGAAATCACTCAAGGTATCTCTCAAGTAATTAAGGACTCAGGATATCACTCAAGAAATCACTCAAGGTATCTCTCAAGTAATTAAGGACTCAGGATATCACTCAAGAAATCACTCAAGGTATCTCTCAAGTAATTAAGGAACAAAAGAAGAAAAGGCACACTAGCCTGGGAACTTCCTCTCTGCCCAGAACATTGGAGGCTAGACACCACACCCCCTCTACAGTATTTATAGGAACTCAAACATTGAGATCCCGCTCTGTTCCAGTAACAAGAAGCCGAAAGCACCAGCCTGAAGATGACGAGTGAGACCTCGTCGAAACGTCGCCTAGACACCCCAACTTTTACACGGGAAGACACCCGAGGACACCAAAACCTGCATTCCTGTACCCGTGAAAATCTACGAAAGCAAATATCTTACCTCTACGGGGAGGAAACCTTCCAGCTGACAAGAACCTACGAGAAACTAGAAGTCCGAAGAGCCACCATCTTATGTGATCTCTTGTTCCTACGCAACTGCCGAGACAACAAATTAATTCCCACATGCTTCCAACTTAAATTCCATTCTAAAACCCCAGCCACCGAAAGGATCCTGAAACGAACTGAACTATCCCTAATCAGAAACGAACTACACAAGAAAAGATACCTACTAGACCAAACCAACAAAGATCTACTCACTCTTCACCTCAAACTCTGTAACAAAATCCACCCTGCACTCTGGGACAAATGCAAACAACTAGCCGTCTGGAGAGCTGAAACGGAGACCTCACATAAGACAGACACACACACCAACAAACTCCACAAACTAGAGAAACGCCAGAAGCCCGGCCACCCTCCACAGCAACCCATGAAACAAACAGTACATATCAGACAGGATCCTCACCACAACTGAAACCAAAGTACTCTCCAAAGGTTTCAACTTTGCAGTCGCCCCGAGACGCATCCCCACGGAAAACATCATTTGCGGAGTCGAAGCTAGCCTAACCAAATTCAACCCAGATGAAGCCAATAAAATCAGACTTGAAGTCACCAACATCCTCTGCTCCAGCAAACCACCCAGAAGCAATTTACACAAAGAAGAACAGAAAGCACTCACCAACCTGAGGAAAGACAACAACATAATCATTCTCCCAGCAGACAAAGGTAATGCCACAGTGGTGATGAACACATCGGACTACCAAGCAAAACTATCAAAGCTACTCCAAGATCCTGCCTACAAACCTATAAAAACAGATCCCACCACCTATCTGGAAAAAACCACCAAATCCAAAATAAAAGCCTCTCCTATCAGTGAAGAAATCCAGCTAAGAATCATCCCCAGAGAAAAATCATCCAGATGCCCCAAACTCTACGGCCTCCCCAAGATACACAAAGAAGGAACACCACTCAGACCAATAGTCAGCTCCATAGGCTCACCTCTACAAAATCTCGCTAAATTTCTCGCCAAGCAACTTCAGCCCTATGCAGAATCCATCTCTTCACACGTACCAAACTCCTTCCAGTTCATAGAAACAATAAAGAAGCAAAACCTACATCCTAATGACCTACTTGTGAGCTTCGATGTTGTATCTCTCTTCACACAAGTGCCCATTAATGAAGCCTTGACAGCTATTCAAAACAAATACAATCCCCCCGAATACATCTTGGACCTGACCAACCACTGCCTAACCAACACGTACTTCATCCACAATGGACAAAGATACAAACAGATAGAAGGAGCACCTATGGGATCACCCCTCTCACCGGTCATCGCAAACCTGTACATGGAACACTTTGAAACCAATGCTTTAGACAAGTCAGAACACAAACCCAAACTTTGGCTCAGATATGTTGACGACACCTTTGTAATTTGGCCACACGGGAAGGAAAAACTGGATAGCTTCCTCACACATCTCAACAACTTACACCCCAAAATACAATTCACTATGGAAATAGAAGCCAACAACCAACTTCCCTTCCTTGACGTCCTAATCTACAAAAAACCTGATGGCTCCCTAGGACACACTATCTACCAGAAAAAAACACACACCAACCGCTACTTACATGCACAATCACACCACCACCCTGCACAAATAAACTCCGTAGCCAAGACTCTCATCTCCAGAACCAAACGCCTGGCTGACAAAGACCACTTGACAACTGAGTTACAGAATCTCTCAAATGTGTTAATTGCCAATGGATACCAGCAAAACAGGATTACGAAGCTAATCCAAAAGGAAACACCCCCCAAAAACCAAGACACAGAAGAAAACAATGGCATGGCCCTCCTTCCTTATATCAAGGGCACTACAGATAAAATTAGCAAAATCCTCCATAAACACAATATCAAAACAGCCTTTTGCACCAACCAAAAAATAGCCAATATCCTCAGAAACCCCAAGGATAAAATCCAGTTGGAAAACCAAGGGATCTATGAAATACCCTGCAAAGTCTGCCCAGCCACGTACATTGGACAAACAAACAGACGAATAAATGCACGTATCGCAGAACACAAGAATGCCGTCAAAAAAGAAGAAAAAACTTCCTCTCTTTTCCAACACATGAAAGAAACAGGACACGAAATTAATTTTGCAGATTCCAAATTGCTCTTTAACACGGAACATCACCACAAGAGAATAATCATGGAAGCCATCGAGATAGAGAAACACCCTCACAACATGAACAAGCGTGACGACACATCCCGCTTGCCAGACATCTGGAAATTAGCCCTCCCCACAAAAACTGACACCAGATCCAGAGGCACACAGAACGCCAACACCAATCAACCACACCAGACCCAAACCCAGACCCTCTCCACAGATGAATTACTGACACCATCCAGTAGCCAATCCATGGTGGCACCTCCGGATGCTGCACCCCCCTGCAATCCCTACACAGATCTGGCTGACACAAGCCACAAAACCACAGCTCGCCCCTATACACGAAGCCAAGCCAAAGCACAACTAAGTGCAATACAGCCATCTTCTCAGGAAAACTCTTCACAAAGTTCAAGAGGTCAAGACACAAAGACTTTAGCAACTAATCCACACCTAATGACCCACCTAAGTGGTACTCAGGATATCACTCAAGAAATCACTCAAGGTATCTCTCAAGTAATTAAGGAACAAAAGAAGAAAAGGCACACTAGCCTGGGAACTTCCTCTCTGCCCAGAACATTGGAGGCTAGACACCACACCCCCTCTACAGTATTTATAGGAACTCAAACATTGAGATCCCGCTCTGTTCCAGTAACAAGAAGCCGAAAGCACCAGCCTGAAGATGACGAGTGAGACCTCGTCGAAACGTCGCCTAGACACCCCAACTTTTACACGGGAAGACACCCGAGGACACCAAAACCTGCATATATATATATATATATATATATATATATATAATTTATATATATATTTTTATATATATAATATTTTATATTTATTTTATATATATATATATATAATATTTTATTTATTTATATATATATATATATATATATATATATATATAATATTTTGTATTTATTATATATATATATATATATAATATAATATATGTGTGTGTATATATATATATATATATATATTTCTATGTATCTAATCTCACCTTTCTCAGGAGGAGGAAGTTTAGGAAACCTCTATTTATAGTACTACTTATTTGGCTTGGAGACCTTGAAGATTCAATTTATGCTTTAATTTGGTTATTAATTATTCCCCCCTATATTATTATTATTGTTATTTTTGGAAAATAAATAAATAGTTATATATTAAAAAAATTGTTACCTATTAAAAAAGAAGAAGATTCAACCCCGCCGGTCTCCTCCCCCCCCTCCCATTTCTCTAGGGATGCCCTTTCCGCGCTCCCACTCGCCCCCTTGCCCCACGGCGCCTGCAGCACACCCGCAATATCGCCTTCCGCGCGCGAGTCTGTGCACAGAAAACGCGCAGTAGCTCTTTTCTCGGGACTGGGGGGGCGGGGCGGGGAAGGAACCGCCTCCGCCTCTCGGTTTCCTTCCCTCGTCGCTAGTGGCGCCGCCGCTGACCCCGCCTCCTCCGATGACGCCACAAACCCGCCCGGCCAATGAGCGGCCTCCTACTCCCCCCGAGGTGAGCTTTTGAAACCGGGTTGAAGGAGAGGAAAAGTCCCGCGCGGCGGAGGCGGCAGCCCCTCCCCTCACGGCTGCCCGAACGTCGCCGCCATGCACTCCCTGGTAAGACGGGTGGGGGGGGCGGTGAGGGGGAAGAGAGAGGGGGAGGGGTGGGAAATGGGGGGCAGGGAGGGGGCTAACATGGGCGCGGCGGGGGGGCAGCTGTCTCCCTCCCCTCAAAAAATCAAGGAAATAATTAGAAATCAATACTTAAATAACTGACCAATCGCGCCACCCTCCCCCCCCCCTAATATAAATCCTGGCTACGCCTCTCGTGAGGCGATTTCGCTCGTGACAGTTTCGCCTCAGTTTCGCCCCTCGTTCGACTGTATTCGAACCGCAAAAGTTCGCTTGACGTAACATGGAGTTAACTAACCTATAGCGGTTTCTTTCTTTTTTGGGGGGCCTGCCAGTGGTTACTAGGGCGTCCTGACCTCATTGGATATCTATCTCCCCAACCCCCCTTTTTCTTTTCTATTATTATTATTATTATTATTATTATTATTAAACTGTGGGTCCTTCGCATTTTAGGCAGAATGTTCCCAGCTCCAACGTTTTCATTCTGCGACCTGAGCAGATTTAGTTGCAGTAAAGTTGGAAGGGAAGCTGGGCTCTTTCAAAAGGGAACAAACTTGAATTTTGGTCACATTTACCTTTTTAAAAACAGCCACCAATATGGACAGGTGGCATAAAATAGCAAGTGTCCCTGAGATGGTTCTCATATATATATGTTCATATATATATATATGAATATCATCATATATGAATAACTACATATATCATGAATATCATATATCACATACATATATCATGAATATCATATATCATCATATATTAATAACATATATATATATGTTCATATTCATATATATATATATATATATGCTTTCGTAGATTTTCACGGGTACAGGAATGCAGGTTTTGGTGTCCTCGGGTGTCTTCCCGTGTAAAAGTTGGGGTTGCCTAGACACCCCAACTTTTACACGGGAAGACACCCGAGGACACCAAAACCTGCATATATATATATATATATATATATATGATGAACATTTTGTCACTAATTGTATAACGAAAAGGTTTAGTAGTGGTAGTAAAGTTATAGACATTTAGGATCTAGGAGTCTTGGTTGACCACAAACTAGACATGAGCCAACAGTGTGATGCAGCAGCTAAAAAAGCCAATGCAATTCTGGGCTGCATCAATAGGAGTATAGCATCTAGATCAAGGGAAGTAATAGTGCCACTGTATTCTGCTCTGGTCAGACCTCACCTGGAGTACTGTGTCCAGTTCTGGGCACCACAGTTCAAGAAGGACACTGACAAACTGGAACGTGTCCAGAGGAGGGCAACCAAAATGGTCAAAGGCCTGGAAACGATGCCTTATGAGGAACGGCTAAGGGAGCTGGGCATGTTTAGCCTGGAGAAGAGGAGGTTAAGGGGTGATATGATAGCCATGTTCAAATATATAAAAGCATGTCACATAGAGGAGGGAGAAAGGTTGTTTTCTGCTGCTCCAGAGAAGCGGACACAGAGCAATGGATCCAAACTACAAGAAAGAAGATTCCACCTAAACATTAGGAAGAACTTCCTGACAGTAAGAACTGTTTGACAGTGGGATTTGCTGCCAAGGAGTGTGGTGGAGTCTCCTTCTTTGGAGGTCTTTAAGCAGAGGCTTGACAACCATATGTCAGGAGTGCTCTGATGGTGTTTCCTGCTTGGCAGGGGGTTGGACTCGATGGCCCTTGTGGTCTTTTCCAACTCTATGATTCTATGATTCTAGTATCAGTTTCGTGGTGTGTGAGGAACTCATTATTTAGTAAATTTGTACTAGATCTAGTACTAAATGCAAGGTGCATCTGGAAAAAGCTCTGTGTTCATTTACTGACTCATCTGATTTTTCTCCTGAAATATTTACATTGGAGATGTAACAACCCACCTCATCCGCATAGAGGATGATGCCCACTTCTGAGACTTTGTATTCTTTTGACTACAGTGTGTTGCCTCATCCTGAAGTTCCAGTCGCATAATATATAATAAAATGGATAGTAGACATCCATACCTGGTTCTGCTTGCCAAATTAAATGTCTTAGAAGATTTACCATCAATTGAAAGTATACCAGCTGAGTTAGATTACAGTGGTACCTCAGGTTAAGCACTTAATTCGTTCTGGAGGTCCGTTCTTAACCTGAAACTGTTCTTAACCTGAAGCACCACTTTAGCTAATGGGGCCTCCTGCTGCGGTCGCACCGCCAGAGCACGATTTCTGTTCTCATCCTGAAGCAAAGTTCTTAACCTGAAGCAGTATTTCTGGGTTAGCGGAGTCTGTAACCTGAAGCGTATGTAACCTGAAGCGTATGTAATCCGAGGTACCACTGTATAATGTATGCTAAAACATCTTTCTGCCGGAGGCAGAGCAAGAAATAAAAAGCTCGTCGCTGAGACAATGTATTTAGTACCCTAGGTGAGTCAAATTATTTTGGCACCTGACGTAGAACATCCCACAAGTGCCTCCCTTCTCCCGTGAAGTGAAAATACAACAATAATTAAAGAAATAACAACTTGCTGCCTTTTCATGACACTCTAGCTGCCAGAGGCAGCTGCCTTACTCTGCCTAACGGCAAGTCAGGTCGTATCACTCTTCAAATACAGGACAGCTTTTTCAAACTGTTCATTACTGAATGTATAATTTTACTTCTATTAAAGCTGGTTCTTCCTTCACTATGATTATTCAAACTTCTGCTGTTTGTGTGCAGCCTTGAGTTGCCTTGATTATGTTTTGTATAGCTTCGTGACATATGATTACTGCAATAAATATTGTCATTTTCAAGAAGCATATTCATAAGAATTATTTCTTTTTTGTCATCAGAATCACTTAAAAGATAACTACAGAGCAAGATACTGCAACAAACAAGGGTAATTAACTTTTGTTTATTAAACTTCTATTATTCTGAAGCAACCAAAAATGTGGATAGCTTTCCAATAGTTAAGTGTGTCTCATATGTCAGTATTTCATATCAGCCAGGATCAAAAGAACTGTGCTACTAATTCCACACACCTAAGAAATTTGATGATTGAGCTTGTGTTTCTTGAACATATCCCCACTCCTAATGAATAGTAAACCACTTTTCAAATAGAGTTCAATCATTGCATATCCCATCATGAAATCAAATCACTGTTGTTTGACTGCTTTGTATAATGCAGCATTATCAATATGCTGAGAAGGCAATATTTGCAGGTTGGAATAATTTTTGAAGTCACTCATATCATTTGTTTCCCCCCCCTGCCAGTCCAAATAAAGTTCCTGATATACAGCAAGGAGAAAATGTATTGAAATATATACAAGACTGCTTTACATGTAAGTTACCTGTTTTGTGAATCGTTTACAAAATGTATGCAATATTTTTACAAAATTGCAGTATGCAATATGTGAACTGTTCTGAAAAAAAATAGTTTGATCATGATTCCACAAATTGTGGATGGGATTGGTAGTGAACCATTATTTTCGTGTCAGCTATAAAGTTCAATCCCACTACAATAAAGCTTGCCACAGTTTCTGAACCTATCAGATTCTGTAGTCAGAACCACGGGCCAAATCCACAAATTCTTCACATCTTGTTTGTACCAGAACGTATAAATGTGCTGTGTTTTAAAAGCTGTTTTTAAAGGGCTGTTTTAAAGGGCTACAGTAGTTTAAATTCCTGCCCATGTGCCACAAAAGTGAAAAAGAATTCCACATTTCCAAGAACAATAAGATTTATGGTGCCTTAAAGATTGCAGGATGTAGGCAATCTCATAGGCAACTCACTTGGTTCGTTAAAAAATAAATAAATCTTAAATGCTAAATTAAATACAGGTAGTGAACGTTTTGAGTGGGGTTTGTGTTCCTGATCCCCACATGTGTCAGCAGAGTGCATGTAAGCCCACTACACCCCTATTACACCCCTTTCTGGCCACTTCCAGCGTTGGCACGATGCACACATCAATTGGATGTGCCTGAAACGGCTGTTGCCTGTATAACCAAAGGCAAAAGAGGATGTGCTTGTAGTGGTGTAGGAAGACATGAATTGGGAGCCTCTCTGAGCTTTCTAGATCAGTTTCTCTCTGATACTTGTTAAGGTTCTACTACTATTGTTCAGATGTCACAGTAAGCTATGGCTTAGAGAAACATGAATAAGCGTGTTCTCCTGGACTCATATGCTTCCATTCCCCTCTTTCAGCATGGCCAGAAAAATAAATTTGGAAGCTCTTGCTTTTAATTACCCATGATTTATCATGTCATCAACTAATTCATGGTCTGTAAAAAGCTGCTCCCTGCTGCTGTGCTAAGAGCCCAGTCCTGGGGAGAATGAGATGTACCCAAACCCATTAAATCGGGGGGCTTGCTGAGCTCTGTGTAGAATTGTCCCACAAGCTTCATGCCACACAGTCGTATTCCTCATGAGGAATCTTACTCGTTATATTTTCCACTCCTGGCAGGTTGGCAAACACAATTTTGAATCCCTCAAAAATGGCATTTTGACTTAGGATATTTGTGCCCTTTCTAGCTAAAAGAACCAACGAGCGGGTACTACTAGATTTTTCTACTTAACCATCCCCCCCCCCCCCCAATCTCTTTAGCTTGTGCAGAGGAAAATACAGTATGCTCCCCAAGCATATCATGTTGCTCATCCCCTTGCTCAGACTTCAGTCAAACTCTATCTCATGGGAGAAAGGTAAGCTGTTTCTCTTTTTAATATGGTTTTTTTGTGATTGTCCATGTATCCATGTATGTTATGTCATTTAACATATCCAGTCACGTTTGGTCAGCTGAAGTTGATTCGATTGAAAAAGTGACACTTCTGTTATGCTGCTGGTTTAAAATTTTCTTTTTCTTTGCTAACCCGTGTTATTCAGACATGGACATGGTGTTATTGGTGGTTTATTTGATAACATTACCCCCTTCAGCCCATATAAGCTAATTTAAGAGCCCATATGAGCCAATCTGAGGGAAAAGTGATCTGCAGACCAGAGCCACGGCTGCCTTGAAAAGAAAATCCTAGCTGCTGTTCTGCTCTGTTGGATTTGTAACATCTTTAATGGTTGCTAATAAACTGAAGCTGAATTCAGACAAAACTGTGGGTGAACCGTTGACCAAGTGTTGGTATCATGATATTGGTTTCACAATTTTTGACCTGGCAATATATTGCGACTTATGATATGTGTGTGTGCGCTATGCCTGACACAAAAAAGATAAGAAATGTGGCAATAGATGACTCTTTTGGAGTTCCATAACTCAGGAGGTGCTCTTGCTAGTGATCTCTACTACCTCCGTAACTTACCACGTCGGTTAGACTCATGAAAAATTGGGACAGCTCCATGACTACTGCAGGAGCCATGAGCTCCTTGAGCTGTTCACAACAGTGTAGCCTCAACATGGATGTTCACACTGTGTGTGTTTTCTCCTGTATTAAGATTGATATTGTATAAGATAGCCAGCATAGGCAGCCCAAATCTCAGAAACATCATTTTATTTGTGAAGCTTGTTTTTATTGTGTTTATTAACAGTGTATTTTTCTATTATGTTGCCCTTTTGATTGTCAGGAAGAACAGATAGAGCCAGAACCAAATAAGATTAACTATGTGCAGAATGTATTTAATACCAACATCTTACCACCAGAAGAAGAAAATGACAGGATTTCAGGTGGGCAGCATGATTTTTCAACTGGTAGTCATTTGGGTGAGGATATTAAAACATCGGTCTTTTGTACATTAATGCTACCAAAACGTACTGAAGTACCAAAAAAAAATATGAAATTAAACATAGATCATTTCCAGATAATTTGAAAAGTGAACGTAGCAGTTCCGATCTCTACTTTGTTTCCGTTCCCCATGTAAGAAGTGAGGGAAGTGGAAGAGAGGTGAGTTTTATTATAAAAAAATGTAGGGGTAGCACATTTCAGTCCAAAATTTCTGGGGGCAAGGAGGTGGGAGGGGAGCTAAAGAACAGAACTAAATGGAAATGGAGCACATAGAAACCACATGAAATTTTGCTTTTCAAAATGGCATGGGGGCGGCAGGTGGAGGACAGATTGAACAGAATAGCCCACTTGAGTACAAATGTGCAGGTCTGAATTTCCAGTTCACACTAAATACCTTATTCTGTATGTGTGTGGGATTTTGGAAATCCTTCAGCTGTTCATTGTACAGCTTACATAGGGGCCATGTGTGAACTGAGTTACCCCATAACTACAAAATAGCCTTTGGGGTTTCACCTGAAGTCTGAGCATCTATATGAGAAGGTCCAACCTTTCCTGTATAAACCTGGAATCTGTCTGAGGTGATGATCGGGGGGCCTGCCACATTTGGAGGTTAGGTGGCTCGCTGCAAGAGACAGGTCTTCACTTCTGCTTCTTTTTCGGTTTCTATTGATGTTGGCCTATCTGTTTCTAGTCTGAGATTTGTTTTGATATTTCATCTTTGCATTATCTTAAAAATGAAAGATAACATGCCCTCAAGCCATGTTGATAGAAAATCTTTATTGAAATATTCCAAAACTTAATTGGAAAACAACACAAAATGCAGTCGTACTTCGGTTCTCGAACGGCTTAGTCGTCAAACAAAATAGCTCCCGAACGGCGCAAACCCGGAAGTAAGTGTTCCGGTTTGCAAACGTTTTTTGACACAGCTTCTGCTTGAGTTCAGGAAGCTCCTGCAGCCAATTGGAAGCCGCACCTTGGTTTGCAAACGGTTTGGGGAGTTGAATGGACTCCCGGAAGGAATGAAGTTCAAGAACCAAGCTACCACTGTAGCTACTTCTGATTACTTGAGGCATATTTTCCTGAAAAGGAAAGAAAAATGTAACCTGTTCTCAGATGTGGCCAGCTAGGTGCAGCGCCTTTCACCCCAGTGTAACTTCTCTTGATCTAAACAGTAACCCCCTAGTTGTTCCCCCATTGCCTATTTGGCTATTCAAAGTTCCCGCCAACTCTGGCATCCTCTTTCTCATAGTGCAGAGACTTTATACCACCCACCACTCAAAAGATGACAGAGCTCATCTGTCAACAGCATCACCTTGTCCCTTCAGGCCATGCAGAAGCCTCAGTGATGTTTTGAAATAAGATGAACCTTCTGTCCTTCTGAAGCACACCCCTTCAAAAGGCAGTGGGAAGGTGGGAATAATCAGTGGTATACTTTCGGTTAAGTGAGACAATTTTAATCATCATTGCAGCTTTAGCTTTTAAATGTTTCAATATACACTGTTCTGTTGGAGGAGAGCAGGAGAATACAAATCCAATTTAAAAAAAATGTCACAACGAACATCCTTTAAAAATCAATAATGAAAAATGTCTGGGCAGGCAATGTTTGGCTGATAATAGTGTGGAATGAGAATAGTTCTTAGATCGGAAATAGTAACAATTATCACTATTCTGTTTATTCGTTTTGTTCCACCGTTAAAACAGATGTGCCAACGTTAAAAGGTGCTGAAACACCAAGCAGTGAGCATGTGGATTCCATAGATGAGGATGTCCCGGTGATGTTCGGAATACCTGCTTTCCTGAATGAGGACAAAGAGAAATCTCATACGGAAATGTAAGCTCTGATGAAAGTGAAATATTGTGCAGCAATATTTATGTTCCCACTTTACATCACACTGACGAGTAAACAAATGGCCAACTTCTATAGTATAAGTGAAGGCATACATGTTTGGACTGGCTTGGAAGAAGGACTTGGTTTTGCCTGTAATGGTGCACTGGGTTTCAGAGGTTGTTTCAGAGTATTGAGATAAACCTGGAAAACCAAAATATCAACGCGGCTTAATTCACCCCCCAAATTTGGTTGCATCTTTATTTTTATTTATTGGATTTATATCCTACCTTTCCTCCCAAAGGAGCCCAGGGTGGCATGAAGAGGCACCTGATAAAGATTTACAGAGTAGCACAGATGCTAGAGAATCTGAGGAGCATCGTGCAAGGAAAGAAACAAAGGAGCTTTCAGCATGTTTTGCTATCTCTTCCTGTCAAAAGAAAATACCAGAGTCTGCAGCATCATTAGACGCCATGACAAGATCTTCTAAAGAACGGTGAGATAAGTTTTGTACTGGAAGCATAATATCACTGTATTTTAGTTTTGTGTAAGGTGTTTGAGCATTTGTAATTTGAAACATAGGCACCGAATTATGTTGGCTTCCGTCTGTCTCGGGAAACAATGGAGTGTGCCTCTGGGGGTGAAGTTAAATCACTGAGTTAACAGGAGTGAAGAGATGTCCCTGGGGCACAAGCCTGGACATTGTGTATGCTGCCCAAACAACAAGACCTGCCCCCCCGGCCTCGTTAATTTATTTATTTATTGATGGAATCCCTTATATGGGATTTTGTATATAAATTTTCCCTTGGCTCTTTTTGCTGGCCCATGTAGGACCAGCATGGATAGTTGGCCCCGGTAAATATTTGACGTTTTCTGTCCTTATGGCTTTGATCTATGGGTACCACTAAAGCAAGGCTGCATTTTAAGATGCATTTTAAACTGTATTCTAACTTATATTTTAATCAACTGGTTTTTTTTTTGCGTTTTTTGTTGTTGTTTTTTAAATGTTTTTACTGTATTTATATGGCCATCCTGAGCCTGGTCTTGGCCGGGGAGGGTGTGGTATAAATACAGTAAAAATTTATTATTATTATTATTATGCCAAGGAGTAAGACATGAAATGGTCTTTCTGGGAAATCTATAAGCTGTAAGTCTTAACCAGTCAGAAAGCAGATGGAAGGAAGGAGGAAGTGGGAGAGAGGGGAAAATGAATGTTTTGAAATCCCGACGCAAGAGTTCTCGTGGCCGGCATTTTCCTATATATATATATATATATATGCAGAAACTTTTTAAAACGTGAAGCAGATCAGAAGCCAGGGTGCCTGATTTGTGGACCTAAACCTTTTGAAGTTTACTTAGAATAATACAACATGAAACGGTTACTGATTTGGAAAATATCTGGGTGTATTCTCAAAACAGAAGCATCTCTGAGAATAACATTTGGGGTATGTGGGGCTGTTTTGCTTTCTTTCTTGCTGTTGGTGATATGTAAGCAATCAAGCACCTACCTTTCCTTCCCAGAAATACAGCCAGTATAGAGCCAGAAGACGAGTGCGAGTTTGTTATAGAGGAATCCTTTGGATTGAGCTCTACATCCTGGATTTCAACATCCCCAAGGAACAAAAAGCAACAGAAAGTCAACTTAATATCTGCATCGTCTGAAGGGGGGAAAAGAGCTAAGCAGCAGAGTGTCAGAAGACAAAATAAAAGGGCATCAGAGAATCTTGTTACACCAGCGCCAACAAAGCAAAGCAAAGCGAAGTTAATTAACGCTGCTGAAAGAACTGTTAACGGAATGCAGAATGTTTCAAGGACTAATGAAAGAATCGCTGTGGAAGGCGGCCGCTCGCCGCTAACTGTAAATACCATCCAACAAGTAAGAAAGCAAACACTTTCCAAAGGTGAGACATCTGTCGGTATAGGCAATGAGGATTGCCAAGTGTCTGCAAGTGGAAGCCATGCAGGGGACCTTCTGTTTTTACAGGAGCAGGACGACGATTTTTCATTGCAGCCACAGGCCATCGTAAGTACAGCCCAGAAGTCATCCCAGTGTAAGCGATCTGTGAAGCAGAGCTGCTCAAAAGTTAAGCCTTTTGTGGTATCACGTGATGAAGGCTGCCAGGATTCTGCAAGTCCTGTAGAGGTGCACTCAGAACGGATTCATTCTTCAGGCCACGAAGTTTTGAAAGTGCCATCGTCTGCGATACGTAAAGGTGAGCAATTACCTTGCAGTAAAAAACCTATGAAACAAAGACATTCAAAAAGGAAGCCATCGGTTGAAATTCACGAAGATTTTAGGCAAGAATGCACACCTGCAGCTGTGTCCCCACAGAGGCGTCAAAAGTCTATAGACGCTGAGGATCCTGCTCCTATTCGGGAGGGGAAATTATCAAAGCGCAAGCAGTCCCTTACACATACAGCCCAAAGGTTGTCACGCAGCAAATCAGCTAAGAGGCGAAAGCCTAAAAGAACGCTATCTCAAAAAGATTTGGAAACCCCAATGAGTATTGTTAAAAGACCTAGAAGGAAAAATAAGGTGCTGGTTTCAAGTGATAGCTCTGAAAGCGAGCATGGAGGAGAAGAACAGTGTGGTGAAGAGGGTGAAGCCACTGGAGGAAGTAACAGGGTGCCGGTTTCAGAGCCGATCTCAGAAAACGAAAGTTCTGAAGGGGGTGGAAGCCCCTGTGAACCAATAAGCGAACCAAGGAAGACTTTGCCACGGGAATTAAGACCGACGTCCTTAGCAAGTGCTCAAGAAAGTGGAATTGTCTTCTACCAAGAGGATTATTCTGAACAGTAAGTATGTGGCAGAAAAAATATTAAATACTTCTATGGAACGAAAAAACAGCAATACACGTTCCTTGCAGTAAGTGCTTTCATCCATTTATGTTGCATGTTAATTTGACTCTGGGGGTGTATAAATATTAAATCAATACAATGGGCACTTCACTTAGATGTAATTTACTAATCAATCGTGACCTTAGGTGAATGGCCCAAAAATGAAAAAAATAAGTAAATTGGGGGGGGGGGGTGAGGGTGGTGGAACCTGCCACAGAAAGAGCTTTTAAGTCCTTTGCCTCACTTACTGGGTTCTGGGATGGTTGCAGAGCCTTCATGCCTCCTTCCTAGAGGCCAAGAAAAAAAGTGTTACCTTTCTTACCTGGCTTTGGGAAGGTGGTGCAAGGGCTCTGGAAGTGAATCTGGTAAGCATAATGGAGGGCAAGGCCAGCTTCAGACAAGTGAGGGTGGTCACGTAGGGGTTTTTTTTTGGAGGGGGGACAGTCCTGGCTTCAATTTTGCCTTTGGAGGCAGAAGTGTGTTTTAAGTGTGTGGTGTGTATGCAACTGACTTCTCTCTGGCTCCGCCCCTTGTGACTTAAGGTAAAGGTAAAGGGACCCCTGACCATTAGGTCCAGTCGTGACCAACTCTGGGGTTGTGCGGCACTCATCTCGCTTTATTGGCCGAGGGAGCCGGCGTACAGCTTCCGGGTCATGTGGCCAGCATGACTAAGCCGCTTCTGGCGAACCAGAGCAGCGCACGGAAACGCCGTTTACCTTCCCGCCGGAGTGGTACCTATTCATCTACTTGCACTTTTGACGTGCTTTCGAACTGCTAGGTTGGCAGGAGCAGGGACCGAGCAACAGGAGCTCACCCCCTCATTGCGGGGATTCAAACCGCCGACCTTCTGATCGGCAAGTCCTAGGCTCTGTGGTTAACCCACAGCGCCACCCGCGTCCCTTGCCTTTGCTCATAGAGCCCACTATATGTTCTTGCTGCAGTTGATGGCGTGGAGTATAAGGGTTGTGTTTCTTCCTTTGCTCCTAACCTAGAATTTTATAACCATATCCAAATCAGTTTCAGTCCTGCAGTTCATCCTTGATGCCTTAGGCCATGTTTAAGGTTATGAAAAGCAATAGAATTGAACCTAGGGGAAAGTTAAATACAAGAAACCCTTGAGTCCACTCTAATAGTTCTTGATAAGTTAACCATTTCTCGTTGCCTGTCACCTTTTTTCTATGAAACGCTTCTTGTTTCTACATACAGTTTCTTTTAGTATGGTACTTTTAATTTAATTTAAAAGTATGGTACTTTTAAATTGTTCTGATTTTTTTTTTGCTCTCTAAGGATTTTACCATTGTTCTTTTCTTTTAAGTGGCCTTGTTTCTAAAATTAAAACTTCTTCAAAACATCAGACTGCTGTTAACAGGGAGGATTCAACATCAGGTATGGCTTATTGATTGGTCTGGTATGCTCTTTGAGTTCCTTTTGCTGTATATCTGTGTACGAAATTGTAAACAGACATGTATGTATTCTGTGCCAGTAAATGGCGCTTGTGTCCTTCAAGCAATAACTGCTTGTTCCTTGATGAAGCAGTCACAGGCCTAATCCTGAAGAGGCAATTGAACTACCACAGCCCTAACATTGTGTTTCATGTTTGGCTTCGCTTGCTTTGTGCTGGCCTTCATTGTGAGGTAAATGTTAGCCTCTCCTCTGAGCATTCACTACAAAGTTTTCCAACTTCCAGTGTTTTCTTGCAGTCAATGTGACTTGGGCTAAATGTATGCCAAGTCCCAGCTTTTGCGGAGGTTGTGGAAGAACTTTTAATCATGACACCCTCTTTAAAACGATCTATTTTACGATAATCTGGACCTCTTGGACTAAACATGTGCCAAATATCAAGGCTATAACACACTGAAAAGTACTCAAATAGTTTTGGTGCCCCTTTGAATGAGTCGGTCATTGAAACCCAGGGCATCATGTAGAGCAAGTAGGGCTGATCAGGTCCTCTTCAAATGTTATACAAAAATTCCTGTCATTACTGTCTGGGACCAATGGGAGCCGTAACTCAAGGACATATGGAGAGCACCACATTGACTACCCACATGTGGTTGGCACACTGGTTAAAGATGGACCAGAAGATCAGGTAGATCCACAGTTGGTTGGAAAATGAGTCAAACTGCGCTCACCAATGGTTCCTACAGGGCTCTGTTCTGAGCCTGCTACTCTTTAATATTTTCATCAGTAATAAAAGGGTAGAAATTCTACTCCAGTGGATGGCTCAAAGCTGGGAGGTAAAACTGTGTTCTGTTGTGGGTTTTACTGTGTTCTGTTGTGGGTTTGATTATGATTTTATTGTTCTATGGTTCTTTCAGTTAATTTGTGTTACCCCTCTGCTGATTGGAGGGAGAGATGGGATATTAAAAATACGAATTCATTTGTATTTTACCATTTAGATGAATCTGAAGACTTGGAAGAGGAGGAAGGTGTAACTTATTTAAATGCACTGAAGCGCAAAATGAGTAAGATTTCTTTCTTTTAAATGAAGACTGCATCAAATGAACTTTGATCTCTCTGTCTGCAAGATGGCATGTTAAGAAGGCATATTGCCAGTCTTAGAACTGGGGATATATATATATAGAGAGAGAGAGAGAGAGAGCATGCATGCATTTATTCTGAATTGGTGCCAGTGATGGCTGCTGTGGCAGTTCACTTAGTCAAACAGCACGAGGACACTGTCCTAGTGTCCTGTTTCTCACACAGAGGGCTGGGACCCACCAGTGGGCCTTAGACTGCTTTCAGGTTGGCCTCAGTGCCTCATGCCGCCTCACTTTCCTTGGTTGGGCCAACTTCAGTACCAGCAGCTCACTGCATGCTGACTAAAGGTCATCAGGAGACAGAAATGGTGAGAGGTGTCAGTTCTCTGCAGACAAAGGGCCAGAGAAGATGTTTCCACCTGCCACCTACTTCTAGATGGCTCTGCTCTTTTAAAGTTAGGCCCACTTCATCACCGTTAAGGAATAATAATAATAATAATAATTTATTATTTGTACCCCGCCCATCTGGCTGGGTTTCCCCAGCCATTCTGGGCGGCTTCCAACAAAGATGAAAAATACACTAAAATGTCACATATTAAAAACTTCCCTGAACAGGGCTGCCTTCAGATGTCTTCTGAATGTCAGGTAGTTGTTTATCGCTTTGACATCTGATGGGAGGGCGTTCCACAGGGCGGGTGCCACTAGCGAGAAGGCCCTCTGTCTGGTTCCCTGTAACTTGGCCTCTCGCAGTGAGGGAACCGCCAGAAGGCCCTCGGAGCTGGACCTCAGTGTCCGGGCAGAACGATGGGGGAGGAGACGCTCCTTCAGATATACTGGACCGAGGCCGTTTAGGGCTTTAAAGGTCAGCACCAACAATTTGAATTGTGCTCGGAAACGTACTGGGAGCCAATGTAGGTCTTTCAAGAATACATGAGAGGACAGTGCAAATACTGATTGAACTCTGTAAAAATTGGTTAATACAATATGGGGTGGTAGGAACTCTCCCCACAATTGTGTAGTGGCTGTAGTTTTGGACCTTTGAGTGTGCAGATATCATTTAAACTGCTGGTTCATAAAGTTTGCTAGCTGACCTTAACTCTCACAGCCTCTCTAACCTATTGCAAAGTTTAAAGTGGGACTGGAGGCAGATATACTGATCCAAATTCCATGGGTGGGGGGGAGGGAGGAAGAAAAACAAATAATAATTTTCTAACACTGCATTAAACTGCATCTATTATTTTAAGCTGCAGGATTATAAAGTGTGTGGCAGGTCCAAACATTATTTTCATCCTTGTATGTGTGTTCTTATTCCGCTTCTGGGTTTTTATCCAACCTAAATCTGCTTCTCATTACCTGTCTTGTTCATTAGTATTGCCTTCCAACACGCCCAATATTCGCCGGACCAAAAGAATGCGTCTTAAACCATTGGAGTACTGGCGAGGAGAACGTGTGAAATACAAGATGAGACCTTCAGGTGTGAGGTTCTATACAAAGCTCATATATGTTATCTGGTTGTGGCAAATGCAATGCAGCCCTATGTGGTTGTTGGGGAATGCTTTAAAAGTAAAAGTCAGCTCAGTGTAAAAAATAAATATATATTTTGTCATGCATGGCATTGTAATTTCTTTTTATCTCATTTCTATAGCTCTATATATTAGTGGTTTCCCTTGTGTCAGGAAGGGCGGTGGAGAATGTTTTAGCTCTGCCCCCTCTGTTACCTCACCATGCCCATTCTTGTTGCCATGCACATATTGGAAGGCAGACTTATCTGCAGCAGGGAGCCTGCAGGGCTCATGTAGTTTCTCTGTGTTATTTAGGACCCTGGTGATAGAAGCTTTTTAAATGGTGTGGTAGCCTGCAGGTGGCACTGTGATCTAAACCACTGAGCCTTTTGGACTTGCCGATCAGAAGGTCGGCAGTTCGAATCCATGCAACGGGATTCCAGTTCCTGCCAACCTAGCAATTCGAAAGCATACCAGTGCCAGTAGATAAATAGGTATCGCTACGGTGGGAAGGTAAACGCTGTGTCCATGTGCTGTAGCACTCGTCACGGTGTCCCGTTGCACCAGAAGCGGTTTAGTCATGCTTGCCACATGACCCCCTCAGCCTGAAAGCGAGATGAGCGCCGCACCCCATAGTCAAATTTGACTGGACTTAACTGCCCAGAGGTCCTTTACCTTTTAGCCTGCAGGACCACATCAGGCTCCTCGCTGCAGACACTTGCCCTCCAACATTTGGAAGGTGGCAAGGGCACCACTTATTTTATTTCCCCTTTATTGAGTGTTCCTCTCATGTTGCTTGCATTTGAAAACCATGGGGACTTTGAGTGCTTTATAGCATTCTTCAACATGTATACCGGTGCTCTTTAAATATGTTGATCTCTGGCCACTTTTACACTTGCTCTTTTGCCCTGACATATTGGGAGATATCTCTTGAGCAGGCAAATACAAAAAATGCCGCTACAGCTTTCATTTTTGCACAAGAATAAAGTCTCAAGCTGTTTCTTCTCAGCTTGGTAAAGAGAGAGTTAACAGCAGGCATGCAACTCTCACTCCTTAAATAAGCCAGAATTTATGAACATATTTTTAACCCACAAGCATAATTTCAAGATCTCATTTTATTCCAAAGACATCAGAAAGTATACAGCTTAATTAGCAATTTAGGTTTTGGTAACATGTCTGCGTAGTTCCTACAAAGAGTAATAGTTTATATTTGATCTTATTTCTATTATCCGTTGTCAATATTATTTTTACTTTGATGATAGTGTTTTTAATCAAAATTATTGTGAATGTAATAAAAAATTAATGCAGTAGCTAATAAAGCTAACATAAAAGAGAGGCGGTAATGATTAAAAAAATCTGTGCGCCTCCTGCTTCAAGAAGAAAATTCTTATTTGTAGAAGGGAGCTAGAATGGGGAACTAACACATTAAAGTAAAATGGAGTCTGACCACAGGAGTGCCAAATGTGGAATTCTCAGACAGCACTCAGTTTGCCACAAGTAGGAGTCATTTTAAATCCAGAAAACCACCCCATAAACTTATTCTCTTGCCCAATATCAGTTTGAGAGGTATGATCAAGGAATTGTGAAATAGAATCCTGGGAAGAGGCACTTAGTACTGAACTGTGTTTCTTGTAAGACATCCTTACATCTTGTAAGTTGGTCCCTTACCTTTCCCGCCCTGACCTGGCCACAGTGATCCATGCGACGGTCATCTCCAGGCTTGACTACTGTAATTTGCTCTACGCGGGGCTGCCCTTGAAGCTGTCCCAGAAACTCCAGCAGGTACAGAATGTTGCAGCGAGGCTTCTCACGGGGTCTCTGCCATGGGAACATATTCACCCAGTGCTTTTCAAGCTGCACTGGCTCCCGGTGGAGTACAGGGTCAGATTTAAGGTGCTGGTTTTGACCTTTAAATCCCTTCACAGCCTAGGACCCTTGTACCTACGGGACCGCCTCTCCTGGTATGCCCCACGAAGGACCTTAAGGTCCATAAATAGCAACACCCTAGTGGTCCTGGGCCCTAAGGAAGTTAGATTAGCCTCAACCAGAGCCGGGGCCTTTTCAACACTGGCTCCGGTCTGGTGGAACATTCTGTCTCATGAGACCAGGGCCCTGCGGGATCTGATTTCTTTCCACAGGGCCTGTAAGACAGAGTTGTTCCGCCTGGCCTTTGGCTTGGAGCCAATTTGATTCCCTCCCCCTCTTTCTTTTTTCTTTTCCTTCTCCTGCGATGAGGCTACATTTTAATATTTTAATGTTTCAATATTTTAATGTTGTATTTTAATTTTGTTTTTATTATTGCTTGTAAGCCGCTCTGAGCCCGGCCTTGGCTGGGGAGGGTGGGGTATAAATAAAAATTATTATTATTATTATTATTATTATTATTATTATTATTATTATTATCATTATCATCCTAATGGGAGATTGCTTTCTTCATTGGACATGATAAGAACTAATCTGCTAGTGGTTCACAAGTTATTCCATCATCCCTTGATTCACACAAAAATAATCTAAGCTGGTTATGAGAAATGATTCTTAAAATTAATTGTTATTTCAGGTGGCTTTGTAGTTGATGGGGTAATATCACCTGAACAGAGAGAACCCAGGAAACGAAAACCTAAAAGGACAATACCTCTTCTGGAGTTTGGTATGATAATCATTTATATATGTATATGGGGGGCACTGGAAAAAAATCCCCAAGTATCCTTCATTAGATAGCAAAGGTTCAAATACTACTTTTACTATTAACATCTAATTGTATAGTATCCTATGTGCTCAAATGGACGGATGTTGGTCCTGACCTTGCAACAGTCTTTCCTTTTTCTAAAGAAAACTTCCAAAGGCTAAATACTGCACTGGTGTGCTTAATTAGAATATGGATGTAATTTTTACTTTGGCAGATAAAGATATTTATGAAACCTCATCTCTGCTAATAGTTAAGATTAATCAAAGGAGTCTCTATATATGGCCTTAGCTTTCTTGAGCTGACCAGAGCAAAGGCCTTAACAATATTATGAACTTACTTGAGTCAACCTGCGGTAAATTCACAGCCCTTCACTGTCTAAGATCCGCTTTCAGTGACCCACAAATAAGTTTGCCAGTGGCAAGCATATTTCTTAATCATAGGATCTGCCTCAGTCTAAAATATGAGGTTGGTGGGGGCACATCTCTTAACTTTTTGCTGGGCTTTGGCAGAGGTAAACAGCCTCACTGCTTTCAAGTAGCACCTTAAAGACCAACTAAGTCAGTTCTTGGTATGAGCTTTCGTGTGCATGCACACGTCTTCAGATACGCTGAATCTGAAGAATCTGAAGAAGTGTGTATCTGAAGAAGTGTGCATGCACACGAAAGCTCATACCAAGAACTGACTTAGTTGGTCTTTAAGGTGCTACTGGAAGGATTTTTTTTTGTTTTGACTATGGCAGACCAACACGGCTACCTATCTGTAACTTCTTTCAAGTAGTTTCTAAGCTCTGCACAAGTACAGGTATGAACTCCTGATCAGAAAAGGAGCAGTGACTTAGACAAACTGCAGTTAGAGGAAGATTTCATGAGACTTGCAAAGAACACTTACAACCTGCGTGGACTTAATCCTGAAGACTATTTATTCCAAAAGCTCACATCTAGAAGTGTAGTCAAGTTGACTGAATTTTCCAGCCCTGCCTCTTGGGTAACCACTATATGACCTGGGATCCAATTCTGTTTGTACTTCTGTTCTGCAGACGTACCCGACGACTCAACTGTTTCCTTAAAAAGTCTTTCTCAGCCAGCTGTTGTGTTTGATAAAGATACCAATAAAGAGGTTCTTCTAGGTGAGTAATGTGACACAGGTTTAAAGGTATGAATAGCAAGTATATTGAAAACTTGCTCTGTGGCCGTTTCAAGAACCATGATCTGCATATACCCTCCCCCCCCCCTCCCCATGCAGAGCTGCTTGTATCATTCCTTTGCTTTTCATATTTCACTTTTTGAATACAGTGTACTTACCTTAAATATTACAACTCTCGGATTTTGCCATTGACTGCAATGCAAACTTTCAGTGCGCCGCAGAATTTTGCATGATTACCTTTTGATGAAGTAAGCAGGTTTTTGCATACGACTAAGATAGCACATGTTATATTGCAGTGTACATTATCTGACCTTGTCATCTCCCATGAATATTAAGTCATGTATTTATTTTCTGGTTTTGTAACAGACTGTGTGAGCAGGAGTAATTCACATTTGCTTTTCATCAATGATGAGACGGTGTCCATATACAAACAACTGAATACCCCTTTCTTTTCTGCCGGCAAACTGATACTAAAGCCATTAAAAGAAAAGGGATTTCAGTATTCCCACACAGATACACTGGTGAGTATACCAGAAATTGTATATGTTTTTGCATCATGGAATTGTTATGTTCTCACATTTTTCCTGTATATGCTATCTTATTGGCATTTTACCAGTTTTGTTAATATTCCCTCTTGTGAGATGGAGCAACTGTTTTTTCTCAGTTGTCAATCTACATCAGGCATGTCCAAAGTCTCTTTCAGGGGCCTAATTCGGCCTGCTGGTCGGTTCAGTCCGGCTCCTGTGGCAGTTTATTTCCTGGAGCAATTTTTTTTAAAAAAAACCCTCAACAACTTCAGTCCTAAAAAAAGGTTAACAACTTTGGTTGGCCCTTTAGTTGGCCCTCACGGCCCTTCACTTTATCAAATCTGGCCCTCTTTGGAAAAAAGTTTGGACATCACTGATCTACATGACATGTGCATTTCTGTGGTCAAGTATCTCAAGGCTCTGCAGGGCAAAGGATGTGCTGCGACACTTGTATGTATTATGAAATCTTAAATGATTAAACAATCCTATAAGCCCCAAACACCTGCTTACTGAGGAGACTGCCCATTATATTTATGCTGATCCTACTGCAAACACAACAGAATTACATACCTTGGAGGAGGCTGCTTGCCGAATCTCTGCATGAGTCATTGCTTTGGGCTTCCAGTCAGGAGGCATGTTTGATCTAAACAGCCAGTTTCATGGAAAAAAGAATTGGGCTTTTAATGAAATCGGGAAATAATGTGCCTCAGAAGTTTGAGATACCCTGACAAAGGGTATCGATTTCCTGTGTTGATCCACCATCCATTCAGCTGAATGCAGAACGGTGGAATCGTTTTCTTTTAATTGTTATCTAGTCCGAGTGCCCATCACTTTTAAACAGAAAACAGATTGTCACTGGAATTTACAGGCTAGTCACAGTCAACGCGGGTGGCGCTGTGGGTAAAAGCCTCAGCGCCTAGGGCTTGCCGATCGAAAGGTCGGCGGTTCGAATCCCCGTGGCGGGATGCGCTCCCGTTGCTCAGTCCCAGCGCCTGCCAACCTAGCAGTTCAAAAGCACCCCCGGGTGCAAGTAGATAAATAGGGACCGCTTACTGGCGGGAAGGTAAACGGCGTTTCCATGTGCTGCACTGGCTCGCCAGATGCAGCTTCGTCACGCTGGCCACGTGACCCGGAAGTGTCTCCGGACAGCGCTGGCCCCCGGCCTCTTAAGTGAGATGGGCGCACAACCCTAGAGTCTGTCAAGACTGGCCCGCACGGGCAGGGGTACCTTTACCTTTTTTACCACAGTCAACGTTTTACAGTTGAAATCTGAAATGCATTTGCAAAAATTCAATGGCTGACATCTAGTGACGTCTGACTGCTTGTGCAGCAGAAATCCATCTGTGCAATGGGATTTCTGGTTTCTCTTTTTTTGCCCTTCCTGTCCCCCATCTGCCCCCCAAATCTCCAGAGGGTCCCTCAATCCTCTGAAACAGGTATTTGGTTGTGCAGGGCTCTGGGGGCGGGATGCAGAAAAATTAGAAGTCCCATTTTTGAGTGTGTTCTTGCTCATGCTACATTGAATCTTGCACTATGCCTTACATATGATAAAAGATGGAAAAGATTTTTTTTAATTTGTGAAAACTAGAACTCTGCATTTTAGTTTGTTTTTGATGTATCACACAATTACAGAGGAAAAAAACAACTGCAAACAATCAGTCACTTCAGAGTACACCAACAGAACTCTGTCAGTGTATATGTGCCAAAACCATCACAATCTTAAGAAACACAAAAATAATACATTTTAGTTCTAAGATTGCTAGTTCAAGATGTTCTGTTAAGAAGTACATAAGAACACTGCTAAATCAGATGGCTTCCTGTGGTAGACCCCCCCTTTTTTTTAATGCAACAAGGAAAATTATTGGAGCAATCTCCACATGGGGTTGTGGCAGAGATAACTCTGCCCCCTCACCTCTTTCATTAACAAGGCAAAAATGACTGTACATGTTAATGAATCCATCACACTCTTTGCAATGCATGGTGTATTTACTCCTCGCTTTCCCATCGCCATAAGCTTCTGCTGCTGAGTTAATAATTCATTACTTTATGGATTTCCCCTTTGAAGCAAGGGCAGCTTGCTTTTTCGTTAAAAGAAAACGTATTTTCTCTCATAATGCAATGCCAGCAGGTAAAGCTGTACAGAGATTGGATTACCTCCCCAGTGTATTGATTCTGTGCCGAGTAGTGGCGGTGGAAAGGTCTGCCGTAGGAAATTGCTCAGGATATTGGTTCCCTTCAACCACCCATCCACCCCTTCAGGAGAGCCCAGGCATTCACAGCACCAAAAGTATCCAAAACCATTGTTTGGGTGGATAAACTGTTGTGCTTTTAAAAGCTGGATCTACTTGCTTTTAACAGCCTGATGATACTTTATTTATACAAGTTTTAAGATGAAAACTGAAGTAACGTTTTATGGCTTTCATTTCTGAAGGTTTTTCACATTTCTTGCGGAAAGCTCCTTTTGATGCTGTATGACCAGTATTACCGTCTGACTGCCGGAGACTATTTTTTTATCCCGCCGGGTAAGTGTACCGATCATCTGCCAAATGATGAGCGTTTTCGAGAGGGGGAAGGGCTAAGGTGAAGATGAATGCAGAAGGGGGAGAATAAGTGTCTGGAAGGAGATTATCCTGTTTTCTTGAGCAATGGCAAAGGAACCCTCTCCGGCACCCAGGGGAGGACGCCGAGGGGCGGGGCAAATCGCCGAGTGGCGCATATGCAACGTCTATACGGAGTGCGCATGTGCAGCATCCCGTACAGAGTGTGCATGTACAGCAGCCCGTACGGTCACCATGTGAGTGGCAGCCCATATGGATGTTGCGCAAGCGGCGCCCATACTGACTGCGTGCCCCCTCAGCCGCTCTACAGCTGGAGGGAGGTAGGGGCCATCTTGTCACACCTCCCCCCCCCCCGAGTGGCACCTGGGGCGGCCCTCCCCCCACTTCGTATGCCCCTGGTCTGACTGCATGACTAAGGGGCACTTCACGTGTTCCTTTGAAGAAACAAGAGAGGAATCGAGAGTAGTTCGGCATTTCTTCCTGCTATTCCTTCTGTGCTTTCTGCAAAGCATAGAGCAACATTAAGTGTCCCTGCACTGGAAGAATGCACCTTTCCTTTACCTCTTTGCACAACACCTGGAAGGAGACCAGAGGAAGAATCAGCCGTGTTTCGTCTCCTGCTACTTTTGAGAAGCCTCCCCATCATTCCCATTCCGCTGCCTCTGCCTTTTTGGAGGAGAAGTAAGGCAGTCAGCTGTGAAGCATCTAACCTGATGAGAAGACCTTGCTCCCCATATCCCAAGCTGTTGTTTAAACTGGGTTGATGTAGCCCTTTTGATGTAGCCCTTTTGGGAGGCTGTGAGAGCAGCAGGTGTGGGGTTAGCTATTTTTACAATTAATGCTGACACTTTTGCAATTGATTATTTGAATTCAGTATAAAATGTTCTGCACTTGGATACAATGGAGGAAGTGGTACTTAGGAAACATAGTTTTGTATTTTTATGTTGGGAACCACCTTGTGATCTTTGGATGAAGGGTAGTATAGGTAAAGGGACCCCTGACCATTAGGTCCAGTCGTGGCCGACTCTGGGATTGTGGCACTTATCTCGCTTTATTGGCCAAGTACAGCTTCTGGGTCATGTGGCCAGCATGACTAAGCCGCTTCTGGCGAACCAGAGCAGTGCACGGAAACACCATTTACCTTCCCGCCGGAGTGGTACCTATTTATCTACTTGCACTCTGACGTGCTTTCGAACTGCTAGGTTGGCAGGAGCCAGGACCGAGCAACGGGAGCTCACCCCGTCGTGGGGATTCGAACTGCCGACCTTCTGATCGGCAAGCCCTAGGCTCTGTGGTTTAACCCACAGCACCACCCGCATCCCTGAAGGGCAGTATACAGATTTAATAAAGAATAATAGTAATAATAAATTGAGCAAAAAGACTTGTATCCAAAGAACTGTGTGTGGAGCTCTAGTCACATAATAGGTCCCCTCCCCACTCACTCCATTCCCACTGTAGCCCCTAATGTGCCAATCAGAATGAAATGTAATTTGGTAAGGCACAGAGAAGTGTTTGGCAAAAATGGGGGTGCAGGTGGGGGGGATCAAGATCCCTTGTATTTGTACTAGATCTTTTTTAATTTGACCCAAAGACTTCTCCAGTGTCCTTTAAGCTTTGGACAGCACACTGTTAAAGTGGTGATATTTAGGAAGCAGGTCCATTACAATGCATGTCCCACCAATATCCAACTATAAGTGAAATGAAAACCATCTGATTTTTGCATTTATAAAATGGTAGACTTGTCCTATAATGGAATCCCTCTGTTTAATTGTAGGGAACGTGTACAACCTACGTAATCTCTTGAATAAAGAATGTGTTGTCCTCTTCACTCAAATGAAAGGAAGCAGGTAAGAAAAATGTAGAGTTTCCTTGGGTTCTTTAATCTTTTCACGCCCACCCTGAGTCTCCACTGAGGATAAAATGAGGCATGCCCTCCCTTACTATTTTGCTTCTTTAAAGAAAACCCTGGCACTGGGAGACTTATGAAAAGTTAAAGGGATAAAAGGTTTTATTTTAAGAACAAAATTGGTAAAACAAAAGAAGTGTCAGGAGATAGAATTATTTCAAGAAACAGTAAACACACTTACGCATATATATATGCAGGCTTCTAAACAAGAGGGTAAACATGCAGCTTATATTTCCTTCAGTTCTTTAAAGTAAACCTTGAGGTATTAAAGTCAGAGCTTTTAAAACTGTCGCGACATGTTACTGTGTTGGCTGCAGTGTGTATGTGTGTCACATGAACGCTCCCTGTGCTCCTCCTGGGGCTGGAAAGGAGTTAGTTTAACCTGCATGTTGATAGTAAAACAGAATTACCATGTCACGAAATAATGCAAAACTGAATTACTGTGTCACGAAATGATGCATGTCCAAAAAGTGTGTCACCAACTTGAAAAGTTTGGAAAGCTCTGGCTTAAGTCTTAATACTTGGGTTCTGAGGTAAGGCGGTTCTTTTTGTCAGTTTCCCAACCTTCTATAAATCTCACTGCCGAGACCAGGGGAATCACCACATCCCTCTTAAATTATTTTGGGTTTATACTTCTCTCATCTGAAGTTCTGTTCCCTGTTTACCGAACTGAGACCCAAGTAGAGTCTTCCCTCACAGCTCCACTTCTCCTGTCTCAACTTCAGCTACCTATTTCTCACTTGTCTGCATACTCTCAAAATAATAATAATAATAATACATAATTTTATTTATACCCCGCCCTCCCCGGCCAGAGCCGGGCTCAGGGTGGCTAACACCAATAAAATAAAATCACAATAAAAACATTATAGGGGGAAAAGAGAGGGATAAAAAAACCACAATTTAAAATACAGGTTAGAATGCAATTTAAAATGCAGCCTCATTTTAAAATAGCTGATAAATCAACACCATAAAGGGAGGGAAACATAAGGGTCAGACCGAGTCCAAACCAAAGGCCAGGCGGAACAGCTTTGTCTTGCAGGCCCTGCGGAAAGATATAATAATAATATAATAATATCTTTATTGTCATTGCCCCCTCTCGGGGACCACAAAATTACTTGGCTGCTCCATCCACCCAGGTAGGGCACTCCACACAAAATCAAAACAACTATAGAAACACTAATTAAAACAATACAGTATAATACAGCAAGGAAGATTAGATGACTTTCAAAGTCCAGGCTTCCCATTCAGGGCCGAGATCGCTCTGGAGAAGAAGCTGTTCTTGTCTTCATCATCCTTCATCGTCCTGTCAAAAGACACTAATCTCCTTCTCTGGCTGTAGACCTTTCCCCTGGGGTGGATGTTACACACACAGCTCAGGGGCTAAACTTTTGTCTAGCTGAATGCCAGGAGCCTGGTTCTCAGCTGCTTTCTTTCTCTCTCACTGAGTGCTGTCTTTCACCTCCTTCTGCCTAGCTGTCCCCGCAGCTAGTGAGGTTGCAGCCCAGCACTCTGCCAGCTACACCGCTCTGGCAGAAATCCACTGCGCTGTACCACCAGACTCAGGTCTGCCCGAGCTTTCCGTCACAGACACATATGTCACCTTGAGTTCCTCGGAGGAAATTTGAGAAATAAATCAGTATTGCTAGAAACTCATCAAACATGCACCAGCAGGTGGAGCCAATAAGCCGAAAAACTTAAAGCTCCTTCCATTTAGTGGCAGGATCAGAATAACAAAAGCTGCTTGTAGGGCCTTTAGACTCATTCTGCTTGCGTGAATATTAATTGGGGCTGGGTTAATGAGTGGAATGACTGGATGGTGGTAAACCATTCATTTATTTTATTTTTCTGTGCTCTTTCCATGCTTTGACAGGTGCAAAGAGTGGCTTACGGTTAAGCAATCCTGATACAGCAGGATTGCAGTTTACACAGGTTTTACTTGCTCAACCACAGCTTTATGAGGATTGCCCCCAAACAAATAAACAAATAAACAAATAGAAAGGAAGTCCTTGCCTCCCCTTGGGGAAGCCCCCAAAACTCTTGTGCAACTGTCCCAGAGCTTGCCAAGCTGTGAAGGGTTTTCCCACCAGAGGAAGTGCTTTAAAGCTCTCTGCCTTGCTCACTGGGCTCTGGGAGGGTTGCAAGAGATCTCAGACAGCCCCGATCTTGCAAGAGTTCAAGACCGGGGTGGCTCCAGGGCCGTTCTCACTTTGCATGATTTTCCCTTGATGTGCCGCTACTGGGAATTTAGCCCTCGCAAAAGTTGCAACCGCACTGAATCTTGTTCATCAGTTGGCACCAAGCAGACTGGAATAGCTGAGGTTCACTGAACTAAAAAGCAAGAGGGAAACACTTGTTGCTGGTTTTTTTTGCTTTTTTTTTTTTTTTTTTTTGCTGAGAGTTATATTTAAATACAACATGCACGAAAACAGTAGGGAAGAGCATTAGAAATTTGTCAGAAGTCTTTTTTTATTTAAGTGTTTATTTAAGTGTTAATTAGGAAGATTAAGTTTTTTTATGCACATAAATCTGCTTTTTCTTCTTTTATTTTTTCTTAATTTTTTAAATTTAATTTTCTTTTTGTAGTATTGTATATGTGTGTAATTTAAATTAATAAAGATTATTTTAAAAAGAAAAAAGAAAACCGTGGGGAAGAGAGTGTTGGCAAACCGGCATAGGCAAATAAGAGAGGGTTTAGAGTTTTTTAAAAACAGCGGCAACAACAATTCCTTCTGTCTTTTAAATTTTCCTTTAGCAATGAGCAGAGAGGAGGGAAAGGGCCAGCGAAGCTGATTATATAGCTTTTTTTCAGCTGCTTTGTGACCTATAAGGTCTTGCTGGAAAGCAGCTTATAAACTGCAATTAAAATAATAATAATTAATAATAATAAACTACATGTGAACGCACTGAGAAAATGAAAGAGAATGTCTCCATTTTTTTAATACAAGAAAGTGAAACAGTAGTGAATTACTAGTTTGTGTGTCTTCCCCTGGTTTAAATTTAAGAGAATTTCTTACCATCTGTAGCATGTCAACAAAACATTTCCACCCAAATAGTAATTATTGTGTGGCTATATTGACTACAGATGTTCTTTTAGTTAGTAACTTGACATAATGTTATGAATCGCCCCATAGCCAAGTGATTTTGGGGGTTGTGGCATAGTTGGAAAATAAAGCTTTGTGAAAGATTTGTAATTTTATTTCATTTCAGGTCCGAAAATTCATGAAGCCCACCCTTGTATCAACATTTCTTAGAGCAACTTAAAGATCGTCTCATGTGGGGAAGGTGGAACTATCCTAGCTTGCAGCATTCCAGGCTTGCAGGACAACAAAATTAAAGATATTTTTGTAGTTTGAGTTGTATGTTTTTCTAATTATTTATATTGCACAAGTTCCCTTCTGATCTTGTCATTTCTTTGACTGAACTGATAGCTTGGCAGGCTCCTTCGGTGGCTTAACTAAATGTTGCTGCAACTTAAGATGCCATCCTGCACTGAGCAAGTGGCACAGAGCCATGTTGTTATTTGGTGTGCTAAATAGCCTTTGCTGCTGCCTTGCTGGTGTGATGCTGCGGGCAGTACCAGGCACGAAGGCAGAGCTACTCTAAAGACTGCAAAACTTCCATAAAAGGGGCCATTTGTGCCCAGAGTGGGGGTGGGAAGGACTGGCAATGGGTCTGTATAGCAATGCAGGTGTTGGGTCCTGTGTTCTCTCCTTACCCTCCGTTCAGCACCAATCAATGCGCCTCCTTGTCTTTTGTACAGTTTGTATCTTTGTTACATAAATCGCGCGCATTAATAAAACTAATCACCCAGGTGTCGTTTGATATTTCGAAACTTAACATTCTTGAGAAGCATAAAATCCCTTTGTCTCCCCTGTTGTTGGTTTCGCAGATTTAAGTCTAATAATAATAATACAGTGGTACCTCGGGTTAACAGACCTCTTTCCAGAGGTCCGTTCTTAACCTGCAACTGTTCTTAACCTGAAGCACCACTTTAGCTAATGGGGCCTCCTGCTGCTGCCGCGCCGCCAGAGCACGATTTCTGTTCTCATCCTGAAGCAAAGTTCTTAACCTGAAGCACTATTTCTGGGTTAGCGGAGTCTGTAACCTGAAGCGTATGTAACCTGAGGTACAATAATAATAATAATAATAATAATAATAATAATAATAATAATAATAATAATAATTTATTATTTATACCCCGCTCATCTGGGTTTCCCCAGCCACTCTGGGCAGCTTCCAACACAATATTAAAATACAGCAATGCCTCAAATATTAAAAGCTTCCCTAAACAGGGCTGCCTTAAGATGTCATCTAAAAGTCTGGTAGTTGTTGTTCTCTCTGTGGGAGGGCGTTCCACAGGGCGGGTGCCACCACCATGAAGGCCCTCTGCCTGTTCCCTGTAGCTTGGCTTCTCACAGTGAGGGAACTGCCAGAAGGCCCTCAGCGCTGGACGTCAGTGTCCGGGCTGAACGATGGGGGTGGAGACGCTCCTTCAGGTATATAGAATCGAGGCCATTTAGGGCTTTAAAGGTCAGCACCAACACTTTGAATTGTGCTCGGAAACGTCTGGCTATCACATCTGGCTTGGGCTATGCTATTCCACCAACTATATAATGCTTTGTCTAGGGTTCCTAACGTTAAATTCTACCGTCCCAAGTTTCCTGTTAACTTGCTTGTAGGGATAAGTCATTTTTTTAAAAAAAACTGGATAGAAAATCAGGATTTTGAAAAGTTGAGTCTAACATTTGGCCTAATTCCAAAAGCCAAGTGACTCTCGTTATTATTCCAGCTCATCAGAAACCTGTTCTCTGTGACTGAACACTTCATGGCCGAACTTCAATCTGTCTCTCTGTGTGCCTGTTTTGGGTTAGCACAGCAAGTGTGCAAGTGCTTCTTGCATCCTTAGAATCAAAGAATCGTGGAGTTGGAAGGGACCTTGAGGATCATCTAGTCCAAACCCCTGCAATGCAGGAAGATGCAGCTGTCCCAGATGGGGATTGAACCTACAAGCTGGGCCTTCTCATCCCCACACCTGAAGCCAAGCAGGGAGTTGAATCAAGGCCCTTCCTGTCTTTCAATGCAAATTCTATATTAATATTTTTGAAAATGTTTGTTTTAGCATATGCAGCCTACATATGTCACTGCTTTCGGTCAGAAGGAGTAGTTTTTTTAGTCCCTCCAGAATATGGTGTGGATGGTGATTCCCCTACGCCCAGAGCACAAATATGGGTGCTGAATATTGTTTCAGCGTGGAGCCCCCATGCATGTTTGTCTCATGCCCCTTGGATATATGAAAGATTTTTTGTTGTTGTTTTGTTTTGAGCATCCCTGATTCAATGGAATACTGTATTTTATGCTCAATAAGACTCACTTTTTCCCTCCTAAAAAGGGGAAATGTGAGTGCGTCTTATGGAGCGAATGCAGGCTGCACAGCTATCCCAGAAGCCAGAACAGCAAGAGGGATTGCTGCTTTCACTGTGTAGTGATCCCTCTTGCTGTTCTGGCTTCTGAGATTCAGAATATTTTTTTTTTCTTGTTTTCCTCCTCCCAAAACTAGGTGCGTCTTATAGAGCGAAAAATGCGGAAGTTTATTAAATGCTAGACATGTTATGTTTATTTTTTTAAAAAATCATGGGAAGTCCTTGTGTCTGGTCTCCCACAGCTGCTGCTGTAGATGTGCTCCCTTCAATGTCCAGGTTGGTGTTATTTTGACATGGCCCAGCCTTTGCCACACCAATAAGGAATATTGGGCACAAAGTAAGCCCCATGCCGTCCAGAAAAACACTGTTGTAGGGAAGGTATTTTGCCTTTTATAAATTTATATCCCACTCTTCAAAAACATTTTACGAGGGTGCTTAACAGAACATGATGAAAAACTGAAATACAGGGGTACCTCGGGTTAAGTACCGTATTTTTTGCTCTATAAGACGCACCTTTCCCCTCCTAAATAGGGGATGAAGGCTCCCCTTGCCCGGGAGAGGCTGCACGCGGCCATCCCATGAGCCAAGACAATGTGACAAAGGTATTTGAGAGCAGAAGCAGTAAAGGAGTCTAGAAATGTTGTGAAGTGCTGAAAAGCTGAAGAATCATTCAGCATGTTGATCACTGTGACTCATTCTTGAGGATGACTCCTCTGTATAAGTACAGTATCTGCTTGCAGGCAGACTCAGTGTGTGATGGAGCCTGAGCTCTGGGAAGCCTGTGCTCAATGGAGGCTGTTGGTGCATAATGCCTTTGTGTGACTCAGTAACTCTGTGTATGCTCTGAAGCTAGTTTAATCTTCTGTTCACTGTGCTGTTATCTGCAAACAGGTTTATTTTTAACTCAGTAAAGTTTTGAGTCTTTTACTGAAGAAGACTCTGCGTTATTAATTTACGCTGCACGTCAGGTTCTTCAGAGGGTGGCAGGTAGCAGTTGCTCCCAGCCTGGCCTAGATGGACCAAGGATTGAGCTACCCAGGGGCCTTTGTAGGCCATAGCTCAGCGCCTGTGGAAGGCCCCAGGGTCAGTCCTCAGCATCTCCAGGTGAGGCTTGGGAAACTCTGATCCGAACCCCTGGTGAGCTGCTGCCAGCCAGGCCAGAGGAAGACAGTCTGGAGCTCCCGGGACCTGGGATATGGCTCCCGAGGCAGCTGTCTATGCAGCCCAGTGGGTGAGGTCTTCTGCTAGGCAAAGGGCTTTCCTGCATATTCACCTCTGGCGACTGAACACTTCATGGCCGAACTTCAATCTGTCTCTCTGTGTGCCTGTTTTGGGTTAGCACAGCGAGTGTGCAAGTGCTTCTTGCATCCTTAGAATCAAAGAATCGTGGAGTTGGAAGGGACCTTGAGGATCATCTAATCCAAACCCATGCAATGCAGGAAGATGCAGCTGTCCCAGATGGGGATCGAACCTGCAAGCTGGGCCTTCTCATCCACACCTGAAGCCAAGCAGGGAGTTGAATCAAGGCCCTTCCTGGGTGCCCGGAAGATGCTCTGCCACTGAGTTATAGCCCCTCCCAAACAGAAACACAGGAAGGGGATTTAGACCCTAGATTGCTCCGTCTACCTCACAGTGGCTGGGGCAACACAGGCAGATGAATGGAGTACAAATAACTATTATTATTATTATTAGTAGTAGTAGTAGTACAGTGGCACCTTGGGTTAAGGACTTAATTTGTTCTGGAGGTCTGTTCTTCACCTGAAGCCATTCTTAACCTGAGGTGCCACTTTAGCTAATGGGGCCTCCCGCTGCTGCCGCACAGCCACCACGCAATTTCTGTTCTCATCCTGAAGCAAAATTCTTAACCCGAGGTACTATTTCTGGGTTAGCGGAGTCTGTAACCTGAAGCGCCTGTTCTAAAAAGCAGATGTCTTCCCTCCCCAATGATCCTGGGAACTGTAGTTTGTTAGGGGCTCTGGGAACAGCTCCCAGTAGCAGAGATCCGTGGAGTCCTAGGAACTCAGTCATGAGGAGGAACCAGGAAGATGGAGGAGCTCAGATGCCACGTTCTTGAGTTGGGGAGGGATCCCGTGCCTTGGAAATGGAAAACCGTTGGGTGATGAGTGTTCTAGGATTGTGCCTTGCCTTCAAGGGGGACGCCTGGGAGGTGGGGTTTGGTCCTGATGAAGCTCTAATAGAAGACCCAACGGGCTATCCCACATATTGGAGGACAGGAAGGGATTCCCCTCAGATCAGACTGGCTCAGGCATATCTGAGAGGAACTAGCGACAGCTGGATTGGGGACTGGGCGCAGCTGGCAGGACCACAGAACACCAGTCCTAAAGGATCTACGATGGCTCCCAGTACATTTGTGAGCACAATTTCACAGTGTGGGTCCTGTATACCTGAAGAAGGGTTGCCACCTGGTTCTTTAAAAACAGAGTTTTAAAATTCCATCCTTGACAAACTTAAAAGGATAGGAATCAGGCTGCAAAACCTTCTTTTGAGCAAGTCCAGCCATGAAGCTAGCTCCCTTCCTTCCCTTTGCCCCACTTAAGAAAGAATCAGGCATCAACAACATGGGAACTTTAAAAACAAGCTTTATTTACTTTATAATCATGCATCAGTTCACATCAATAGTGGCATTAAAAACTGTGCAGGCAAAATAGTGTTATACATTTGCTGGAGACCCCCCCCCCCCGAAACCCCAGAAATACGCAAAAGGTAGAATTTTGATAAATTGGGATATCAATGAAAGTACAGGCTGCACAACTGTGCCAGGCAAGGAATTCCTGGGCTGACTTTTGCAAACCAGGCTGGGGGGTCTAGCAAAGAGCAAATCTGTTAACACACCCGAGATCGCTGGGCACACGACTCAAGGGGAAGTGGGAATGAGCCCTAAAGGTATGGTGGGTACACAGCCTATAGTTTCA
This sequence comes from Podarcis gaigeae, assembly GCF_964106915.1. NCBI lineage: Eukaryota > Metazoa > Chordata > Lepidosauria > Squamata > Lacertidae > Podarcis > Podarcis gaigeae. Next base: position 48,543,914 of record NC_139689.1, read on the forward strand.
AGGGAAAGGTCTCTAGTGGGCTTTGGCTCACATACTGTATCCTGCTTCCCCCACAGGGCCAGGCTCCAGGGATGAGGCCCCAGCTCCAGCTCCCGGGATGAAGGGCGAGAGAACATTCCAGCGGTTCCCGGCTGACGTCCCTCGCACCTCTTCCCCACTGCCCCTTCTCCATACGGGCATGGCTCCTTCCCGGCCCTGTTTGGCGCAGAAGCAGCACCCAAAGTTTCCTCCCATTGAAACAGTTTCTTGAGTACGGAGGCCAAGTGGGGAGAGCTGCAAAGATCAGCTAAGTGGAAATGCCCCCTTCCCAGGTCCCCCCCCTCCTGCCCCAGACTGGGGCTAGCGTGGCTGGGAGCTAGGAGCCTGCTGATGTCTCTGTTTTCTTTGCAGGGAGGGAGCCTTTCCCCAATATATACTTTGTTCTGGTCAAATCCCTGGAGAGATGTGACAACCCGCAGGTACTGGGACAGAGGGAACAAAGGGGTCCTTCCATCGTTTTTGGCCCCTCACAGCCCATTCTCATGTGATGTCCCTCTTCCTCCACAGGGCCACACCTCCAGGGATGAGGCTCCAGCTCCGGCTCCCGGGATGAAGAACCGGACGACATCCCAGCGGTTCCCGGCTGTCATCCCTTGCGGCGCGTTCCCACTGCCCCTTCTCCGTGCGGGCATGGCTCCTTCCCGGCCCGGTTTGGCTCCCTGGGTTGCCTTGTCCACAGATGTTGATAGCTTGGCAGGTCCTCAGCTGTGATCCCCAGATGATATTTTCTGGTGTGAATTACTGGTTGGTTACTTCCTATGTTTTTATTTTCCTTTCTGTCTCTCACACTGTTTTCTTTGCAGTGGGGGAGCCTTTCCCCAACACGTATTTTGTTCTGGCCAAATCTCTGGAGAGACGTGGCGAACATCAGGTACGAGGGCAGAGGGAATGAAGGGATCCTTGTGAAACATTTTTTGGGAGTCCCACCTGTGGCTTCCATTCTCATATGATGCCCTTCTTCCTCCACAGGGCCACGCCTTCAGGGATGAGGCTCCAGCTCCGGCTCCCGGAATGAAGAACCGAGCAACATCCCGGCGGTTCCCGGCTGTCGTCCCTCGCGGCGCGTCCCCACTGCCCCTCCTCTGTACGGGCATGGCTCCATCCCGGCCCGGTTTGGCACAGAAGCAGCAGCCAAAGTTTCCTCCCATTAAAACAGCTTCTCAGGTGAGGGAGGAGACTTTGGCTGTTGCTTCTGTGCTAGGCCGGTCGGACGCCCGTACGGTGGAGAGGTGGGGAGCCCTTCTAAGACCAGGTAGGAGGAAATGCCCCTTCCCAGGTCCCCCACCCTCCTGCCCCAAACTGGGGTTAGCGTGGCTGGGAGCCAGGCACCTGCTGATGTCTTTGTTTCCTTTGCAGCGAGGGAGAAGTTCAGCCGTGGAACCATCGCATTCCGGGAGGGACTGGAGCCCAGACGACGGCCTCTCGCCCCTGAGGTCATGGGACAGGGGGGAGGAGGGGGGCCTTAGGAAACACACAAGGAGGGCCTGCGGGATCAGGCCAAGGGCCCGCCTGGTCCAGCCTCCTCTTCTCCCAGGGGCCACCAGTGGAAAAGTCACAAAAAGTGGCGGAGGTAGGGGCTCTGGCACCTGGAGAGAGGGGGGCGTGGCACGTGACATTTCCTGCATCCAAGCTGCCTTTTGTTGGGGTGCAGAGGGCAAGACACTCCGCTTAGGTCTGCTCCACCTTTTTGTGGGGGGTCTTTATGCTTGGAAATCCAAAACTCAGCAGGGGCCCTCTGAGCCTGTGCAAAGGGCATGTCCTTCGCCCACAAGCCACCTAAAGGACTGTCTTTCTGCATAGAACCCTGCCTAAGCGTGATTCTCCTGACTGGTGCACTGGCTAACCATGATTTTATTGCTTTATCTGATCTATGCTTTGCCGCTCGCGATTTGTGGGTTTGGGGGTTGGGGAAGGGGTGCCGAAATGTCACCCCTGTTCAGGAGGGCACCCTGGGCAGCCTGCCCCTCTGCTCGCCTTCGGTACCCCGCTGGCTACAAACAGGATTCGAGCCCAAGAGCCCTCTGCCCACCTGGGACTTCCTGCAACAGCTTTTTGAAGCACCGTCTCTTGCATTCGGTCTGTGACAGACCATTCACATGTTCAGGGATTCTTCCCTCGAAGGAGCGTGTGGCATCCAGGTCTCCCCTGCCTCAAAGGTTCCTTCTTTCTTGCAGGATCTCGCTTGTGCACCACTGTGGCTGCTGCTGAAGGTCCCCCACAAATAATACAGGGCCAGGCCTCCAGGGATGAGGCTCCAGCTCCAGCTCCCGGGATGAAGAACCAGACAACATCCGAGCGGTTCCTGACTAACATCCCTCGCACCTCTTCCCCACTGCCCCTCCTCCGTACGGGCATGGCTCCATCCCGGCCCGGTTTGGCACAGAAGCAGCAGCCAAAGTTTCCTCCCATTGAAACAGTTTCTTGAGTTATTTCTGAGAGGGAGGAGACTTTGGCTGCTGCTTCTGTGCTAGGCCAGCCTGGACAAAACCAAGATGCCCGTATGGAGGCCAAGTGGGAGGAGCTTATAAGATCAGGTAGGAGGAAATGCCCCTCCAAAGGCTATCCTGAAGTATTTCCATCACGACTAGTAGCCTTTGACCACCCTCTCCTCCATTCAGTCGCCTCATCCTCTTTTAAAGCCATGCAGCCAGAGATGCTCTTTTGGTGCCTCTCATGGCCTGTGACAGCCTATTCACAAGTCCAGAGATTCTTCCCTCAAAGCAGCCCTTAGTGTCGATTTCTCTCCTGCTTCAAAGATGCCTTCTTTCTTCCAGGATCCTCTCTCTGCACCACTGTGTCTGCTGCCAAAGCCTCCCATAAAATGAACAGGAAAGAGGAAGGAAAGATTTGCATGGGGCTGGGAGAACACCCTCCAAGTCCAGTGTCAACAGAGAATGGGAGAAGAACCTTCCCGCATGAGAGCAGAAAGGAGATGCTCTTGTCTTGAAGTTGGTGGGCAAAGCTTTCTTGGGGAGCAATGTCAGGGCAGGGGCATTGGGCATCCATTCCCCACGCCTGCCAGGAGGATGCCAAGTCTTTCTTCCTCCACAGGGCTGTGCTTCAAGAGAATGGTCTCCATCTCCAGCAGACAAGGCCCCCAATTTCTATCATCTTCTTTTTTTGCGATCACACGTAGCCAAGTAAGATTGTCCTCCATGAACACAATCTTAACAGTGAGTCCATAATGGCCAATTCTGGGTCCACACGTCCTTCCACAGTTCCCTGGCGGGAGTCATTCATGGTGAGGATTTTCCGAGCATGCCTTCCTCTTAGCTCGTTTCTCTCTTTCGTCCTGAGTTTGAGTGTCTTCAAAGTCCATGACACCTTCGGTAAAGGCTGTTCTCCAATTGAAGCGCTCGCAAGCCAGCTTTTCCCAATTGTTTCTACTACATTTCTTTTAGATTTGCCTTGAGAAGTCTTTAAACCTCTTTCACTGACCACCAGCATTACATTCTTAAGTTGCTTGGCAAGATGATAATCAGGTATAGCCCAGGTCTATAAAGCAGCTTCCCATGTAACTGGAGGGGGTGGTGTGAGGCATCTGGGCATTAGGAATACAAGCCAAGCCTTAGCTCTGTGGCCCCCCTAAATAGGGGAAATTCTGTTCCTGGGCAGCTGGCAGAGCCCCTCTTCTCTTGTCAGGGAATGGCCACACACCCCAGGCGATGGCGACTGGACTATTGATCCTAAGCTGAATAGCTGACCTGCCCAGCTTCAGGTCCCTCATTAAATGCCCCCTTCGAGAACCCTCCGCTCTCAACTGACTCTCAACTGCCTCCCCTCCAACATTCAAACTCCCTTTCAAAGCCTCCTCCAATCTTCTCTCTCCCCCAGAATTCCACTCCTTCTCTTCCCCCCTCCCTCCCTGCTTGACTTTCCCTTGGGAATTCTAATAGCACCTCTATTACACATTTTTAAACATAGATTTTGGGGGGATACCCACTAAACCCTGGAAATTGATAGATGGTAGGATTGGGGATTATTTGGGTTTCGAAGGGAGAAATACAAGTTGCAAGGGCCATTAAGAAACAATTCAGGGCCCCTGAGGGACTAACTGGAAATGCAAGAGAAATCTTTCTCCCTTGCCCTGCGGTGTGAACAGAGATGGGGGATCTGGAAGGGGGCCGGGATAATAAGTGGGTGTGAGGTGGCAGGAAAAGAGAGGCTTTGAGCAAGGGGTGAGGGAATGAGGAGGAGGAGGAGGAGGAGGGAGTCTGGAATCCAACTTTTGAAGGCTGGCTGCCCTGCTGTGAAGGACAGGTCCCTCTGGAAATGACTCTACTCTTTCTTAAAGCCACAACAGTCTCCGCCATGTCTCAGTTCTCCAAAGGGGAGAGCCTGGAACCCCTCGGGCTGTTGCCCCCACTGCCCACTAGGCAGAGAGGGGGGAGACACCCGACGTTTGGAGCAATATTTTATACGTCCTGCTCTGTCAGTTCATCCTATTAGAAGCACTTAATCTTCCCTCTGCTGCTTCCTAGGAAATCGGGGGAAGAGAGCTGCCGGTTCTCCTCCCTGTTCTAAAAAGCAGGTGTCTTTCCCCAAATGATTCTGGGAATTGTAGTTTGTCGGGGGTTCTGGGAATTGTAGTTCTGTGAGAGGGAAGCTACAATGACCAGGATCATTTGGGGGACGTCATGTGCTTTAAATCAGTGTTTCCCAACCTTGTGCCTCCAGATGTTTTTGGCCTACAACTCCCATCATCCCTGACCACTGGTCTTGCTAGCTAGGGATGATGGGAGTTGTAGGCCAAAAACATCTGGAGGCACAAGGTTGGGAAACACTGCTTTAAATGCTCATTGGATGCACTTTGAATTATAGGATCACAGAATTGCAGAGTTGGGAGGGACCCCCGAGGGTCATCTAGACCAACCCCCTGCAATGCAGGAATCTCGGCTAAAGCATCCATGGCTGATGGCCTTCCAACCTCTGCTCAAAAACCTCCAAGTACCGGAATTTCCTTTCTTGTAACTTGAATCCATGGCTTTAGGTCCTGAGGGCCTCTGGAGCAGGAGAAAACAAGCTTCCTCCCTCCTCGCTGTGACGGCCTTTGAGATATTGAGAGGGCTGCATGGCGTGACTCTCATATCCATGTCCTGAGGGACAGAGAGCAAAATGTTTCTCTGTCCCCTTTCTCCAGCCCAGGCAGAATTGCAAGGGGTCAGTGCATCTGGCTGGTAAGAAGAGGGTCAGCGTTTGGAGCCCAGCCAGGGCTGGCTGTGGGCAGGATCCTGGCATTGTCTGGGGTTGGACTAGATGACCTTTGGTAGCCCTCCCAACTCAACCAAACTATGATTCATAGAATCAGAATCATAGAATCCTAGAGTTGGAAGAGACCACAAGGGCCATCGAGTCCAACCCCCTGCCAAGCAGGAAACACCATCAGAGCACTCCTGACATATGGTTGTCAAGCCTCTGCTTAAAGACCTCCAAAGAAGGAGACTCCACCACACTCCTTGGCAGCAAATTCCACTGTCAAACAGCTCTTACTGTCAGGAAGTTCTTCCTAATGTTTAGGTGGAATCTTCTTTCTTGTAGTTTGGAGCCATTGCTCCGTGTCCGCTTTTCTGGAGCAGCAGAAAACAACCTTTCTCCCTCCTCTATGTGACATCCTTTTATATATTTGAACATGGCTATCATATCACCCCTTAACCTCCTCTTCTCCAGGCTAAACATGCCCAGCTCCCTTAGCCGTTCCTCATAAGGCATCGTTTCCAGGCCTTTGACCATTTTGGTTGCCCTCCTCTGGACACGTTCCAGTTTGTCAGTGTCCTTCTTGAACTGTGGTGCCCAGAACTGGACACAGTACTCCAGGTGAGCTCTGACCAGAGCAGAATACAGCGGCACTATTACTTCCCTTGATCTAGATGCTATACTCCTATTGATGCAGCCCAGAATTGCATTGGCTTTTTTAGCTGCCACATCACACTGTTGGCTCATGTCAAGTTTGTGGTCAACCAAGACTCCTAGATCCTTTTCACATGTACTCCTCTATGATTCCATCAAGCAGCTAAAGGAAGGGGCGGGGGAGCAAGATGCAGAACCAGGGGAGGCACAACCACACACCCCAACTGCACCCTCTGGCCTGACCCACGGTGGCCTCATCCCAGAAGCAACTCTGAAGGTAGGAGGAACTCTGAAGCCCAGAGGAGATGAGTGGCACGTTGCTGTTTTTGTTTAGTCATTTAGTCGTGTCCGACTCTTCGTGACCCCACGGACCGGAGCATACCAGGCACTCCTGTCTTCCACTGCCTCCCGCAGTTTGGTCAAATTATTATTATTATTATTATTATTATTATTATTATTATTATTAGTGTCACCCATCACTGGTGCATGTGACTTGGCTCCCTGGCTTAACTTGTCCACAGATGTTGACAGCTTGGCAGGTCCTCAGCTGTGGTCCCCAGATTATATTTTCTGTTGTGAATATCTGGTTGGTTACAGGGTTGAAAAATATGTGAGGATACCCAGAGCTTACAGGGTTAACAGCTCAAGGGAAATGACATCCTGTCACTGGGGGTGTGTGTTCGGATACAGGTATTGTGCTTTGTTACTTGAACACTTTTACTTTCAGTTTTGGCTGCGGGAGACGTATCATGCCTGTGCTTTCTCCTGGCTAACTTGTTGCTTTGCTGCTGTACAATAAATCTTTGTAGGATAGAAAAAGCTGTTGTACGAGAGTTTCACTGCATGGCTGAGATTCCTTCCACACAGGCACACCGCTGCTCAAGATACTCTGCTGTAGCTGGGAGAAGCAGATTGGTGCAGTGGAAGTGGACTGGACGCCACAGCACTGCCGCAGTTCGCAGCCTTGACGGACGCTCACCGGAACACAATATGGCCTTTCCATGCCTCTATTCTCCTAACTCTAAGGCTCTGTACACATCACACCTTGAAGTCACGGGGTAATTCCATTAAATGTCAACCTACAGACTCATCATTCCTAAACATGTTGCAGATCATTTTAAGGAGAATTTCCCAAACTTTCAGGATCTTGTCACTGTGTTGGATGGGTTTTAACAGGAAGGAAAGAATATTAGCCCCTCCCTTAAAATTCCCCAGGCACTCACACCTGTTCCATTTTACCGTATGTTTCAGCAGCGATATTGTGAAAGCCAGTTTTTGTAAGATTGGGGATTTAAGCCGCACTTTAACTTTTCACGGTCAGAATTTTTTTTGGGGGGGCGAAGTGAGGCTTATATTCAGGCCAATACGGTATGTGCCACTCAAACTCAATAGGCGTATCATTAAGCCACAGCAACTTAAGACCAGAGTCCAAGTCATTTGAAGGACAGGCAATGGGCTGCTATCATAAGGGGGGAAATATACTAGTTGAGTATAAGTGGAAATGAAATGCTTGTGTTCCTACAGGGAGCCAATTTGCCCCACATCAGAGAACACCTGAGTGCACTCAGCTCACTCTCTGCCACACCCAGTGGCATCGCAACGGGGGGTGGGGTGGGGTGCCCTGGGTGCCATGTTGGGTGTGTGTGACAATAAGGCACACTGCAGGGGTTCGCGGCGGCGTGAGCCACCATTGTGCTGGTGCAGCCTCATGTGGAAGATCCCCTGCGAGCAGAGGATACCGGCGCCAGCGGAAAACCATTATGTACAGTGCATGTGCAGCGTCGCATGCATGCACTGTATGTAACGCCACTGCACATGCACTCTACATAGCGGTTTGCCGCCGGCACCCTATGGATGGCGGTGGGATCCCTCTGTCGCTGCTACAGCCACATGTAGATTATCCTCTGTTCACGGCTGGGATCGTGGCACCGTCCATATGGCGCTGGAGCCACGCCACCAGCAAACCGCTATGTACAGTGCATGTGCGGCGTTGCTACATATGGCACATGCATCGTACGTAGCGACACCCCGCCCCGGGTGTCACAATGCCTTCGTTCGCCCCTGGCCACTCCCCTTCCCTCCCTGTTCATTCTGAATTTCTCTGCAGCTTCTCCCTCTCAGTGCCCCCCCTTCTGCCCCAGGGATCCATCTCAGCTAGAAAGGGGGCAGGGAATGAGTCTGTTTCTCTGGTCTCTGACAGATTCCCCCATTAAGAACATTCTGGACTATTTTCTCTTCCCTAGCTCAATTAAGATGCCATCAACTGGCGATTAACATTATTTTGCCTGACAAAGGCTAGCATTTGCAGCAATACATTACCAAGCCATGTTCAGACATTCCTTTTGCTAGGGAAATTGCTTGTTAATAGTCCTTGATGGTCACTGGATGCCTTCCCGCCCCCCCCCCCCGCCCCCCAGGATGAGCTAATTTTTAAGAACTGGTTTCTTGACACAGAGATTTCTCTTGCATGTTTGAGTGAAGAGAGCAGATAAGTAAGAGATAGCAAGGTCCGTATAGTTCAAGCTATGGTTTTCCCAGTAGTGATGTATGGAAGTGAGAGCTGGACCGTAAAGAAAGCTGGTCGCCAAAGAATTGACGCTTTTGAATTATGGTCCTGGAAGAGACTCTTGAGAGTCCCATGGACTGCAAGAAGATCAAACCTATCCATTCTGAAGGAAATCAGCCCTGAGTGCTTTAACTATATAGCTTTAACTATACAGACCTTGCTCTAGGTACAGATGTCCAACTGGCCTCCGTTAGGAGTCACAGAATTATAAAGAGTTGGAAGGGACATTCAGGGTCATCTAGTCCAACCCCCCTGCAATGCAGGAAGATGTAGCTGTCTCATATGGGGATCGAACCTGCAACCTTGGCATTATCAGCCCTGAGTGCTCACTGGACGGACAGATCCCGAAGCTGTGGCTCCAATACTTTGGCCACCTCGTGAGAAGAGAAGACTCCCTGGAAAAGACCCCGATGTTGGGAAAGATGGAGGGCACAAGGAGAAGGGGACGACAGAGGACGAGATGGATGGATGGTCTCGAAGCTACCAGCATGAGTTTTACCAAACTGCGGGAGGCAGTGGAAGACAGGAGTGCCTGGCGTGCTCTGGTCCAGGGGGTCACGAAGAGCCAGACACGACTAAATGACTGAACAACAACAACTGTAAAGTGTGCACACCTAAACTTTTGACTTAAACTCACCTCCAAAGTTTTGTAAAATCTCCTATTACCCAGCATTCACAAACGAAACACAGTTAAAATTGTGGTTGCACACACAGCGGTTGTTGCAGATTCCCGTTTTGGAGGGCAAACATTTCCAGAAATTATATTCAGCATTATTCATATATGACAGGAATTAACACTTTTGGGTGGTGTAGCTTAGGGGACTATCTCCTTGCTGAAACGCAAAGGGCGTTCTGTCATCTCTTAAAGATGGGCACTTGTTCAGACATAGAATCATAGAATTGTACAGTTCGAAGGGACGCTGAGGGATATCTAGTCCAACCCACTGCGATGCAGGAATCTCAACTAAAGCAGCCATGGCAGATGGCCATCAGATTATTCCCCCGATCCCCTGACTTTGTTTTAATTTCTCTTTAAACTCTTTGAATTGTTGGGATGTTTTAATAGACTTGATTTATTGCTCATTTAAATTGTGTGTGTGTGTTTCACTTAAATTGGTTTTGTGTATGTGTGTGTTGTATTATATGCACATTTTGTAATTGGTTTTACACTTGTAAACCGCTTATAAAGCCACCTTGGCAATTAAACGGTATATGAATTAATAAATAATAGTCTTTAAGATGCCACAAGACTCTTGGCCTTGTTGAAATATAGACTGTCACAGCTAACTTTCAGGAAAGATTATCTGGAATTTACCTTGCTGTATTTGAAATGCAATTCAACTTTTGGAAACATACCGCTAGAGGTCAGTACAATGTCAGAGAACAGGTTTCCCACTCGCTCACCGAATGTAGTGTCCTTTTCCTTTTTCCCTTTTCCCCCTACATATTTTAATTCAGGTGTTCAATTTCCACCTCAGCATGGGGAGGGGTGAGTTCTTTCTCATAGAAGTGGTGCTCACAACCCAGTGAAGTGGAATTAAATTGCCTATTCTCCCTTTTCAGTTTTTGTAGAATGAATATATATATATATAATTCAGAATCAGCTGAAGTAAAATGAAGTGTCCTCCCTCATTTTCACAACCTGCTGCAATGGATTGTGGGCCACAAATAAGTCTGCATATTCTATGCATATTAAAGGCAGGGGTTTTTTTTTTTAGGTTAGCAGAAACGAGCGAGGATACACTATACATGTTTAAGAGAGCAGGCTGATTCTAGTCTTGCGTGCAGCTGTTCATTCCTTCAGATACAGTGGCCTTATTTTTGCAAACAAACATTTGAAGAGGCTGCCAGATCTTGATTGATTTCATTTGCTTTTATTGATTCTACATTTATTGATCTTTGTCTTTAATTTCGGCTCCACCACCCTAATCCACTCACATCTCATGCTCTCTTAAACGAACCTGCTCAGTCTCCTTTGCTGCCCTTTATGCCTGGAATGGTCAACTGTTAGTTGAATAGGATCCAAAATGCAGCAGTCTGTTTGGTCCTAGAACAATAGGATCCAGAATGCAGCAGTCTTCTTCTTGCAGGCCTTGGGACTTGCCAGAGTCTCCTCCAGCACCATAATTCAAAAGCATCAATTCTTCGGCGATCAGCTTTCTTTATCGTCCAGCTTTCACTTCCATACATCACTACTGGGAAAACCATAAAGGTAAAGGTAAAGGTACCCCTGCCCGTACGGGCCAGTCTTGCCAGACTCTGGGGTTGTGCACCCATCTCACTCAAGAGGCCAGGGGCCAGCGCTGTCCGGAGACACTTCCGGGTCACGTGGCCAGCATGACATCGCTGCTCTGGCGAGCCAGAGCCGCACACGGAAACGCCGTTTACCTTCCCGCTGGTAAGCGGTCCCTATTTATCTACTTGCACCCGGAGGTGCTTTCGAACTGCTAGGTTGGCAGGCGCTGGGACTGAGCAGCGGGAGCGCACCCCGCCGCAGGGATTCGAACCGCCGACCTTTCGATCGGCAAGTCCTAGGCGCTGAGGCTTTAACCCACAGCGCCACCTGCGTCCCCCGGGAAAACCATAGCTTTTACTATATGGACCTTTGTTGGCAAGGTGATGTCATGAAGGGGTATCGACTGATAAGACTATGCAAATGATAGCTGTAAAGAAGAAGAGGTACTGCCTGGGACACACAGTGGTACCTCAGGTTATAAACGCTTCAGGTTACAGACTCCGCTAACCCAGAAATAGTACCTCGGGTTTAGAACTTTGCTTCAGGATGAGAACAGAAATCAGGTGGTGGTGGCGTGGTGGCAGCAGGAGGTCCCATTAGCTGAAGTGGTGCTTCAGGTTAAGAACAGTTTCAGGTTAAGAACGGACCTCCAGAACGAATTAAGTTCTTAACCCAAGGTACCACTGTATAGGCGATACTCTGTAAAATGATCCCCATTTTCATATAGGACACATTCAGTCGTCCTTTATATTTCTAATTTAGTTTTCAGACTGCTGTTGCTTAAGCGGCGAAAAGTGCCCAAGAGAGAGGACTCATCAGATCTGAATTTTGCAGAAGTACCAAAATAAAATATAACCTTTAGGGGGAAAAACCCTCAAGGGAAGGGAACCTTCACCCCCCACACAAAAACAACAACAAAAAACGGCCCCATGAAGGTTGAGAGTGCTCAGTGCCCATGGAATTCAGACTGATGGTTGAGAGAGCGGTGGAAACAAGGGATAAGAGATATACTGTATAGATATATTCAAACCAGTTTGATGTCCATATCATGATATCAGTTTCATATTTTTTGACCTGGCAATATATCGCAAATCATGATGTGTGTTAGGGCTGAGCGATATATCACCCCAAACCAGTTTGAAGTCCGTATCATGGTATTGGTTTCATAATTTTTGGCCTGGCAATATATCATGAATCATGTCATATGTGTGTGTGTGTGTTTGTGTGGAAGCTAAACCCTGTCAAATTACAGATAGATGCAGGCATTTCTGTGCTAGGCTCCTTTAAAATGCCCCACCCTTTGCTGAATTAGATGAAATCCACAGGCCCCTTCTGAGAGGAGGAATCTTGCCAAATGTCCAAGGGATAGCTGCCATGGCTTTCCTGCAAGAGCAGCTTTTACAGTTTTGAGGTGGTTAATAAAGGTTGATCTTCCCATGTGTTTTGTGGGCAATTTGTAAGAGAATAGCATAGATCACAGAAGTAGCAGTCATTCCTGGTTCTGATGGGTGAGCCTGCATGAGCTATACTTTCTCATTGATAAGCAAAAGGGTTAGATTGGAAGGGGCATCTCAGCAGGTAGGAAGTATAGTGGTACCTTGGGTTACATACGCTTCAGGTTGCTTACAAACATACCTAACCTGAGGTACCACTGTATTTCCTTTCAGGTTGTGTGGAAAAACTGAAACTAAGCCACTCGCAGCTCTCTGCCCCTACCTGGCTCACTCACTCTCTCTCACTGCAGTGCTGGCTGTGCGAATCCGATCCGAGCCGCCAGGTCGCCGCCCACTTTGGAGGGGGTGGGTGCCAGGCGTGCGGTGCAGAGAGAGAGCGAGGGACTATCTGGGGGAGGGACAGTGCAGCGGCCGCCCAGCGCAGCGCTGAGTGTGGGAGAGAACCACACCAGACCAGCCCAGGCAGCAGCAAGAAGAAGCTGGCAGCGGCGGCAGGTTAGGGGTTAGGGGGTGCAAATTACTTGCCTTGCCCCGGGTGCTGACAACCCACGCTACGCCACTGCTGTAAAACACAAGTTTCATTGATCTCAGGCTTTGGCTGCTGCCTTATCAACTCACAACTTGATAAAGTCACATCACAGGGTAAGTAATCCTACGCGTCATGTGGAAGAATGTGAAAACTTGGAAAGGGTTGCTATTTCCAACTCCAGGCAGAATTCCCTTAACCTTTATTCGTAAGCTGCATTCCAGCACTACCCTGCCCTTCTGCAAGCAACTCAAAGCTCGTTTCAGGGGAAGAGTGTCTACCCAAGTGATATTTCTATGTGGATTCTTAATCTCAAGGTCCTGGGTACAACCTCGCATTGAACTAGAGGACCCTCACGGTCCCTTCCAACTCTATGATTCTATGATTAAGCTATGATTTTATAATTATGATTATGATTAAACATTTTTTTAATCTGTTGCATCTATATCTCACCCTTCCTTCCCAAGGAGTCAGTGGGGCAAACAGAGAAATGATGAAACCTTCGCAAGATCTAAAAAAACACCTTAAAAACCATTCCAAATATAAATGCAGACTGGGAGATATCTCGTCTCAAAAGGTTTCTTCGAGGAGGGAGTCAGTGCCGAAAAGACACTATTTAATGGGGGAATTCCAAAAAGGGTAGACATCACAACACTCTCCCACATCGTGTAGTATGGTAAAGGTCAAGGGACCCCTGACCATTAGGTCCAGTCGTGGCCGACTCTGGGGTTGCGATGCTCATCTCGCTTTATTGGCCGAGGGAGCCAACGTACAGCTTCCGGGTCATGTGGCCAGCATGACTAAGCCGCTTCTGGAGAACCAGAGCAGAGCACGGAAACGCCATTTACCTTCCTGCCACAGCGGTACCTATTTATCTACTTGCACTTTGACGTGCTTTCAAACTGCTAGGTTGGCAGGAGCAGGGACCGAGGAACAGGAGCTCACCCCGTCGTGGGGATTTGAACTGCTGACCTTCTGATCAGCAAGTTCTAGGCTCTGTGGTTTAACCCATAGTGCCACCCGCGTCCTTACATTGTGTGGGACAGACCTCCAAACATCTACAGATCCTCTCCCATCATTCTCTCTCCCCATTCCATGATTTGGTTTAACTAATATTGTTCCATCGTTCCCTTAGGTATTGGAGGATGTGTGTATGTATGTGTGTGTGTGTGTGTGTGTGTTTTCTGATTTAAAAATATCCACCCGTGGAGTACTTAAAATTAATTAGAGAATGCTGATGACTTTGAAATCAAGGATGGTCTATTAATTCATTTAGCGATTAAAGGTTTTCGAGTCTAATCAGGTAGAAGTGTAGCACACACGATAGGGTAGTAAAATGAAGCTGTCCTTTGATCAAGGTCAGCTGGTCTCTCGATACGGACACCCCTTCCATTTCTCCAGGTTTCAGTGCAAACTCTTGAAAAAGAACGGGCCATTCTCACCTCCAGCACGGCGGTGGTACTATGCCTTACTTAAGCCAAGCTGAAGCACAAGGAAGAAAACTGAGTACAAATGTGGCCTCGGTGTAAGACAGTATCCCCTCCAAGGTGGGGCTAGTCCCCTGAAAAATGTGTCCCATTGGCATCCTGTCTAGTTTAGCCCTAAGATGTGCTTTGCTGAGCCACTTGAAACAGTGGCTTTGTTTTCCCAAAGCCAAGTCATGGATCCCCTACTTTTGACAATTTTGATATCTCCATGGTAATTTTTGTTATGTGAATGGTGCCATGGACTCCCCTGGGACCATCAATTGGGAAACACTGATTTAGAGGGTTGTATGTTACAGCTGCCGTTGCTCGGTCCCTGCTCCTGCCAACCTAGCAGATCGAAAGCACGTCAAAGTGCAAGTAGATAAATAGGTACTGCTCTGGCGGGAAGGTAAACGGCGTTTCCGTGTGCTGCTCTGGTTCTCCAGAAGCGGCTTAGTCATGCTGGCCACATGACCCGGAAGCTGTACGCCAGCTCCCTCGGCCAGTAAAGCGAGATGAGCGCCGCAACCCCAGAGTCGGTCATGACTGGACCTAATGGTCAGGTGTCCCTTTACCTTTACCTTATGTTACAGCCAAGGGAAGCGGCTGGCGCTGTGGTCTAAATCGGAAGGTCAGCATTTCGAATACCCGTGATGTGGTGAGCTCCCATTGTTCAGTCCCTGCTCCTGCCAACCTAGCAGTTCAAAAGCATGTCAAGTGCAAGTAGATAAATAGGTACCACTCTGGCGGGAAGGTAAATGATATTTATGTGCGCTGCTCTGGTTCGCCAGAAGTAGCTTAGTCATGCTGGCCACATGACCTGGAAGCTGTCTATGGACAAATGCCGTCTCCCTCGACCTATAGAGCGAGATGAGTGTGCAACTCCAGAGTTGTCCATGACTGGACCTAACAGTCAGGGGTACCTGTACCTTTACTTTTACGTTACAGCCAGCATTTGAACCAAGCCCAAGTTGGGGAGGGAAGCTGTTGTAGACACTGAAACACCACCATCTCCTTTGGCTGTTTATTTCTGGCAACTGCATTCTGCGCTATCTGCAGCACTGCAAGGCTTCCAGAAACCTGGGATATTCTGCCAGCAAATCTATTGAGATGCTATATAACTTTAAGCACACACACACATTTTAAGGACACTTAAACGTACCTAAGCAGTTCCAGAGCCTTCTGATGAAAACTGCAGCACAGACTCCTTTTCTACAAAGGAAGAACAACTCTTTCATAACAGACCTGTCATCTTTACAAGACGCAGAATTTAGCAGTACAAATGAAGAGGTCCTGAGCTCAGTGCGCACAATGGGGTGATTTCGCTGATTAAAAAATAAAATAAAATACAGGAAAGAAGATATACGAGAACAGCAATTCATGATAAATCAACCAACCAGCCTCTGGTGCTCTGTTTATGATATATATTAATGGCAGCAACTGCCAGAGATTATTGCTCCTTTATTTTAACAGGCGCTCTCTCTAATACAAGCATTCTTTTTCAAAAAATAATAATTAAGCGAGATTTCTTTGATGTGCTGAATGGGTGGTGGCACTGCTAGCAGTGCTCTTTGAACAAATCATGTGTGTGTGTGTGTGTGTGTGTGTGCGCGCGCGCGCGCTATAACATCAAACCAGGAATGTCTGCTTTGGCTAAATGCAACTCTCCAAAGAACTGAAGCAGATTTCACCCAATTCCTGAGAATCCTGTGAAATAGTGAGACCAGAGACTAAACCTGGGATGTTCTGCAGGCAAAATTATGTGCTCTGTCACTGAGCACCAAACTACAGGTAACATGTATGTTGGTTTTAGATTTCTTCTTCTTCTTCTTTGGTACTCATAGCGAAGTAAGATTGTCTTTCATAAACACGGTTTTAACACTGAGTCCATAAATGACTGTGGAGGCCAATTCTGGATCCACACGTTCTTCCACAGTGGGGACGTTGTTTTCCGGGAGGGAGTTGATCACGGTGGTTTGTCAAGTGTGCCTTCCTCTTAGCACGTTTCTCCCTTGCGTCCTGAGTTTGACTTGCACTGTAGCATAAATGCAGTGACAGATTTATGTACAAGCTAAACAAGCTATAGTTTAGGGAAGGCATTGGGAAACTCGGTCCTCCAGATGTTTTGGGACCACAACTCCCATCATCCCAGGCTAACAGGACCAGTGGTCAGGGATTATGGCAATTATAGTCCCAAAACTGCTGGAGCGCCGAGTTTGCCTATGCCTGGCTTAGGGCCCCACTCTCTTGCCCCCCCCCCAAAAAAATAATGGAAAAAAACCCTGGATGTACATTTCCATAATAAAAAACAAATAAAACAAAACCTACATACAGCAACAGTGTTTTGTGTTGTGTAGGCTGCTATGATGTAAGTAATGGGCCCCACCTGCTCGCCTGCTCCCTAAAATATCACCGGTTTGCTCATTTCTGTATATAGTTGCCTACATTCTACATGGACTGGTTGTTTTGTTATGTACAAATGGCTTTAGATACCTATTAGGTCCATAAATTACCATATAGCATATATTCAACACAAAAAACAGTGGCAATTTGTTGTTGACAAAGGACAGCTTTGTATATAAAGGGCCCCATTACGTTCAGTAGCTTAGGGCCTCATCAAACCTAAATCCAGCCATGGCGGAGAGCATGTTGATTCCAACTGCCCAAGGTCTAGATCAGGGAATTTCACTCATATAACTAACACATCTGGCACTGTCATCATGTGGTTTTTCTCATATACTGAAGACACACCACTTTCTCCTGGCTCCTGATACACGTTCCACTGAAGCCAGGACTGAAGTGAGATTCAGCTTCCTGTCTTGCCCTTTGGCTTGGACAGCAAACAGTTCTGGCCTTCAAAGCTCCCTTCAACACTCTCTTAAAAAGAAGCTAGCTCCATCGCTGCATGGCCTGATTTGCCCTCTCTCCTGGTGCAGAGCGCTCAGGCATTTAGCTGTGATTTTTCTGTTGCTCAATAGCTAGTCCTTGAAAACCATGCTTAGCCCATATGGTGTGGCTGACAGTATCAAATGATGCTGGGGATTAATTACAGCTCAGGACATTAATAAAAGGGAATATCTCAGGCATTGCACTGACACGCAGGGCACAGTTGCATAGGAACCCGGCACATCTGCCAAAGCTGTCTGAAGAAACTATTAGCCAATTGCTGCCTCCTGTGCAGAAGAGCTAAAGGCAATTTCACAGTAATAGTTCCTTGCTTTCTGACATGCAGGATGGCAGCCATGGCAGCGAGGAAAACCAACTTAAATATGTATCATGGAATTGCCTTCTTAAGAGAGGCCATAATGGAGAACCCTATATTGATAATCGACTGAGTACGCTTATAGCTGCTGTCTCCATTTCTCCAAATGCGGCAGGTTTGAGAGGGGAAAGTTTTTAACAATGCGAATGGAAGTGTCTGTTTCAATTCATTTCCTGCTGAGACCCTCACACAGTCAGGAAACACGAAGGGAATGGAGTAGGCTGGAGCGACGGAAATGTACAGAGCTAATGCAATTGCAGAGAGATGCTAGTGAGATCCAGAGGCAACTCAAATGCCAATCAAAAAAGGAATTTAAAGGTTTGGAAAAGCAGGCAGGTTCTATCTATATGAATGCCTTGGGCTGTGGTAATAGGTAAAAAAAGGAAACACCCATTGACATGATCAGGCCCTGAAGCAGAGCCATAACTATGGGGAGGGTGGTTGGGTTTTTTGCATGGGGAGTTCCTACCTCCCCGAAGTGGAAATAAAGACACATGACGCAGATATCTAAGGTTAATGGGCTAAATATGGCCACAACTTTATTGGTTGCAGGTGATGAGCGGTATTGGCTTAGGCATTGGTCCTAACCGACTATCCGGCTTCAGCCTGTTTGCTTGAAGTCCGGGAAGGGTTAACCACCAGTAAAAAAGGGGGGGGGGGTCCTGCTGATGCACATCAACTAGGAACTCGCCAGGGTCTCCGCTTGGGGGCGTGCCTTGGGCCCTCACCTCCATAGGCTTCGGACAGGGCCATGCCCCCCCAGAATCCTTTACCGGACTACCCTTCAGTAAACTGGGAGAGGTGATGGCTTCCCCCCCCAACACATCTACATAACAATACCCCTACCATTGCCTAACCGCCAATACCAAGGAAGTTGTGACGATTTGCTACGAGGTAGGCGAAAACCAAGTGGCTGGTGCCAATTTGCCAAGTGGAAAAATTCCTACCTGGCCCCTCAACGGCGACCAACTGAGGTCCATAGCAAGGTCAAAGACGAAAAAACCTTAAAGGGCGGGAGGGTGGGAAACTGGAACAGCTGGAAGCGGCAAAGAGGGAGATCCCAGTCCGCCCCTGCGTTAATTCGGGCAGGCCACACCCCTCAGGCCAGCCGATTGGCTGGCCAGGGGATGATGCGATTGGGATTCCTTCAATTGTGCGGAGGCTGAGAGCCAGCCCCCGCGCGCATAGTGGGAGGGTGAACCCTTCTACGTGGGAAGTGGCTTTGCCTGAAGTGAAGCTGTGTGTACACAAATGCGTGTGGGCTGTTTTGTTTTTTGTTTTACCAAACTGGGGCTGTGACCCAGATGAAATAAAGCCTAGTTTCACCCCTGCCTGAAGTACAGAGAGCCAAGTCTGGGATATAATCCCAGAGGAAGAAATGAAGCTAAACAGAAGATCATACTTAAGGATGTTTATGCAGACTTAATTTCCCCCGAATTTGTGGGAAGCCCAGCTCTTCTGAAGTTTGCCAGAGCCAGGGCTGGCCCATGACATTTTGGCACCTGAGGCCAGGGCCGTCCTTACCCGGGGGTGCAAAGGGTGCGGGACACCCGGGCGCCAAATTCTGGGGGCACCAAATGTAAACCTATTGTATATCGATTGGCGGCAGTGAAAAGCAATGGAGCGAAAGTCCTTTCTCCCGTCACTCCGTAGCGTCAAATATTCCTGAGGAGTCAGGAAACAAAAGCAGTTTTTTTTCGTTGCATTGTTACAGGTGAGTGATTTCCCCCCCCCCAAAAAAAAAGGTCAACAACTTTGGCTTTCCCCGTCCCCCCAAAAGCTGAATAAAAGTGTTATGTACTGAGTCGAATAGGATCCAAACTGCAGCAGTCTGATTGGTCCTAGAACAATAGGATCCAAAAGGCAGCAGTCTGATTGGTCCTAGAACAATAGGATTCAGAATGCAGCAGTCGGATTGGTCCTAGAACAATGCAGCAGTATGATTGGTTGGCAGGAACCACCCAATCATGCTCCAGATTTAAGTGAATCCACAACCTGATTGGCTTACAGTAGAATTCCGGAATTAGCCAATCATGTGCAGCCCATTGTGTAAATAATGTATATAAAGCAGATACCTTGAGGGGACATTCATTCATTCCTCCTCACCACTATGAGCTGAATAAAGAGCATGAAATCACTTTGTGACTCTGAGTATATTTCACTGGCGACGAAGGTGGGATCCCGCTGAGCTGACTGCCACACACAGCACCGCAGCACCGCCACCTGCCGCACCGCTGCCTCGCACCGTGTATCCAGGCTTCAGCTCCGGGACACAAGGAACTCAGAATGGCAACCGACAGCAGCTTCTCGCCGTTCAACCCAGCAACGGGAGACTGGGAAGCGTACGCCTCCCGTTTCACTTTCCTCCTAGAAGCCAAAGGGGTCACCGATGAAGAAGACGCCAAGAAGAGGGCGATATTCTTCAGCGTCTGCGGAGAGGAGACGTTTGAAATCGCCCGGGCTCTCCTTGCGCCTGAAGACGTCGCTACTGTTCCATACAAAACAATAATGGAACAGCTGAAGGGGCACTTTTCGCCGCAACCCTCAGTGGTGGCTCGTCGAAATGCCTTCTATGCAAAGCGGCAAGCCCCTGGGGAAACCATAACTGGGTTTGTGACCTCTCTCCGCCAAGCCGCCCGGTTCTGCAACTTCTCAGAGCTGGAGAACATGCTTCGTGACCGCCTCGTCGGTGGCCTGAGGGAGGAGAAACTGCAACAACGACTCTACGCTAAGAAGGACCTAACGTTCCAGGTCGCTCTGGAGGAGGCCCTGGCAACGGAAGCTGCCAAGAGGTCGACGCAAGAGGCACGGCCGAGCCTGCCATCCCAACCGAGGGTCCACCACGAAGACCTCACTGACGACTCAGGATCTGACAGGGAGGAGGTGCACCGAGTACAGCAGCGCACTCAAGCAGCCCACATACCACAGCTGCCTCGACGAGAAGGAGGGAACTGCGCAAGCTGCGGGGAAACTCACGAGAGGAGGACCTGCCGTTTCCGCAATGCAGAGTGCAGGCAGTGCAGAAAATTGGGACACATCGCCCGGGTGTGTCGGGCTCGGCCCACCCGACGCCAGGCATCAGATGACCAATCCAAGAGCCCCAGGTCCCGGGGCCCAACGCACCAAGGCAACTCGACGGAGCTCACGGACTTCCAGGTATACCAGTTGCCCTACCCCAACATAGAGAAAATTTATGTAGAGGTACGGATAGAGGGGGCCCCATGCCGCATGGAGCTTGACACGGGTTCAAATCTATCCATAATCTCGGCAAGGACCTTAAGGAAACTGTGTCCTACTGGGGGTCCCAAACTCAGGCCGGCCCCATTCACCCTCCGGGACTTCCAGAAACGTAAGGTCCCCACAATGGGGGTGGGGACCTTCAGGGTGCAATACCGAGGGCGGACGCGGCAACTGGACTTGCTTGTGGTCAAGGGCCCCTACATTAGCTTACTGGGATTGGCATGGTTTGGACCACTGGGACTAGCCATCACCGGAGTGAACCACACTACCTTACAAGTGGATGTGGACGCTATATGCAAGGAATTTCCAGGGGTTTTCGATGGGAAATTGGGACAGTATACGGGCCCCCCCATTGCTCTACAGCTTGACCCCGCAGTACGACCAGTCAGGCTCAAGGCCCGCCGGGTCCCGTTCGCCCTGAAACCACGTATAGACGAGGAATTGGACCGGCTAGTGGAGCAAGGAGTGCTGGAGCCGGTGCCTAATGCCCCCTGGGAAACCCCAATCGTCACACCCGTCAAGCCTAATGGTTCGGTCCGCATCTGCGCAGACTACAAATGTACTATAAACAAGGCCCTCACGGCCCATGCATACCCAGTGCCAGTGGTCAGCCATGTCCTTGCTACCCTGGCTGGGTCGAAAATTTTTGGCAAGCTGGACTTGGCCCAAGCATATCAACAGCTGCCAGTAGATGAGGCCACAGCAGAGGCACAGACGATTGTGACGCACAGAGGAGCGTTCAGGGTAAAGCGGCTGCAATTCGGTGTCAGCGTGGCACCAGGCATATTCCAGAATCTAATGGACTCGCTCCTTAAAGGGATTCCTGGCGTCACCCCCTTCTTCGATGATGTGTTGATTGCCGGGCCCACACCAGAGGAGTTTGAGGACCGCCTCCGCACCGTTCTGCACCGTTTCCAGACAGCGGGTCTCAAGGTGAAGCGGGAAAAATGTCTACTAGGAGTGCCTCAGGTGGACTTTCTGGGATTTATGGTGGACGCAGAAGGGGTCCACCCGACTGGGGACAAGGTACGGGCCATTTGTGATGCCCCAGCGCCCAAGAGCAAGACTGAACTTCAGGCCTTCTTGGGACTATTGAACTTTTACCATTCCTTCCTTCCCCACAAGGCGGCGGTAGCGGAGCCCCTACACAGACTCCTGGACAAGCGGGCCCCTTGGGTGTGGGGCCAGCGCCAGGAGGCCGCATTCCAGGCAGTCAAGGACTTGCTTGTCTCAAACTCGGTCTTGGCACACTTTGATGAGAGGCTGCCGGTGGTGCTAGCATGCGACGCCTCGCCCTATGGCATTGGCGCTGTCCTGGGACACCAACTCCCGGATGGGAGAGAGGTACCGGTGGCATACTTTTCCCAGACACTCAACGCAACCGAGCGGAACTACTCACAAATCGACAAGGAGGGTCTGGCAATTGTGAAGGGAGTAAAAAAATTCCATGATTTCTTGTACGGGCGGCCCTTCACCATGGTGACTGACCACAAACCGTTGCTTGGCTTGTTTGCCCCCGAAAAGCAGACCCCCCAAGTGCTGTCTCCTCGTGTCCTCAGGTGGTCAATTTTCCTTGCCAGCTACCAGTATGCGCTGATTCACCGCCCGGGGAAGGCGATGGGCCATGCGGACGCCCTCAGCAGGCTACCACTACCGGAAACAGGCCCCGACCCAGCACCTGCACAAGAGGTTATGAGCCTGGAGCTGCTTCCCGACCGCCCCATTCAGGCACAAGAAGTTGCACACCACTCCAAGAAAGATAGGGTCATCTCCCGGGTCCTGGACTGGGTGTGGAGGGGATGGCCCAGCAGCAGGCCTGGGCCAGAATTCGCTGGCTACACAACCCGCAAACATGAACTGTCGGCCCACAAGGGGTGCCTTTTATGGGGAAGCAGGGTCGTTGTTCCCCAGCCCCTCCGCAAAAGGGTCCTCACAGCCCTACATGAGACACACCCAGGGGTAGTAAGAATGAAGGCCCTTGCCAGGAGTTATGTGTGGTGGCCGGGGATCGACGGAGAGATAGAGGCCTGGGTCAAACACTGCCAGGCCTGCCAAGAATCCCGCCCAGATCCCCCAAGGGCCCCAGTCCAGTCCTGGGAGTCCGCCCGAGCACCATGGTCACGCCTGCATGTGGACTTCGCTGGCCCCTTTCAGGGGAAAACATTTTTCATAGTGGTGGACTCCTACACCAAATGGCTGGAAGTCGCACTGGTACCGTCCACTTCTACGTCCGCAGCCATCCGGGTACTACGCAGGCTGTTTGCAACCCACGGGCTCCCTGACACTCTCGTCTCAGACAACGGGACTGCATTTACGTCAGGAGAATTCCAAACCTTCACAGCGCAGAACGCCATCCGCCACATCCGTTCGGCGCCATTCCACCCTGCCACCAATGGCCAAGCAGAACGCATGGTGCGGACCACCAAGGACACCCTTCGCCGCATGACGCAAGGGGATTGGGAGTACCGCCTTGCCACATTCCTCCTAGCACAGCACAGCACCCCCAGCTCAACGACTGGCCGGAGCCCCGCTGAACTACTAATGGGTCGGCGCCTTGCAATCAGATTGGACCGCCTTCACCCCGATAGAGCTCAGGATGAGGTAGTGGTGGGGGAAGGCAGGAACCCCCGGACCTTCGAGGCCCAGGACCCAGTGTACGCAAAGAATTTTGGGGCAGGCCCAGCATGGGTACCCGCCACAGTCACCAGGGTCACTGGCCCTGTGTCGTACGAGGTGCTAACGGATGGAGGGCAATGCTGGCGCCGCCACTGCGACCAGATACGGCGACGATTCCCGGGAGAAACCCAGGAGGAGGAAAGGGCAGAGGAGTCCCAAGGGAACAGTGGGGCAGTGAGGCCCATAGAGCAGCAGGGGCCAGCAGGAGAGGCAGAATCAGTAAATACAGAGAGGACCCGTGAGGCCGAAAGGACACCGGAACCAGAACCACGACTGAGCGAGCCGGTTGCGCCAGACCAAACAGCCCCATCACAGCCAGCATCCTTGGAACACGAGCCAGAACCTGAACACCGGACCAGGGAACACCACAGGCCGCAACGGACACGTAGGCCGCCAGCGTACCTTGAGGACTATGAATGCGACCTCCCGGGCAGGACTGGAACTTAGAGGGGAGGGGTGTTATGTACTGAGTCGAATAGGATCCAAACTGCAGCAGTCTGATTGGTCCTAGAACAATAGGATCCAAAAGGCAGCAGTCTGATTGGTCCTAGAACAATAGGATTCAGAATGCAGCAGTCGGATTGGTCCTAGAACAATGCAGCAGTATGATTGGTTGGCAGGAACCACCCAATCATGCTCCAGATTTAAGTGAATCCACAACCTGATTGGCTTACAGTAGAATTCCGGAATTAGCCAATCATGTGCAGCCCATTGTGTAAATAATGTATATAAAGCAGATACCTTGAGGGGACATTCATTCATTCCTCCTCACCACTATGAGCTGAATAAAGAGCATGAAATCACTTTGTGACTCTGAGTATATTTCAAAAAGTTAATTTGGAGTGCTGGGCAGATCTTTGCACCCCAGCGGCGCATATGCTAAAGACATAAATAATAAAAGAACCTCTCTTCTAAACCTCTCTGTCCACCAGATGTAGCCCAGGAGCAGGGGTGCCTTATTTCTGATGTTTGTAAGCCACTTTTGGAACTTTTTTTTTGGCTGAAGAGCAGGATAAAAGGGATTTAAATACCTTATTGGCCTGAATATAGGCCTCACTCTCTCCCCCCCCCAAAAAAAAATTCTGACCGTGCGGCTTAAATTAGTGACCTTACAAAAATGGGCTTTTATAATATCTTTGCTGAAACATATGGTAAAATGGAACGGGTGTGAGTGCCTGTGGATTCTCTCTCTCTCTCTCTCTCTGCTCCTGGCCGAATTTTAACGGTGTGGCTTATATTCGAGCCAATACGGTAGAATAATTATTTTGTGAGCAAACTTTAATTTATTTGTACAGAGAATCAGTAGCAGGAGAAACGTCAAAAATAACTAATAATTTAAGGTTGCCTGGAGTTTCCATTCTCTCTTATTTCTCTCTTTATAAAATATATAGTGATACATTTATACACTCTTTACAAATATATATATATATGCAAATGGAAGAGCAAACGAGACCAAAATAAAATTATAATTATAATCCATCAAACATACCAATATCGTTTGTAAAAGGGCAATGTCTATTTTTGCAAGCCTTAATAAAAGGTTGCCAATTTCTTTAAAAGAAAACAAAGTAAATTTTGTCTTTTTTTTGTTCTGTATCCCAAATGTAACCAATTAATTCTGCAGGCATTTCCCACCAATTCTGTGTTCGGGATGTTATCTACCCTCCAGTATTTTACATTACCTATTAATCATTTATTTATTTAATACATTTTGCATACTGCTTGATTGTAGAGAACCTCAAAGAGGTTTGCAAAAGAAAAAGAAAAAGATGAAACCATAAAACTATCACAATTTTTTTTACAAGGATAATTTGAAACACACAGAAAGCTAAAACCACAAGAGAGTAGGCTAAAACGAATTAAAACTCAAAGAAACTTTCTGAACCTTGCCTGAATAAGAATGTCGAGATTGGTTGGTGAAAGATTGGTGGAAAAAACAATAATTCTATTTATTGTGATTTGAATATCAGACTGAAACATATATGCTACAGTGCAAATCCACCAAACACGCTAGGAAGTCTATGTCTCATGTGATCCATTTTGAATAACGCAATTTTCTCTCAGATAGGTACTTAAAAGTCTTATCAGATTTCCACATATATGCTCATGTTTCAAAGTTAGTATTTTGTCTGATGTCTTCATTGCGATACATGGTTCTAATGGGGATGGGGTTTTAATGGGTGTTGTTTTATTTGGATTAAAAGGGATGCAGGTGGCGCTGTGTTCTAAACCACAGAGCCTAGGGCTTGCCGATCGGAAGGTCGGCAGTTCAAATCCCCACGATGGGGTGAGCTCTCATTGTTCGGTCCCTGCTCCTGCCGACCTAGCAATTCGAAAGCACATCAAAGTGCAAGTAGATAAATAGGTACCACTCCGGTGGGAAGATAAACGGCATTTCCGTGCGCTGCTCTGGTTCACCAGAAGCGGCTTAGTCATGCTGGCCACATGACCCGGAAGCTGTTTGCGGACAAAAACCGATTCCCTCGGCCTATAGAGCAAGATGAGTGTGCAACCCCAGAGTCGTCTGCGACTGGACCAGTGGTACCTTTACCTTTACCTTTTTTATTTTGATTGTTTTAAGTGTCCTTAAGTGTTATATGTTAATTTGTATTTTGCATTTGTATATTTCTTGGACATCTGAAGGCCGCCCTGTACAGGGAGGTTTCTAAAGATTTGTGTGTGTGTGTGTGTGTGTGTGTGTGTGTGTGTGTGTTTTAATATTTTGTTGGAAGTAGCCCAAAGTGGATGGGGCAACACAATCAGGTGGTTGGCATATAAATAATAAAGTTGTTGTGGTTGTTGTTGTTGTTGTTGTTGTTGTCGTCATATGAGACAGAACTCAAACACAGAAGATTAGGTGAGCAGCTGGTATTGCAAGTCTATTCTGCGTTTTAACATTAGGCATTCTTCCAAATCTGCCTTCACAGGAGCGTCAGCCCCATGCAAGGGGGAAAAAAAAGGTAAAGGACCCCTGGACGATTAAGTCCAGTCAAAGGCAACTATGGGGTTGTGGCGCTCATCTTTCTTTCAGGCCAAGGGAGCCGGCCTTTGTCACAGACAGCTTTCTGGGTAATGTGGCCAGCATGGCTAGACCACTTTTGGCACAACGGAACACTCTGACGGAAACCAGAGTGCATGGAAACGCTGTTTACCTTCCCGCCGCAGCGATACCTATTTATCTACTTGCACTGGCGTGCTTTCGAACTGCTAGGTTGGCAATGGGAGCTCACTCCATCAAGGGGATTTGAACCGCCGAACTTCTGATTGGCAAGTCCAAGAGGCTCAGTGGTTTAGACCACAGTGCCACCTGGGAGTAAATCCCTTTGAATACAGCAGAGACTGAGCTATAAGTGATTTTAACAATGGGAATTGTATTTTTAGCTACCACCCTGTTGTGCTGGTGCATCTGAATAATTTGACTCTCCATTAACTGTGTAGTAGCTTCCGCCATTCTAAACAGCTGCCTGAAATTAATGCTTGTTAATGAGCCATTGGTCAAACGGAGCATTTCCATCTGTTAATTGCAATGATATAAGTACTTGTCGAAGAGAGAAAGAAGATTCTCTTCATATCAGCTCTTGTATTTTCCACTGGTCAAGGAAACTAGTGAAAATGGAACTTATTTGCAACAGTTTCTTCCACCCAGGCCTCATATTCTTCATTTCAGGGAGTTGCTGTAACTCAGAAAGTCAAATGATATAACCTTGCTTCATAACCAGCTTTGGGGTGTGTGATAGGAATTTTGAGGTCTTAGATATATGTTAAATGTTCATAAGTGTACCAACCAAGCACGTACATAGATCAGCACAGGAAGACCGACCTGGAACCATTTTGATTCCCAAACTGAGCAAATGTTTTCTCTGCAAGGTCAAGGGAAAATGGAAAAGCCTCCCCATTGTCTTTTCCTTCACAAATCCTGTCTTAAGGGCACATTTAATATATGAATAGGGTGTGAGGCTGTGACCTGGCTCAGGAACTAAGTACGGTATTTATCATTACAAAAGACTGGCCAGGCTCCCCAGGCGTTCCAATCAAGTGACCATTAATGGCAGACAGGAGGTAAACAAACCACTCAGATTTCTGCTGTAAACAGCCCTTTTTGTGATGCAGGTATGATGTATCTGGGGTGGTGGTCTTGGGTTACACCCCTTCTGTGATGTATGTATGATGTATGGAGGGGTGGTCTTGAGCTCCAGGACAGGGAATTTAAAATGTCTATATAAGCCCTTGCGCACCGTTGTTCTGGGTTCCTCCTTCCTCCTGTGTGTGTGGTGGGTGAGGACCCTGTTGCAACAGATCAGTAAAGATCAAGCTTACTAGCTGCTTTGCTTCTCAATATTCTCTGGTTGGCCTCTGTTATTTTCTCCTACCAATAGGGAACCTACATAAGGACTCTATATGGGCTCTTGGGTAACCCATAAGGGAAAAAGAACAGAGATTATTGTTTACAACAGAGGAAGGTGGTGGAAAGGGCCATGGAGGGGCAGCTGCAGGGTACAGATTTTATGGGAAAGAAAGGACATTGGTGGGTTTGTGGCAACAGAGAGTCCACATCCTGCTATTCTTCTCACACTCCATCAGAACTGCTGTATTAAGTGGGGAGCCCCCTGCACTTGAAGGGACGTGGGTGGCACTGTGGGTAAAACCTCGGTGCCTAGGACTTGCTGATTGTAAGGTCGGCGGTTCGAATCCCCGTGATGGGGTGAGCTCCCGCTGTTCGGTCCCAGCTCCTGCCCACCTAGCAGTTCGAAAGCACCCCTAAGTGCAAGTAGATAAATAGGTACCGCTTTATAGCGGGAAGGTAAATGGCGTTTCCGTGTGCGGCACTGGTGCTGGCTCGCCAGATGCAGCTTCGTCACGCTGGCCACGTGACCTCGGACGGCGCTGGCTCCCGGCCTCTTGAGCGAGATGAGCGTGCAACCCTAGAGTCGGTCACGACTGGCCCGTACGGGCAGGGGTACCTTTACCTTTACTTTTACTCCTGCACTTGGACACAAAATTGGCATGTGAATACAAGAAGCAAGAGCATGACTGTGATGCATTCACTAGATAATGTTTACACGATGTAATCCAGTCTTTTAAAATATGAAATTCTTGTCGGAAATTCAAGCCCATATCAGCAGAAACTGACAACAATCCCAGGCACCCGGCTTGATTCCCTGTTGACCTCCCTGGCTGCATTCCCCAGTAAGCGCAGGCAAGGTCTCGATCGGCGATTCTTCTCAAACGTGAGAAGAACACACCCTCTTTCCTGCCCCCCCTGGCAGGGGAAAGAGATAGACAGAAACATATTTCCATGCCTTTATTTCTGTCTTTGCAGCGTTACAAAAAACATGACTGCTCTCTCCAAACTCCAGCAGTGTTGTGACAAACACTTCCTGCACTTCCTGTACAGCTCATATTACACTCTGAGCTAATTCCGGTGCTTCGCACTGTGAAATGACTGTCCCTCTGTTTCCCACGGACAGTCCCAACATTCCCATCATGTTTACTTTTCAAGCTAGGACTTTGCAGCAGCATTGCTTCAATATCGTAACAATTCTTCCCTGAGATTATGACAGTGCTGATTTGTCTGCCTGGTGCTTGTGCAACTTTCAGAGGATTCTGGGATGTATACTGGACATTCCAGACATTACGAACATTCTCTGAGTTCATGAGAGGGGCTGTTCCATTGCTCTTTGCTCTACATCAGGGATGTCCAACAGGTCGATCAGGATCGACTGACCGATCCCAGGGAGGTTTTGGTAGATCACAATAGATTGCTGGCTCCTCCATCCTGCCCCGCCCATTGCCCCGCCCTCTAGATCGCTAGAGTGGAAGTTGGAGTTATCGCAGCGAGGCTGACTGTCTCATTAGCAATCTCTTTGTGAGCACCTTATTTATTTATCAGACCCAATGGCCCAAATTCACGAACAATTCCTCCCTAAAAACAGGAGGTTCTTCCTCCCCCAAACAGGCTCAACAACATTGACCTGAAACCCCCCCCCCCCGGGGGTAGATCACTGCCAGATTTTAATTGTGTGAGTAGATTGCAGTCTCCAGGAAGTTGGACGTCCCTGCTGTACATGAACTGAGAATGTGATTTAGAACATACCCAACATACTCTAAATTGCGAAATAGGGTCAGTGAATACTGATTAGCTTTCTTCCAGGTAAACTTTTTTTTTTTAAGAGATATTTATTGAAATTTCAAAGGTTATACAAAAAAGACAACAACAAAAACAGTAGTAAAAACAAAACACAAACACCAAAAGATAAAAAAGACAAAATACAAAACTAAAAACTATTTAAAAACAAGTAAAGTTTCATTCCCTTATTTTCTTATAACTTACTTCCCCGACCTCCTCATACCTCCCCTTTTTGTATTCCAATTTCTAATTATTAATTCAGCAAATCCTCTCCCTTAATTTTTCATTTAATTTTCAACCTTTCTTTTCTTTTTACTTAATCATTACAGCTGAAAAACCCCTTAATTTTCTAAACCATCATCATTCTAACATTCATTAATCTTGCAATATTTCCCAAGATAGTCCTTAAATTTCTTCCAATCTTCTTCCGCCGTCTCTCTTCCCTGGTCTCGGATTCTGCTAGTCATTTCTGCCAGTCCCATATCTTCCAGGTAAACTTAGACTCAGAGAGCTGCGTATTGGAAGGGATCCCCAATGCAGGAATCAAAGGGAAAGAATTCCTGACAGATGGCCATCCAAACTCTGCTAAAGAAACCTCTTACTGTCAGGAAATAGCCTGATGTGTTTTGGAATACCTTGCCACTGTGATCCATGTGACGGTCACCTCCAGGCTTGATTATTGTAACTCACTCTACGTGGGGCTGCCCTTGAAACTGACCCAGAAACTCCAGCGGGTGGAGATTGCCGTGGCGAGACTCCTTACAGGGTCCCCGCTGCAGGATCACATTCAACCAGTGCTATACCAGCTGCACTGGCTCCCGGTGGAGTACAGGATCAGGTTTAAGATGCTGGTTTTAACCTTTAAAGCCGTATACGGCTTAGGACCCTCGTACCTACAGGACCGCCTCTTCTGGTATGCCCCACGGAGGACTTTACAGTCTGCTAACAAAAACACCTTGAAGATCCCGGGCCCCAGGGAAATTAGACTGGCCTCAACTAGAGCCAGGGCCTTTTTGGCCGTGGCCCCGGCCTGGTGGAACGCTCTCCCACAAGAGACCAGGGCCCTGCGGGATTTGACATCTTTCCAGGGCCTGCAAGACAGAGATGTTCCACTAGGCCTTTGGGCAGGAGGCAGTTTGACTTACTTTCCTTTGTATAAAACAAACCCAAAGGAGGCCCCCAACCCACTCACAGATCCTTGTATGATCTGTGGAAATAGTTGGTCCTGGCAAGTATTAACCACTCTCAATTCTTACCTGATAATTGCCACCTGTTCAGATTTTAACTTGTCTGAATTAATTCTAAGATGCATTTCAATTGATTGATGTCTGTTTTTATGCATATTGTGTTGTTTTTATGATGTTACCCGGCCTCAAACAAAAATACAAATAAAAATTTATACAAATAAAAATTTATTATTATTATTAATACTCCTCAGTTGCTGGCATCCATCTGTTTCGGGAGACAATGGAGGAGCACGCCTTTGGGGGTGAAGTCAAACTGCTGGAGACTTACAGCGCCTGCTGTGGCTGTAGAGACTGATATGGGAGGGACATGTTTTGTTGAAGCTGGGGCAGATGAAGGTTGCACTGCTGCGGATTCACCATCGGGGTTCTTCTTTCTGAGCTCCTACCAGCAATCATTCCTCCTTTGGTCACTGCTATGGATGCACGACCTGACTGCCTTTCTCCAGGCACTGCGGTCGTCTGCATGGGATTCCCACATGGCTGCCAGCCTCCATGCCACATTTGCAGACATCTTTGTAACACAGAGTTGTTAGCAATCCTTGCTAAGTGCATGGACCAGTCTAGTAACAGAGTACAGGAAGCCTTCAACTTCCTTAGGGTTGATGTTCTGGGGACTGTAAAGGTAAAGGTCCATTAGGTCCAGTCGTGGCCGACTCTGGGGTTGTGGCGCTGTGCTGGTCCCCAGGGGGAAGATTACCGTTGGCGTAGTCAAAGTCCGGTCCTGGGTCACTAGCCTGGAAACAGTTTACAAGGAGCGGGGCGAGGTCCGAAGCAGGAAGCCGGGCGGGGACAGGAACACTGGAGGGTCAGGTCTGGGTCCGGGCAGGAACAGGTACTCAACAACGACGTTGCTCCCACAACCTGGGACCGGGCTGACTGGCCTTTATCTTCTCTGAGGCCAGGGGTGGTCCTGGCCCCCAGGAGACCCACCTCTCCTGGCCTTAAGGCGAGCACTCCTCCTGGGAGAAACCAGTTCCCTTCGCCTCTCTGCCCTGAGCCTCTGCAGTTCAGGAGAGGCTAAAGGGTTACTGGGCCCAGGGGGAGACTCACCTGTAGGCACTGAGTCCTCAACCAACTCTGGAGCCAGAGTGGATTCACCTGGTGCCTGCTCCTGAGGATCCGGCACAGGTGCAGGCGCTTCAGAATCAAGCCCCTGCCCCAGTTCAGCCGGCCCTGGAGGCGGGGACTCCTGTGCAGGCTGGGATTCCTCCGGTTCAGCCTCTGAATCGGATTCCCAGGCCATCACAGGCGCTCATCTCACTCTATAGGCTGAGGGAGCCAGTGTTTGTCCGCAGACAGCTTCCGGGTCATGTGGCCAGCATGACTAAGTCGCTTCTGGCGAACCAGAGCAGCGCACGGAAACGCCATTTACCTTCCCGCCAGAACAGTACCTATTTATCTACTTGCACTTTGACGTGCTTCCAAACTGCTAGGTGGGCAGGAGCTGGGACCAATCAATGGTGACCTTCCGATTGGCAAGCCCTAGGCTCTGTGGTTTAGACCACAGCGCCATATAGTTATAAACCCATTGGGTTCAATAGCAGGCCCATTCTACTGCAAAACAGCCCTTACCTTAAATTGTCCACAATTAAGGTCTTGCCTCTAATAAGCTTTCAAGGAGCTTTACGGTTCATATGAACATGGTATGAAAGGTTCTGTTGTAATCCTGGTGAGCAAGCTGTAAATTAATACGACAAAACCTGCTTGGAGGGATGTATCGATGATCATTTCCTAAGACTTCTTTATGTAAAAGCATGCACTTTCAAGGGCAAAACGGGATTTCCAAAGTGCCTCTTTGGGAAAGGCATTCATATTCAGGATAAAACCTCTCATTCAGGCAGGAGACTGGATCTGGTGACACATTAAGCATTGCAGATGCAAAGCCATCTGTTCTGGTGGATACCTTACCCAGTGTTTTAAGAGCAAGTACTTGCATATCAATTCTCCCTGCTGCCTCTGAAGTTCTGTGGCAAGAGAAGTATTGATTCCACTTTTGGAATTCCTTGTGAATTCTCAGAGGGAGAGATTGTATTTCCTATAATTAGGACTCATTTCTGCTGGAGAGATTAAGGCAGTGGCAACTTTCAGACTGTGAAAACTGTGATCTAACAAGCGGATCAGGAAGCTGAGCCATTTGTAGGAACTAAAAGTGGCACCTCCATTCATGTTTCTCAATAAAAGGTGATACTGGGAAGAA
The DNA here is from genome assembly GCF_964106915.1 of Podarcis gaigeae. Taxonomy (NCBI): domain Eukaryota; kingdom Metazoa; phylum Chordata; class Lepidosauria; order Squamata; family Lacertidae; genus Podarcis; species Podarcis gaigeae. The sequence continues at coordinate 48,576,797 of NC_139689.1, forward strand.
AGAGAGCTATGTTCATAAAACAGACAAATCGGAACTTATAAGGATTAGTTGCTTATATGGCACTTTCACTTGAAAAACTAAACTTACGTAATTAATCACATAAATTATCTTAATTGTGTTGCGATTATGTAATTCTGCCCCATTCCTTTCAATGCAAAGAAAATGCAGTGCGGATTGGCATGTATATGCATGTAATCAATTACATATCATTTGTGGGCAGAAAGCAACAGGAGCCAATACTGATCAATCATATTTGCTGGGTGGATTTCTGTTTAGGATATGGTATGGAAGAGCAACCATTGGCTATTTTGGCTCCTGCCAGCATCCTCCTCCTTAGTGTCAGTAGTAGAAGTCAAAGGTCACAGGTCTGCCTGCCTTCTGTGACAGTACAGTGGTACCTTGGGTCAAGTACTTAATTCGTTCTGGAGGTTCGTTCTTAATCTGAAACTGTTCTTAACCTGAAGCACCACTTTAGCTAATGGGGCCTCCCACTGCCACTGAGCCGCTGCTGTGCGATTTCTGTTCTCATCCTGAAGCAAAGTTCTTAACCCGAGGTACTATTTCTGGGTTAGCGGAGTCTGTAACCTGAAGCGTATGTAACCTGAAGCGTATGTAACCTGAAGCGTATGTAACCCGAGGTACCACTGTAGTCCTTATGGGCACCAGCCACTGCTACTATCATACAGTCACTGGTACAGTTTTGCAACTTGTGTGTCGAGGTCCCCAAGCCATAATTTGGCATAATTTTGGCCACAACTTTATTAAAATACAAAATGTGAGTGGCTGCTTAGGCATTGGTTGCAACTATCTGTCCCCACCCAGGGACAGAACTGACATTCGCAAACCTGCGAAGTCAGTAAGGGAAAACATTTTTGCGGAGAAAATGGAGCTGGGTGCCAGACCCTCACCTCTCCCCAAATGCTCCCAGGGGCTCTTGCGTGGCCCTATCCCCTTTGACAGGGTAGCGGACAAAAGCATGGTGAGCCCCTGGATTCCTTTAATGGAATACCCTTGCAGCAACAGCATTGGAGGGGCCGGCACAGCCAATCCATACTCCTCCACCAACCAATTTTCTAAAACCAATGCCTAACTGCAACCTTACAAGTTGTGACGATTTGCTGCGCAGTAGGCAAAAACCAAATGGCACCAGCCAATCAGCCAAATGGACAAAATTCCTACCAGGCCCCTGCCCCAAAAGCTGATGACCCCATGACAGGCACAGCAAGGTCAAATGCGACAAACGCCCTAAAATTAGGGAGGGTGGACGGGTGATCCGATGCGCGCAGCAAAAAGAGGAAGCTCAACGCTGCGCGCAGAGAATATATAACCCAAGGCTGTCAATCAATAATTGGCAACATCAAACTCTCCCCATCAACAAGAGGAGCCCAATCGCAACGGTGGACATCCAAACTAACCCGCCCGGCAACAGCGAGGTGTCTTGTTAACCCCACCACAACCTGTGCTCTCCATGAAGAAGAACACGCTTTGTATAAATCACAGAAACATGAAATTTTAGATTTGGAAAGGAGCCCAAGGGTTTTCTAGTCCAACCCCCTGCAATGAAGGAATCTGAACTAAAGCATCCATGATACATGGCAATCCAGCCTCTGCTGAGAAACCTCCAAGACCCACCCCCTCTTATATTTGTGCAGGTGTTTCTTCTTGCCTATGTGCAGAACTTTCTATTTGTTCCTATTGAAATTCGTTTCTGGGCCCAGTTCTCCAATCTGTTCAGGTCGTATTGAAAATGTGTACTTTTAAAAAAAATTAAGCAAAGCCTGAATATAAAATTTGGAGAATGTGCATCAGGCTTTTCAAAAACAGAAATAAAAAAATCAGCTTGCCTGAAGTATGGGATAAGAGAGAAAGCTGAAGAAGACCCAGCAGTTGACCTAATTCTTGATAGATTGCATTTCTGCCATGCAAACTGTGATTCCGGGAGCAAACTACTCTTGCCTGAATGGAGAGGAACCTACTAAGGGTTGGGTTGTTGTTTTTTGCACATACAGCTCCTCAGGTGAGGGTGAAAAAGGCTGTACCTTTTACACAGTTGCTCTAGGTTGTTGTTGTTTAGTCATGTCCGACTCTTCGTGACCCCATGGACCAGAGCACGCCAGGCACTCCTGTCTTCCACTGCCTCCCACAGTTTGGTCAGGCTCATGTTTGTAGCTTCGAGAACACTATCCAACCATCTCATCCTCTGTCGTCCCCTTCTCCTTAGGCCCTCCATCTTTCCCAACATCAGGGTCTTTTCCAGGGAGTCTTCTCTTCTCATGAGGTGGCCAAAGTACTGGAGTGTCAGCTTCAGGATCTGTCCTTCCAATGAGCACTCAGGGCTGATTTCCTTCAGAATGGATAGGTTTGATCTTCTTGCAGTCCATGGGACTCTCAAGTGTCTCCTCCAGCACCACAATCCAAAAGCATCAGTTATTCAGCAATCAGCCTTCTTTATGGTCCAGCTCTCGCTTCCATACATCACTACTGGGAAAACCATAGCTTTAACTATACAGACCTTGCTCTAGGTACAGATGCCCAACTGGCGTCCATTAGGAGTCACAGAATTATAGAACTGAAGAGTTGGAAGGGACCTTTAGAGTCATCTAGTCCAACCCCCCTGCAATGTAGGAAGATGCAGCTGTCTCATAGGGGGATCGAACCTGCAACCTTGACATTATCAGCACCATGCTCTCAGTACCTGAGCTATCACGGGTAATGCTAGTATGAGCATTTGTTCAAACCCCTCCCTCCAACAGATAAATAATACAGTCCCCAAGGCTCCTTTCTTGTGTAGACTGATGTTTGACTTTATGCTGATGATATTCAGATGATCAGAGTCCCAAAGCGTCTTCCTTTTTATCAGAAGCAATTGCTTACTTGCCAAAGTCTTCCTGGATTTTATGCTGGTGCATATCTGTCCCTCCCTATCTGGTGTAGCCTCTGATCGATGAAAAGTTCCCCATTAAATGCCCCCCTGGGCACCCACGGCTTCCCTGGGTCACGCTCCTTTTATCTGAAAATCGGCATGCGCGCCTTAATTTATGCAAGGAGGCTTATCCGACATGCCTCACATTTAAAGTGAAGTTTGAGGTTTAATAGCAGCCACACTGCACGAGGAATTGCAAATTTAACGTTGATTTAATCACTCTGGTGAGGAATCGCATTGTAATTGTTTCCTATCTTTGTAGATACTTCTTGATTAATTTGCAGGAGGAGCTCGTCAAAAGCAGCAGGAAGGGAAGGCAGACCAGAACTGCTCTAATTAAGGAGAAGGATGTGGGATGATCACGTAAGTGGCTGTGATGAAATGTACAGAGCCCCGTGAAAAATGAAGGGAGCCTGTCTAGCACAGCAAGGAAGGGTGAGGACCCTGCATGTGGCAGGAGACAGCATGGGGTTCTCACTGAGGCCAGCGGGAGGGAAGATTCCTTAAGGTTAATGGGAACTTCAAATATTTTCAGTCTAAGAGTTCTGTGTATGCATGCATATAGGCTAGAGTTGCCAGGCTGAGGTGCTCTTATTAGTTACTCCAGGGGTGGGGCATCTGAAAGTCCTCCAGATGTTGTTGGACTCGAAATCTCATCAATAATAATAATAAATTTTATTTATATACTGCCCTCCCCAGCCGAAGCTGGGCTCAGGGTGGCTAACAACAATAAAATAATACAACATTCTAAAATCATTTCATTATAAAATTAATTCAAATCAAATTCATGGCAACCATTGGGCTAGAGTTCTGTGAAGATTGCCAAAGGAGGGAGTCAGGCTGTGCCCTGGCCAAAGGCCTGGCGGAACAGCTCTGTCTTGCAGGCCCTGTGGAAAGATGTCAAGTCCCGCAGGGCCCTGGTCTCTTGTGACAGAGCATTCCACCAGATCGGAGCCGCAGCCGAAAAAGCCCTGGCTCTAGTTGAGGCCAGCCTAACCTCTCTGTGGCCCCGGACCTCCAAGATGTTTTTGTTTGAAGACCATAAGTTCCTCTCTGGGACATACCAGGAGAGGCGGTCCCGTAGGTACAAGGGTCCTAGGCCGTATAGGGCTTTAAAGGTTAAAACCAGCATCTGACCATCGTGGCCAGTGGTACCTGAAGGACCACAGATTCCCCATCTCTGAGTTGCACAGGACGGCGTATTTGGTAGGTGCAAGTTTCTCCTGTGGGCACCCAAGGGAGCATTTCATCGGGAACTTTTTATCAATTGGTGGCTACCCTTTGATGGCAACTGGAGTTGTTCTGCTACATCTCTAGTCATCAGGGCCAGCCCAAGGCATTTTGGCACATGAAGGCGGATCAGAAATTAGCCCCAGCATTTAAACCAAATTGTGATTTTTCTAATCAATTTTTATTTTTGCTCTGTTGTATTCCTTGCACACCACTTTCATTGTAGTTACGCCACATATAACTTGCCCAAATAAATAACACAAGTCCACAGCACGGCTTTTCAAGGTCAACCATTACTGTCATGCAGGTTCGGTCTAAAAAACTGTTGTGTACTGAAGTTCTCACCCTGGGCCAGCAGGGGGATACTGTAGATAGTTTTCACTCAGGTCCACATATGCAAATAAGGAATTGAAAGTGACCTTCAGTGATTGGATAGTTACAGAAAGTTGTTACTGTTATGTTGTAGTGCGGCTCTATATAAGCAGGCTGGCTGAACCCTTTAGTTCAGTTCAGTTCTGGCCTGTGAATAAACAAGAGCTGTCTGAAGAATCGCTGGGTCATCTGATATGTTCACCCACAATTTAACAGAAACAATCCACAAAAAGGGTTAATCCCAGCACTGCAAGAATATTGGTTGCGCAACCATGATTTGAAGCAAGAGCTACATGCAAAATGTAAGATGTTACGACCCCATCTTTACACTGTGAAAGATGATGCAGTAAAGAGCGATGCAAATGCATTTTGGATGGATCAGATTTATAATCTAATTTTGGATAAGCTGCAGACATCTTACGGATAAATCCATTTTAACTAGATCAGCTGCAACATGGGACCCACTTTTATTTTTGCCATGTTTTAAAGCATGCAAGTAGGGCAGCGCCTCTTTCCATCCTTATCTACCGTAACGAAGATCAGTCGGCAGCAATTACTTGGATAGAGAAATAGAGGGACAAATAGGTTGGTCCCAAGGTGCTTGATTTGTTCTTTTGTTTTGCCTTTACCAGGATCAGGCCTGTGACGGAAGAAGAAGGGAGGAAAAACTCTCTGCAATTTATCAATTCAGGCCGCTGGCAAGAGTGACCTGTCCTTCCTGCCACAAAGTCTTGATCCTGTTCTGCAAGACAAAATGCCGCACTCTTTGACACCCCAACTGAGGCTCCCAACAACCCACATTGTCTCAATTTGGCTTAACCAAATACAGGTGCCACATACTAATACCCATTCTTCATTTGTAAGTATTGAATAGTTTAATGTGGCAACACCTGAGCACTGGAACTGTCTGGACTCAGCTACATTAGTAAAAAAAAAGCCAGCATTTTGAATGTGTTATAAACATCCAACACTAGATGGCACTGGAGAGCAAAAAAAATTCTAAGTGATTTTTCATAGCGCTTTTTGTTGTTGTTATAATGATTTAATTTGTGACTTATTTATAGTGTTTTTTTACTGTGTGTAGATCTTCCCCCTGCCTATTGTGTGGTAGCACCAAAATGAAGTCTTGGGAATGGCCAGAGGATTGTTTGAGCATCTGATTTATAGGCGAGTTTGTCAAGGGGATCATAATGTTATCTCTTTCTACTTAGCACTGGCCTTTGAAAGTCCAGGGCTATAACTTAAGGGGGTGTGGAGTGGAAACAGCGAAATGATTTACGACTGCTGTTTGACGGAAAGCGAGACCAAAATTGCCGCAGCACAAAATGTTCACAGTTCCAAGGCGGGGAGAAAATGGCTGAAGTGCTTTCCCTATTAAGGAAGAAGAAAAAGTCTGTATCGTCATGTGCAGTTCTTTGTATTTATTGATGAGTTAACCACATCCCAAAACCCAAACATAATGGGCTCGACCAGTTTTCTACTGCCGTGTCTCTGAATCTATTGCCCTAGCAAAGAAGAGTTTGGATTTGATATCCCGCTTTATCACTACCCTAAGGAGTCTCAAAGCGGCTAACATTCTCCTTTCCCTTCCTCCCCCACAACAAACACTCTGTGAGGTGAGTGGGGCTGAGAGACTTCAGAGAAGTGTGACGAGCCCAAGGTCACCCAGCAGCTGCATGTGGAGGAGCGGGGAAGCGAACCTGGTTCACCAGATTACTAGACTACCGCTCTTAACCACTACACCACACTGGCTCCCAAGGTCAGCCCTCTGACCCTGGTTATTGGTGATGAATAAAGAAGCAGGGTTTAAGATACTCCCCCCCCCACTTGAATGCTTAGCTATACGGCAAAATAAACACAGGTCTTGTGTTGCACGTTAATCCATTTTGAATGGATTAAGTTGTCGGATGTCTGGGGGATATCCAAAGTTCATTTATCAATCTGATCCGTTCCAGGCCTCCAATGTCTCTGCACCTTGTTCTGCTTGGGATGATATCATTGGGAAAGTGATGAGTTCTAGAGACTTCTGCACAGTCTGTGCTCCCCTCCCCATGCTCTAACTTTCTCTAACTCTTAGTGGTGGGAAATGTTTGGGGCTTTGTGGGAATGTTAAAGATAGTAAAGTAAAGGTAAAGCGACCCCTGACCATTAGGTCGAGTCGTGGCCGACTCTGGGGTTGCGACGCTCATCTCGCTTTATTGGCCGAGGGAGCCAGCGTTTGACCATGGACAGTTTTCCGGGTCATGTGGCCAGCATGACTAAGCCACTTCTGGTGAACCAGAGCAGCGCACGGAAACGCTGTTTACCTTCCCGCCGGAGCGGTACCTATTTATCTATTTGCACTTTGACGTGCTTTCAAACTGCTAGGTGGGCAGGAGCAGGGACCGAGCAACGGGAGCTCACCCCATCGTGGGGATTCGAACTGCCGACCTTCTGATCGGCAAGTCCTAGGCTCGGTGGTTTAACCCACAGCACCACCCACGTCCCTGTTAAAGATAGTAGGAAAGTGTATATTGAATAAGTAGTATCCTTCCTCCACTCACACTAGTGAAGTGATGTAGCAGAGCAGAATCCCCTCAATATAGCTGGAAGCTTGTTTGCAGATTCATTTGGCTCTCTTAGTTAAGATTATTTCCTGGTGTCCCCTTTTGATCCCTCTTAAAAGAATAAAGACAGGAGAGTCTTTCTGAGTAAAGTAACAAAAAGTTTACTCACATTTCAGTTCACGATATGATCCCTGAAAGGCAGGCTTTACTTGGTAGTTACATAAACAAAGTCTGAACTTGTCTCATATGGAGACTGAAGTCATGCGTTGCTGGCTGAGGGCCAGCAGACAGCAAAATTACATTAATACAACAAATTGGCTGCAGGAGAGCAGCATGGCAGCAAAGGATCAGCAAGCAAGACAAGAGAAAAAAACAACTCTTGTGTGGAAATAAGGAATGTTGCATTTGACTGCACCAATGGATTGCATCCAACAGGCTTGTCTCCTTGAGGCCCCGGACCTCGCTCTCTGTCTGGGGGTTTGCAGAGGCACCCAGTGAGCGAGGGTAGGGCGCTGTCTACCTTTTGCAGGAACCATGGAAATTAAGGTTCCTGGTGTGTCCAAAAGCACCAGCGCTGCATACAGTGTGTGTCCTTTGCTTAGGAGATGAGGCTCTGTCGCAGCAGGGCCAAGAAACCCCTTGCCCCAGCAGGCTTGAGAAAGAGGAGCTGCAGGAAGAGGTCTTGGGACTCCTTGTGGACCTGGAGGAGATCAGTTTTGCATTGGTTTTGAACTCTGCAAGTGCCTGGGATCTGATCAGAAATGGATCCAGGGGGCTGGTTTCAAAACTCCAGTGAGCCATAGTGGTGTAGTGGTTAAGAGCGCTGGACTCGTAATCTGGTGAACCGGGTTTGATTCCCTGCTCCTCCACATGCAGCTGCTGGGTGACCTTGGGCTTGTCACACTTCTCTGAAGTCTCTCAGCCTCACTCACCTCACAGAGTGTTTGTTGTGGGGGAGGAAGGGATAGGAGATTGTTAGCTGCTTTGACATAACTTAAAAAGTAAAGGGACCCCTGACCATTAGGTCCAGTTGTGGCCTACTCTGGGGTTGCGGCGCTCATCTCGCTTTATTGTCCGAGGGAGCCGGCGTACATCTTCTGGGTCATGTGGCCAGCATTCCTAAGCCGCTTCTGGCGAACCAGAGTAGTGCACGGAAATGCCATTTACCTTCCCACCGGAGTAGTACCTATTTATCTACTTGCACTGGTATGCTTTTGAACTGCTAGGTTGACAGGAGCTGGGACCGAGCAACAAGTGCTCACCCCGTCGCGGGGATCCGAACCGCCGACCTTCTAATCAGCAAGCCCAAGGCTTTGTAGTTTAACTCACAGCGCCACCCACGTCCCAATTGAGACTCTTTCGGGTAGTGATAAAGCGGGATATCAAATCCAAACTCTTCTTCTTCGTCTATCCGAGCCCAATTTTTGGAGTTCACTCCATCACTATTAACAGGCTTCGTGCCCTTGATCCTGTGCTTCCTGGATTATGAACATTTCCTCTCCTTTTGCAATTAATGTTTCCTATTGTTCCTGTTCACTGGAAGCTTCTGTAGTCCATGATCTGACATGGGAGGGTAATGATGACAAGCGCCGGATAATTGATGGCTGCTGAAGGAAGGGGAGACGTAAGTGTTTGTGTGTGTGTGGAAAGGGGGGGGGGTTAGTTTCAACCCCATGTCCTACTGAGGTTGATTCAAGGACACCTATCAATCAAACTGGCGACAGCAGGCGGGGAGATTTAATTGGAGATTCGTTGAACCTTTAATGATGTGACAAAGAAAAATAAGGGGGCTGAAGACAGCCTGGGGGCCTGCCTCTCTCTCTCTCTCTCTCTCTCTCTCTCTCTCTCCTTTCTTTGCAGTAATCTTGGAAGGAAGAAAAGAAGAAAGCGATATAGCCAAAGGGCCCCATTGTCGTTATGTTTCTCCACAGCAATAAGAATATATGTTGAGGAGGATCTGAGCACTTTGGAGAGGTTGTTTGTTGCTACTTGAAATGGAACGGTCACAAGGCGTTTGAAACTCCAAAGCCTGCACTACAGTGGTACCTTGGGTTAAGTACTTAATTCGTTCCAGAGGTCCATTCTTAAAATGAAACTGTTCTTAACCTGAAGCACCACTTTAGCTAGCGGGGCCTCCTGCTGCCGCTGTGCCTCCGGAGCACAATTTCTGTTCTCATCCTGAAGCAAAGTTCTTAATCCGAGGTACTATTTCTGGGTTAGCGGAGTCTGTAACCTGAAGTGTCTGTAACCTGAAGCGCCTGTAACCCAAAGTACCACTGTACTTTACTCTGAATGCAGCGCATGGAAATTGAGCACATTGCAAACATGCCCCATCAGGACACTTTGAAGAGACTGGCTATTTTGCACATGCGAAGTCTGCACTATGGCATGTGCTGAAATTGATTCCTTGATACTGCTTGTCTATCTCATCCCTCAGCATCCTCTGCTTGACTCTTCACAGTCAAACTTCAATTCAGCCTGGTGATTTCCAGATATTTTGGACCACAACTCCCATCAGCTCCAGACACTGGCTAGGGTTGATGGGCGCTGTGGTCCAAAACTCTGGAGGACACCCAATTGGAGAAGGCTGCTGTGGAGTATAGGTCCTTGAGGGATGGGGGCATATTTCTCTCTTGCTTCACCATGTCAAGTACATTTGCTGGCACTCTATAAATTCATAAGGTGCACTTAGCTAAACATACAAAGTTCATCGCTAACTATTCTGCCACTTTCTAGTACAGCCTCCCCCAGCCTAGAGGTAGGGATTGGGGATGGGGATTCAGTTTTGTTTGCCTTTAAAAGCAAACCTACTTAATTATCACCTTCCTGAATTGGTGCACAAACTGAAACACAGCGGTCCTTTGAGATTCGCACTGCTCCAAATTTTGCAGTGCAGTTCTCTAGTGATGCATACAAACATGCACATGCAGAGGTAAAGTGTGGATTTATTGGCGTCCGTCTTGCACTCTTTATAAAGACTTGAGGAATGAGATTATCACCCCTCTTTTATTGTCCATTCTGGGTCACCCAACCACTGCTACAGTGTCCTTTCTCTTGGCAGATCAAGATGAGCAGGTGACAGCAAAGGTTGCAAGGTTTTTAGCTGGGACAATCAGAATAAGCTCCACTATTTGACTATTGATTCAAAACCCTAAAATGTATTCTATATAACTGACTTTTTATTTCTATTCTTTGTATATCGTATTGTTGTTTTATTGCTATGGCTGATGGCTAACGCAAATAAAGATTCATTCATTCATTCATTCATCCATCTGTTTCGAGAGACAGTGGAGTGGGCCTTTGTGGGTGAAGGCAAACCATGAGCAGCACCTGGGGTGCAAGTCTGGCTGATGTGGTCCAAAGGAAAGCAGAGCAATATGTTTGGCACCAGCTTGGCTGCAGGAGTTCTTTCAAACAATAACAAGTTCAAAATGAAATCTTAGACTCAAAGTCTCTGAAAGTCTTTAAATGAAACGACTTACCAAACTTTGTACGATGAAAGATAAGCAGTGATGTTTCTCAAAAAATATTGTTAGCAGCAGTGACTACATTATTACATGAGAACTACTCCACAGCATTTGACATTTCCATTCACATATATTCATTCAAAATAAGATGGGTTCATGAAACAATTCTATATTCTCCCACCACGCTGACGAAGATCTACGAAACAGCAGTCATTATGCAGAATCTCTGTTCAGTGTTGGACATTATATTTGCTGAATACACAAAAGCTTCACTGCTTATCTTTCATCGTACAAAGTTTGGTACCTCGCTTCATTTAAAGACTTTCAGAGACTTGGAGTCTAAGATTTCATTTTGAACTTGTTATTGTTTGAAAGAATTCTATAAAGATTGTCTATTACGTATGTATATGGTCATTGTGTTGCCCAAACATTGTTGAAGTTCTCTTTTGCAACACAGGGGTTTGTTTGGATACCTACTCACTGCAGGAGTTGCCAGAAGGTGATATACAAGGTGCCACCCAACTGCCTTACGGACTCCTGTCTGGATTTGTGCCTTATCCTCTTCTTCTCCTGAAGATACCCTGTGAGGCAGCGGAAGCTGAGGATCAGTTTAGTGATCAGTTTTAGGATCACTTCTTTTTTTTTTATAATTATTTTATTAAATGTTACAAAAAAATGAATAGAAAAAAAAAAAAGAAATAGAAACAATACATAACCATACATAAAACATTTTATCTACACAATTTTCCAGAATGCAGACCAGAAAAGAAGAAAGACAAAAGATAAAAGAAAGAAACAAGAAAAAGAATGAAGAGAAAAAATGCTTTTCATAACCAATTATTCCAAATTCATACTTCAAACCTTAAATCCTAGTTGAAATATTATAAAAGACTTTCACCGCATTCACCACACGTCTCTTGGTTATCTAATTCACCTTTACATCTGTTCTTCAGTCATTTCCTTTCCTTAAGTTCTTTCATAGTCCATCTGAACTTTGTATTCTCTGTATTCTTCACAAGGTTAGTCTAAGCAAAGCACAACCAAACTTTCATGTTTGATCCCTGTTTGTGTAAATATTCATTTAAGCATTCCCATTGCTTCTGTACCATAGTTTTAGATTTATGCCTTATTATTTTTGCTAACTCCGGATACTCACATAGTTTACTTAGCCATTCCCATTTTTGTTGGGATGTTATTTCCTTTCCAGTAACTGGAACCAACGTTCTCACTGCTGTTGTTGCATATAGGAATGTGTTAATTTTATCTTTGGGGATGTTGCTGTTGTTGTTGTTGTTTAGTCATTTAGTTGTGTCCGACTCTTTGTGACCCCATGGACCAGACCACGCCAGACACTCCTGTCTTCCACTGCCTCCCGCACTTTGGTCAGGCTCATGTTTGTAGCTTCGAGAACACTGTCCAACCATCTCGTCCTCTGTCGTCCCCTTCTCCTTGTGCCCTCCATCTTTCCCAACGTCGGGGTCTTTCCCAGGGAGTCTTCTCTTCTCATGAGGTGGCCAAAGTATTGGAGCCTCAGCTTCAGGATCTGTCCTTCCAGTGAGCACTCAGGGCTGATTTCCTTAAGAATGGAGAGGTTGGATCCTTGGGGATATCCTTACTCAAAATGCCTAATAAGTATGCTTCTGCATACTTCATAGGAACACAAACTAGACCATTGGATCCTCTAGTTCAGTATTGGCTATACTGTTTAACAGCAGCTCTCCATACTTTCAGACCAGGGTCTTCTTGCATCCCCCTCCTGAGGATGCTTGGGTCCTTCTCTGCCCTGCCATGGAGCCAGTGGCGTAGCGTGGGGGGTGCAGGGGGGGCCGGCCGCACCGGGCGCAACATCGGGGGGGGGCGCGCTTGCCGCCTCCGGAGTCACCGAAGAGCCTCGGGCACAGGCTGTAGCAGAGCCCCATGTCTCGCTGAACCGACGAGCTGTGCGCGCGTCAGGACTGAAGGTGTCCGGCAGGCAGCGGCTCTCAGTGCTCGCCGCAGTCCCCGCGCGTCAGGGCCGTGGAGGGCACGCCAGGCAGCGCCTCCTCACAGCCCCGCCGCTGCTGCTGCAGCTGCTGGGCCATGTTGCATTTTCCTCGCCTCTCTGCCCTCCTCCTCCTCCGGGCAAGCAGCATTGTTTGGGCGGCAGCGCCAGCGGCAACTTGCCTCAGATCACCTGACACGGACCCGCTGCCGCCGCCATGGCTACCTTACCGTAAATATCCCAGCCCAGGCAGCAGCAAGAAGAAGCTGGCAGCGGCGGCAGGTTAGGGGTTAAGGGCGCAAATTACTTGCCTTCCCCTGGGTTAGGGGGCGCAAATTACTTGCCTTGCCCCGGGTGCTGACAACCCACGCTACGCCGCTGCATGGAGCATGCTGTGCTTTCTCCTTCCCCAGGTACCCCCAGGGCCATGTGGCACAGATGCATGGCTTGCTTTTAGAGCTCAGCACATGTTGGAAGCACTGAAATGCTGCTTGCTGTCACATTGATGGACCACAGTTTCCAGCAGGCAGCCTGTCAACGTGACACCAAGCACTTGCGCTGTTATTAGCGGGAACTGTGAGGCCTTGTGGAAGTTACGGTGGGATAAGGTTTGAGTGGGGAATGTCAGGCCCTGGGCTCGCCTTTCTTCAGTGTGAGAGACAGGTGCAGAGTGAAGCTCTTCAGCCCGATGAAAAGCAAATATCTCTCCCCTCCTCCCTGCTTCTTAGCAGTGAGCTGGGAGGAGCTGATACAGGAGAAGCTCCAGTTGCCGAGCGGATGATAAGACCTGGCATAAGCTGGAATTCAATTGGGCCTTATCTCGCTTTATTTCTCAAGCCAGGACTGCTTACAAATAATGAAACACGGCGGCGAGAAGCTGCTTGCCCTGACCTCTAAACCACCCGCCTCCATTAAAAATGATAATAATGGGGTTACACAAAGCCGGGGTTTTGCATCCCATCAACAGAGAAGCTGAGGAAAGAAGGAAATAAGCCAGAAAGATAAACTTCTTTGTTTTGCGCCACGTTGGTTTGCCTGCAAGTGCTGCTGCACTTCTTGTAACTGGCACGTTTGAGAACAAACTCCCGCAGTTTGGAAAACCCATGACATTCACCAAGCGGGCCAACCCCATGCCCAAAGACTGGCATGGCTTGTAAGTCGCTCACCTTGGCTATTTCTGCACCTTGTCTTCTGGACTTGTCTTCAGGGAGCAGGTGGTGCTGTGGTCTAAACCACTGAGCCTCTTGGGCTTGCTGATCAGAAGGTTGGTGGTTCGAATTCCAGCGATGGAGTGAGCTCCCATTGCTCTTTCCCAGCTCCTGCCAACTTAGCAGTTCAAAAGCACGCCATGCAAGTAGATAAATAGGTACCGCTGCAGCAGGAAGGTAAACGGTATTTTCATGCGCTCTGGTTTCCATCACGGTGTCCTGTTGTGCCAGAAGCGGTCTAGTCCTGCTGGCCACATGACCCAGAAAGCTTTCTGAGGCAGTGGCGTAGCGTGGGGGGGTGCAGGGGGGGGCACCCGGCTGCACCAGGCGCAACATCTGGGGTTTAGGGTTAGGGGGTGCAAATCCACGGGTTAGGGGCACAAATCCACGGGTTAGGGGGTGCAAATTACTTGCCTTGCCCCGGGTGCTGACAACCCACGCTATGCCACTGGTCTGAGGACAAAGGCCTGAAAGCGAGATGAGCACTGCAACCCCACAGTCACCTTTGACTGGACTTACGGTAATCGTCCAAGGGTCCTTTACCTTTACCTTCTGGATGGGAGATTTCTCTCCTCCTCTCTTTCCCAGCTAAGGATGAGGGAGAGTATTTGATGTGGACTTAGAAGTTTTGAATCTCCTCACTATGTAAAGTGGAAGACATTTGATTTTTAAGTGCCATATCCCTCCCACTATGAAATCCAATTTATAAACTCTTGCAGCTTGATGTCATCCTTCAATCTTAAACCATGATTTTGAAGGAGGAGGGAGCCCCTTCTAAATTAAAGCTGAATTTGGTAATGAAAATGAAAGTTTTATTGTGAGCCAACATGGAAATTTCCTGTAAACCCTGAGCTGTCACATCAAAGCATGGTTCCTTCTAGTACTCTCCTCTTTTGCGTGGACAGGCGGAGTCCCCAGATCCTGCGCGGTCCCCTCGTCATGTGGAATAACGACTCAAGACAACATGCTATGGGATTAAATTGGCCACAACTTTATTAAATTTCAAATGTGGGTAGACCTTGGCTCAGGCATTGGGCGTTCTCCCTCCTCAGTCCCCAGCCGGGGACCTAGGGAGCATCAGGGTTATCCAGTGTGTGTGTGGGGGGGGATGGGCCGGCTCTGGAGAACATATGTTCAAGCAGAGATAGCCGCCCCCGTTACGCCACCGCCGCAGGGGAGAGCAATGACGACCTTTCGGCGTACGGTCAAAGCCTCCCTTCAGAAAACCCCTTTAACGGGGAACCCTGGTATCGCTGCTGCAAAGAGGAAGATGGACTAAAGGATTCCGCCCAAGGCCTGATACCGCCACCCAAGACTGCAAAGATTGTGGTCTCGCTGCCAAGACTACCTACATCTGAAAAGCTCCTTTGCCATCCTCCAACCAGTCAATCAGGCCATGCCTGATGTCGCTCAGCCAACGCTCGTTACCAAGGTCCGATAGGTGCACGCCGTCGGGCCGAAATAGCCCCTCGTGGTCCCTTCCAACAATTCTGCGATTTTATCTTACGCTCATTTGGCTTGCGTGATTTCAACTGCATGCGGCTGAAGGTGGGTTGCTGAGGCTCAGAGGTCACAGGCAAGCCGAGAGCCAGCAACTCAGTGGCTCTAGGAGCCATAGGGATTTCCTGTGAGATCTCACGAGAACCAAAGATACCCCACTCACGGGGCACACCAAGTGGGACTTTCTCCTCACTGCAGTGGCATGACGCAGGGTGTGGCATGTGTCCTGGGGGCGTGGCGTCCGTGGGGCAAGGCACCCAGCGCAGACAGAGGGCAGCTGCAATAGCACCCTACCAGGATCGTGCTGCCGGGGGCGGTGTGCTCCCCCACACTCCTCTTCCTCTGCCAGTGCCTCACTGGCCAGTTTACTGAAGGAGGGCTACCTAGCCCCAAAGTGCCTCCCAGGGTTATTGAGTATATATGCAATTTTTAAAAAAATAAAATTTATTTATTTGGTTTTTCAAATTAAAATTTTACAAAAAAAATATCACACATAAAGAATAAAAACAAGATTCCAAGGAATCTCCTGGAATTCCATCCTCCCCTTTGTAGGTCCTATTATTAATCCTTTCCTCCCACATCTTTTACGATAATCCTAAACCTTTACCTCTTCCATTATGTCCAGAATTCAACCTTAAACTACAAGTGGTTTTCCAATCCTACTAATGATTTTAACTGTTTACAGTGATCTTTAAGTTATAAATTTTCCCCATTCCTTGTTAAAATTTTGGTCTTCCTGATTTCCCATTTAAGCATAGTCCATTAATTTCATCTGCCATTCTTCTCTGGTGGAAACTTTGTCTTCCTTCCACTTCTGGGCCAGTAACATCTGTGCAGCTGTGGTCGCATACATAAATAGACTATTCTTCTCCTTTGGGATTTTGGCACCTAGGCTATATGCAATTTTCACATATATGAGCGACCTAATCCTCATGTGAGATACAATGTCCCCATACACAATTCCTTTGCTGGCCATCCATCCAGGAGATGACTAGGACTCTAGATATCCTTTTCAAATGGAAGAATAGCTCATTATCTTATTTACAGCACTCTTCAATTTTTATTTTTTGGTGGTGGTTTTAACTCCAGCCAAGGGCGAGTGAAGGGAAGCCCTCAAGGACTAAAGCTGTAAATTCATGTGCTTCCTTTGGGACAGGAGTTGGAAACACAAACTGAGTTCAGCACAAATAGTAATGATGAATAATCATACTTAGCATTTACACAGCACTCTGTTGTTGCTATTATCTCGCTATCTTAGCAATCCTTAAGGGAATCCTTATTAAGGCAGCGCAGTATTCTTTCCCCTTGCGTTGCAGATGGAAGTAACGGCTGTGTGATTGGAACTCAGATATAGCAGCTTGCTTACGTTAACAAACCACCTTAAAAAAAACAAAAACCAGAATTTTTGCAGTTAGGAAAGTGATGCGGAAACACACTGAAAAGTTCAGGATGAGCGAATGGTTAATGGGTAGATGTACAATCACAGCAGAAGAAAATCAGAGTGAATTCTGGATGGATGCTCATTGTCGTATAACCTCCCTGGAAACAAATCAGTTGTTGTTTAGTTGTGTCCGACTCTTTGTGACCCCATGGACCAGAGCATGCCAGGCACTCCTGTCTTCCACTGCCTCCCACAGTTTGGTCAAACTCATGCTGGTAGCTTTGAGAACGCTGTCCAACCATCTCATCCTCTATCATCCCCTTCTCCTTGTGCCCTCAATCTTTCCCAACATCAGGGTCTTTTCCAGGGAGTCTTCTCTTCTCCTGAGGTGGCCAAAGTATTGGAGCCTCAGCTTCAGGATCTGTCCTTCCAATGAGCACTCAGGGCTGATTTCCTTCAGAATGGAGAGGTTTGATCTTCTTGCAGTCCATGGGACTCTCAAGAGTCTTCTCCAGCACCATAATTCAAAGGCATCAATTCCTCGGCGATCAGCCTTCTTTATGGTCCAGTTCTCATTTCCATACAACACTGCTGGGAAAACCATAGCTTTTACTATCGGGACCTTTGTTGGCAAGGTGATGTTTCTGCTTTTTAAGATGCTGTCTAGGTTTGTCATTGCTTTTCTCCCAAGAAGCAGACGTCTTTTAATTTCCTGACTGCTGTCACCATCAGTAGCAATGCTCAATAAAGACTGGGTGTAGTCTAACCTCTGCATAAGCTTTGTGCAAGGAAATCAGGAGGAATGCTGAATAAACAGGTCCTGTTTGTGAGCATCCTGTGGCAATTGACTGTCTACTGTTGGGCTGGATGAATCAGGGGCCAGATCCAGCAACACAGTTTTTCAGTTCCTGGCTCACACTATTAGTTGTCAAACAAACTTCAGAGTGTGCACCCAAATCACCTTCCATTTATTCATAACCGAATTCCTATCTGGAAACATCATAAAAGGAACATTTCTTAAATGATAGAAGTCCTTTCTATGAGAAAACGCTCTCAAGCACTTTGGAAGAAATCTACAAAATGGGAGAGCGGGATTGTTTTTCCTGTGAGTAAATTCTCTGGCCTTGCCAGTTTTCCTTCATTAACACATTTATTACCTTGTCAATCACAGCACAAACTCTTCTCAAGCAGCTCTTAAAACGATTTACAGTTATTAACAAAACTCTCCTGCCTTGGGGTGATAAGAATCATTGAAAGTGTAAAGATGGGAAGTTTGCCATCTGCAGGGACCTTAATATTAGCTTAGGGTGGGCAGCGTTATTTAATGGAAACCCGCAAAAGTCCGAATTAGGGCTGTTTAGGGAATCTGCCTTGACCAAATTTCACCCTGAATGCCGAGATTCTGTGCTCTCTGATATGCTTTATGCAATGGAACGCCGCCTGTCAGAACCCTTTATTCTTGCCATATCTGGAATATTGCAGGGAAAAATATAAATCCCAGTTTGCTGCTTTGTTTAAAAGAAATTGACTTGGGAGGGGGCTTAGATTGTGCCATTGTGCATTTTAAAATAACCCAGCAGACTGTTGCTTTTAAATTTTAATTGCAACTATTTTTAGGTGTGGTTCCCCCACCCCCCCAACCTTCTTGCAGGAGTGAAATTGTTCATGTGCATTATTCTGCTTTATTTTTTATTTTTTTAAAAAAGAGCTTTGATATAAGAGATAAATTAGACTGCAGGTCAGGGTGTGTATTGGATAGGGTTGGCTAGCTCTTTGCCCAATTCTGCTGGCCTGCACCAGCCTCCAGTTGCACCAGTACCACTCAACCATCCCAATTTAAGCAGGACATCCTGGAATTACATCCTGGCTTCTGACTGGATCCCAGAATGCCCCGTTTTTTGGCCCAGTGCTCGGGCACGAATCAGCTAGCTCCCACGAGAGCTCAGGACCATAAAAAAAGAGAGTCCCAATTTGGATCACCTTGCTGTTGAAAGCCATGGCTGCATCGTGACATCAGCATCAACCCACCAGCATGGCGTTCCCTGTCTCACCTGACAAATCTGCAGGCAGAAATGCATTGCATGGGAAGACCCAAAGTGTGCTATTGCAGGTAGGGAAGAGGATGAACTGACCCGAGATGTGCTGAATCCCAGCCCCATGCTTTCACTTGATGCCCTCAATCCTCATCCAGGCCTAATAATAATAATAATAATAATAATAATAATAATAATAATAAATTTATTATTTATATCCCGCCCACTTTGGGCGGCTCCCAACATCAAACATTTAAAATGTCCCAATGCCTTCAGAGGTCTTCTAAAGGTCAGATAGTTGTTTATTTCCTTGACATCTGATGGGAGGGCGTTCCACAGGGTGGGTGCACTACCGAGAAGGCCCTCTGCCTAGTTTCCTGTAACCTCACTTCTCGCAGTGAGGGAAGCGCCAGAAGGCCCTCAGAGTTGGACCTCAGTGTCCGGGCTGAACGATGGGGGTGGAGACGCTCCTTCAGATATACTGGACCGAGGCTGTTCAGGGCTTTAAAGGTCAGCACCAACACTTTGAATTGTGCTCAGAAACGTATTGGGAGCCAATGTAGGTCTTTCAGGACTGCTGTTATATGGTCTCAGAGGCTGCTTCCAGTCACCTGTACTACCTCCAGGCTGGTGTAGCGATTTCTCTGCCCCCCACCCAGTTTCTTCCCTGGCTGTTGTGAGCTGCAGGACTGCATTCAGTGGTTGCCCCCAGTCCCAACTGCTGCCTGGTTGGGATATGGATTGCCGTAAGAACATTTTTTTTTAAAAAAAACTATTTTGGTTGGAGATTCCACCTCCATTTTTTAATGAGGTCCTTTGTTGCTGGTATCTGTCCATCTCAAGAGACAATGGAGTGTACCTCCGAGGGTGAAGTCAAACCTCTGCGTTAGCAGCACTGAAGTGACTTTCCTGGGGTGCAAGTCTGGGTAGTGTGTCTGGAGGTCCTGGGCGGACCAGATGACAAGTTCCTCCTCTCGGCTTCACTGATGTGGTCCAAAGAAAATCAGAGCAATTGATTTGGCCCCAGCTTGGCTGAAGGTTGTGCATGGAGCTACTGCGCTCGTCCCTGCTTTCCCTTATCATGTGAAGGATTAGACCACCCAGAGAGGGATTAAATATGTATCGAACTTCCATCTTCAGTTTTTAGGGTTTGTCGCCACCTCCCTGCCCCTTGCCCCATCTTCTGTTGAACATTCTCATGGGCTTCAACCTGTCAATCTTTGCTTGAGTCTGATTGAAATGAGCGATCATGCGATTAGCCAAAGGAACCGTTTGGGCATGAGGTTAGGAAATGAGACGAAAAATACAGTACTGCTCTTTCAGCCTGGTCTCTCTCCCCCTCCTTTTTGCTCCTCCAGCATTTAGAAGCTAATAATTTATCAATTGATTTCCTTCTCCAAACAGTCCCCGCTGTGCCATGAAAGTCAGAATTTAGAGAACCAAATGACCCTTAACAGTAACCTGCTCCTGTTTCAGGCATAAGATGGCGGGATAGGGAGCATCATTAAGAAGCAAAGGAGCTTGTTATTTTTTCATCTGCGTGCTTGGCTTTTAATTGGCCATTTGTGATTAGTGCCTGAGCCAACAAAGCAAGATGTCAAAACAGTACAGAGGGAACCCCTGTTTTCTGCTGATTTTGCAAGTTAACTAATCCTTATTCTTGGTTGCTCGGGATTCCAGCTAACATTTTTGGGAATTTCCAGAACTCTCTTCTTTGATATTCCCAAGGCATGGAAACATTTTTGAGATGAACGGAGCTTGTTGTTGTTATTTATTCATTTAGTCGTGTCCGACTCTTTGTGACCCCATGGACCAGAGCACGCCAGGCACTCCTGTCTTCCACTGCCTCCTGCACTTTGGTCAAACTCATGCTGGTAGCTTCGAGAACACTGTCCAACCATCTCATCCTCTGTCGTCCCCTTCTCCTTGTGCCCTCCATCTTTCCCAACATCAGGGTCTTTTCCAGGGAGTCTTCTCTTCTCATGAGGTGGCCAAAGTATTGGAGCCTCAGCTTCAGGATCTGTCCTTCCAGTGAGCACCCAGGGCTGATTTCCTTCAGAATGGAGAGGTTTGATCTTCTTGCAGTCCATGGGACTCTCAAGAGTCTCCTCAGCACCATAATTCAAAAGCATCAATTCTTTGGCAATCAGCCTTCTTTACCTTTGGGTTAAGAATCAGAGAGGCAATTATTTCCTTTGACATTTGGAATAAATTGTTGGAGCATTACATTCACAAGAGCCTTATGTTCCAGTGGGGCACAATACACACCAATCACAGTTTTCAAGCAAGTTTACTTAAGTTTCGTGGAAATAAAGAGGAATTACTTGCAAGCAAATGTGTTCAAGAAAGTGTTAATATTCCATAGTGTTCAGTGCCAGCGATGGAGTAAGCATTAAGCCAAATATGCACAGGCTTAGGGCATCGGGGGGAACGGGGGCACCACAGAAAATGCCCATTGCCACATTTTTAGCATCAATCATAACAAATTGCTCAACTGAGCATTCATTTTCTCAGCTGAAGTATATTAAAAATCCCAGCTGAACAACTATGCAACAAGGCAGGCAGGCTGGATGCCTTATCTCTACTAAGTATAGAAGCAGATGTATAACGTAAGATTAGTTTTGAGGATCTGATCAAAGACTTTGCAATTAGAAAGAGCTGTGAGCTGCTGTTACTGGGCTCCATTGAAAATGGCTTCTCCATGCAAACCAGGAAGTGACGTCGCCAGATAACGGAATGACTCTTCTTTACTTGTGTCTGTAACCGCAATCTCCTGGGCGACGCTGATGCCATTAGGCCATTGAATGCACAGACGTATCCCATCTGTTTTCCTCACTCCCACCCCAGTTTTCCACACTGCCCTAGTCCATAGCTGTCAACTTTCCCCTTTTCTTGTGAGAAATTCTATTCGGAATAATGGAATTTCCCTTAAAAAATGCGAAAAGTTGACAGCTATGCCCTAGTCACTGGCAACCCACGCTATGCCACTCCAGGTTTTTTTCCAAGGGAAAACAGCAGGCCAAACGCAAACCCCCTGGAAAGCATGGGGCAATTGGGAAACTGCTTGGACCTGTGCTTCCTAGGCATGGGGCAAGTAGAAGTGTGGACAAGCCATTGCATGGTAATCCACTAATGTGTACAATACCCTCAGTTGCTTCAAAATACAGCGGCGAGCTCATGACTGACTGGGACCTGGTGAATGGAACATACCTCCTCAGTCTCAAAGCAATGGCCTGGGCACCTGATACATTTCTAAGAGCAACTGAAACGTAAAGCTGTAACTGGCTTGTGATTCTGCTATCTTAAGGACTGCCTTCTGCTACTGCAATGAACTGTTTTCTAGAAGCAGGGCAAAGAAGGGCAGAATGGCCATGGCTCTGGAGACTGGTCCACTGGTGGAGGAATGGGGGGTGGGGCAGGGGGAGCCCACCGGCCCTGGCACCATTGGGGAGGGGGGGTACCATTGCGGCCACCCCCTGGAAGCACGCCGCACACCCAACTGCTCCGGGCCCCATGCCCCCCAGGCAGTGCGCCATGCCCCCAGGATGCAGCCCACGCCCCTGAGGACGGCGTGCCACACCTCCGGGATGCACGCCATGCTCCCTGGGATGTGCACCAGTCATGCCCCCACCTGTTCTCCTCTCCCAGTGCCAGAGCATGCAGCTCCGCCACTGGTCTGGTCACGGCAATGTGTCAAGGAGAACCAAATACAAATGCAGTTATTTGCTGTTGAATGAGTAAGAGTTGCTTCCACAGTTCTTGGTCGCTGTGGTTGAGTTTCATCGCTCCTCACAGAGGCCCGCCTGCCTCTTTCTCTTTGTTGGAGGTTGTCGTTTCTGAATACCAGCAGCTGGAAACCACAGAAAGGGAAAATGCTATTGCAGTGAGCTCCATTTTGGGGCTTCCTATTGGCGTCTCGTTGGCCGCTGTGAGAAATCAGGTCCTCCCTTAAAGAGGGTATGTGTTGCGGTGAGACCTGGCAACCTAACCCTGTGTTGTGGGCAGTGGCGTAGCATGGGTTGTCAGCACCCGGGGCAAGGCAAGTAATTTGCGCCCCCTAACCCATGGATTTACCACTCAAGTGCGAGCGCGCCCCCCAGATGTTGCGCCCGGTGCGGCCGGCCCCCCTGCACACCCCACGCTACGCCACTGGTAGTGGGTGGGTACGATTGGATAGCCACAACACCTGATAGGTAGGTCCCTAGATGCAGGGTTCAATCAGGCCAATGAGACACAGGCTAAATGGATCAAGGGACCTATATACACCTATACACGTGACCCAGAGCTCCCTCTTGGTGCATGCATCGGAGCACCCGCCCACATCTCCCTATATTTAGGGCTGTGTGCTTGACCTTGCTATGCCGTCGTGTGTTGTCTGTTGTTGGGACACAGGCACAGCAGGAATTTCTCCACTTGGCTGATTGGCTGGTGCCATTTGGGTTTCTTCTGCTGTGTAGCAAATCATCACAACTTGTAAGGTTGTGGATAGGCTCTGGTTCAGGTGATAGGGATGGGAGAACGCTCTCGCCATCCCTATGTGAAGGGTATTCCGTTAAAGGAATCCAGGGACTCGATGGTTTGGTCAACCCCTTTTTCCCCCCAAATAATTTTTATTAACAGGCCAATCAAATCACATTAATTCCAAATCACATTAATTCCAAATTACACAGCCATTTTTTTTTTTGTTGGGGGTACCCATGCTTCGAGCTCAGAAAGGGATCCAAACATCTCTCTTGCTGCTGCTTTAATGTACACAGTTCTGTCAAAATAGTATTCACAGTTCTGTTGAATCTTCTCCTTCTTATTTTCCTCAGCTTCTTGTTGTTATCATATATTCCTTTCTTTGTGATCTCTGGTAGTCTCCACAAGCAGGTTGAAAACAAACATTGTTATATCCTGTGTGGATTTTGCACTCCTCCAAGAGCCATATCAAAATAGACAGATGCCATTTCCGCACCTCTGTAGGGTATTTTGCGATTGACCTTGCTATGCCGTTGTGTGTCGTCTGTCGTTGGGACAGGGGCACGGCACGAATTTTCCCTACTTGGCTGATTGGCTGTTGCCATTTGGGTTTCACTTGCCGCGTAGCAAATCGTCACAACTTGTAAGGTTGTGGATAGGCTCTGGTTCAGGTGATAGGGATGGGAGAACGCTCTCGCCATCCCTATGTGAAGGGTATTCCGTTAAAGGAATCCAGGGACTCAACTTGGTTTGGTCAACCCCCGAGAGGGGGTTGTGCTCATGCCTGAGTCCAGGGGAGCATCTGGGGAGTGAACAGAGTCTGTTCCCAGGCTTTTCACCCTCCTCAGGTGTTCAACCATGGCTGACCTACCTGCAAGGGTGTAGGGAGCTAGTCGAACCAGAGCCTATGCAACCACTCACTTTTCTGTAATCAATAAAGTTGTGGCCTAAATTCTGCCAAAAACCAAACCATAATTTGAGTCCTTCTTGTCTGAATTTATTTAAGAGGGAAGTTTAAACATGCAACAGGATGCTGGCTTGATCCAACAAAGGCTCTTCTCAAGTTCTTATGCTTGACTTTCTACATCACAGATACAAGGTGAATCTTGGGGACCAAGCACACCCCTAATAGAATCTAATGACGTTTAAAACACCCATAGGCCTAGGGATGGCCATTATTTATTTTGAAAGAGGCCATAAAAATCTATCCCTGATACATATGCAAACCACTCAAACAGGTCATGGTGTCAGTATGATGTAAACCCAAAATGTAAGTTATCATCATCTATGGATGTTTTATAGGTTCTTGGTATCAGCAGTCCTGGTGGCTGGTTGGCACTTTGAAGCTGTATGTCCTATTTCTTGTAGGATAATATTATAGCATCAGAACCAGTCCTGACAATGAGCATTTTATTGTAAACAGTGAGCATGCAGACAGATCAATAAGTGTTGAGCAAGGCCGATTTGACTCAGATTCTATTGACTTACTGCCAACATAAAGTAAAAAAAAAGAGTCTCAAAATGATAATGTGTTGTGCCTGAATTATGGCTAGTAGTGTTAATAGATTGTGCTGTATTTTATTTATAAAGTCGGCTGTCTTTTAAAAAAGTAGAAGAGTGGGGGGGGGGGGGGTTATGCAGCAAATGTCCTGTCTCCAGAAGTGTCAGCCATGCATAAAGATTAATTAGACAAAACGTGAGGAAGCAAAAGCAACAATAAATTTCTGGTATCGTGGCTGCAAAATGGATGGGAGAAAGATGGATTGCACTAAATGCATAATTTTCAGATTCTGTTAGGCCAGCTGTCCAATGCTCTAACGAGTTACGGAAGCCCTGAGTAATGATCATAATTTTTTTTTGTTTGTGTTCCTAAAAGAACCTTATGGCTATTTGTTGGCTTTTTAAAAATCATTTATAATATTTATATGGAGATCAGTGGATTGCCTTCTGCTGATTCCTTTATTTTGGCTCCGCCTTGTGTTCCATTCCTCCTAAACTCCACCATAACTAGGAAAAATTAGTTTTGGAATTAGAGCAGGGGCAGCTTGTTTTCACTTTCTGTTTCTTTCTTTGCTATTGTTTTTATTGATTTTCATATTATGTATTTATACATTCTTACAATATTAGTAACCTAAAACTCTCAGGATTACCACTTCCCTCTACCCTTCTTCTGGTTTTCTTGTTTCCACACTATAATATTTACACATTGATTTCTATCAGCATACTGTTCATATCTATACATAAAGGTAAAGGTAAAGGTACCCCTGCCCGTACGGGCCAGTCTTGACAGACTCTAGGGTTGTGCGCTCATCTCACTCTATAGGCCGGGAGCCGGCGCCGTCCGCAGACACTTCTGGGTTACATGGCCAGTGTGACATCGCTGCTCTGGTGAGCCAGCACCAGCGCAGCACATGGAATGCCGTTTACCTTCCCGCTATAAAGCGGTACTTATTTATCTACTTGCACTTTAAGGGTGCTTTCGAACTGCTAGGTGGGCAGGAGCTGGGACCGAAAGACGGGAGCGCACCCTGCCGCGGGGATTCGAACTGCCGACCATACGATTGGCAAGTCCTAGGCACTGTGGTTTTACCCACAGCGCCACCTGCATCCCATCTATACATAGCTCTTTCTATAATCTCATATAGAATGCTCCATCAATTATACATTGTAAGGTTTATCTCAAACCTGCCAGTGTTCTTATATGTAAACAGTGTTTCTCAAGGTAAATTATAAATTTCTTCTAATCTTTTTGGAACGTCTGGTCGTCCTGCTCACAAATTTGTCCCGACGACATTTTCTGTTTCTTTAGTTCATTGCATCTCCACCCCCATCCCATATGCATGCACACAATGATAACACACCCAACACTCTTGCCATGCTGGTGCAAATATTGATAATATGAGTATTGATATATTGATGTTCTGAGTGAAGATAATGGTTTTTTATTTTAATATATTTTGTTACATTTAGCAGACACACCTATTTATTTTGGCCTTTCACACACACACACACACACACACACACACACACACACACACACTGCCAAACCCTACATCTGTGATTGTAATTTTTAAAAGGATATGTTTATGTAATTGCATAGATCTTATAACAATTTTTATATACAGCGGTACCTCTGGTTAAGTACTTAATTCGTTCCGGAAGTCCGTTCTTAACCTGAAACTGTTCTTAACCTGAAGCACCACTTTAGCTAATGGGGCCTCCTGCTGCCACTGCACTGGAGCCCAATTTCTGTTCTCATCCTGAAGCAAAGTTCTTAACCCGAGGTAATATTTCTGGGTTAGCGGAGTCTGTAACCTGAAGCATATGTAACCTGAAGCGTATGTAACCTGAGGTACCAGTGTACTGGTAAAACATTGGGGGGGGGGGCAGAGAAGCAAACTTTCCCCAGAACTACTAATCATAGCTGTCAACGTTTCCCTTTTTTAAAGGGAAATTCCCTTATTCCGAATAGGATTCCTCACGAGAAACGGGAAAAGTTGACAGCTATGCTACTAATGGCAACTTCCATTGGCTTCATACAGATATTAAGTTGTAATGGAGACCAAGTTGTGTCCTGCAGACCCTGCAGGTATCCCTGTTTTCCAGAGACAATTCCAGATTTACAGAAGCCGTCCTGGTTTCTGATTTGATCCCAGAATGTCCCACTTAGGACGTCCTCTATTTTCACTGGAGAAATGTTGAAGGGTATGGAGTGCTGTGACTCCCCGAGCCAAGGAGATAAGTAACTACACAACCTTTAGAAGACCCCTGAAAGCAGCCCTGTATAGGACAAACTGCCATAAAACAGTGTTCCCAGTTCCCAGTGACAATCCAGGAGGATCCTGTGATCCACTGTGGTCCCAGCCACTGAGGGATTCAGGAGCATCAGTGTGATTGCACCTCTGTATTCCTCTTCTGAGGAAAGTCACCCACCTGGGGACCAAGGCAGATTCTGTGGCTGAGACTGGAGACGTCCAGTTTCATGCATGAGTCTTTGCAGCTGAACTAATTGTACATTCCTTGGCTTAAGGTGTGAGGCAGAGAATATACAAGCTGGCTCCGACACAGATTGTCTGCAGATTCGCGGTGCAAAGAAGGAAAGAAAAATAAACTTGGCCCTTTAAAGGAGCCCCAGGGGAGCTATCACTCCAGAGCAACAAGCTGCGTTGGTGTAGAGATTTCTGTAACTTCCACCTCAGTGCTAGAAGAGATGTAATTTCAAGCTCCAGCAGCCTGTGTGTTCTGGAAGGTCTCATTGGTAATTGTTCTGAAACAATAAATTGCTGAGCGGGGGAGAAAAATAATAAAAAAAGGAGCTGGGGAGTGTCCTAAGACAGAGTGAAGAGGAACACAAGTATTTGAATAATAAATCTGCTTTAAGTGGTGGGTTTTGAAATTATGTTATATATATCTTAATGGATCTATGTACAGTGGTACCTCGGGTTACATACGCTTCAGGTTACATATGCTTCAGGTTACAGACTCTGTTAACCTAGAAATAGTACCTCGGGTTAAGAACTTTGCTTCAGGATGAGAACAGAAATCGTGCAGCGGCGGTGCAGTGGAAGCAGGAGGCCCCATTAGCTAAAGTGGTGCTTCAGGTTAAGAACAGTTTCAGGTTAAGAACGGACCTCCGGAACGAATTAAGTTCTTAACCCAAGGTACCACTGTACTGTTAACTCTTGGGGGGAAAGACATCAGGTATAACTATACACAGGGACGCGGGTGGCACTGTGGTCTAAACCAAGGAGCCTCTTGGGCTTTCTGATCAGAAGATCGGCGGTTCGAATTCCTGCGACG
This sequence comes from Podarcis gaigeae, assembly GCF_964106915.1. Taxonomy (NCBI): domain Eukaryota; kingdom Metazoa; phylum Chordata; class Lepidosauria; order Squamata; family Lacertidae; genus Podarcis; species Podarcis gaigeae. The sequence goes on from NC_139689.1 coordinate 48,604,699, forward strand.
GGGTGAGCTCCTGTTGCTCCTGCCAACCTGGCAGTTCGAAAGCACATCAATGTGAAAGTAGATAAATAGGTACTCCTCTGGCGGGAAGGTAAACGGTGCTTCCGTGCGCTGCTCTGGTTCGCCAGAAGCGGCTTAGTCATGCTGGCCACATGACCCGGAAGCTGTACGCCGGCTCCCTCGGCCAATAAAGCGAGATGAGCGCCACAACCCTAGAGTCGGCTACGACTGGACCTATACACATTTCAGCTCATTTAAATCTAATCTCCTTTCACATAGGACACCATTCTTTTTGGGAGCTACAGGTAGGGCCTCACATGACTGACTGCTTCTGCAGGTAAGAAAGATTCCCTGCTCATAGACGACGAGCACCAGCGAAAGTGGCCACTAATAAGTCACAGCAAAGAAGACGCATGTTCCCGGTGAATTCTTCCATAGGGCTAAGTCAAAAGCCCCCTTCAGGCATTGCTCACAGGGATAATACAGCTGACAGTTGCTCACAGTGAGTGCCTCCACAAACACACAAGATTCCTTCCCACCCCTGCCTTCACCACACTAGGGCATAACCTCTAAGCTGGGAAGCATGCTCTGCTCACGGAGGACCCCTCCCCCAATTCATCACCTGGGCTGATCCACACGTGGGGGAATACAGTGCCTCGCAAGACGAAAAGAATCCGTTCCGCGAGTCTCTTCGTCTTGCAGTTTTTTCATCTTGCGAAGCAAGCCCATAAGCGGATTAGCGCTATTAGCGGCTTAGCGGGTTTAGTGGATCAGCTGTTAAGCGGCTTAGCGAATCAGCTGATAAGCGGCTTAGCGGATCAGCTGTTAAGCGGCTTAGCGGATCAGCTGATAAGTGGCTTAGCAGATCAGCGGCTTAGCGGATCAGCTGATAAGCGGCTTAGTGGCTTGGGAAAAAGGGAGGAAAAAGGAAAAAAAACCGCAAGAACTCGCAAGACATTTTCGTCTTGCGAAGCAAGCCCATAGGAAATTCGTTTTGCGAAGCACCTCCAAAACGGAAAACCCTTTCGTCTAGCGGGTTTTCCATCTTGCGAGGCATTCGTCTTGCGGGGCACCACTGTATAAGAAACTGGGCGGAGCTTAGTGACTTTGGGGGTGGAGCTAAATGTGGGAGTGTAAATGATAATAGGAAAGGATATATTGAATAAGTATCCTTCCTTCACTCATGCTAGTGAAGTGATGTAGCAGAGCAGAATCCCCTCAATCTAGCTGGAAGCTAGTTTGAGGATTCGTTTGAATCTCTTAGTTAAGATTATTTCCTGGTGTCCCCTTTTGATCCCTCTTAAAAGAATAAAGACAGGAGAGTCTTTCTGAGTAAAGTAACAAAAAGCTTCCAGTGGAACCTCTACTTACAACCATAATCTGTTTTCCGGAGGTCCGGTCATAACTAGAAACGTACACAAGTAGAGGCACACTTTTCCATAGAAAGTAATGGAAAAGTGAATTGATCCGTTCTAGATGATGAAAAACACCCCCTAAAATAGCAATTTAACACAGATTTTACCATCTCATGAGACCATAGATCCATAAAATGAAGGCAATAATCAATGTACTGTACTATTAAACAAATAAGACAACATTGTAGATGAAAAAAATTAACATTTATTTATTTTTCTGAGGGTGCACAGAGGGTGGGCGGGCTTACCTGGCTACAAGCTGGGCGTGGGGCAAGGGTCAGTAAAGAGCTGATTCACTTTGGCCAGGGTCACTTTTTTTCTTGCCAGGCCCGGTTCTTCTCTGGGCTTCCTCAGGTTAGTTCCTCGGTGGGGTTTGGGGCTGCAGTGTGCCCTGCTGTGCCTCTTGCAGGCGTCACCTCTTCCATAGCTTTGGTGGTGGGGTGGGGGCCCTCTCTCTGGTGGCGGAGGCTCCAGCGCTGCTCCACAGCTGGCCGGGCGAACTCCAGGCTGCCGGCAAGACTTCTGTTCATATCTAGAGGAAAGTTCATAAGTCGAAGCACCTACTGAAGGTCGTAACTGGAATCGTATGTAAGTAGAGCCGTACATAAGTAGAGGTTCTACTGTACTCACATTTCAGTTCACGATTTGACCCCTGAAAGACAGGCTTTACTTAACAGTTACACAATAAACAGTGAGTTCATCTCATATGGAGGCTGAGCTCATGTGCTGCTGGCTGAGAGCCAGCAGACAGCAAAATTACATGAACAGAACAAAATGGCGGCAGGAGAGCAGCATGCAAGAGCAGTAAGAAATCAAGACTGAGAAAATGGTGGCGTGACTTGGCTCTTTTGTGGAGTCAGCCAGGGCCTTGCCCATCTCACAGGTCACATGCAGGGGGAGGAAGCTCTAGATCAGTGGAACAGGAACACCGACTGGATGTCCCCTTGCCTGTGCCCGCTCTAGGGAAATAAGGAATGTTGCATTTGACTGTACCAATGAAGGCCATCCCACACTAAACACATGGGCCCCACTGCTCTTTTCACCACCCCTGTCTCTTTCACTTGAGTAAGGCCTGAAGAGGGCTAAAATGGACCTGCAAAGAACATCACTTCCCTCAAGCCTCAAGAACACAGCGCATCTCTTCCTTAAGGAAGAAATTGTGCATCCCCGCTGGAATTCCCTTTGCTCACATTGTTTCCAGGGTCCCTAATTACTGCCTCACTGTCAATGATTATTTCCCATTATAGCTATTAACCTTGGCTTATTTGAGGCTAAATACGAGTACGCTGGGGATTCTTCATTGCATATATTACACCAGGAGAAAAATGGGGCTTTATATTTTTGCATACTTTATATACCGAGTTATTTCCACAAATCCTCTCATCTGCTCTTAAAAAGCGGAGGGGGGTTGAATTCCGAATTCCTGACACGACACGGCTCCAAAAATGCAGCCAGTCTTGTTTGTTTCCCGAGCCTGCTACAACTGATTATATTTGCTTTGCCAAAATAAATATTTGCCAATAGAATAAACTCACAGTCCTCTCTGTTCTTCCTATGAGTCTCACTCAGCTTCTGATCACAGCCTCTCTATGTGATAACGCCCAGCCAATCGCAACAAACCTTAGCCATTCACAACTATATTCTGCATGCAAGCCGACAGAGCCAAGGTCATCGGGGCAACCTTTCGTGTATTCGCTTCTGTCTATCATTAACCACCAACGCCATTGCTTAGAACCTCCTGCCACCCCAACTGTCATATTATACAATATGGAAAAGAGAGACCAAAGAAATGCTTACGAGATAACATTGTGTGTTCAGACCCAGAAACCTCCCCTCTAAATAAATTCACACTTGACTCAAATTTTGGTTTCTGGCAGAATTTAGGCCACAACTTTATTGATTACAGAAAGTGACTGGTTGCATAGGCTCTGGTTTGACTAGCTCCCTGCCATGCAGGTAGCGCTGACCCAGGGTTCCAGCATAGGTCAGCCAGGAGTGAACACCTGGATAAGCAGAAAGCCAGGAATGGGCTATCTCTGCCACTCAGATGTCCCCCTGGACTCAGGCACGGGCACAACCCCCTCTCAGATGTGGACCAAACCATTATTTAAAAAATAATGTTTATTCAAGTTTTAAAGGTTACAAAAGGAAAAAAGAAAAAAAAACCACAAAATTAAGCAAAAAAAAAAAAAAAAACAAGACAATGCATCACAATAAGTAAAAACAAACAAAAAAACAACAACAGAAAATACAAACAATTAAAAAACAAATCAAACCTTCCCATAACTTATCTTTCATTTGCTTGTTTCCTTGACCTCCTCACACCTCCCTTTTTTGTATTCTAGTTCAGTTAGATATTTCAGCAAATCCTTTCCATCTTTGCTTTTATCCTAATAATTTATCTTAATATACTGTAATTTTACATTCTCTTCTTTCACCAATTAACAATCCATTTTTACTTAATCCTTTATAACATTTCTGCTAAAACCACATAACTTCATTCCAGCATCCTTCTAACATTCCTTAATTTTATAATGTTTCTGTAAGTAAACTTTAAATTTCTTCCAATCTTCTTCCACCGACTCTTCTCCCTCTTCTCATTTCCGCCAGTTCCATGTAGTCCATCAGAGGTTGACCAAACCATTGAGTCTCTGAATTCCTTTAATGGCATACCCTTCACATAGGGATGGCGAGAGTGTTCTCCAATCCCTATAACCTGAACCAGAGCCCATCCGCAACCTTACAAGTTGTGATGAATTGCTACGCGGCAGGCGAAACCCAAATGGCAACAGCCAATCAGCCAAGTGGGGCAAATTCCTGCCGTGCCCCTGTCCCAACGACAGACGACACACGACGGCATAGCAAGGTCAAACGCAAAGAAGTGGGCGAGTGTTCCAAATGCAAGCGCCAAAAGAAGAAGCTCTGGGTCATGTGCATGGGTTTATATAGGTCCCTCAAACCATTTTTACTGCGTCCCATTGGCCAGATTACACCCAGCTACAAGGGACCCACCAATCAGGTGTTGTGGCTGACCAATCATACCCACCCACAACACAGGGTGTCAGTTTCCAGGTCTCATAGCAATATGTGCCCTTTTTAAGGGAGGAGCCGATCAGTCAAATGTTCAAACAGGTAAGGCTACAATCCTGGCTTAGGTGCTCAGGAAATAAAGCCACCAGAGACAGAGAGGCAGCGTCAACAACAAACCCAGTTATAGCTCCAGTTGAGAATCGCCTCCCTTGGAGCAGTGCTGTATTTTGATTTTTTTTTCTTGTTTTGGTTTTTAATCACAGTCTGCTTTGGGACCAAATTTTTGGCTGAAAGATGCAGCGGGTGTGATTGATAACGTTAAGTGATTATATAATTGCCAATTATCCATTCTTGCAATGATACTAACAGTAAAACTGGTGGGAAATCAGCATCAGTGTCAAAATATATTAAATACCAGGGGCAGCCCAAGCATGATATTATTATTTTTTTAATTTGCTCGCCATTGAATGCACTTTGCAGTCTCTGCTGTTGACTACCAGCTTCTGCCAAGTTTCTATGGCACCTGTGTCATAAGCAGGTGCCTTGGGCAACTATATCTCCCATGGCCCCTATCACTTTCCAAGCACCAGGAAGCACAGGGGAAAATAGCCGTAATAATAGTAATAATAATAATTTTTATTTATATCCCGCCCTCCCCGGCCAAGGCCGGGCTCAGGGCGGCTAACAAGCAATAATAGAAACAAGTTGAATGAATACAACCTAAAAAAAAAAATTAAAATAAAACATTAAAATATTGAAACATTAAAATATCAAAATGTAGCCTCATTGCAGGAGGAGAAAGGAAAAGAAAAAAGAAAGAGGGGGAAGGAATCAAATTGGCTCCAAGCCAAAGGCCAGGCGGAACATCTCTGTCTTACAGGCCCTGCGGAAAAAAAGCAGATCCTGCAGGGCCCTGGTCTCATGAGACAGAGCGTTCCACCAGGCGGGAGAAGAAGAAGAAGAAGAAGAAGAAGAAGAAGAAGAAGAAGAAGAAGAAGGAGAAGAAGAAGAAGAAGAAGAAGAAGAAGAGGAGTAGTTTGGGTGGGGCTGAGAGACTTCAAGGAAGTGTGACTGGCCCAAGGTCACCCAGCAGCTGCATGTGGAGGAGCGGAGACACGAACCCGGTTCCCCAGATTACGAGACTACCGCTCTTAACCACTACACCACACTGGGAGCCAGTGTTGAAAAGGCCCTGCAGGATTTCCAGATCACCTCCTGTGCCACTGTCGTTATAGTAAACACTGTTAGTCCAGGAAAGGGACACTGATGATGAGGACTGTGGTGGCAGGTTGTGTTCAGGAGATGGGCAAGGTGGTTAGGGCCCCTGGTGCAGTTCCCTACAAAAAAAGGAACACAAGAAATAAGGTACCACAAAAAGAAGTCTTGTGGTATCTTAATAAATTAATACCAGATCCAGTCCACCACTGAGGTAGCCACCTCAGGTGGCAGAATCAGGTGGACCACCAGCCACTGGAGAAGTGAGGAGAAGTGGCTGTGGTGGCTTCCAGGTTCTGGTGAGATCCCACGGAAGCCCCACACGATCTCACGGTGTGCTGGTCCCGTGGGTTACCGGAGAGGCGAGCTCCAAGTCCGGTCCGTGGTCAAAGGTGCAACATGGAGGCAGTCCGTAGGAGATGAAGCTGGATGCAGGGCAGGGAGTCGGGTGAAGTCAGGAACAGGTTTGCAAGCAGGGAGCCAGGGTGGGTCAGGAGCTCAGGCAGGAAAGCAGTGCAGGGTGCAGGCAGGAACTGGCAACCAACAATGTTGCTCCCGCAACTTGGGACTGGGGCTGGCTGGCTTTTATCTGCCCCGAGGCATAGGGCAGCCCCGATCCTCTGGTGACTCGCCTCTCCTGGCCTGGAGGCAAGCACTCCTCCTGCGGGAACTTAGTTCCCTCCGCCTCTCTGCCCTGAGCCTCTGCAGCTCAGGAGAGGCTGGAGGGTTACCGGACCCAGAGGCAACCTCAGCTTCCTCTAACGGGGCTGAGAGTGGAGCACCTGCAGGCAATGGGTCCTCCATCCCCTCAGGAGCCAGAGCAGACTCAGCTGGTGCCTGCACCTGAGGAACCTTCAGGTTCATGCCCCAGCCCCAGCTCAGCTGGTTCTGGAGGCGGGGAATCCTGTGCAGGCTGGGATCCCTCAGGTTCAGCATCCGAGTCTGAATCCCAGGCCATCACACACGGGACTCTTGTGATATGTTGCTGGAACATGAAACTGCAGCTGTGCAAGCCTGGTTAGCAAGGCTTTGGTTTGGGGCGGCAAGTGTGGGGCAGCACAGGTGCAGGGCTGCTCATGGTAGCCCCAGGCAACAAAATGGGGCAGGCCGCTCCTGCTCACCATTTTGCGTGGCGAGTCCCCCCCCCCCAGTGGAAATAATGACACATGTCACAATTATTAAGGTTAATGAGCTAAATAAGGTCACAACTTGATTGGTTACAGATGATTGATTACAGATGATTGATTGTGTACAGGTATTGGCTTAGGCATTGCTCCTAACTGACTATATCCGACTTCAGCCTGTCAGCTAGAAGTCCGGGAAGGGTTAACCACCAGTAGGGAGAGTCCTGCTGATGCACATCAACTAGGAATTCCCCCGGGGGTCACCGCTCGGGGGCGTGCCTTAGGCCCTCACCTCCATAGGCTTCAGACAGGGCCACGCCCCCCAGAATCCTTTATCGGACTACCCTTCAATATGCAGGGCAGGTGATGGCGCTACATCCCCTCTTCCATCTACAAAACAATACGAATACCAATGCCTAACTGCCAATACCAAGAAAGTTGTGGCGATTTGCTACGAGGTAGACGAAAACCAAGTGACTGGTGCCAATTTGCCAAGTGGAAAAATTCCTACCAGGCCCCTTAACGGTGTTCAACCAAGGTCCATAGCAAGGTCAAGGAACAAAAACCTTATAGGGCGGGAAAAGCAGGAACAGCTGACAGGTGCGAAAGAGGGAGATCCCCAGCTGTCCTGCCTTAAACAGGGCAGGCCACGCCCCCCGGAGCCAGCGGATTGGCTGGCCAGGGGATGATGCGGCTGGGAATCCCCCCAATCGCACGTGACTGGGCTCCAGCCGCTGCGTGTGTGGTGGGGCCGTGAAGCCCGCAACTCCACCTCCTTCGAAGGGCAGAAGTGGCTTTACCAGCATGCAGTGCAACACTGTACAGTGGTACCTCGCAAGACGAATGCCTCGCAAGACGAAAAACTTGCTAGACGAAAGTTTTCCATTTTTTGAGTCGTTCCGCAAGACGAATTTCCCTATGGGCTTGCTTCGCAAGACGAAACGTCTTGCAAGTTCTTGCGAGTTTGTTTCCTTTTCCTTAAAGCTGCTAAGCCGTTAATAGCCGCTAAGCCGCTAATAGCCGTGCTTCGCAAGACGAAAAAACCGCAAGACGAAGAGACTTGCGGAACGGATTAATTTCGTCTTGCGAGGCACCACTGTACATTCATCCTTCAAACTATAGCTAAGTTCAACTGCAGCTGAAAGCGGCCTGCAAAGGAGGTCTCAGGCTGAAAACAGTTCTCCAGGATCTGAGGAAGCGGCTTTCTACCAAATCAGACCACTGGACCACCCAGATCAGGACTGTCTGCAGCAGGGATCATTGTTGCAGGCATCCCTCTGTCTCGAGAGACAATGGAGTGTTCCTTCAGCCAAACCGCTGCATTAGCAGCACTGATGTGACTTCCCCGGGGCACAAGCCTGGACAGTGCGTCTGGAGGTCCTGGGCTGCCCAGATGACAAGACCCCCCTCTTGGCCTTGCTGATGTGGTCCAAAGGAAAGCAGAGGAAAATGTTTGGCACCAGCTTGGCTACAGGACTTGCCGGAAGGAGACATACAAGACGCCACCCAACCAGGGCCAGATTTAGGTTTGATGAGGCCGTCGGCTCCTGAAGGCAATGGGGACCTTTGTCCTTTGTCATCCATTTTAGGGACTCCACTCCAGATTTGCCTAGGGTTTACTCTTTAGCCTTTTCTTCTCCCCAAGATATCCTGCAAGGTAGCAGAGGTTTAGGATCAGAGTTTTCCTCCTCTTCGATGGACTCACTTCCCACATAGATGAGTCCCATCTGCCCTTCACTTCCCTCAAAGCCAGTGTGGTGTAGTGGTTAAGAGCGGTGGACTCGTAATCTGGGGAACCGGGTTTGCATCTCCGCTCCTCCACATGCAGCCGCTGGGTGACCTTGGGCTAGTCACACTTCTCTGAAGTCTCTCAGCCCCACTCACATCACAGAGTATTTGTTGTGGGGGAGGAAGGGAAAGGAGATTGTTAGCTGCTTTGAGACTCCTTAGGGTAGTGATAAAGCGGGATATCAAATCGAAACTCTTCTTCTTCTTCTTCTTCTTCTTCTTCTTCTTCTTCTTCTTCTTCTTCTTCTTCTTCACACCAGGCGCCTGTCTTTGCATGCAGGGGAAGTCCCTAACTCACCGAGGGTTTGAGACCTACCTTCACCTGGTTGAGCTGGCCAGTCAAAGCCATTTCCCAAGGTGTGGCCACTGTTGCATGCTGACAGTTTCAAGAGGTGAGAGCTGAGTGCAGCGTGGGGCGCAAAGGTAGACAAACTACCCCTGAAGAAGCACAACATGCCCCCCTTCAGAGGGGGAGACACCAAGGATTGAATCTATAACCTACTATTGAACCCCGCACCTTCCCCCTTCACTCCTAAACCCAAAGGCCATTAAAGCTGCTGGTTTAACAGATCGGCTTCGAGTACGATTGTCTGGAAGAAAAAAAAAATCTCATTAAAACATCTCCAGCTCATAAGAACTGTAAGGCAAATCCCAAACTGGTTGAGAAATCACTAGAAACGAGGAGTGGGATTTCGTCAGCGCAGTTGTCACTTAATTGATCCAGTTGGGGGTGCGGGGGAGGGCCCCTGGGGGATTTTGCAATTAACGGAAGCTCTAAAAAGAAATCTCTCTGAAGGTGTCTTCTCTGACATCACTCATGAGGCACGTTTTTGCTCAGGGATGTCGGGGCAGTCTAATTCTTCGACACAACCATGCCTTCAGGCTGGACCCTGGAGTGTTGGATGGCTTGAGCCAGGAAATGGACCTCCTTCTCCTTCTCCACCTGCTACTTTTTGAATCCTCCCTCCAACCCAGCTGCCTTCTGCTCATTCACCTGCTTAATTTGTAAGCTGGGGTGCTGGCCTGCCTCGAAGTCGTGGTCTTCACCCTGGAAGCCTGTATGCATAACTCCAGATCTGTAGAGTCTGGCGTGTTCTTTGTTCACCACAAGAACTTTGGCATGCCTCCCATACTCTGCTAGAAGGAACCGACCATGGAGCGATGCTCCATTAATCAGGTCCTGCCATTTAATCGAGCCCAGCCATCTGTATTGATTAATCTGACCCATTAATCGATTAACACGACCACCTTATGGGAAACGCTGGTTGTGAGCTGCCTGCTCAACAGATTTTTCCTTTAATATTCTTGGCTGCGCCATGCTACCCATTTGGCTAAGACCCCATAAATCTGTTTACAATAGCCGCTGCTTCTGTTGGGCTGCATCCATTTTATTTGCGCCTGAGTTGTGTATCCGGTAGTTTATCATGCAGAACTTTTCCAACTGGCCCACTCTGGCAAAACATATTGAGCTAATGAGGAAGCACTCGCACATTTTTAATTAATCACTGTTCTGTGTCCTTCTTCTGCCATGGTTAACTCTAAAATGCAGCATTTGCTTTTTTTTAAAAAAATATATATTTATTAAGGTTTTACAGAACAAAAAAGGTTACATAAAATATGACACACGAAATAAGAATAATAAAAAAAGGAAAACGAAATAAGAAAAATACAAAAATACACAGAAAAAATTTCAAAATACAAAATACAGAAGAAGAGAGAAAAACACTTAAAAACAAATCCATCTTTTCATTACCTTATACTTCCTTTACTTATTTCCCTGACTCCCTCACACCTCCCTTTTCTGTATTCCAATTCACATTATTTAGTTCAGCAAATCCTTTCCCTCTTTGTTTTGATCTTAATCCAATATCTTAACACATTATAACTTTATATTTTCATCTGTTATCAATCTATTTTTACAAATTCATTTTAACCTTGTTGCTAAAACCGCTTCGTTTCAATCCAACATCATTTTAACTTTCATTAATTTTACAATATTTCTGCAAATAATCTTTAAATTTCTTCCAGTCTTCTTCCACCGATTCTTCTCCCTGGTCCCGAGTTCTGCCAGTCATTTCCGCCAACTCCATATAGTCTATTACTTTCATCTGCCATTCTTCCCGGGTGGGTAGATCTTGTGTCTTCCAATACTTTGCGATGAGTATTCTTGCTGCTGTTGTAGCATACATAAATAAAGTTCTATCCTTTTTTGACACCAATTGGCCGACCATGCCCAGGAGGAAGGCCTCTGGTTTCTTCAGAAAGGTGTACTTAAATCCCTTTTTCATTTCATTATATATCATTTCCCAGAAAGCCTTAATCCTTGGGCATGTCCACCAAAGGTGAAAAAATGTACCTTCATAAAATGCAGCATTTGCTCTACGAAGCACTTGGTTAACTTACTGCCTTGCAGTGGCCTAATCCTGGTAAACATGTAAAACTGCATCCAGGAGAGCTTGGTTATAGCGTTTCCCCCACCCTTCATTCTCGATGGCAACTGGGCACTGGTCTGCAGCACTATATCTGAGTGCTCCTCTCTGCAGTTGACAAGAGGGAGATAGCTTCCAATTCAGAGAACTGGATTTGGGTGCAATCCATTCCCCACTTTCCCAGTTGCTTGCTGGTTTGGGGAGGGGCAATGCTTAGGATGAAGAAAAAAAATTGAGTCAATATGCACTTGTCAGGGAACTGCCATCAGAGCCAGAGGCAGAGGGAAGGCTCCAGAGGGATGCCGGAGAGGGTTCCAGCAGGGAGAGAGGCAGCCCATCTGCTGGGGAAGGAAATCAGCGTAACACCAGGGGTGAAGGCGGGCAGATGGGGGAATCGGAGAGGAGGCTCCAGGACTCTTCACCGGAGACCAGTGGGGAGAGCACGGGTGCTCCGCTGTCCACACCCTCCCTGCGCAGAAGGCTTCCGCGCAGGGAGAGTAGGAGGAGACTTGGCGTCAAAGAACTTCTTTGCTGGAAGAAGTTCAAGAAACGCCCACTGATGAATTCTGCCAGTGACTGAGACAGCCATGAGTGAAGGGCTGTCCAGAGAGAAAGGGTTCAACCAGGCAATCTAGCCAGGAGTGGCGGCAACTTACGCACGAGCAACCCCTATAACCATTACAGCACTTAAAGGTGGAAAACAGAGAGAACCAAAATTGACATATCCTTCCCAATAGACTTTTTGATGAAAGAGACACTAGCCTGCTGTTCCTCTTATTCTCCTTTTGATTTGAAGACAGGGGAGGCATTAGAAATGAACAAATTTCTGTCACTTTCAGTTCTTTTAGCTCATTAATTTTCCAATCTTAAATTCTGTTAAAGTCCACATTTCGGCAGTAGTTTCTGTGTGTGCTTTAAAAATCCTCATGGAAATTTTCCAGCATTTTAATGCAGATTTCTCCTAGATTTTGTACACTGGTTTTTTGTTGTTGTTGTTGCAAGTAATTTACTCTAATATAATGCATTTCTGTATGTTATTTTCACTAATAACTGTGTTTTAATACACATTTCCCCTAATATTTGTATTTTTGTCTGTACTGTTTGGTTGGAGAACTGCATGACAAAATTTGGAGAAGTGAGAATTTTGAAGGGTAGCTGTGTTTCAGTCTGGATTTTCGTTTGAGAGCTGCAAATTAGTTAGTTCCCCATTAAAATGCCAACAAAATCAAATTACTCATCCATCTCAAATATTAATATTTTCCCCTGTTTCTTGTCCTCCCCCTTGGGAACTATATGTCAGCAGGCGGAAGCTTCAGTGGCCCCTTACTTCTGGATAGAGAAGTTAGCCGTCATGTCCGGGAAAGAAACATTAAAGTTATTTGAATTACACATTTTTAGAAATCATTTTGCATCCCTCATATTTCATCCTCTTGGACGTGGGTCGCACTGTGGTTGAAACCACTGAGACTCTTTGGCTTGCCGATCAGAAGGTCGGCAGTTCGAATCTGTGCGACGGGATGAGCTCCCGTCGCTCTGTCCCAGCTCCTGCCAACCTAGCAGTTCAAAAGCATACCAGTGCAAGTAGATAAATAGGTACTGCTGGGGTGGGAAGGTAAATGGTGTTTCTGTGTGCTCTGGTTTCCATCACGGTGTTCACACCAGAAGCGGTTTAGTCCTACTGGCCACAGGACCTGGAAAGCTGCTTGCGGACAAACACTGGTTCCCTCAGCCTGAAAGTGAGATAAGTGCCGCAACCCCATAGTCACCTTTGACTGGACAGGGGTGCTTTACCTTTACCTTTTATTTCATCCTCTGCCTGAAATTGCTTCCCACGTTGTTAATTTGTGGCCATTGACATCGGAGTCACATTCTAAGATATGGGTAGCTACTGAAATACTTGGGCTGCACCTACACAGATATAAAAATATGCTTTGAAAATGATTTTTTCAAAAACCGTTTTATATCTGTCAGGCTTCGGGGAATCGGCTTCCTCCCCCGTGGCAGTAAATAAGAAGATTAAATGAAAGGAATGTCTTACCAGTTAGATTCTTTAATAATCATAGTGAGAGAACAAAGAACACGTCTGCCTAGAAATGGTGGTGCTCCCAATTAAGGCTCACTCCCCGCCTCTGTCCCTTTTAATCTATGTCACTCCTACATCTTGTAATCTGAGCTTCTACCCTCTGTGCTTTCTGTTCTAACACTCTCTGAGCTCTCCATGTCTTTGGGGATGGGGGGAGGTGAATGCTGTCCAGAGACTGTGAATCTGTTAACTCTCTCCTAGTGTTTCTTCTGCTAGCTGTTCCCCATCCAGTTTTTCCCAGCTTTTGCCTTCTGAACTGTGCCCCTCTGCAAACCACTGCTCCAAATCTATGCTGTCCTCCTGATCCTGGGAAGATTCAGGATCACGATCATCGAGAGGGGGTAGCTCCCACCATTCTTCCTCAGTGCAGCGCTCCTCAGCACGGTCCCTGACAATAGCTCACAATGGAACATTTCATTCAATTCCGATTTCAGCTCCACAGCACCCTTCGTTAAAGATTTCTGTGGGTTCCAAGCAGTGATGTGTGGAACCCCCAACAGCATTTTTCTACACAAGCTGTGGAAACATTAAGGTAGCTGAAAATGGAATTGATGCATCCCTGGAGTGCATGCTTTTCTCATTATCCACACAACACTGTCTTCATCCAAGTGGCAGCAAACACTCCCCCCTTGATTTGGAGTCTCCATATCCATGGAAAAATAAAATCCCTCATAAAGTTGCATGTTACCCAGCTGTGGACTTGCTAAAGTGCATTTGCGTGGGTGGGTCGTTTTTGTTTTGTTTTTTATATGGCTGCTGGGGTGGGGGGGTGGGCAGGCATGAAGCACACATATAGAAAACAGCAACCCAGAGTTTTGTGCCAGTCTGGTGGATCCAGGGACTTCTCTCCCATGAACATCTTTAATTTCTTCTAAGATTTAAGAATTAGGCTCCATAGTGTACACAGCCCAAAGTTTCACACATTGTGGAGGCAGAGGTAAATTTTGAACCGGGGCAGAATGTCAAGCAGCTATAGTTTTATAAGAAATCTCTTAAAGCAAGTAGACCAGGTATAGATGCATTAACAAACAACACTTTGCTCCTAGCTCATTGTAATTTACTAAGTTCGGATATAACAGGAAACTGTGGTTTGTTTAAAAGTGGAAGTGGGTGCTTCTAATCTCCTTGCACCTGAGAAAAAGGAGGCGAGGGGGAAAGTGAGTATGCAAGCCTAAGGCTCCATGCAATTTGTTCATATAGCAAGGAAACAGGGTTTCATGTTCTGTCTAAACTGGGTCAGGGTGTTTTTGCTTTTAAATCAGTAGGCAGGTTAGTAGAGAATAAATGAATACACCACAAAGGATTTAGAACAGATCCTTCTGCAATGTGTAAGAGTGTTTGTTTGTTTGTTTGTTTGTTTGTGTGTGTTTGTGTGTGTGTGTGTGTGTGTGTGTGTGTGTGTGTGTTGGGAGGGCTTTAGGCAGTGATTCTGGTTTGAGAAAATGCCTGTTACAGTTGCATTCCTATTTTATTTTATTTTGGTGTTCCTAGTTTCACCTGTGAAACGTTGGAAGGTGTGCAGTTGTAACTTTTTACATCCTGTGTAATTAGGTTTTGTTTCTCTTGGTGTAGGGATTTCTGCATTTCTTGCCAGTTAAACCAGCAGGATGCCCGATATGTACTGCTAGGGCTTAAGGAATACCTATTCATCTGGGAGATACACTGTGGCCCTGAGCACTTGAAAGGTCACTTGTTAAAAGGACCGTTCATAATCTAAATGGATGGTGTGCTTTTTGCAGCGAGCAAATTGAAGGTGCTGCCTCACAAATGGATTAATAATTATATCAGAACAGAAGATAGTTGCTATTCAAGTAACTTAAAACCAGATAATTTAAGAATAGTTTGGATGATTACTAATTAGATCGACTGACATGGGGGGATTTGAATTATTCATGAAGGGCTGCAAACGGAGGGTAATTCGTTTTGTGCACTTCTCTGCAGCTAATTTGAAGGTTGTTTGCTAATTTCTTTCCCCTTTCAGATCATGTCTTCCCAATGTTCCTCTGCAATCGCAACCTTTAAAATAACGTAAGGGAATTGTTTTAGTGGGTTATCCCTGCAGGGTTGGAAAAGCATCTGGGAACATATTGTGTGGCCTGTCATCATCAGTGGGCACTGTCTGATGATTGGCAAAACATGTGAAATGCATCAAAAAGGGGGCAGAGTGGGCCTGGCTCCTGCCCTGGTATATTTACACCATGAGACACTGAATTTGTAAAAGGAACTTACCTGGTCAGGGCTGAATCCCCATCAACAGGGATGCGAAGATATGTCAATTTCTGTTTCTCTCCGTTTTTCATTTCCCAGTCTTAAGTAGAAGAAGAGTAGAAGAAGAGTTTGACACCCCGCTTTATCACTACCCTAGGGAGTCTCAAAGCAGCTAACATTCTCCTTTCCCTTCCTCCCCCACAACAAACACTCTGTGAGGTGAGTGGGGCTGAGAGAAGTGTGACTGGCCCAAGGTCACCCAGCAGCTGCAGGTGGAGGAGCGGAGACGCGAACCCAGTTCACCAGATTACAAATCTACCGCTCTTAACCACTACACCATGCTGGCTCTCCATTTCGTTTTCACATCAGTGACGTTCTCATCAAAATTAACCAGCGTTTTCCTGTGGATTTCTGCTAATATGCAATTCCTCCTAACATTTTGCAATTTCCCCATATCAAATGCAAACCTTAGTGCAGGCATTCATTTCGTGAACATTGGACAAATTCTGAAGGCTGGTTTACGTATTGTTTTGAAAGGTGCAAACTGTGTAAGTTCCCCTTTAAATGGAAACGGAATCAAATTTCTCCCTCATCCTTTTACAGTGGTACCTCTGGTTACGAACTTAATTCGTTCTAGAGGTCTGTTCTTACCCTGAAACTGTTCTTAACATGGGGCGCCATTAGCGAAAGTGCGCTTCCCACTGTGCGTGTGCCTCCAGCACACGATTTCCGCTCACATCCCCAGGGCAAAGTTCGCATCTGGGAGCAACTACTTCTGGGTTAGCGCAGCTCGTAACCTGTGCACGACCAGAAGCGTTCGTATCCAGAGGTACCACTGTACTTCAACCAGTCCCAGGCCCTCCATGTGCAGCATTAACATAATAGGACAACATGCACATGCAGCTATCATGCGGCGAGACAGGGCAAAGCACAGCCAAGGGAGAGAGAGAGAGATTTTAAAATGTACACAAGGCCAGGTAGAACTTGCTTCAGGTGGGATACAAGTCAAGGTGATGTTAAGGCTGGACAACAAGGATTGATTTGAATACAAAGCTCACACAGTGCTCTGGAGTACGCAGATCTCCAAAGTTGTGGGTTTTTTTTGACAAAGTAATAATCATAAATAAAAAAGAATACAGTGGATGCTCCTGTTGTGAACATGATCCGTGCGGGAAGCATGTTCACAACCCGCAGCATCCGCCACCTGCGCGGGTCGCAATTCGGTGCTTCTGCACATGTGCAAAGCACGATTTAGTGCTTCTGCACATGTGCAAGCGCCAAAACCCAGAAGTAACCCATTCCGGTACTTCCAGGTTTGGCACAGTGCACAACCCTAAATTGCGCAACCCGAAGTGTCTGTAACCTGAGGTAGGACTGTAAAAATGTGCACGCCACCACCGAGACCATTCCATTGTAACTATCCAACCTCCCAAAATTTCTTTTTTTTTTTTTTGGTGATATTTATTAAAATTTCAAAAAAAAAGTTACAAGAATAAAAAAAATGAAAAGAAAAAGAAGGAAAAAATACAAAGCACAAAAAACAATAAAAAACAAACCAACCTTTCCATATCCTGACATTCATTTGCTTGTTTCCCTGACCTCCTCACACCTCCCTTTTTTGTATTCTAGTTCAATTAGTTGTTTCAGCAAATCCTTTCCATTTTTGCTTTTATCTTAATAATTTAACTTAATATATTATAACTTTACATTCTCACCTGTTAACAATCCATCTTTAAATACCCCTTTATAACATTACTGCTAAAACCACATAACTTCATTCCAACATCCTTCTAACATTCCTTAATTTTACAATATTTCTGTAAATAGTCTTTAAATTCCTTCCAATCTTCTTCTACCGACTCTTCTCCAACCTCCCAAAATTTCAACACCTCTTGCGATGGTTTGACCCCTTTCTGTTTTAACAGTACAAATTCTACAAACACCCTCCGTTACTCCTCAAAAATCATTTTTCCTGCAGATTCCCTGTCTTACCTTAATGGCACATGTTAATTTATCATTAAAAGCTCACACCTCTTTATACCATTCTTCCATTTTATATTCTGCTTGCCCCTTCCACTTCCTAGCTATCATAATTTGTGCAGCTGTCAATAAATTTTGTGAGCGAACCTTCCACCCCATCATAAATTGATAATAATGCTGCCTCTGGACTTTCGGTCAGCTGTAACCCAGTGATTTCTGTTATCTTCTTTGCCAAAACAAATTGTACATATTTACACCCCCACCACCACATGTGAACACAATTCCCTGTTTCCTGGCATCCCCACCAACATTAAACCGAATATTCCTTGTTTATTTGATTTAATCTGACTGGTGTTAAATACCAGCTCCAAACTAATTTATAATAATTTTCTTTTATTCTTATATGCTCCAGGAATAAACTTTGCCCTTGCACCACACACCTCAGTGCATGCTTAGGGACCAGTGGTGGTCAATGATGGCAGCACCCACATTTCAGGACTGCCCATAAACAGACCACAAATGGAAAGGATTTCCCCTGTGCTATGTACGTAACCTAACTTTCAGCAATATTCTCTCTGTCTCTCCCCTCCCAGCCCAGTCTAATTTGCTATTTAACACCTCCATTCCTTTCTCCTTGACCTTAAGGCCCCCTATAGCTGAAGTCTTTGGCAACACTCCATAAATGACAGCAAAAATACCCAGCATGGCCAGTGTGGACTTTATGAAAAGCGTTTATGGCATCAGTCATCATTAACCCAGGTGTCCCTGTCACAGTCTGGGGTTGTCCCTGTCACATCTGGTTTCCTGCCTGAAAACGCTTCAGTTTATGTACATTTAGCCGAAAACAACTGCGAGGCTGGTCTCTAGGCAATGGCAGCTGGTAAAAGATGAATTATCTGTCACTCAGAGCAATGCTCCAGCCATGGAAACTATCAAGCATATCCGTGGACTTGCACGCCTCTGTTCCCTTTTGGTCTGCTTTGATTTTCTTGGACTGAGCTGCCACTCAGCTTTGAAAGTCCCTTGCAACCTGTTATGGGAGAAGCAGAGTTCCCTGATTTCACCCCCTCCCCATGGCACCAGTCTTTTTAAACATTCCTGCTTCTAAAGCAAAACTTTTTATCTCGGGCTGTGGAGAGCAGCCTACAGAGTCTGCCGAATGAAAATAATTTTGCGGTTGCAAAAGTAGCAATTTGCCAGGGAATTGTGTTTATGCCCTTACAACTTCAAGCATCTGTCAGGGTGGAGCCACCTGGCCCAGTTGAGACACCTTATGCATAAAACAAACCTCCTCGTTTGAATTTGGATTTTGCTCATGGTCTGCTACTCTGCAATATTTAAATGCCCTTTTATACAGTTGCTTCGTTTCAGCAGGGATCGCGACCAACTTCCTGGGTTGGTGGAAAGATCTATTGGGCTAATTCGGAACTGTTAAACGAAATAATGACTGTTTTCCCAGGGATACTTTGGAAAACACACACACACACACACACACACACACACACACTTGTGTAATGTGGGTTTATGTTGACTGTTAGCTTTGAAATAGAAATTTCCAGTTGTGTCCAGCTAAGTTCTACTCAGAGTAGACCCACTGTGAGTAATAGACCCAATAATATTTACACATCTGACTGGGCTGCCCTGGCCACTCTAGGCAGCTTCCAACATATATAAAAACATAATAAAACATTAAACATTTTTTAAAAAAACTTCCCTATACCGCATTTCCTTCAGATGTCTTCTAAAGTTACTTATATCCTTGGCTTGTGGGGCACATAAAACTCCACACCCCCCAACATTTTTCTGATGAAAATAGGGATGTCTTAAGGAAAAGCTGGACATTCTGGGATCAAATCAGAAACCGGGACGGTTTCAGTAAATCTGGGACTGTCCCTGGAAAATAGGGACACTTGGAGGGGCTGTTAGCCATTTTTTTCCATTTTAAACCTTTATTAATACATAGGTATTTTCCCATTTCCCCTCTTTCCCACCCTCTTATCTGTCTATAGGTAAAGGTAAAGGGACCCCTGACTGTCAGGTCCAGTCATGGCCGACTCTGGGGTTGTGGCGCTCATCTCACTTTATTGGCCGAGGGAGCCGGCGTACAGCTTCCGGGTCAGGTGGCCAGCATGACTAAGCCACTTCTGGCGAACCAGAGCAGCGCACAAAAACGCCGTTTACCTTCCCGCCGGAGTGGTACCTATTTGTCTACTTACACTTTGGCGTGCTTTCGAACTGCTAGGTGGGCAGGAGCAGTGACGGAGCAACGGGAGCTCACCCCGTCGCGGGGATTCGAACCGCCGACCTTCTGATCAGAAAGCCCTTGGCTCAGTGGTTTAGACCACAGCGCTACCCGTGTCTATACTGCCTCCCTATATTATTAATGGCAGCCAGATATCTTTTTACCTTCTGCACTCTTCTGTGACATCAGAGCAGCTCAACCAGTAAGTGTAAGGGGCTTCCCTTATTGCACATAGATTATTGATATTCACCTCACACTTTGCTTCCCCACAGCAGTGATTACAGCGAAAGCCTGACCTTTAAAAACACATCATTTATTAATCTCAATGAATAAGAATGACATTTTTGTATGTTTTACTAGTGTAGCCTTCAGACTATGACAACTACTTTTTGCATGGCTACTTGATAATATTTAGTGTGGTTTTTTTTTGTCTTTATCTCCCGCAACTGAGGAAGATGTAATTTTTACAGAGCATAAAGTAATGAGCATTCCAACAGGAATAATTTAGAAAAATGTATTGTTTTCTATCTGTGCTCGGGGGGACGGGGACGGGACCCTTAGCTGTGATCCATTTCCTGGTAGCAGCCCAGATGTAGATTGCATTCTTATGGATCATTTGTTAACTGTGCAAAAATGCCACAGCACTGCAGAGTAGTTAGCGGCAACCTTACTAGAGATAAATTTGGGAGGGATCATTTATGATGTGTTTGTTTTTTAACAGCCAGCGTTAGGATTGTTACTTGGTTGTGTGAACCATTTTTATTCATTCATAAGATGGTTCATACCCATCAGACTATAGAACGACTTCCTGTTTGCCTCTCCTTGCTTGTGGTTGAAAACTATGTGCTAGTCTATAGGTATTGATTTTCGTAACTTAAAACCAGCAGGATCTACTCTTGAGGAAAAAACTCTGGCTGAAGGAATTAAGGGTATCCATAGTGTGCTAGAGCCCTGCAGCCAAATATCTGATCCATCCAGTGTAATTATTAAGTTTGCAGATGATACTACCATATTGGGTCAAATTACTGGTGGAGATGAATCAGCGTACAGGGGGGAGGTTCAAAAAGTATCTACATGGTGCTTAGAGAATAACTTGCACCTAAATATTAATAAGAGAAAGGAGATGGTGTTGGACTTTCAGAGGAAGAGAGGGGAACTAGCTCCATTGTATATCGGGGGGGGGGGGGGGCGTTGTGTGGAGAGAGTTTCTTCCTTTAAATTCCTGGGAGTTCACCTTAGTGAAGACCTCACTTGGAAAAACAATATAACTCAGGTGGTTAGGAAGGCCCAACAGAGACTCCATTTCCTCAGGGTCTTGCAAAAGAACAATGTTAAACAACAACTGATGACCTCCTTCTACTGGTCCACAATAGAAAGTGTCCTCTCATATTGTATCACAGTGTGGTACGTTGGCTTGACAGCCACGGACAGAAAGTCTTTACAGAGGGTGGTGAACACAGCACATGATATCATGGGCTGTTCCCTGAGCCCGCTAGATGACATCGCAAGGGATCGTTGCCTTAGGAGAGCGAGAAAAATCCTCAAGGACGATTCACACCCCGGCCAGCACCTCTTTAATCTTCTACCCCCGGGCAGGAGATATAGAAATATAATCAGTCATACCAATAGGCTAAACACAGTTTAAATCTGTGGGCTGTTAGGCTGCTGAACAGAAAATAATATAGTGCAACTGACTCTTGGGGTTGGTGTGTTGTGTGACAAGCACATAGAGTGCAATGAGATTGAGTGTTTGTGTGGGGGGAGGGAGGCTCGGTTAATTTCATTCTACACAGGCTGTACATTGACAATAAAGGTGTTGTTGTTGTTGTTGTAGTTGTTATATTTAGCTGGTGACTTCAGCCCATGAGACCAGGACCCTGCAGGATTTAACTTCCTTCTGCAGGGCCTGTAAAACAGAGCTATTCCGCCTGGTTTTCAATTTGAACTTAACCTGATCATTTATTCCCCTTCCTTCCCTCCCCTCCCCTTTTTATGAAGATTACCCACTCTGGGATCCCACAGCTAATTCTCCCCTGGTCTCCTCGCTGGCCCAAATAGGACTTATTTAGCCAGCTAGCCCTGGTGATCATCTAATGTTTATTGGATGGATTTCCCCCCTACACTGATTTTTGAATACTGAATTTATTGTTATTCATGTTTTATACTGTATTTTATGCTGTTTTTTGTTGCATCAATTAAGTGTTTTAAATTTGTTAGCTGTCCCGAGCCCGGTTTTCTGAACCAAGAAGGGCGGGGTATAAATAAAAAAATATTATTATTATTAGATATGTGAAAGCTTTCCCCATCTAAGGAGGTCCTGGGCAGGTTCACCTCTCCTTTTTTTGCTTCCCTTCCCTGGCCCAACCTTGTTTTCCTAGTGTCTTTGCTTTTTTCAATGCAGGAATCTCAACTAAAGCATCCATGTTTTGTACCGTATGTGTAAAAACCTCTAAGCGATTTCCATATAAATAGATTTCTGGCGAGCCTTTCTCATGCCTAATGCCATTCAGAGTTCACTCTCAATAAAGTGGTTCAGTCCTCATTCTTTGTGTGAAGATTACATCTTTGTACTAATCTTATCACGCTTCACCCAATTTGACATAAAATGCAGAGTGAATTAGTTAGATTGCTTCCATAATCATCCATTATTTCTAACGCTATCATTTATTTATTTTGAATACAAACATCCATAACAAAATGCGTATCTTTTCAACAAGTGGTGTTCCACTTAGGGATGGGCAAGGCTGTCAATTTTGGTTTCTCATCTTTTCCAATTTGTCATTTTCCCAATTATAAAATGTAGTTGATGTTGTCATCTTCCTTTGGAAGTTGTTACTAAAACACTGAATTACTGTACAAGAATAACTTGACATTGCTACTGTGGCTGCTTTGTTGTTCACTTCAGAATTAGGTTCTTCATGTGGAAGCTGAACAAATGTTTTTAAAAATCTACTTTTATTTTTATTCAATATTTTTCCTTCTCTCAATTATCCACAGCGCCTGGTAAAATGCTGTGTAGTTCTTAGGCATTCTTAGGCATTTTGTGAAACATGGTAAGGAACATTTCAGACGGCCTTAATACACATTTGAAAACGATGTGGGTATTATTCAGTGGTTACTGAGCTAGGGGGAAATGAAATACTAGGACCTGAGAGATGAGGGTTCAGCCATGAGACTCACTCTGTGACAAGCCAGTCACTGTCTCTCAGTGGTGTTTTATGAAGATAAGAAAGGGAAAAGGCATCCCCACCCATTTGCTCTCCTTGGAGGAAAGATGGGATTTAAATGCATTAATGAATAAGAAATAAATAAAACAATTTAGGTAGTATTTCTTTTAAAAAAATAAACATAACAAAGATTTTGAGAGGGGGAAAAATATTGTTCTGCAGGGGCTGAGAAAAACTGAAACTCCCTCTGTGCCTTGCAACTTAAGAGTTCCAGCCTCATAAAACCTTAGCATGTTTGACTCTAATTAGAGCACGAAGGGGTTAAACCATAGAGTAGGCTGTCCTGCCAGGCATAGCTTATTTCATCGCTTCTCATCTTGAGAGGAAGTGGGTCTCCAAGCCTTTGTTATTTCTCAGTGTCCATGTGGCCTTCAGTGTGTGAGGAGCTCTGAGCTGGACATTCCAGTGCATGACTTTAACTAGCTGAGGCTTCCTCAACCTCGGCCCTCCAGATGTTTTTGGCCTACAACTCCCATGATCCCCAGCTAGCAGGACCAGTGGTAAGGGATGATAGGAACTGTAGTCTCAAAACATCTGGAGGGCCTGAACTAGCTTCTTTTGTTTCAGACCAGAATGGAGTCTGAAACTTTCTTTCTTTCTTTCTTTCTTTCTTTCTTTCTTTCTTTCTTTCTTTCTTTCTTTCCCAGTAGTGTAGAGACTTTTACTTTTTGTAACCAAGCAACAATTTAATTGCCTGAGCACCTTTTCAGACTGCTGTATGGAAAAGCACATGAATCTGACCTTTGGAGAGTTTTGTAAGTAAACCATGTGGTCTATCTCTATGCTTCTAATAGGGGACATTTTGGGACTCACTGGAAAGGCACATTTTAAAGGATTTGTAGCCTACATTTCCACAATTTTCTTTGCTTTATGTTTTGTGCTTCTCTCACTAAACATGCCCCAAACTGGGCCTTACCTTCCAAGATTTAACAGTAACTGGCATAGCTGAGTTAATATTTATGCACTTTCAAGAACTCCTGTGTTCGGATTACTTCTAGCACGAACTGCATCAGGGATCTCAGTATACCCTTGCTCTCACCATCACAATGATACCACTGTTCATGTAGAGATGCTGCTACTCAGGAACCTCCTCACTGTGTGGGGCAGAGAATAGCTGATACACCCAGTGCAGATTTTTCAGCACACACATCAGTCTCTCTTATGGTTCAGAAATGTTCCCTGATCTCCATGTTTTGAAAATCTGGCCACTACCGGGAATAGAGCATTTAGTCCAGCTCTTTATTCAGCTGCTTTTGCCTTTATATTTGAAAAAGAAAAATTGAAGCAATTATTTCCTTGGTATTTCTTCTTCTTCTGTGAATGAAAGGGAAAGGCATTCTATTTTTCCTCTCGTATGTTTTTTGTTGTGCGGACAATGGCATTCCTTTCTAAGCAGCATGCAAGTCCTAGCAACTTTTTAGTAGGCTCCGGCAAGCTTGCTGTGCAGCAAGGATACAACTGAATATTGCCAGTGCAATAGGATGTCAGACTTAAGATTTCTGAGGATTAATGTGACTGTTTCAGAACCCATTTAAAAAGAAAAACGCCATAAAATAGATTCCATGGTTTAAAAAGAAGGGCGTCTGCTGGGCAGATGTATAGATATGGTTTTGACATAAAGGAGCCATACCATATAATGATTAGGGAATCACAGACAGAACTTATTGTTCTTCACCATTATTGTGTAGCCATGCACTGTTTTCCCAGGAATCCTTCATGGCTGGACAAACCCATCACACTGTGAAAAAATATTCAAGAGGAAAGCCTGAAGAATGGATGTTTGAGGTGCCTTGTTCTGCGATGGATGAGATATTGTCCTTTGGAATAACCAACAACCTTTAATTAATACCCACTGTACTGTGAGAAGATCAGCCACTAATGATTTCTGAAGAGCTCAGCTTTAGAGCCAAATGTTCCTGGTAGTGCTTTGACAATGCTTGTGGGACTCATATTCCTAGGATCTAAAAGTTAGAATACAAACAGGAGATTCTCCTAGGATCTAAAACAGGCATCCCCAAACTCAGACCTCCAGATGTTTTGGGACTACAACTCCCACCATCCCTAGCTAACAGGACCAGTGGTCAGGGATGATCAGAATTGTAGTTCCAAAACATCTGGAGGGTGACATTTGCGGATGCCTGATGTAAAAGTTAGAATACCAACAAGAGATTCTCCCAGCCTTTATAGACAGTGAAAACAAAGGCTGAAGAGAGAAGCACACATAGAGAGATGATAGCTGCTCAGGGCTGCATATCAAGTCAAAGGCAGGAGCCATTCAATAAGAGAAAGTCAGCTGAGCCCTGGTGGATCAAACCAATGAACCAACTGACCTTGGATCCGGTCTCCAACAGCAGCTAAACAGATGCAGCCAGGAAGACTACAAGTCCTCAGTTGTGGGGCTGCTTCTGAAGACAGTTCGGAAGCTTCAGCCAGTGCTGAATTCAGCCACCAGGTTACTCAGTTGGGCAAGATGGCCGGAACATATTACACTGATCCTGACCTGATTGCATTGACTGCTGGGCCCAATTCAAAGTCCTGGTTTTGACCTATAAAGCCTTCAACAGCTCAGGACTGCAATACTGCCTCTCCCTGGATGAAGTAACCCACACTCTGCAATCATCACCTGAGGCCCTTCTCCATGTGCCCCCTCCACAAAAGGCACGGAGGGTGGCAACACGAGAACTGACCTTTTCTGTGGTGGCCCCCCGCTTGTGGAATGCTTTCCCCAGGAAGGCTTTCCTGGCACCTTCACTACATACAGGGCCGGATTTAGGTTTGATGAGGCCCTAAGCTCCTGAAGGTAATGGGGCCCTTTTTATGTCCAGCTGTCCTTTTTCAACAACAAATTGTCACTGTTTTCTGTGTTGAATATGTGCTATATAGTCATTTATGGACCTAATAGGTATCTAAAGCCATTTGCACACAACAAAATACGTATTTTATCAAAGTAATTGTTGAACTGAAATACAATTAAGAAGTAGAAATGAGCAAACCAGTGATATTTTAGGGAGCAGGCTAGCAGGCAGGGCCCATTACTTACATCACAGGAGCCTACACAACACAAAACACTGTTGCTGTATGTAGGTTTTATTTTATTTGTTTTTTATCTTATATTTTGGAAATGTACATCCAGTTTTTTTTACTTTAATTTTTTTGGGGGCCCCCAAGAGAGTGGGGCCCTAAGCTATAGCTTGTTTAGGTTATATGTAAATCCGGCACTGACTACATACACTTAGGCACCAGGCAAAAACCTTCCTCTCTAGCCAAGCCTTGGGCTGATTAAACTATGTACAACTTTTTAAATGTGTTGGTGGGAAGAGGGGTTGTTGACGTTTGTTGTTGTTGTGATATAGGCTTTGTGTTTTTATTGTAATTTTAGGTAAGTGACCTTCAGATGAAGGACAGTATATTAATAATAATAATAATAATAATAATAATAATAATAATAATATCCTCATCTTCAAACAACTCAGAAGACAGGAATACCACTTCCTCCATTGTATGTAATTGCAGAACAACAATCAGCTCGGATTTCTCCTTGATGGCCAACGCTGGCATGATGCTGAATTTCTGTATAGATTAAACTTTCTCAGCCATAACAATTAAATATGAAAAATGTGCATGGCATTTATGTGGACAATATTTAATCAGAAATAGATAAAAAGATGAGCCTGCAGCTTGCAAACAGCCCCAGTCGGGATAAAAATTCAATTGAACAAGTTCCAGATGCTCGTAGCAACAGCAATTTTTACCCACCCAGCGACAGCAAACATTTCTCTGGGTAAAAGGACTGCCTTTTAATAATGCCAAGACGCCTGGTGCCACTCACTCTGGAACAACATTCTGGCAGATGTTTTGTAAACCTGCAGCTTATACTCATATTCTGAACACATTATTTCAAAGTAAATTCCACTTTGGTAACTCTCTCTGCAACCAGGAGGAAGAAGTACAAGCACAATAGCAGGGGCGTAGGAAGGGGTGTGTGGTGGGTGCGGTTTGCCCTAGGTGTCACCACTGAGGGGGGTGACAAAATGCTGAGTGGCACTCACTGAGCCAGTGTGGTGTAGTGGTTAAGAGTGGTAGACTCGTAATCTGGTGAACCGGGTTCGCGTCTCCGCTCCTCCACATGCAGCCGCTGGGTGACCTTTGACTAGTCACACTTCTCTGAAGTCTCTCAGCGCCACTCATCTCACAGAGTGTTTGTTGTGGGGAGGAAAGGAAAGGAGATTGTTAGCTGCTTTGAGACTCCTTAGGGTAGTGATAAAGCGGGATATCAAGTCCAAACTCCTCCTCCTCCTCCTCTTCTTCTTCTTCACTGGGCTAAGAGTTGGAACATATGCACCCATTGGGTGCGATTTGCTTGGAGGCTTCCGGTGGAGCGCGAGCTCGTAGCAGGAGGGGATTTGCCGCGAGGAAAAATCCAGAGCTATTTCGGGGAGAGAAGGGGTGCCTTAGGGCGTAGAGGACCCCCAAACTACCTCTGGAGGGTGTCCAGAAGGCGAGGATCCCAGCAAGACCAATAGCGGCTCGCCCGGCTGTCAGGTAACTTCAAAAAGAAGCGAAGAGTACGGCGGAGCTGAGCAGCTGGTCAAGGGAAGCCATTTCCTACCCCCCGAGTAGCGAAGCCCCGACCCTGCCGAGAGAAGCGCACCGCTCTCCAACAAAAGAAACTCAGGATTAATTCAAAGTTAACGAATAATTTAAGAACAAAAGAAGTCTGGGGTGAGAAACAAGAGAAACGAGGAGTTCAGCCGTCGCCTGGAATCAGCACGGACGCAAGGTAATTCATGGAGCGGAGAAAAGGAAGCAAAATACCCTAGCGAAGTTTCTTTGTTTCCCTGAAGGACTTTAAGTTTTAAGCTTCAAAGTAACCAAAGGGAAGGACACTTAATATCAACATCAAGAGACTGATTGACTCAAACAGGGGACAGAAAGTATTGTTTGTAAGCGGGAAACACTCAATGAACTGAGGGGGGAAAAGAGAGGAAGTTCCCCATTTTGGTAATTAAGGAGTAAAGAGTAAAGACAACGAAAGCGGAAGAGAAGGTCCCGACGCCATTATAGCAACTGAAGCGTGGTGACTAACAACTTAGTCTGGGGGAAATTTGTGGAGTATCTGGAAAATATAAGTGAAGGTCAGATAACGCTAGTTGGGTTCAAAAAGGCTCTGTGAAAAAGTAGGAATATTGTCTAAAGAGAAAAAGATGAAAAGAGAAAATAATGTCAATATAAACTAGGATTTGCGTAAATTTGTTAAATAAGGGCATGGATGATTTGAGGGGAAGTTGAAGGAAGTCTCAAAGAAAGGAATCCGTGATAATAAGATGTAAACTGTTTTATTTTTTGTTTGTTATGGTTTAAAAACAATAAAAATCATGAAGAAAAAAAAAGGAACATATGAGCCAACAATGGAAAAGCCCTGAATTTTTGCAGATGGCTGCGAAGGAGGAGCTCAAAGGGAACTACAAGAGGAAAGTGATTCTGCTGTCAAGGTGAACACTGACTTCAAAGGTGCTTGCCTTTCTGCTTGCTAACTCCTCCTCCTCACCGCGGGACCTGCAGCGTGCCTGAGCCACGCGTCTCTCCTGGGAGTGACGCGGTGGCTTGGGTGCCCGCAGGCTCCACGCTGCCCCAAATGGTCCTCCTGCCACCTCCCCCTCAGCTGTAGGGCGGCTGAGTGGGAGGAGGCAGGTAGGCTCCTCAGAGGCCCCGCGGAGTGTCCTGCCCCGGCTGGCCTCACCCCTGGGCGCAGGGCATGCGCGCCACTCCAGGCACCCAATCAGCTTGCTCCACCGCTGCAGAATAGCACCTGTTTGTATGCTCCTTTTTAATCTAACTTTGCTTTGGAGGCCAGCAGGGGGAGCTGGGTGAAGGGGGCAGCACAAATGAGACAGAAGAGAGTGCAGAAGTGCATAGTAGCCGTTTGCCATGGAACAGCTGGGCCAGGAGTGCTCAAATGGTGCAGAGTGAGTTAGATCTGGACAATCTCAGGAGGGTTTATGAACCTTGGCTGTTGGGTGGTGGGCTGCAAGGGAGGTGGGTTCTAACTGCTTGTGCTCCCACACCAAGGAGGAGTCTACCTGATGTAGCTGTGATGCACAACATTCAGGTGACATTGGAGTCATAGAATTGTAGAGCTGGACCACAAGGACCACCTGGTGAAATGTAGGAATATTTTGCCCAATGTGCTGCATAGATGCAGATCAACCTGAAGATGGGAAGAAGGAGGTGAGCTGTGCTGGTCCGGGTGTGTGTGTGTGTGTGTGTTACCGTGAGGTGTGGTTGGAGTCCAGTCCTGGGTTGAGGGTCTGGAGACTGTCCACCAAGGGCGAAGCCGGGTCCAAAGCAAGAAGCCGAGCGTGGTCGGGAACTCCGAAAAAACAGGACTGGGTGCTGGCAGAAACAGGTTTCCAACGACATTGCTCCCGCAACCTGGGATTGGGCTGACTGGCCTTTATCTCCTCTGAGGCCTAGGGCGGTCCCGGCCCACAGGTGAGTCGCTTCTCCTGGCCTTAAGGCGAGCACTCCTCCTGATAGAACTTAGTTCCGTCCGCCTCTCTGCCCTGAGCCTCTGCAGCTCAGGAGAGGCTGGAGGGTTACTGGACCCCAAGGCAGCCTCACCTTCCCCTGACAGGGCTGGGAGAGGAGCACCTGCAGGCAATCACCCCTGGAGCTAGAGTGGATTCATCTGGTGTCTGCTCCTGAGGATCCGGCACAGGTGCAGGCCCTTCAGATTCAAGGCCCTGCCCCGGCTCAGCCCTGGAGGCGAGGACTTCTGTGCAGGCTGGGATTCCTCCGGTTCAGCCTCTGAATCAGATTCCCAGGCCATCACATGAGCAGCCATGGATGGGAGGCAAACGATGGATAAGTCAGGTGGTGCTTACGATCTGCAGGTGTGGATGAAGGAAAGTTGAATGATAAACGATGCAATGAGAACATCTTTGAGGGGATGAGGGAGTGGAGGAAGAGGTTGGAATAATTAGTAGCTCTAGTGGTGCTTCCTCCAACAGGGAAAAGGTTAGAAACATCCACTCTCAACTAGTGAATAATGAACTGCGACTAAGCAGTCACTTCTCCAAACACACAGCCTACAAAATGGAGAGCACACACTGATCAGAACATGGAGGCCGTGTGCTCCTCTATGTTTGTACAACAGACCACATCTTCATTGTGTCACATGTAGTGGAAGTCTGTCCCAGCTCAGGAGGAAACAGGAAGTCTTCTCCTGAGTGGTACGAAACATCCCCCAACATGTCCACTGTAGGAATGTTGTACTTGACTGCAGTTTTACATCCCACAGTATGGTCTTGCCTCTTTTGCCCCTGGCCCAAGGCACTGCAGGCTTCATCCTTGCCCACAGTGGGCGCGCGGCCGACAGATTACCACCGACAGATTGGCAAAAGTGGAGGGTTTCTTTATGTCCCACATTAGGAAATGCTGCAGAACATTTTAATCGCATGAGCTGCCATGGTTTGAATTGAACTTAGTAATGGAAGCAAGAACTTGCTTGAAAACATCCACATATACTCCTCCAAAAATAAGCAGTTTTGATGATCTTTCGTTCCGGCCTCAGCTGATAAAGTCTCCCTCCAATTGTTCAAGGAGCCTTGATTGAAAGCAAGGTCTCTCTCCCTCCCTCTCCTCCTCTTGTTGCTATGGTGATCAGCCATTAGTTGGAACTTTGAATTTCCTTCCACAAAACTGAAATCTCCCTTGAATTTCCTATTTTCTGATATACAGACAGAGGTGCTGGGCTGAAAAGAAGGGAGAAGTGAAACTTCGCCACATTAAGCAATAGCCTTTTAAAGCCAAGGATCTAATAATACTTGCGGTGAATGGCCCAGCTGGTAACATTGCCCAGGCAGACTTATCATTTTAAGCCAAGCAATTTTGCTTGGGAAGAATGAGTGAAGGAAAGAAAGAAAGAACAAGGAACAGTGAAAATGACAGTATATTTGTGAGTTGCATTCCAGGGTATGTGCAGAATAATAATAGTAATAAAACCCTGTGAAAAATAATGCAAAGCAAGCCCTGTGGATTTTGTTAGTTAATTACATATTTTTTTTACATCCCATATATCCTTAGAGCAGTTCCAAAATTAACATAAACATGAATCAATAATCCTGTAATGCATGTAAATCATTAATGGCAAAGCGAAACCATGACATTAGGGTTGCAGTCTTAGACTGAAGAGCTATAGGATATGGCAATGGCCACTCTACACATCAAATGGGGGGGTGTTTTTTGCGTGGTTGCACGCTACATGGCTTCCTAAAATACAACCTGGCTTTGCCCTCTCAACCGCTGGATACCTGGAGGTTTCCACCTAACCTCAGACAGTCAACCAATCCCAGCTGGGGAGGTGTAGCCAGGGGAGTCGACCAGGTAGGGTTAGGACTGCCCTGCACAACACAATAGAGGGTAGAACTTACCTGGGAGTCCTCAGTCAGCTCCAGAGCTTCTCCCGCCCTGCCCTCCCTCAGTTTATGCCTTCCTTTTGCAGGTTAACCTCTTCTTTACAGGTATGTGGGCGCTGCTACGGTCACTGATGATTGGTGTTGAAGGACCGGGAAGGAATTTTCCTGCATTGACAGGTTTTGCCTTTCCAGTAGCAAAACGGCACAACTTTGGTGGTTCCAGGCCTTTAATCTATCCCTCCCTAAATGGGTGTGTGTGTGTGTGTGTGTGTGTGTGTGTGTGTGTGTGAAATGGTGACCCCCCCCCGCGGTGGTGATCCCAAGGTTCCCCGTTAAAGGGGTTGTTTTGAGGGGAGTCATTGGCCATACTCCATGAGTTTGTCAGTGGTCTCCCCTGTGTTGCGGCGAAATGGGGGGCAGGCTCTCTGCTTAAACATGCGTTTTCCAGAGTCGGCTCAATCCCCACACATTTTGGATAACCCTGATGTTCCCCAGATCCCCGGCGGGGGACTGGGAGGGATAAATGCCCAGTGCCTAAGCCAAAGTCTCCCTACATCTGAATCTTTAATAAAGTTGTGGCTAATTTTAATCCCATAACACGTTGTCATGAGTCATTATTCCACTAGGGAGTTGCCTGGGTTGGAGGGGGGTCGCTGCCTGTCCATGCAAGAAGCCTCACTAGGATGATGCAACAGCAGATATGCCACCACCGTGAAATCATATGTTGGCGTGACCTCTCAGATATGCTCATGGAAAGCCCTATTGGTGCAGCTACTACCCTGGTCAAGGTATGCTGGAAAAATGGCTAAAGTGAGGTGGAGTCAGAGGTCGGATGCAGGACAGTGCATGTACTCCACTCTGTTCTTCATCAAAGCAAAGAAGAATCATGATCAGACTTCATGGTTGCATTCCAGCCAGGTAGAAACAGGGAGCGTGTGAAGCGTCGCTGATAAGGGGATGGCCTGTGGAGAGACGTCTTGGCTGGAGATGGGTGTTCGCCTGGGATGAATCCCAAGAGACAGAGAGGCCTGAGTCGCCACGTTCAGCCCTTACACCTGATGTTCTCCATCCCAAGCCATGGGGTCAGAGCTCAGATGCAACCATTTTCCATGGGTCTGTGACACAATGCTCCTTTCTAACCCTGCACAAAATTAATTTGTGAACAAGAACCTTCTCGTACGTCTGGAGGAAAACCTTGAAACATGTTGCAGAGATTCCAGAAACAGACCAGATGCAATTGTACTTCATTCAGCAGAGCTTTACTTGTG
Source organism: Podarcis gaigeae (assembly GCF_964106915.1). Taxonomy (NCBI): domain Eukaryota; kingdom Metazoa; phylum Chordata; class Lepidosauria; order Squamata; family Lacertidae; genus Podarcis; species Podarcis gaigeae. The sequence goes on from NC_139689.1 coordinate 48,637,122, forward strand.
CTGTAGGCAAAAACGAGCATGCAGTGGTGCCTCGCAAGGCGAAATTAATCCGTTCCGTGAGTCTCTTTGTCTTGCTTTTTTTCGTCTTGTGAATCACGGCTATTAGCGGCTTAGCAGCTTAGCGGCTATTAGCGGCTTAGCGGCTTTAAGAAAAAGGAAAAAAACTCGCAAGAACTCACAAGACGTTTCGTCTTGCGAAGCAAGCCCATAGGGAAATTTGTCTAGCGAAGCGACGCAAAAAACAAAAAACCCTTTCGTCTTGCGTGTTTTTCGTTTTGCGAGGCATGCGTCTTGCGGGGCCCCACTGTATTGGTCACAAATCCAAATACATTCAGGATTGGCACAGTCCCAGTGGCGTAGCGTGGGTTGTCAGCACCTGGGGCAAGGCCAGGTAGGGGCAGAGAGCTGCAAGTGCGAGCGCGCGCCCCCCAGATGTTGCGCCCGGTGCGGCCGGCCCCTCTGCACCCCCACGCTATGCCACTGCACAGTCCATAAGAAATCCAGTTGCAGCGCTCACAAAAACTTATAAACTTAACTCATAATAAGACTAAACCTTAGCACTAAGCATACTATGTACAGAATACCACACCAGAAGCAAGAGAGATAGAAAGAGAAAGTGAAACCCAGACTCCTTTCTAGTCAGCATCAGTGGCGTAGCGTGGGGGGTGCAGGGGGGGCGGCCGCACTGGGCACAACATCTGGAGGTTAGGGTTAGGGGGCGCAAATGCACGGGTTAGGGGGCACAAATTACTTGCCTTGCCCCGGGTGCTGACAACCCACGCTATGCCACTGGTCAGCATTACCTTAATTAAAAGAGATATAAGAGAACCAGTTCAAACCAGCTTCCCAGAAGGCATAACCAAAACAATCATGAAGCTACTGCTTGCCTCTCTCACACAGAGAAGCTTCTAGTAGTTTCTAGAATCCTCCTGTATTAATCAGAATAGGAAAGATCTCCACACATCAGATCAAACGAACAAACCTAGGACTTGAACGAAACTCACCAAATTCTGGAGCAAAGTACCGTATTTCTCTCTCCATAAGATGCACCTGACCATAAGATGCACCTAGTTTTCAGTGGGGGGATGCAAGAAAAATAATAATTCTTTAACGGGAGCGCTGAGCAGAGCCTGTATGCATCCCAGGCTCTGCTCAGCACTCCATTTCACGAGCCATGTGGAGCGTGTGTGCGACGTTTGCAGGCTTTTCCCCTAGGAGGGAGAAGGGCAGCCCCTCATGGGGGAAAGCCTAGGGGGAAAGCCCCCAAGAGCCGCACACACGCTCCACATGGCTCTTTAAAGGGAGCGCTGAGCAGCCTCCCGCCTGCATTTGCTCCATAAGACGCACACACTTTCCCCCTTACTTTTTAGGAGGGAAAAGGTGTGTCTTATGGAGCGAAAAATATGGTACTTTTTGCCTGATAGATGGTGTTATCTTGAAAGGGACAGTCCCTGAATAAGGGAGAAGATCTCTTTAATGGATCCCCACCCTAGGAATATAGAAATAGGTATTCTGGTCTCCCAACTAAGCAGTATTCATTCCAATCTATATATTGCACAGGAAGCTCGTGTTTGCTCTCCTAGAGTTCTTCACTTCGCAGCCTCTTCTGTTAAGCATCCTCCTCTGACTTTGAATGCACAAAACTCATACAGCCTTCTCAGTCCCTTGGGTTCTGGTGTAATTATTTTCAAATTTAGTTTTGACCTTGGGAGAGGAATTTCTTTCACTTGACCATCACGAATAACTTATTCCCTAAGGGTGTTGCATCGGAAAAAATTGAAAGGTTTGTAGTTACGCAAGACCATCATCACAAGCCACCCCTGACTGGAGCAAAACATGGCCGTCCATCCTTTTTTCACCCTCAGGGTAGCCTACAAAAATCCAGTTTACCCCCTAGTTTATTCTGGTGGTGTAAACACTTTTGGACTGTACTATTTCATTTGTGTGTGTGTGTCAGGTTTCAATGTTAGGCCAGTGACAATCTTTATCATAATCCAGAGAACCTAAATGGAATGCTGTGGTATTACTTAATTGAAATTGTCCATTATCTTTAACAACAATGAAAAAGAACAGTAAATTTGTCAGCTGTGGGATAAGCTGGAAGGGATTGAATGAGATGAGAATTGTTTTCATAATTTAATTGCATAGTTCCACCTGAGGAAGAAAGTATATGTTAAAAATAAATAAATCATGGTATCATTATGTCAGTGTAGATGGACACGCCACATTCCACCCTGTGTACTCCAAATGCAGCCAGTGCACACAGAAATTACAGTGGTACCTCGGGTTAAGTACTTAATTCGTTCTAGAGGTCTGTTCTTAACCTGAAACTGTTCTTAACCTGAAGCACCACTTTAGCTAGTGGGGCCTCCTGCTGCCGCTGCGCCGCTGGAGCCCAATTTCTGTTCTCAACCTGAAGCACTATTTCTGGGTTAGCGGATTCTGTAACCTGAAGCGTATGTAACCTGAAGTGTATGTAACCAGAGGTACCACTCACTGTACAGTACTTATGCCTCCTCTCTCTCTCTCTCTCTTTCTCTCCTCCCTCTCTGGATTGGGGCAATTAATTCTTTTTGCCATTGCTTTTGTAGCACGAACATCATTGTCATCACTTGTAAAGAGGCAACCGAATGAACTGGTAAACCCCCAAACACGTCTGTTCCCACAAAGCTTTTGCTTTACATTGTTCACAATGCACATTTCTAATTTCTCCGCTCAAATTTTTCTGTCTCCCTTGCACCTCCCAAGGGTGCAATTTCTTTTCAGGTGAGTTTGATTCTGGCTGCTTGAAAGCCCCCAATCCTCAACGTTAAAAAACAAAACAAAAGCATTTAAGAGCTGCTCCATCTGCAATGGTAAAATGAAAACAGTTCTGGTGAAGCGGAATGCGCCTGTAAGACTAAACAGCTAACAAACGTGAGCAACATTTCAACAGATGCAAGTTCTTTGGGATATGAGAGATGGTAATTAATTTACCAATTAGTAAAATATTGATTCACAGGATCTTAAAACCTGTGTTTCCATTTAACCAGCAACTCACTTCCCTTGACAGCTGTTTGGTTTAACATTTCCATTAGGCATGTGGCATCCATTCATTCCCTATCAATCACCTGGAATGAAATCCAGGCCATTGGCTCAGCAGTGCAGACATTTCTGCTTCCATTTGTTTTTGTTCTGAAGAAAGGAATGTTCTGGATGGATTTGTTTGGCATCCTGAATTCCCCCACTATGCAGATTGATGTGGATGCAACGGAACTTCCCAGTGAAAGTCCTGCATTAATTCCATCTGACTCTTTGCAAACTGCAGGTATTGAAAAATAAGCAATGGGCATTTTGCGACAAAAGTGTTAACAGACTGACTGAGGCCTCTGTCACTCCCTTTATACCGCCCGGAAAATGAGAGCTGTATTTCCCCTGGTTCACTCACAAATCGTACAAGTTGATTTCTCTCTCTCTCTTCTCATTGTGGCTTTATGTCACATATCTCATAAGGTACTTCTGCCAAACTCTTTTTTTTCCTATTCAGGCTGCCCAGCATGGGGTGCGAGACTCATAGCAGCGAGCTGTAGGAGCTCTTTCATCAGAAATTGCTGCAGATGTATCGTAGTCCCCGAGTCTGCTTTTCTGTGGTGATGGACACTAACCCAGATGGCTTGAAAAGGAATTAAGGCAATTTCACAGAGAATGTGCCCTTGTCCATCACTAACTATTAGCCACAGTCCTGGAACTCCCATGGACAGAAGCGCTGCACCTCTAAATGCCAGCAGATGGAGGCAATCACAGTTGGACTTCCAACCTGATTCATTGGGGCTCTGCTGATGTTCAGCTTTGCTGCTGTCTTGTGTTGGAACCCTGGGCAAATCTCTTCTCTCTGTGCCCCTCTCTTCAATCACTGTTCTTCCAAAGCAGTACCTTTTTGGGGTGGAATGTGAGGTGCCCATGTTGTAAAAGGACTGTACAGTGGTAATTCGGGTTACAGATGCTTCAGGTTACAGACACTTCAGGTTACAGACTCCACTACCCCAGAAATAGTACCTCGGGTTAAGAACTTTGCTTCAGGGTGAGAACAGAAATCACATGGCGGCAGTGGGAGGCACCATTAGCTAAAGTGGTACCTCAGGTTAAGAACAGTTTCAGGTTAAGAACGGACCTCTGGAACTAATTAAGTTCTTAACCCAAGGTACCACTGTAGGTGCGGGCACAAAATGGCTACCAAGGGCAACAGCAGCAGCAGCAGCAGCAGAGGCAATGCTTCTCTCGTAGTAGTGAGTAAAGGTAAAGGGACCCCTGACAGTTAAGTCCAGTCGCGGACGACTGTGGGGTTGCGGTGCTCATCTTGCTTTACTGGCCGAGGGAGCCAGCGTTTGTCCGCAGACAGCTTCCGGGTCATGTGGCCAGCATGACTAAGCCGCTTCTGGCAAACCACAGCAGTGCACGGCAACGCCGTTTACCTTCCCGGCGAAGCAGTACCTATTTATCTACTTGCACTTTGACGTGCTTTCGAACTACTAGGTTGGCAGGAGCAGGGACAGAGCAACGGGAACTCACCCTGTCGTGGAGATTCGAACCACCGACCTTCTGATCGGCAAGCCCTAGGCTCTGCGGTTAAGACCACAGTGCCACCTGAGTACTGTCACAAAAAAAGCACTGTTCCACTTCCTTCCCCAAAAGGATGTACTCTTCTTAGGGGAATCTCTTAAAATGTGCTTTGTCTTCAAGGCAGTGGAAAAAAATGGTCTTTGAGCTTCTCTATAAAATATAAATAGCAACCTCCCAATCTGTAGAAAGCACCAGTTTCTATGTGGCTGCCATAGCAGTAGTTTTTCATACAAGAGTAGGTGAGGATGAGAAAATGCCAGATTATGGAGGGGTGCTCTCTCTCAGACAAATAGCTGCCTTTTTGCCTAAGAACACACCAAACAGCATGAGGCAGTGTAGTGCAGTGCAGCACTTCAGCCTGAAAGTGGAGTACCATTTGTTTGAATACTATCCCTGTACATTCCTTGCAAGAAGAAAGCAAGCACTTCAGGGAGAAAGGTCATCTTCCCTTCCACAGTTTTCCCCTTTCTAAAGAGTTTATAGCAGAAGGATTCACCTTGTGTGGTGGAACCACACCTTTGCATGGCGAGTTCCCCCCTCCCCCGTGGAAATAAAGGCACATGATACAATTATTAAGGTTAATGGGCTAAATAAGGCCACAACTTTATTGGTTACAGGTGATGAGCGGTATTGGCTTAGGCATTGGTCCTAACCAACTATATCTGGCTTCAGCCCGTCCGTTTGAAGTCCAGGAAGGGTTAACCACCAGAAGGGGGAGTCCTGCTGATGAAAATCAATGGGGAACTCCCCCGGGGTCACCGCTTGGGGGCGTGCCTTAGGCCCTCACCTCCGTAGGCTTCGGACAGGGCCATGCTTCCTGGAATCCTTTATCAGACTACCCTTCAATATGTAGGGCAGGTGATGGCGCTACATCCCCTCTTCCATCTACAAAACAATACCAATACCAATGCCTAATCGCCAATACCAAGAAAGTTATGATGATTTGCTATGAGGTAGACGAAAACCAAGTGACTGGTGCCAATTTGCCAAGTGGAAAAATTCCTACCAGGCTCCTCAACGGCAACCAACCAAGGTCCATAGCAAGGTCAAGGAACGAAAATCTTATAGGGCGGGAGGGTGGGAAACAGGAACAGCTGGTATGGGGGGAAGAGGGAGATCCCTGGCCTGCGTTTAAATCGGGCTGGCCATGCCCCCAAAGCCAGCCGATTGGCTGGCCAGGGGGTTACGAGGCCGGGGATTCCCCCAGTCACACAGAGGGGCCGTGACGCCCACAATCCCACCTCCACTGCAGGGCGGAAGTGGCTTTATCCAAAACTCAGGGTCCTGGCTTGAAAGCAGCCTCTCTTCTTCTTTGCAACATGTGGTAGTAATCTACCTGTTGTGGCATGACATACTGTAAATCTTTTCCCTGCTCCCTGTGGAGGCAGAGAAACGAAGCAATGCAATTTTGTCTCATAGTACATTTCACTAGTGCACTTTATGGGTGGAAAGGAGGGGGAAATCAACATGGGGGCTCCCAATGCTCCTGGCAGCGATCTTGTGTTTTCTGCAACACATAATTCGACGTTCTGCTGAAAACCTGCTTAGCTAAGTACCGGGAAACTTCCCGAGCAGTTCCTGAGAAACCAAAGCTCCATGACATCTCTAGTATTGAATTTTCTCATCCTCGAGGAAGGATTTATTATATTGTTTTGTTTTTACTTCTGGGGCCTTGAGTTGCATAACAGAACTCTCTGGGATTACATAAGGACTCCTGTCGATTTACATTCAGCATGCTGGAAGGAACCTTTACGATGGACATTTTGAAATGGGCTCCCGTTGCAGAAGCACCTTCTTCTGTCGGTGGCCAGCATATTGTGAGGAAGCAGACATTGCAAGAGTACATTTAGTGCATATATCAGTGCTTTTTCTTTGAAGCTGTTACAGTTCGTGCCACACTTTTAACCTGTGCTTTTCTTCTAGGAAAAAAATGGTGCTGGTTCTTCGTGCCCTTGAATACCCCCAGAAAAAAGCGCTGGAGAGTGTCAGAATGTCTTGAATGGAACATTCAAGGCACAGAATTATTAGTGGATGGCCTGGTCAGGCAAAGGTGCTCATCTGACCTTGTCGCAGGAAACCCCCTCACCCCCATCATATAGTTTATACAAACTTCACACACTCACACACTACATACGCTACGTTTCTGTTATACAGTGGTGCCCCACAAGACGAACGCCTCGCAAGACGGAAAATCCGCTAGACGAAAGGGTTTTCCGTTTTGGAGGTGCTTCGCAAAACAAATTTCCCTATGGGCTTGCTTCGCAAGATGAAAATGTCTTGCGAGTTCCTGCGGTTTTTTCCCCCTCCCCCCTTTTTCTAAGCTGCTAAACCGCTTATCAGCTGATCCGCTAAGCCGCTAAAAGTCTCTAAAAGCCGCTAAACCGCTAATAGTGCTAATCCACTAAGCCGTCAATGGGCTTGCTTTGCAAGACGAAAAAACCGCTAGACGAAGAGACTCGCGGAACGGATTAATTTCGTCTTGCGAGGCACCACTGTAAATTCATAGAAAATCAACCATACATTGGATCTGCATTGTTCCCCTTTTTTTTTACTCCATGAAGGAAGGACTACAAAATGAGGAAGGTTTGATACAGGCCAGCCATAATCCCTTGAGCATACCAGCACAATCACAAGAGCCCTGCCCAGTTGCTATGCCAACCCTGATGGTCCTAGACAGAAGACCATCAAGGTCACAAAGAACTTGCATATGGGAGTGGATTCAGCACGGACTGGAACAAAGGACAATGATCAGCTCTTTCCTCTGGGGGCAGGAAACTGCAAACTCCCCTTTGTCACCTGGAAAGTACTCATGGGGAGGGGGGATAGGAGGAACCAGCCAGGTGACAGGATACTCAGCTTACCTCCATAACTCCTCCCTCAATCCCGCCTTTTTGTGATGTGATGTAGTCTTAGGGGTGTAGTTTGGGGGATTAAAGGTAAAGGTAAAGGTACCCCTGCCCGTACGGGCCAGTCTTGACAGACTCTAGGGTTGTGCGCTCATCTCACTCTATAGGCCGGGAGCCAGCGCTGTCCGCAGACACTTCCGGGTCATGTGGCTAGCGTGACGAAGCTGCATCTGGCGAGCCAGCGCAGCACACGGAACGCCGTTTACCTTCCCGCTGGTAAGCGGTCCCTATTTATGTACTTGCACCCGGGGGTGCTTTCGAACTGCTAGGTTGGCAGGCGCTGGGACTGAACGACGGGAGCGCACCCCGCTGTGGGGATTCGAACCGCCGACCATGTGATCGGCAAGTCCTAGGCGCTGCGGTTTTACCCACAGCGCCACCCACGTCCCTTTGGGGGACTAGTTTGGGGGATTAGTAACTAATAAAAGTTGCGGTCTTCTTTTGTTCTGGGCTTCCATTTTGCTTCATCTTGTTGTGGGTGGGAGTCCTGTCGCGACAGTATTCAATAAAGGCCAAGCCTACAGGCTGCTGCTTTGCTCCAAGTTATCCTGGTTGGTGTCTTTGTTTTTGTCCAAGGGAGCCCTCGGATTTTTCCGTTAACAACCTCCTGGCAGGTGAGTCACCATGCCTTACCGAAATGGGCCTGGTGACAGCAAAGTTGACACAGCGCAAACTCGCCAGCAGAGCCAATCTGGCATTCCTGCCACTGCGTTTGCACTGCCCTGCCCTGCCCTCCTCACTGCCTTGTCCCTCCCTCTCTCTTTCCTGGTAAGCAACCACAGCTCAATTACTGGGAGGCTAGACAAACATCTCTGTTACACCACTGTCTGCTCCCTCCCTCTCTCCTTCCTTCCTTCCTTCCTTCCTTCCTTCCTTCCTTCCTTCCTTCCTATCCTGTCTTTTTCTCCAAGGGCCTCAATGTGGTGTACATGGTTCTTCCTTTCCTCATTTAACCCCCAGAGCAACCCTGCAAGGTAGGTTTGGATGAGAAGCAGTGACTGTTCCAAGGTCAACCAGAGAGATTCATGGCCAAGTGGGGATTTGAACCCTGGTCTCTCCCAGGTCCTAATCCGACATTTTGATCACTTCCTTGGCTCTCCATTATACTGCACGCTGTAAAGGTACCTCTGACCGTTAGGTCCAGTCGTGGTCGACTCTGGAGTTGTGTGCTCATCTCGCTCTATAGGCCGAGGGAGCTGGCATTTGTCCCTAGACAGCTTCCGGATCATGTGGCCAGCATGACTAAGCCGCTTCCGGCCAACCAGAGCAGCGCATGGAAACACCATTTACCTTCCCGCCGGAGCGGTACCTATTTATCTACTTGCACTTGATGTGCTTTTGAACTGCTAGGTGGACAGGAGCTGGGACCGAGCAACGGGAGCTCACCCCGTCACGGGGATTTGAACTCCCGACCTTCTGATCGGCAAGCCCTAGGCTCTGTGATTTAGACCATAGCGCCATCCGCTGTACATAGCTATTTTCTATCAAGCATCTATATCCCTTATTTTTATTTATTTATTTACCAGCTGATAACCTGCCTTTCAGGGTACACTGCCTTCACCAGGCATTTACACATTTGAAACACATAAAAATAGCAACAATTTCCATTTAGTTGTTTTTTTTTAAAATGAATTAATTTAAAACTAGCAGCAGCTTAAATTCTTCAAGCACATCATATTCATTAGCGAAATGCAGACTGGAATAAGAATATATTCAGAATGTTAAAAGTCAGCTGTAGCAAAGCCATATGTATTTATTGTCCATGAGAATATTCACTTTATTTGTGACTTTACATGGCACTTATAAATATGCCATGTTTATAACACTGGGCTACTACTTTCTGTCTCTCTCAGGTTGGGGTATTGTTTAAGGAGGGGTTGTTGCTGTTATTGATATTATTTTTTTGTATCTTTGCTTTTAGATCTTATTATGATTTATGTGGAAATTGTTCATTTTGCTTGTGTGCTTTTTGAAGTGTTTTATTATTTAAAGCCCTTCACGTCCTAGGACCCTCGTACCTACGGGACCGCCTCTCCTGGTATGGCCCATGGAAGACCTTAAGGTCCATATATAGCAACACCCTAGAGGTCCCAGGCCCTAAGGAAGTTAGATTAGCCTCAACCAGAGCCAGGGCCTTTTCAACACTGGCACCGGCCTGGTGGAACGCTCTGCCTCATTAGACCAGGGCCCTGCGGGATCTGATTTCTTTCCACAGGACCTGTAAGACAGAGTTGTTCCGCCTGGCCTTTGGCTTGGAGCCAATTTGATTCCCTCCCCCTCTTTCTTTTTTCTTTTCCTTTCTCCTCCTGCGATGAGGATACATTTTAATATTTTAATGTTTCAATAGTTTAATGTTGTATTTTAATTTTATTTTTAAGTTGTATTCATTCAACTTATTTTTATTATTGCTTGTTAGCTGCCCTGAGCCTGGCCTTGGCTGGGTGGGCGGGGTATAAATAATAAAAATATTATTATTATTATTATTATTATTATTATTATTATTATTATTAATCATTGTTTATGACTACTGTTGTTATATTTGGAATTATGTGATCCCCCCCCCTCGCTCTCTCTCTTGAGTTGTTGTACCATGTTTTCTGGGGAGCATTTTTCCTTTCCGCTCCCCCATGGTACATTGATTATTGTTTAATACGTTGCATCGAATGTGCAGTGCCTGGGGAATATACATGGGGTTTCTGGCTTCCTAAATGTTTGAACAGGCCCCCATGTTTGTTTGCATTGGTTACAATGCACAGCAGACTTTATTTGCGATCAGTGGCGTAGCGTGGGTTGTCAGCACCCGGGGCAAGGCAAGTAATTTGTGCCCCTAACCCAGGGGTCTGCAACCTTTAAGACAAAAAGAGTCACTTGGACCCATTTCTGAAGAAAAACAACAACTGGGAGCCGCAAAACTCGTCATTATAAAAATAACTTTTTGGTCACTTTTTTATTATTTCTTTGTTTGACCCCTCAGAATTACTCCTCCTCATAGAAATAAACATTAAATTAACAAGTTACCTTTTGTGTGTGTGTGTTCTTCATTCCCCTTCAAAACAGTGACCAGTGTACAGTGGTGCCCCGCAAGACGAACGCCTCGCAAGACGGAAAACCCGCAAAACGAATTTCCCTATGGGCTTGCTTCGCAAGACGAAATGTCTTGTGAGTTCCTGCGGTTTCCCCCCCTTCCCCCCCTTTTCCTATGCTGCTAAGACGCTCATCAGCTGATCCGCTGATAAGCCGCTTATCAGCTGATCCGCTAAAAGCCGCTAAACCGCTAATAGCGCTAATCCGCGAAGCTGTCAATGGGCTTGCATCGCAAGACAAAAAAACCACTATACTAAGAGCCTCACGGAACGGATTAATTTCGTCTTGCGAGGCACCACTGTACATGCCCCCTTTCAATGCAGTGACCAGTGTACATGCCCCTTACAATGTAGCGGGCGGGCGGGAAGGTGATGTCGGGACGGTGCGTGACTAACACACGCACCGCCCCCATGCGACGTTACAGCCAGTACAGCGCCCGTCACAGTGGGGAGTGTCGGGGCGCACAATGCGCCTCTTCCCCTCGCTAGTATCCACCCCAGAGCCGCGGCAAAGGTGTAAAAGAGCCACATGCGGCTCCGGAGCCATGGGTTGCAGACCCCTGCCCTAACCCGTGGATTTTAGTACTGATTTTAGCACTGTGAGTGTGAACGCGCCCCCTCCCAGATGTTGCGCCCGGTGCGGCCGGCCCCCCTGCACCCCCCACGCTACGCCACTGTTTGCGATGTCACAATGGGAGTAAGTTTAATAGACGGACTGTCATGATTGCAAGGCTACGGGCTCATAACTAATCAATATGATCAGACGGGGGAGGTATGCATAAGTCGTGCTGGATGGATGCTGTGATTACGGAGAAGGGTTAGATTTACAGCAGTGGTGCTCACATTTCCTTCAAACATTAATTATCTGCATTCATGGGTTACAAATCGCTAAATCACAAACATGGCAGGAGCCTATTTATACAATTGACAGAGCAAAAGGATAGTGTTTCTGCAGCCCTTTCCATGTCTCTGTAGGTGAACACAGACGTGTGTACTTTTCATTCATCACCCAGTGTACAAATGCGCATTACAGCCAAGGGTTAACGATTCCTGGCTGGAGCAGCTGCATTTTTGACCTCAGCGCAATTCTTTGCTTGTTATGTATGGAAACAGATTGTCTTAAAAGCTGCTAAATCAAGGAGGTGCCTCTTTTCCACTTTTCGTTTGGGGGATGATCAATGGCAACTCTTCACAACAGCTACCGCTAAGTTGCTCCCCTCACATCCTGCTTGTAGGTTTCACAGAACATCTGGCCATGGCAGGAAAGATAATCCTAGACTGGGTGGGCATTTGGTCTGATCTTGCAGCCATGTACAGTGGTACCTCGGGTTACAGATGCTTCAGGATACAGACGCTTCAAGTTACAGACTCCGCTAACCCAGAAATAGTACCTCGGGTTAAGAACTTTGCTTCAGGATGAGAACAGAAATGATGTGACGGCAGGGGGAGGCCCCATTAGCTAAAGTGGTACCTCAGGTTAAGAACAGTTTCAGGTTACGAATGGACCTCCAGAATGAATTAAGTTCTTAACCCGAGGTACCACTTGTGACGTTAACATATGAGAGTGCTGGAGGTGAAATAGTTAAACAGGTTACCCAATCAGAACCCAGGGGGTGGAGTCAGAGGGACTATAAAACCAGCTCTGGGAGGGGTGAGGGGGGGGAGTTCATTGGGAGTTGGGTGGTTGGTTGGAGTGGGAGTGAATTGGGATAGAGTCTGGGGGTATGTTGAGTTAGTGTAGCGAAATAAGCTGAGTCAGGAACAGTTAGGGGCTAGGAAGACAAGGAAATATCTGAGAGGTGGTTTAATGAGTGAGAGCAGGTAGCGGAAGTTATAGGTCTGGATAGGCACCCCATGATTGTAATTGACCGATACCGTTTATAAAACCACACACTTGTTAAACTGCAATAAATAAACAGATGTTTATTTTAACCCTGACTGGACTCAGTATTGTACCAGGTAGGGCCTGGGTGGTGGCAGTGAGAAATAAAGTGGTGGCACAGGGATCAATAGACGGTGAAATGTCCGGGGACCCTGTGTGATCGCCACACCACTGTACATTGGAATCTTTTCAGCTGCCTCACATGAGAGAGATAAGGGGTGTGGAGCCCTCAGATAAGCCACAGAACTTCCAGCAATCATGATTTTCATTCCTGGTACCATATCTGGAGTGTATGGGGTGTTAGGAGAGGAGCAGTAGCTTTAGTGGGGAACCAAGATGGAAGAAGATGGAAGCCGGGGCATGAAAAGGTCTGGGGAATAGGAGGGGGTGGTGTCTTCATAACTGGGCAGAAGGTGAAACGGGTGATTAGTAGCTGCAAGGGGGAGAGAGATGCAAGTGGCTTCCATGGGGGTGGTTGTGCACCCCAAAAGATGTGGGGTGGTGACAAGGACACAGTTTGAGAGTAGGGATTGAAAGTACCGTATTTATCGTTCCATAAGACGCACCTAGTTTTTAGAGGACAAAAACAAGATATAAAATATTCTGAACGAAACAGTGGATGTATGATTTTTGTGGTTCATGCTGTGGCCACAGACATGATATGTGATTTGATGGTGAGTTTGGGGTAGCCCAATGCAAAAATCCTGAGGATCCATGTGGATCCATGCTTTGTAACCACGTTTTTGCTCCATTGCAGCCCCAGGCAACAGTGGATGCATGATTTTTGTGTGTGCCGGCTATAGCCATGGACATGCTATGTGATCTGATGGTGAATTTGGGGTGACCCAATGCAAAAATCCTGAGGATCCATATGCTTTTACCTCCCCGCTCCCAGGCAATCATTTGCCGATCAGCTGCTCAGAGGCTTTGCTTCAACACCCCCTTCCCTCTTTCTTTTTTAAAAAAGAAGAAGCATGATCTGCTTTTCGCCCCTGGGCAATTCGGCTCCAGGGACCACACATTCGCTCCATAAGACGCACAGACAAGTGTGTCTTATGGGGCGAAAAATACGGTAGGCTTATTAGTTTCAGGAGATGGGAATGGTGGTTAATGTACTAGGAATGGGGGGTTGGTGAGGAGAGTGAGTTGGGCTGCAGCCCCGAGTTTTGTTTTGTTTTAAAAAATCTTACAGTATTGGGGATCAATTCTACCTGTGTCAGAATGACAGAGAAATCTGGGGGGGGGGGGACCATTCACATAAGGCACTGGAGTATAATGTGACTGCACAAAAAGCAGTATAAATTCTTAGTTGTGCCAGATTGTGCTGTGCTCTTTGATTCATTTATTGATGAAATCAGTTGAAGCTTGCAACCCTATAAATTACCCCTACTAGTCTGATTGCCAGCCCCCCTCCCCACCTCTGTAAGTACATTGATGGAGTCTCACTTGTTTTGGATAGACAGAAGATCACATCTCCGGATTCTACTTGATTCATTATTTCCCCACATATCTTGAGACACCCTTTAGAGATAAAACAATTTTCAAAAGATGGAAAATTGGAATATGTCTCCTGTGATTGCTACACTGGGTGATAACCTAGGTATTTGGTCATTTATAACTTTTATTTCCACCAGGATGATGTTCTGCTGTATGCCAACATTCATCATGTTGCTAAATTCACATCTGTACCTAAAATGAGTTTTCATTGCCATGTCAACTAAAAGATACAGTCCATCCCTGTTAATTTAATTTAATCTCACTCTGTGTCATTTCCCTTGTTCTTTGTCTTGCAAATTAAAGGAGATTTTGTGTTTACCAAAATGTCTGCCTTTGACATTTTTATGAGTAGCTATTGATAGATGTATTCTGTTCCTGAGACGATATTTTATATGGGAAAATCACACCCTGGCTGGAATAGCTTATATAAACAATGAGACAGTATGATCATGGGGGTTTTTTTATGCAGGGGTTTTAATGTAAGAATGCCCTACATCTCTGCGACCCGTTTTGTTGATGTGGTAAGAGATATATCATTTGAGAGCTGAAAAAAAAGAGTAGAAAGCAGACTGCACTGGGGACGGGGTGAAACCTTTCAGTATGGGGGGAGGTCAAAAAGTATCTAAAGTGGTACCTCCCAAGACGAATGCCTCGCAAGACGAAGAACGCGCAAGACGAAAGAGTTTTCCGTTTTTTGAGTCGTTCGGCAAGATGAATTTCCCTATGGGCTTGCTTCACAGGACGAAACGTCTTGCGAGTTCTTGCGAGTTTGTTTCCTTTTTCTTAAAGCCGCTAAGCCGTTAATAGCTGCTAAGCCGCTAATAGCCGTGCTTCGCAAGACGAAAAAACCACAAGACAAAGAGACTCGCGGAACGGATTAATTTTGTCTTGTGAGGCACCACTGTACATGGTGCTTAAAGAATAACTTGCACCTAAATATTAGTAAGACAAAGGAGATGGTGTAGGACTTTCGGAGGAAGAGAGGGGAACTATTCCGGTTGTATATCAGGGTGGGTTGTGTAGAGAGAGTCTCTTCCTTTAAATTCCTGGGAGTTTACCTTAGTGAAGACCTCACTTGGAAAAACAATATAACTCAGGTGGTCAGAAAGGCCCAACAGAGACTCCATTTCCTCAGGGTCTTGCGAAAGAACAATGTTAAACAACAGTTGATGACCTCCTTCTACTGGTCCACAATAGAAAGTGTCCTCTCATATTGTATCACAGTGTGGTATGCTGGCTTGACAGCCACAGACAGAAATTCTTTATAGGGGGTGGTGAACACAGCATATGATATCATGGGCTGTCCCCTGAGCCTGCCAGATGACATCGCACGGGATCGATGCCTTAGGAGAACGAGAAAAATCCTCAGGGACGATTCACACCCTGGCCAGCACCTCTTTAATCTTCTACCCTCAGGCAGGAGATATAGAAGTATAATCAGGCTAAAAAACAGTTTCTATCCGTGGGCTGTTAGGCTGCTGAATGGAAAATAATATACAGTGGTACCTCGCAAGACAAATGCCTCGTAAGACGAAAAACTCGCAAGACGAAAGAGTTTTTCGTTTTTTGAGTTGCTTCGCAAGACGAATTTCCCTATGGGCTTGCTTCGCAAGACGAAAACATCTTGCAAGTTTGTTTCCTTTTCCTTTTTCAATGAATTCCTATGGGAATCCGTGCTTCGCAAGACGAAAAATTCGCAAGACAAAAAAACTCGCAGAACGAATTAATTTCGTCTTGCGAGGTACCACTGTAGTGGAACTAACATTTGGGGTTGGTGTGTTGTGCGACAAGCACACAGAGTGCAAGGAGATTGAGTGTTTGTGGGGGGGGGGGAGGTTCGGTTAATTTCATTGTACACAGGTCACACAATGACAATAAAGGTATTATTATTTGGGGGACCCCTCTCCCAAATACAGGGACGCACGTGGCACTGTGGGTTAAAGCCTCAGCGCCTAGGACTTGCCGATCGAAAGGTCAGTGGTTCGAATCCCTGCGGTGGGGTGCGCTCCCGCTGCTCGGTCCCAGCGCCTGCCAACCTAGCAGTTCGAAAGCACCTCCGGGTGCAAGTAGATAAATAGGGACTGCTTACCAGTGGGAAGGTAAACGGCGTTTCCGTGTGCGGCTCTGGCTCGCCAGAGCAGCGATGTCACGCTGGCCACGTGACCCGGAAGTGTCTCCGGACAGCGCTGGCCCCTGGCCTCTTGAGTGAGATGGGCGCACAACCCCAGAGTCTGGCAAGACTGGCCCGTACGGGCAGGGGTACCTTTACCTTTACCTTTACCTCCCAAATACTCTTCTTCCCCTGAAACTACATAGGAGAAGACCCCTGTTTTAGGGAATTAGTAAAGCTGCTCTTGTGACAGTCCTAACCATGAATCCCCACACAGATCTATTTGAGTGGCCAAGCATCTAAGCGGCAGATGCTGCCATGCTATGCTCATCAGAAGGAATACTCTATTCAAATTGCCTGTTGGGCTTGGACCTGCTAGGCTGAAAATCAGGCATAGGCAAACTCGGCCCTCCAGATGTTTTGGGACTACAACTCCCATCATCCCTGACCACTGGTCCTGTTAGCTAGGGATGATGGGAGTTGTAGTCTCAAAACATCTGGAGGGCCGAGTTTGCCTATGCCTGCTGAAAATAAACACTCTCTCTCCTGTCCCATTTTTTTTGAGATGCAGATTATGAGCCTAAAGGCAGGGATTGTTTCAATAAACAATACTGAGCACTGTAAGCTGGTCAGGGAGTTTTTGGTTACCAGACTGTAAAATTTAAAATGCCCAACTCAAATTAAGGCATGAATGGGTTAAGACCATAGAGTAAGCTGCCCTGCCAGGCTTTGCTAGGTCACACTCGCTCACCTTGGGAGGAAGGGTTACCAAACTCTTTGTTCTTTCTCTTCCACCATGGGAACCCTACCAGTAAGGAGGTCTAAGCTGGGGGCTACAAGCTTAGACCGTGTGGTTTAAGCAAGCCATCTTTGTGTTTCTATACAGATAATTTAGAAACATTGACCATTTTTGGAACCTAAATTATACTGCCTGGCTTTTCTTGCTGCTGTATGGAAAAGCACATGAAACTGACCTTTGATTTTTTTTAAAAAATATATTTATTAAGGTTTTATAAAAAGGAAAAGACATAACAACCAAAAAAATGAAGAAAAACAGAACATAATCAAAAATACACATAAGACAAATCAGAAAAGCAAAATACACATAAAACAGCTCTGAAAAACAAGGTACAGGAAAAACAAAATTCCACCGAACAAAAATAAAAATAAAAACTCCAGCTTTTAAAATCATACTTAATTAACTTTCTTTCTTGACTTCCTCACACCTCCCTTTTTTGTGTTCCTCTTTACTCAATCAGATACCGCAAATCCTTACCCTCTTTCAAAACTCATTTCTAATTATTAAAATCATTCTATTATGTCTCCAATCTTTCCTCCTTATATTTAAACACCCTTAACAGATTATTTACTTTTGACATAATATAACTTTGGTCTTTCACCCTTTTTCTATTACATTTTTGCATATTTTTTTCAAACTGTATCCCTAATGCCATATTATTTTCATATCCAACATCATTTTAACATTCATAAACTTTGCAGTGTTTCTGCAGATAGTCTTTAAACTTCTTCCAGTCCTCTTCCACCGATTCTTCTCCCAGGTCTCGGATTCTGCCAGTCATTTCTGCCAACTCCATATAGTCTATTACTTGCATCTGCCATTCTTCCAAGGTGGGCAAATCTTGTGTCTTGAAACTGACCTTTGAAGGGTTTGTAAGTAAACCATTTAACTTACCAAAAGTGTGGTTTCTTTCTATGCTGAGGGAAGTGGAGAACTTTGGAAGTGACTTAGAAGGGGATATTTTATAGGTCTAACAGCCTGTATTTCCACACTTTGCTTTGCTGCATGTTTGTGATTTTTAATCTCTGCTGGGGCTCTCTCACCAAAGAGAACTTGTCCCAAACCAGGATCTAGGTATCCAGGGAATTTTCCCTTTATTTTACCATACCTCATACATTTTCCCATTTAACAAAAATACTACAAAATATTAAAACCAACACATATAACAACAACAGAAATCTGGAAGAAAAAGCTCAACAGTAAAATGTTCCCACATAGAGGTGAGCAGCGCCCATCATTTGTTCACTCATTCAGACCGCAGCTAATTCTCAGTCATCTTCACAGCCATGTTTCCACACACATTCCCACCCAGCATTTGCTGGCTATATTGCTAGTTTTACATATGATCCACCTAGAGCCAGAAATATGATTGTAAGGAGGCCTAAATACCAGTGCCTTGTCAATGTAAATGAACAAAAATCTTAAAAAGGAGGAGGAGGAACTGGTAAGTTTGTCATGTTTGAATTTATTATTTATTCATTTTAATCCAGTTTATGTAGGTATCCAAGTACTCTAGATTTTAGACTGACCACTCATTTCTAGTCCATTCAAAACAGAGAGATTATCTCTTTTACTTTCAGTGTTATCATTTTTGCATGTGAGACGTATAAAACCACAAGCATATTAGTAGCGATAATGTTTTATGCAGCTGCATGGTAAGTAAATGATAGCCCCTAAACAATTCAAGGCATGCCAGTAACATAGAAGCAGAAATGGGTTATTCTGAATCCTTCTCAAATATAGCATCTGAGCTGTAATGTGAATAAAATGGAGAGGTTCATAGTCAGATGAACATGGTACTTGAACATTTCATCCAGGCTTTCGTTATTCAGTCTGTAAAATGCTTTTCACCTTTCTTGGAGACTGGATCATACTTTTTGCCAATGGTGTCTTATAACTGTAGAGGGTCATCTAGTCCAGTGTTTCCCAACCTTGGGCCTCCAGCTGTTTTTGAACTACAACTCCCATCATCCCTGACTAGCAAGACCAGTGGCAAGGGATGATGGGAATTGTAGTCCAAAAACAGCTGGAGGCCCAAGGTTGGGAAACACTGATCTAGTCTAACCCCTTGCAATGCAAGAATTTTTGCCTAGCTTGAACCCTTGACCCTGAGATTAATAGTCTCATGATCAACCGATTGAACTATCCCAACATCTTTAAGAAACAGCTAATGCCCCATTGAGGAATGATCTCGCTGCCCCTGATTTACAAGACCAGTACCCTAACCATCAAGTTATGGAGCCAACCTTAATATCTGAATTCTAAAAAAAATCAGTGTTTGCATAAAGTTGCAGTGCCAAGACCTCAAAGAGTACAAATTTAAGATATCTAAATTATAAACCTTGTGTTTCACATTGAGAGCATTTTCAAAAACAACACAAGGGCTCTTAAGACCAATGACTTCCTTTCTGACAATGATTTTTGACCATTCTCTCATTGAGAATGTTAAATGTTCATTTTCTAATTCTTGACTTTCCTAAATCATATTAGAGGAACAATGCTTATTTTGATTATCCTTCGGTTCAAATATTTATCTGCTACGTTGGGATAATTAATGTGGTTGCCACAGTTTGCAACACCACTGTGGTTTCTCTCGGACCCCAGCTGCGCATTTGGTGAAAATAAGGCTTTTTCATTTCTGGTTTTTAGTAAGTGACACGTTAGCAGCTGCTAAGTGATGTGATTGCAGGTCATTCGCTATTCCCTTGAAATGTTTAATAATCTAAAGAAAAGCCCTGAAGGATTACTACTAATGGATGTTCTGGCATTCTGTGCTGCTAGACCCCACTATTAACTCCATTTTCATCTGGGTGAACTTCCAATAACTTTGGAAGACAGCAGTTCCAGCAATAATGCAGGAAGACTCCATTTTTACCGCCCATTCTGCTTATTCCTCTGCTTGTTCCCAAAGCCCCGTTGGACAGAATCAATGTTAATGTAGTCTGCTTCAAACCCTAGTGAGAGTCTTTTCCAGAACTCTGTAGGCTGGATCATTTTCATATTTCAGATCCTGGAATACAGGCTTTTAAAAGGAGCAGAAAATGAAATAGGAGAAAGAGACCCCTGGAGTATATTTGCTGAGACCTTTTCTCCACTTATCTCTTATTGCCATTGAAAACATGAGCGTCTTGACTGAGTTGTATCAAGATGGTCCATTAAGGCCAAGGATGGGGAGCCTGGGAAACTGCAGACACAGTTGGACTATTATTCCCATAATCCCCAATCACTCCTGACCATCTGGAGGACCAATCCCAATCCCAGATCTAGCCAAACATGAGTGTGGAGAGTTGAGGATCTGGGGAGGCCATGGGAGACTTTAAGATAAATAGATAGACAGGAACAAACAGGAAGACAGGAGAGAAGGAAGGAAGGAAGGAAGGAAGGAAGGAAGGAAGGAAGGAAGGAAGGAAGGAAGGAAGGGTGTCACATGGTCTGAGAGATGAGACGTGAATGGTTTTACCAGCAGAGTTCTGGATAGAGGTGAGGAAGCAGGGGGTTAGGGTTAGGCCAGACAGTAAGAGCTTGCCAATTTCTGTTTCTCTTGAGCTTCTCATTTTTCCAATTTTATATTTGGTTTTCTGCATTTCTGCATCAGTGTGCAATTAAAAAAAAAGCCATCACCAAAATTAATGAGCATTGTGGTGCAGACTTTTTGAATAATAATAATACCTTTATTGTCAATGCACAACCTATGTACAATGAAATTAAATGAGCCTCCCCCCAAAAAAACTCAATCTCATTGCACTCTGTGTGCTAATCGCACAACACACCACCTCGCAAGTCAGTTGTGCTATGTTATTTTCCGTTCAACAGAACAACCTAACAGACCACGGATAGCAGCTATTTTTTAGCTTGTTGGTACGGCTTATTATACTTCTATATCTCCTGCCCGAGGGTAGAAGATTAAAGAGGTGGTGGCCGGGTGTTATGATATTTCCGTTCCACCTTAAAAGAGAGCAGGCTTTGTGAGTCACAGAGTCTGCGTATTTCCTGTTCACAGGATGTTTCTGTTTTGATAGAGCTGTTGTCTCTCTCTCTGCCTGAGCAGACCGAAGCAGGCAGTCATGTTTTTTCTTTGTTCTGACCAACGCTGAACAAACTTCTAAATAATACTCTCCTGCGTGCAACTTTCGCTGGGCGAATTCTGCTGATAGAGCGTCCATCAGCTCTGGAATATCACAAGCTATTTTCTGGAGCTCGTGTCGCTAATTGCTGATACTGCATTTCTACGGGAGGTCGATGGACGTCCGGAAGCGACATGGGGGCCATTATGGGCCATATCACCCTGGCAGTATTCCAACACGGGGTGTGAGTTGTCCCTGAGAATATACACATTTGTGTGTGCAATTTTGTCTAACACAATATTCATATTTTCCCCCACAGATACATGCATTTTGATATACGTTTCCCTCTAATGTATGAACTTTTGTACATGTTGCTTGGCTGAGAAAACTGCATCGCCAAATTAATGAAATGTGAATTTTGCAGGAATAGCTGTGTTTTGGTTCATTTTCTGTTTAAAATATATAGTAGGCTATAGTGCTGGAAGAAAAAGATTCCATTGGTGCCAGTATAAGGCAACTATTTGTGTTCATCTAAGGGTGCCAACAGGGTTTCATGGCCCAGATTCATTATATATGCAATGCCTCCATCCTCACCAGCAATCCATTGGCAAGAATTGATACTTATATGAATGTTACAATGATGTTGGAATGAATTTATGTGATTTTAGCAGAAATATTACAAAGATTTAGGAAAAAACAGACTGTTAATTGGTGAAAGGAGGGAAAGTAAAGTTATGTTAATATCAAGATAAATTACAGGACAAAAATTAGAAAAGAGGGAAAGGATTTGCTGAAATGGATAATTGACCTAGAATACAAAAAAGGGAGGTGTGAGGAGGTCAGGGAAATAAGCTAATGAAAGATAAGTAATGGGAAGATTTGTTGTATTTTTCCTTGTTTTTTCTTTTTGCTTAATGGATTTTAATTCTCTGCTTTTTCTTTTTTCTTTTTCTTTTTTCTTTTTTGTATTTTTTCTTCTTCTTTTTGTTTAAAATGATTTTTTTTCTTTTTTTCTTTTTGTACCTCTAAAATTTTTAATAAATATCTTATATAAAAAGAAGAATTGATACTTATAGCCTAGCCTACTTGACAAGCCTGGAGAGAGAGAAACAATATATAATATATAATATATAATAATATATAATATATAATATATAATATATAATATATAATATATAATATATAATATATAATGCCATTCACAGATCAGGTAAAGAAAAATAAACAAGTAGCCCCCTTGCTTTAACGGAAGTGTTCCACAGATATTTAAAGCAAAATACAAACGTTTGCCAACCCCAATAAAAAAAAGCATGCAAGGAAGACTCTTTAAGTATTCACAACGTTGGGGTCTGAACTCTCAGCCTAGTTTGCCTCACAGGACTGTTCTGAAGATAAAAAATAGGGAGGGGAAGACAATGTTCACAGATTTGAACTTGTGGAGTAAAAGCTAGATGCAAATAAGCAACAAGAACAGCAAGCAACAAACATTCTAAGCATGTAGGGTGTCTCAGCTAAGGCATACACGAGAAATGCTTTGCTAACCTTAATAAGGATAAAGTATCCATGTGTTGGGACGTGGGTGGCGCTGTGGGTAAAAGCCTCAGCGCCTAGGGCTTGCTGATCGAAAGGTCGGCGGTTCGAATCCCCGCGGCGGGGTGCGCTCCCGTTGCTCAGTCCCAGCGCCTGCCAACCTAGCAGTTTGAAAGCACCCCCGGGTGCAAGTAGATAAATAGGGACCGCTTACTAGCGGGAAGGTAAACGGCGTTTCCGTGTGCAGCTCTGGCTCGCCAGAGCAGCGATGTCACGCTGGCCACGTGACCTGGAAGTGTCTCCAGACAGCGCTGGCCCCTGGCCTCTTGAGTGAGATGGGCGCACAACCCCAGAGTCTGTCAAGACTGGCCCGTACGGGCAGGGGTACCTTTACCTTTTTATCCTTGTGTTAAAGTACGGTCTATAGGAAGTTTAACGTGATGCAGCTGTAAGGGGCTTGAACAGGTTACGATTGTGTTTGCTGATTCATTTTGCATTTTGCATTTGCTATCTCCATGTTTTGCTTTTTAAACTTTCTTTGCAGACATTTGATGACTTGTGTTGTTTTTTTCTCAAAAAAGGAAAGCTAAGTTTATGTGAAGAAAATTGTGGAGAAAACAAGCCAGCTCTTGGGAACAGAAAACATTTGTTCTTCCCCATCCCTAATGTCAGATCCTTTTTTATCTCCTCAGTTTTTGCACACCTGCTGTGATCCTCAGCGGCCCAATACTTCTTATAAGAGGCAAGAACCAGAAGTATGAAGATAGCATTTCGAAGCAATCCCCTCTGTTGAAATCAGGCAGTCTATTGGATTTAGAACCACACTCTTGCTTTTTTATTTTATTTTATAAGACATGGCATACAGCTTGTAATGATCTTCCCAAATTGGTCATTACCAAAGTTAATGGCCTGTTTATTAGAACATCAACCTTGGCTTTGCTGCGTGCCATTAATTAAACAAATCTGTTATTAACAACTGGTAGCCATGCATTTGGAGGGATGCTGCTGCTGTAACGCTTTGATAATTATGATGCGGTCAAAGATATATCTTGGCAGATCAATCAATTCTGTGTCTGCCGTAATACGAATGCACAGCAGACCTAAGTTGAAAATAATGTCACCCAGTTAGTTTGTGCTGGGTAAAATGTTATGGGAGAAGGGGAAGGAGAGCAGAGGGAAAACAAATAGGCTCCCAAATGAATTTATTATGGATTATTATGCATTGGGCTCTCCTGGGCTCCATTCCAGGGGAAATTAAATGGAAAAAATCAAGTAGAAAAAACTACATCAATGCTTTTGTGTGGTGTCAAGTAATGCTGGAGCTACTTGGAGTCTTTTCTTCAGCAGATAGCTAACATTTCCTCAGGTGGGTGCTGGTAACTATCTGCTTGAAAAGACATATAGCTGCTGACATTTTCCCCTCACAGAGCTACAATTCCCAGAATGTTTTAACCATCAATTCCTTTTCCCAGGGAGCTACGGGAATAGGGGTCTCAGCCAGCTACAGTTCCCAGGATGAGCCATAAGTGTTAAAGTGGAACAACAGTGCTTTACTGTAAATATATGTTGCAAATGTAGCTTGTGTGGCTTGGGTGAAACAAAACAAAATAAACAAAATTTAAAAAATCCAGTAGCACCTTAGAGACCAACTAAGTTTGTTATTGGTATGAGCTTTCGTGTATATAGTGAGAGGGTGGGGAGGGGTATTACTCAGAAGGGTGGTGGGAATGGGTGATTGGCTGATAATTAACTTAGTTGGTCTCTAAGGTGCTACTGGAAGGAATTTTATTATTTTATTATTTTATTTTGTTTCGACTACGACACACCAACACGGCTCCCAGTATGCTCCCAGTATTGGCTCCCAGTATGTTTCCGAGCACAACTCAAAATGTTAGTGCTGACCTTTAAAGCCCTAAACAGTCTTGGCCCAGTATACTTGAAGGAGCGTCTCCACCCCCATTGTCCAGCCCAGACACTGAGGTCCAGCTCCAAGGGCCTTCTGACGGTTCCCTAACTGCGAGAAGTGAGGTTACAGGGATCCAGGCAGAGGGCCTTCTCGGTAGTGGTACCCACCCTGTGGGAACGCCCTCCCATCAGATGTCAAGGAAATAAACAACTATCTGACTTTTAGAAGACATCTGAAGGCAACCCTGTTTAGGGAAGTTTTTAATGTTTGATGTTCTATCATGTTTTTAATGTTCTGTTGGGAGCCGCCCAGAGTGGCTGGGATGGTCTGGCCAGATAGGCGGGGTATAAGTAAATAATAATAATAATAATAATAATAATAATAATAATAATAATAATAATTCTGGTACAATTCTCCTTCACTTTCCTCATCTCAGGAAGTCTGGTCTTTGGGGTATGTGGATTTTTTACACAAGACCTCCCAATCAACAACAGTATAATGGAGCAAACTGCACTTGGCAGTACGTGATTGGATCCCGACCCTTTCACCTGATTTGCATGCCATTCCTGTTTCTTCTACTCTCCTAGAAATGTAGAGCCTCCATATGGCTGGGTTTTCCCAGACTTATCCGGGAAATGGGCTGCAAAATGGCATCCGGGCAGATTTTTGCTAAATCGTCAACAACTTTGTCTGGATTTTCACTTTTGGGAATATGGTAACCCTAAAATCTTATGCACCTTTGTGTCTGCCTATGGTAACCCCCTGCACCACCTCATTGCATAATGAGAATCACCAGGAGCTGGTTAAATTTAAAGAGGTGCCATTCAAGTGATGGCTGATACGCAGCCATAAGGGCACAACTGGGAGGAATCAGAGGCAGAAATAATTCAAGACGGATAATGATTAAAACCCGTAATGGCAAGCTCTTTCCGCCCTAGCCATTATGGTTGTTTAAAGCAACTGATAATTAACAGGTCCTTATTATCAAAGGAGCTGTAGAAATGTAATTTGTAATACAAGACTGTGACACAACATATATGCCCCTAAATGGGGATTTTGAAAACAGAAGTGACATGCAAATTAATAGGTCTTGTTGCAGGATAAATGCACTCTGCCACTCCTCACCTGTGGCTCTCTATCGCCTGGAAATTCCAATGCTGTTAGAATATGCTGGTGTAATAATTCATTATCCCTTCAAGAAGTTCCATCGGGGCTGTAAATTCTTGAGGACATTGACAGTGCATGCTTTTCCTAATTTAGGAAAAGATATTTTAGAACCCCATTTGATTATTAATGCACATGGTTTTAAACAAATACAAAACGTATGTAAATAGGAACTAAAATAAAAATAAAAATATTGTACCCACCTCTCACAACACACTTTAGAAAGAGAGGAAGGGGGACATGTGATAAAGTAAAAATATTTTGGGAATTGATCTATAATGAACAAAAAAAAATAATGTTTAGATATTCCTTTCCCCAAAAACCGGAAGCATTTTTGCTATGTTGATGGGAGAGGAAATTGTGAAGATAGATCAAAGACTATTTATGTACGCCACAGCAGCAGTTAAAACTTTAATGGCCTAAAAGTGGAAGTTACAGGAAGTACCTACGATTGCAGAGTGGCAGATGAAGATGATGGACTTTGCAGAATTTTGCCAGACTGACCTGCAGGATTCGGGACCAGGACAATCAAAAATTTCAAAGGGATTGGAGTGAATTTATTGTATATTTGAATCATAATTGCAAAAATCTGAAGACACTAGCAGGTTTGAAATAAATCTGACTGTGTGGACAATAGTGAAAGAACTAAAATGCGAAACAGGACTTGAAAGCGGAGAACCTGAAGGGAAGGAAGGAAGTCGCAAGCTCGGCAGAGCAGAAAGTTTTATGTTTGTCATTGTATTGTTGAAAATATTGTTTAAGGAAGAAAATAATAAAAATATATTTAAAAACTAAAGAGGGAGGGAGGCAGAACAGATTGATAGAAGCAGGGCTTTTTTCCAGCCGCAACTCAGTTCCAGCACCTCTCAGGTGGGCGCCATTGCTCTTCTAAAGAAAATGTGGTTTATGGTGAGTTCCAGCACCTCTTTTTCTAGAAAAATAGCACTGGATGGAAGGGAAAGGGAGAGGTCATGGGAAAGGGGAGGGATGGAGGGGTTTGGGAGGTCATCTCCTGGTATGCCCCGCAGAGGACCTTAAGGTCCACAAATGACAACATTTTGGAGGTCCCGCATCACAAGGTGGTTAGATTGGTCTCTACTAAGGCCAGGGCCTTTTCAGTACTGGCCCCGATCTGGTGGAACGCTCTGTCACAAGAGACTAGGGCCCTGCGGGACTTGACATCTTTCCGCAAGGCCTGCAAGACAGAGCTGTTCCACCTGGCCTTTGGTTTGGACTCAGTCTGACCCTTATGTTTCCCTCCCCTTATGGTTTTGATCTATGGGCTACTTTTAAAATGGGGATGCATTTTAAATTGCATTTTAACCTGCATTTTAAATTGGTTTTCCCCCCCTTGTTATGTTTTTACTGTAATTTTACTGGTGTTAGCCACCCTGACCCCAACTCTGGCTGGGGAGGGCGGGGTATTATTATTATTATTATTATTATTATTATTATTATTATCTGAAATATCAGGCCATGTCCTTCAGTTCATCATCGTTAATACCTTTGGGTCACTAAATGTTTCTGTTTAGGTGCAGAATGCTGTGGTCCGAGTGCTGAGTGGTGACCATTATTGGGCGCATATCGTGCCGGTGCCGAGGGATCGCCACTGGTAGCCTATTAAACACTGGTTTTGAGGTTCCGCTACTTACTAACAGATTGAGGTTGAATCCTGACAAGACAGAAGTACTGTTTCTGGGGGACAGGAGGCGGGCAGGTGTGGAGGATTCCCTGGTCCTGAATGGGATAACTGTGCCCCTGAAGGACCAGGTGCGCAGCCTGGGAGTCATTTTGGACTCACAGGTGTCCATGGAGGCACAGGTCAAATCTGTGTCCAGGACAGCTGTTTACCAGCTCCATCTGGTACGTAGGCTGAGACCCTATCTGCCTGCGGACTGTCTCGCCAGAGTGGTGCATGCTCTGGTTATCTCCCGCTTGGACTACTGCAATGCACTCTACGTGGGGCTACCTTTGAAGGTGACTCGGAAACTACAACTAATCCAGAATGCGGCAGCTAGACTGGTGACTGGGAGTGGCCGCCGAGACCATATAACACCGGTCTTGAAAGACCTACATTGGCTCCCAGTATGTTTCCGAGCACAATTCAAAGTGTTGGTGCTGACCTTTAAAGCCCTAAACGGCCTCGGTCCAGTATACCTGAAGGAGTGTCTCCACCCCCATCATTCTGCCCGGACGCTGAGGTCCAGCGCCGAGGGCCTTCTGGCGGTTCCCTCATTGCGAGAAGCAAAGCTACAGGGAACCAGGCAGAGGGCCTTCTCGGTAGTGGCGCCCACCCTGTGGAACGCCCTTCCAGCAGATGTCAAAGCGATAAACAACTACCTGACATTCAGAAGACATCTTAAGGCAGCCCTGTTCAGGGAAGTTTTTAACATGTGATATTTTACTGTATTTTTGGTTTTTATGGAAGCTGCCCAGAGTGGCTGGGGAGGCCCAGCCAGATGGGCAGGATATAAATAATAAATTATTATTATTATTATTATTATTATTATTATTATTATTATTATTACTGTGAGGGACTGGAATGAAGAGGCAGAGGGATGAAGGGGATCCCCGCCCCCCCCCCCCCGTAGCTGACAGGGGAGAGAGAGACAGTTTTGAATTGCAGCCAAACAATGAGGAAGATAACAAGGGAAGGACAGGCAAGCAGCCAAGCTACACTGAATTGGCAGAATTAAGGGGGGGGGGGGAGAGAAGCCAGCAGACCAGCAGACAGTGTAGAAGATCCTCCGTCCCCTAGGACGCGACAGTCGTTGAGGGTACAAGAGCAATGTATGCAGCAGCGTTTGGCAACGGGAGGCTTCCGTGAGGCTTGCTGTTGGGGAAGGGGAAGAGAGGAGGAGCCAGAGTGAGCAATTCCATCATGGAGTAAAGACTGGAATTCTTTGTCTGTTACCGCAGTGACTGAATAAATCATGCTGAAAAGCTTTCTTGTTTTCTCTCAGCTCCTTGAAAACTATGGGAGGGGAGGGACAGATTCCTCAGGCCTGACACTTACATACAAGGTAAAGGTAAAGGGACCCCTGACAGTTAAGTCCAGTCGCAAACGACTCTGGGGTTGTGGCGCTCATCTCGCTTTACAGGCCGAGGGAGCCGGCGTTTGTCCGCTCTGCAGACAGTTTTTCCGGGTCATGTGGCCAGCATGACTAAGCCGCTTCTGGCGCAACAGAACACTGACACCAGAGCAGCGCACGGAAACGGCATTTACCTTCCCATCGGAGTGGTATCTATTTATCTACTTGCACTTTGAATTGCTTTCGAACTGCTAGGCTGGCAGGAGCTGGGACCGAGCAACAGGAGCTCACCCCGTCGCAGGAATTCAAACCGCCAACCTTTTGATCGGCAAGGCCAAGGCTCAGTGGTTTAGACCACAGCACCACAGGTTTCTTGTTTTCTCCCAGCTCCTTGAAACCTACGGGAGGGGAGAAAGAGATTCCTCAGACCTGACACTTACACAGAAAGCCCTAATCAACTTTGGACTGAGGTACCTCAAAGACCATCTTTCCCTCCATTGCTCAGTAAGGGCATTAATATCAATAAGTGGAGCTTGGTTGGTTGTACTGGGGTATGGTGACTTATCTGCTTGTAGTGAAACAAGTGTGGAACTTTTGACTGGTGGTACCAGTGCTATGGAATGCTCTCATTGCTGAAATACAAGAAGCTCCATCAGTATTGGCATTCCACCGGCTCTTGCAAATGATCAGAGGCTGAATTCTGAGAAGATGATAACAACAACAACAACAACAACAACAACAACAACATTATTTATACCCTGCCCTCCCAGCCAAGACCGGGCTCAGGAGGGCTAACAAGCAATAATAAAAACATGTTGATCAAACTACAATTAAAAAAAACAAGATTAAAGTACAACATTAAAACATTAGGATACATCCTCTTCACAGGAGGAGAAAGGAAAAGGAAAGACGGGGAGGGAATCAAACTGATTCTAAGCCAAAGGCTAGGTGGAACAACTCTGTCTTATAGGCCCTGTGGAAAGAAATCAGATCCCGCAGGTCCCTGGTCTCATGAGCATTTCACCAGGCTGGAGCCAGTGTTGAGAAGGCCCTGGCTCTGGTTGCTATTTATGGACCTTAAGGTCCTCTGCAGGGGATACCAGGAGAGGCGGTCCTGTAGGTACGAGGGTCCTAGGCCATGAAGATGGAGTGCTGTGGTTGGTTGGTTCCTGTGTTTGGGGGGCCAGCTGTCCAATCTGTCTTGGGAGGGGTTGCCCTCCCCCTGAAGAGCAACAGGTTTGATGCCTGGGAGTACTCCTGAATTCTGTAGCTAGGAGTGCTTAAACCCAGTTTAGGCTGATTTGCGAGCAATGACCATTCCTGGACCACAACAGTCTGGATTCCCATGTCCATCTGGGAAATGGGGCAGCCCAGTAGGACTATGTCACTGGTCCTGGAAGCACTGTATGGCTGCCAGTGAGTTGCCGGGATCCATTGAAGAGGTTGGTGCTAGTATACAAAGTCCTAGATGGCTTGCGACCCAAGTACCCAAAAGAGCACCACCCCCAGTATCAACCATCTAGGACAGATGAGACTTGGATGAAAATAGTTAAAGCAGATTTTGACCCCAAAATGCCAGTGATTTCACATAGTGAGCACATTTATGACCACAAACTCAGCACATTTTCAGTGCTTCATTTTGAAGCCATTCGAAGAGCGGTTGGAATTAATGTTGATAACTTTAATTATAGGTATATAAGCCTGATTTGTATGTGAATTATAGCTCCCTGCAGTAGGACATAGGGATTAAGCATCCGCAATTATAGGTTTGAATGAAGGCTTGACAGTTAATTGAAATACCACTCCCCAAACCCCTGACTCTTGAAATTCACTAACCAGCAAGACAATTTTCCGATGCTGTTGTGAATACATTGCAGAATGCATCAACAACCGGCAGACCTCAGACCCCCTGGAGAGGGGTACCACCTGGCATTCAGTTGCCAACCCAGAAATAACTGAGGATGCCGAGGGAGCATTTAATTTATATCATATGTATACCCCACCTTTTCTGCTTTTCCTGGCAATGTACATGGGTGTTATTCCATGCTATAAAAGCACAAGACAAACCATATGTCTACAATACTCTGTGAGATATGTATGCTCAGATGAGATAGTGCCTGGTTCTCATGGAGGAGATAAACACGCCACACGGTAGGTGGGGGCTCATAAAATTGAATGCTTTTTCATACAACTCTTGCCCCAGTGCTTTTCTTTTTTCTTAAAAAAAAAAAAAGAGTGCCGGAACTCACCGCCTCAGTCACCAAGCCAGATGCCAATGCCATCTTGAAACCAAAATCATGTGACACATTGCCAGGCTACACCATTTTATAAGCAGATTCGGATTGTCCCCCCCCCCCAATCCCCTTCACTCATTAATGGTGAGCAAGGCAAATAATAATAATAATAATAATAATAATAATAATAATAATAATAATAATAATAATAATAAATTATTTATACCCATCCCATCTGGCTGGGTTGCCACTCTGGGCGGCTTCTCTGCCTCCTTCAGTCACACAAAGTACAGTGGTACCTCAGTTTACGAACTTAATCCGTTCCGGAAGACTGTTCTTAAACCAAAACCGCTCTTAAACCGAGGTGCGCTTTCCCTAATGAGGCCTCCCGCCGCCGGTACCCTTCCACCGTTTGGCTTATGTTCTTAGACCGAGGTAAAGTTCTCAAACCGGGACACTACTTCCAGTTTTGCAGAGTTCGTAATCTGAATAGTTCGTAAACAGGGCTGTTCTTAAATCGAAGCTGAAACTGTTCTTAACCTGAAGCACCACTTTAGCTAATGGGCCTCCCGCTGCCACTGCACCACCGGAGCACAATTTCTCATCCTGAAGCAAAGTTCTTAACCCGAGGTACTATTTCTGGGTTAGTGGAGTCTGTAACCTGAAGCGTATGTAACCTGAAGCATATGTAACCCAAGGTACCATTGTACTCAAATGGATGTGTAACAAAAACATTGAATAACAGCCGGCTGATATGATATTGCCCACATTTGTCTTACTTCAGCTTATTGGCTGGCAGCTTCCTGTCTTGACTGGCTCCTCATCCTCCTTCTGAAGGAGCCCCCACCCACCCGCCTCTCGCTGTTTCTGATTGGTAAAATGTTCACTCTTTCATCATCTATTATTCTGTGGCTGCAGCCTGTTGCCTTTTTTGGGTTGGCTCAGAAGCCCTGCCAGTATACCGCAGGGTTCACATGCCCAATTTGGCAGTGATACTTTTGTTCTTTTTTAAAATGTATGTGGGCAGCCTATCAATGTTGGCTTTTCTGGGTGGAATCTACACACATTTTTTTTTTTAAAAAAAGCTGTGAAAATGCTTTCTTCAAAACACACACACACACACACACGTTTTGACAAATATGTTGAATTTTGCATAGCTCACTGTCGCCATCTAGTGTCCCATTTGCACTTTACAACACATTGGAAACGTTATATTTGCAGCTGTATAGCTGAGTCCCTGTGTGCTTTGTGGCACTGGCATTGTCATCACTCCCCACTGTCCTCTGGGGCGCGTACATCCAAGGCAGGGAGGGCAGTGCAAGATGGCTGTGGTGCAAAGAAGGGGCCAAGGAAAGGTGCCAGAATTGTGTTCCGGTGGATTCTGCCAGAAAAAAGTACTACTTGCCTCACTCCATAGAAAGTTGGCACATCAGAGAGATGGCTAAAGAGCTTGAGTTCATGCATTGTTTGAGAAAGTGTAAATTAGGTAGTAAGGTGAAGGTAAAGGGACCCCTGACCATTAGGTCCAGTCGTGGCCGACTCTGGGGTTTTGGCGTTCATCTCGCTTTATTGGCTTTATTGGCATACAGCTTCCGGGTCATGTGGCCAGGATGACTAAGCCGCTTCTGGCGAACCAGAGCAGCGCACGGAAACGCCGTTTACCTTCCTGCCAGAGCGGTACCTATTTATCTATTTGTACTTTGACGTGCTTTCAAACTGCTAGGTTGGCAGGAGCAGGGACCAAGCAACGGGAGCTCATCCCGTCATGGGGATTCGAACTGCCGACCTTCTAATCGGCAAGTTCTAGGCTCTGTGGTTTAACCCACATCGCCACCCGCATCCCTAAATTAAGTAGGTTCAACTTTAAATGAGAACTGCATCAAATTTCTCCTCCATCCCTAGTTGATAGAAGTGAAATCAAGGAGGAAAGTAATCGTTGGTTACTGAGCAACCATGTTTGGGGGCCCAGGATTATGATATTTGCTGTGATATCTCACAACAGATTTGTTATCTACTGGAGAGTGGCTCGTAGCTGCTGGCAAATGCTTTACCAGTAATATTTATAAGGACAAATTGAGAAACTCACTCTAGGGAGTTTATCAATGTGGGAGATGCAGCTAGCGAGTAGATGAGCCTTGGCATCTGCCAGAGAACCCAGGTGTCCTGCGGAGTTTCATTCTCGATAGATCAACCTTGGTGCTTATGAGTTGGATAAACACAGCACAGCTCCTTTGTCAGTTCAGTAAACCAGAAAATGAGATAAGATCAAAACAATAGTCCGTGCTGGCTTTAAACCAGAGGTAATGGCTGATGAGGTGGTTTATTTTTTTGAAAGCCCCCCGAAAAACCTCCAGATAGAAGAATGCAATTATTATCAATGGACAAAGATGATAACATCAATGGCACCTAATATTTGAGAGTGAAAGTAATGGGGGAATCTATTTATTTGAAAAGTAGGGCAGCTCTTACGGTGTTGGAATACGGCGTTGCATTTGTCCTCAAATTATCCTTTTAAAATGTCATGAAAGATACTGAAATGTGATTTGTTCTTGCAATAGCATGGGCTTGTTCTCTCAAGACCCAGGATAAGCAGGCATAGTTCCCATTTCGGGTCATAGAATCATAGAGTTGGAAGAGACCACAAGGGCCATCGAGTCCAACCCCCTGCCAAGCAGGAAACACCACCAGAGCACTCCTGACATATGGTTGTCAAGCCTCTGCTTAAAGACCTCCAAAGAAGGAGACTCCACCACACTCTTTGGCAGCAAATTCCACTGTCAAACAGCTCTTACTGTCAGGAAGTTCTTCCTAATGTTTAGGTGGAATCTTCTTTCTTGTAGTTTGGATCCATTGCTCCGTGTCCACTTCTCCGGAGCAGCAGAAAACAACCTTTCTCCCTCCTCTATGTGACATCCTTTTATATATTTGAACATGGCTATCATATCACCCCTTAACCTCCTCTTCTCCAGGCTAAACATGCCCAGCTCCCTTAGCTGTTCCTCGTAAGGCATCGTTTCCAGGCCTTTGACCATTTTGGTTGCCCTCCTCTGGACACGCTCCAGTTTGTCAGTGTCCTTCTTGAACTGTGGTGCCCAGAACTGGACACAGTACTCCAGGTGAGGTCTGACCAGAGCAGAATACAGTGGCACTATTACTTCCCTTGATCTAAATACTCCTATTGATGCAGCCCAGAATTGCATTGGCTTTTTTAGCTGCCGCGTCACACTGTTGGCTCATGTCAAGTTTGTGGTCAACCAAGACTCCTATATCCTTTTCACATGTACTGCTCTCAAGCCAGGTGTCACCCATCTTGTATTTGTGCCTCTCATTTTTTTTTGCCCAAGTGCAATACTTTACATTTCTCCCTGTTAAAATTCATCTTGTTTGTTTTGGCCCAGTTCTCTAATCTGTCAAGGGGTCGTTTTGAAGTGTGATCCTGTCCTCTGGGATGTTAGCCACCCCTCCCAGTTTGGTGTCATCTGCAAATTTGATCAGGATGCCCTTGAGTCCATCATCCAAGTCATTGATAAAGATGTTGAATAAGACCGGGTCATCGAGGGCTGGTTTGTATCTGCAGAAATCATACTGCAAGGTTTTCCTAGCAGGTGGAGGAGTCATGTGCCAGCAAAAAAGGACGGGTTAAGTGAAATTCCCCTACAGGAGAAAATGAGGAAGGCCTAGTCCTCAAAACTCAGAACCACACTCACCCGCCATCTTAGTTGGCAGAAGCCCATTTCAGAGGCTCCAGAATGGTGTTCAGAATAGGGATAACTCATGCCCAGGGGCATCACAAGGGGTGTGTGGGATGCCCCGGGTGTCATGCCTGGGGGGGGGTGACAACCCCCCCCCGGGCGGATCAGTGTGGCAGCACTTGCACCCCTGGAGGGTGGATTTTTGCGATTGGCATCATTGTGAAAATCCAGCAGCTGATCATGCAAATACACCTGGCAATCAGCCTGACAGCCCCTGGCGGGTGGCATTGACACCCCTCGACGGGCAGCACTTGCATCCCTGGCAAGCGGTTTTATGCAACCAGCAGTTGGACTTTTGTGGTTGGTGGGCGGTGCTGGCACCCCGGCTGGCGGCACTTACAGTTCCAGGGTGCAGTTGGTTAGTCGGATTAGTGTGATCTGCAGGAACTTGGGGGTACCCTAAAAAATCTAAACAACTCTGGGCAATGTTCCCAAAAATTGCAATGTGTGTGTGTGTGGGGGGGGGATGACATTTTTTTTTTGTACCAGGTACCACCTGAGTTCAGCCTACACTCATGTAGCACCCTGGCAGAGACACATGCCCGACTGGTGTGTCCTCTCCCTCCTGGTCAATTGTTCGGGAGCTTCAAAAGCTTTCTTCAGCCCGAACATCACAGCGACCGATGCCAACCGACACCGGCACACTTAGGGATCCGCAGAGTTTGCGCAGTTGCGTAACAGAACCCCAGCAACTCAGCATTTTGGCTAATCTACTTTATTTACATATAAACACACACGGAGCACTGCAACATGGCTCCCTCTCTCTCTAGCATCAGACAGCAAAGAGAAAAAGAACAAAGGACAAGCGTCCCACTTCACAGAAGACAGTAACACAAACATCCTGTCTCCGTCACTTCCCACTTTGTGGAGTCAAAACATACACCGTCATGTGGAAGACAACAATCCCATGACTGCAATCATGGAGCAGGAATTCTAACACTGACCTTGCTATGCCTCTGCTTATGCCCGCTTACTATAGTTAGGACCGCTCTGTCAGAGACAGACCAATGATTCCTGTTTTGTCTCTGACATGAGCTCACTAGGTAGCTTTCAGAAAGCCATGTGCTCCCACTGCTCCATGTGTGCAAAGCACTTTGGAAGCTCTAAGTTCTCTGTAAACAGAATCCCTCATTAATATGCTTTTGCATGGAGCTATCTGACTTCCTTCAGGCAACCACAGTGTTAATATTTTTTTTTAAAAAAAGAGGTTCGACTTACACACATGGATTTGATTTATTGCCAGCATATGCTTAGTAGCCACTTTCTAAATTATCCCCTTGCTTATTTGAATTATTACAAATAAGAGTGTGTGAAATGTCAATTGATTGTTCAGCTGTAATCAATAGCAAGGAGAGGGGAGCAATTTTTTTACTGGCTAGCAGCAAATGACTCATTCCACATTCAGGGGGTTCATATAAGTGCCAATGCAGTTAGGGGAGAATGTGTCACTACTCAGAACCATCACAAAGGGGTCAAGAATTAAAATATAAAGGTAGGAACTCCTTGATTATGTTCAATTGTGTTATAATATGGTGTTTCATTTTAGGAGATTTTTTTTGGCAAATTTCATTAGCAAGGGGTCTTAAAAATATGCTTTGGGGTGTGAAGATTTCAAAGCTGCTATTATTTTTGCAATTGGGCAACATTTAGTTTGGTAAGTCTATGTTTGGTGAACAAGCACGAAAACTGTTTTCAGAAAACCAGAGAATTATAATTTTACCTTCTGAAAACATCAGGTAGTGCTAGGTAATAATAATTAATAAATAATATTAATATAGAATATAGCTGCAAGTGCTTGGCAATCATTTTTCTAATGATTTCTATGCAATTTTACACACATTTTACTTCCCAAGCAGAAACAAAACTATATTAACTTAACCAAAATATATTTTGAATTCCCAAGTCACGTTGCAACCTTTTAACACCCCTCATTTGGGGAATTTGAAAGTTTAGAAATTCAGCATGCGCTAGAATTATAGCGCCCTGTGAGAAAACTGCTAGCATGTCACAGAAAATAATTAAAGCTCCCATGAGTCTTAAGTCTCTATGTTCAGAGGCGGCTGCCCAAATCATTTCTCTGTCCAAATCATTTCTCTTGAAGCTGCTGTGGTCTTGCTTCATCCCACTGAGCCTCTGTGGGGAACGGTGATTCTGATGTTTCTGTGAGTGCCTTGGTCATGAATGGGTCATTCAACCATTCTTGCTGCAGAGACCCAGCTGAATTTCCTGCCTGCAAAGGATGCTAGCCTTTGTGTGTCTCTTCATGAGTTGCTGCTCTGGGTTTGCTGCCTCCTCACTAGACAGCTCGCTTAGATTGGTGGCTTATGCAAGAAATACAGGGTGGGAGGCCTCTACTGTTGATCATACTATAATAATAATATATTATTTATACCCTGCCCATCTGGCTGGGCCTCCCCAGCCACTCTGGGCGGCT
The DNA here is from genome assembly GCF_964106915.1 of Podarcis gaigeae. Lineage (NCBI taxonomy): Eukaryota > Metazoa > Chordata > Lepidosauria > Squamata > Lacertidae > Podarcis > Podarcis gaigeae. Next base: position 48,674,114 of record NC_139689.1, read on the forward strand.
TCCATAAAAACCAAAAATACAGTAAAATATCACACGTTAAAACCTTCCCTGAACAGGGCTGCCTTAAGATGTCTTCTGAATGTCAGGTAGTTGTTTATCGCTTTGACATCTGCTGGAAGGGCGTTCCACAGGGCGGGCGCCACTACCGAGAAGGCCCTCTGCCTGGTTCCCTGTAGCTTTGCTTCTCGCAATGAGGGAACCGCCAGAAGGCCCTCGGCGCTGGACCTCAGCGTCCGGGCAGAATGATGGGGGTGGAGACGCTCCTTCAGGTATACTGGACCGAGGCCATTTAGGGCTTTAAAGGTCAGCACCAACACTTTGAATTGTGCTCGGAAACATACTGGGAGGCAATGTAGGTCTTTCAAGACCGGTGTTATATGGTCTCGGCAGCCGCTCCCAGTCACCAGTCTAGCTGCCGCATTCTGGATTAGTTGTAGTTTCCGAGTCACCTTCAAAGGTAGCCCCACGTAGAGTGCATTGCAGTAGTCCAAGCAGGAGATAAGCAGAGCATGCACCACTCTGGCGAGACAGTCCGCAGGCAGATAGGGTCTCAGCCTACGTACCAGATGGAGCTGGTAAACAGCTGCCCTGGACACAGATTTGACCTGTGCCTCCATGGACAGCTGTGAGTCCAAAATGACTCCCAGGCTGTGCACCTGGTCCTTCAGGGGCACAGTTACCCCATTCAGGACCAGGGAATCCTCAACACCTGCCCGCCTCCTGTCCCCCAGAAACAGTACTTCTGTCTTGTCAGGATTCAACCTCAATCTGTTAGCCGCCATCCATCCTCCAACCGCCTCCAGACACTCTCACAGGACCTTCACATACTAACATTCACATTCTAAATGTACACATTCTGGGAAGGACATAAGAGTGAATGTGTGCTCCATCGTGCATGATGGAGAACAGCATCAACGGGGAAAAGATGGACACAACATTTTACAAGGACAGGAAGAAACATCACGGACAGAATAAATGCCACACACAGGAAGAATAAGGATATAGTCTGAGTGCCTCACCTGTAGATTTATAAATCATTTAATGTGTCAATACAAATGGAAGTTGCTAATATTGCAGTTGTTGTCTAAGGGATTGTTATCTTGACGGGAGTGTAATTGAAATTAATAAGATTTTGGAACGCAGAAATAAAGAAAATCATCAAACCATCAATTCTAGCATGCGGGCAGGCGGGCGGGGGGGGGGGAGTCACCCAAATGATATAATTTGGTATCTGAATGATTGGTATTAGTAATTGTTTTATAATTTGGCATTGTTATAATGAGGTTATTATTGGACTGTAATTGAAAACTAATAAAACTCATTATCCCCCCCCCCAAAAAAATAGTGAATGTGCGCTCCAAGAGTAATAAAAGTCTGTTTCTGATTATTAGGGACAATTGTCCCCTTATCCACTCAGAGTGGGACTATCCCCTGCAGACCATTGAATCAACAGTTGGTGGCGCTGTGGTCTAAACCACTGAGCCTCTTGGGCTTGCCGATAAGAAGGTTGGTGGTTTGAATCCCTGTGATGGGGTGAGCTCCTGTTGTTTGGTCTCAGCTCCTGCCAATCTAGCAGTTTGAAAGCACGTCAAAGTGCAAGTAGATAAATAGGTCCTGCTCCGGCGGGAAGGTAAACGGTGGTTCCGTGCACTGCTCTGGTTCACCAGAAGCGGCTTGGTCATGCTGGCCACATGACCCAGAAAAACTGTCTGTGGACAAACACCAGCTCCCTCAGCCTATAGAGCGAGATGAGCGTGCAACCCCAGAGTTGTCCGCGACTGGACCTAACGGTCAGGGGTACCTTTACCTTTACTTTTACCTCCAGAATATCCCGAGATAGGCAAAAATGTTTCCAAATTATGATGTGAGGGAGTGACTAGAAACATGAAGATTCCAAATGTGTTGGCAAGAACTTAATGGTTAAGCACAGCTGGATGTCAGATAGGGCTACTCTGTCCTGGGTCTCTGACATTGCGGTCCCACAGCACTCTGAGGAAGAGTAAGGTTCTTAGGACTTATGAGGTATCGGTTTGGGACACTTTCCCCTGGGAAGAACCTTCAGTAGCTGACCCTAGGCCTGCCCAGCCAGAGGACATGGTCCTACCACCAGCACTGGACTTTGAGGACAAGTCTCCAGTAGCCTGCCCACCTCCTAGACCTTACAGAAGCAGAAGAACATAGGAAACTGCCGTATTTTAATCAGACCATTGAGGCATTCCCAGTCCTACCTGAACCAGGCAAGGGTCCTTTAAGGAGCACAGCTGGCTTCTTCAAGGAGGCAGGGCTTAAAAAGGAACAGGTATGGTCAGTATAAGGCCTCTTTGGCTCCCTGTTGAGGCAGCATTTCTCTGCAAGGTGCCCAGCAGGACCAGCAGGGAGCTATCCAGGGTGCTGATTTCATCCCAGGCTGGATGAGACAAGCTTGCTCTCTTTCTCTTGCTCAGCCTCCCTGAGAACCACAAACCCCTGAAGAATAAGGTATATATGGGAATGGCCTGGGACTACGGCTTAGTTCACATGGTCTTCAAACCTATGATTATGAAACTGCCACGAATGGAATCCAATCATTAACGCAGTAGCATCTGCGCTATTTCGGAGAGGCTCTCCAAGATTCTTTTAAAGTGGAAAATAGATGCTGCAGATTCAACCTGCTAGAACTATTTGCATACAGCTTTAACTGGAAATGCTGGAGATTTGACCAGCATATTGAGGCAGGAGAAGCTTCAGCAACTGACTTCCCTTCACTCTACCGTTTAGCTGTTTGAGTGGGGAGTCTAGTCCCACGGCTGCTGACAAATACCACCACCATTTTTAATTTGTATACCGCCTTTCTATCTCACAGTACAATGCTCTTCTGGAAGGACGACCCACCCCCCAACTTGCACAAAGGTAAAGGTAAAGGTACCCCTGCCCGTACGGGCCAGTCTTGACAGACTCTGGGGTTGTGCGCCCATCTCACTTAAGAGGCCAGGGGCCAGCGCTGTCCGGAGACACTTCCGGGTCACGTGGCCAGCGTGACATCACTGCTCTGGCAAGCCAGAACCGCACACGGAAACGCCGTTTACCTTCCCGCTGGTAAGCGGTCCCTATTTATCTACTTGCACCGGGAGGTGCTTTCGAACTGCTAGGTTGACAGGCGCTGGGACCGAGCAGCGGGAGCGCACCCCGCCGCAGGGATTCGAACCGCCAACCTTTCGATCAGCAAGTCCTAGGCGCTGAGGCTTTAACCCACAGCGCCACCTGCGTCCCTCCAACTTGCACAGAGACACAGCAAATCACCTTCTCAGAGGGCAGATCAGTTTGTTACCTCTTTGTGCTGTGTGCATGGAATTGGATCATTCAGTTGCTCTCGGTGCAAAAGGATGCAGCCTTGAAACACATTTCTTATGACTTCAGCCAAATAGCAGATGGCAGTGCTGGAACGTTTTTTTTTTTTCCATCATTCATCCCCAACGTGAATCTCCCACCTTAGAATAATTACTTGGTCCGGAGAGGGGGATGACTTGTGAGAATTGGATTTGTTAACTGGACATAAATCAATGGGAGCCTTAACTCAGGTTTATCCATAGGCAAGAAACAATCAATGGTATAGGAAGGTCTGATCCCCAGGAGCAAATTAAACTATTCTGATAGCAACATCTGTACAAAAGTAAACACTGAAGCTAAGCATTTTTTCCTGACTCATTTTACCCTTCTCTCCCTCTCTCTCTCTCTCTCGCTATGTACACATCATACATTTGACACACATGACTTCCCACAAACAACCTTCAGAATTGTAGCTCTGTGAGGGATAAACTACAGTTCCCAAGGTACTATGAGGGAAGACATGTGCTTTAAATGTATGGTGTGTTCTCAGCCCCTCTTCCTCCCTTCTCCCTCCTGACTCCTCTTATTCCAGTTCTCCAATTCTCTATCCATTTCATCTCCTGCTTTTCACCCATCTATCAGTGGAGGCTTGGCTTGCTTTCTTGCAGAGGCCTCCCCTTCTTTTGTCTGCCTGTTTCAGCTTTCACACTCGTGCTCCCCTCAGTCTGCCTCTGGTTCCAGCAGGCATGTCAAAGCAACGTTCATGTTTTTGTATGGCTTTTACAGCTATTTTTATTTTTGTTTATTTATTGTTTGTTTTATGGTTGCTGCTTAGAAATGCTAATGATTAAGCAGTATATAATTACCATAAATAAGGGATGCAGTTGGCGCTGTGGTCTAAACCACAGAACCCAGGGCTTGCTGAACGGAAGGTTGGCAGTTCGAATCCCCGTGACGGAGTGAGCGCCCATTGCTCGGTCCCTGCTCCTGCCAACCTAGCAGTTCGAAAGCACGACAACGTGCAAGTAGATAAATAGGTACCACTCTGGCGGGAAGGTAAATGGCGTTTCCATGCACTGCTCTAGTTTTGATGTTCCACTGCGCCAGAAGCGGCTTAGTCAGGCTCAGTGGTTTAAACCACTGATGAAAATAGCGACATCTTATTCCATAGCCTCCAATATTTCTCCAGTGAAAATCGGGAAGTTCTGTTGTTACATCTATATTGCATCTTACCTCTGATGAGTTCATATAGGTTCTCCCCGTCTCAATTCACAACAACTCTGTGAGGTAGGTTAGGCTGAGAGACAGCAATTGGCTCAAGGTCACCCAGTGACCTCCGCAGCTGAGGTAGGATTTGAACTCGGGACTCCCAGGTCCTGGTCCAACCCTCTGACCACTACACTACACTGACTGTCATGCCATAAATTATCTCTAAGCTAGGGGTGAGAAACCTGTGGCTCTGACTCCCATCAACAAGTTATGGAAGTTGTGGAATTGTAGATCTGTTGAAGGGTAAACTACAGTTTTTGGGATGACTGTTAAAGCGGCATAAATGTTCTTGAATTGTACAGCATGGATGTGACTGTAGTCTCCAAATACCTGACTGGCTACAGGCTCCTCATCCCTCTCTTAAGCAAGGGAACCTTTCCTTTCCTTGCTGCTGCAGGAAGGGCCAACCCACGCACCCAAACTGTCATGTTGCAAATTTGAACGGCGTTGATCCATGCCATAGTGAAGCAGTCATTTAGCTGCTTAACCACATGCCCACTTTGCAACTTCTGGAATTGCATGCAGCCTAATGGCTCATAGTTAAAGCTCTCTTGGGCCCATCTGCCATCTGGAAACCACGAGAAGGCCCTTCTTTCCAACTCTTGCTCTGCTAATTATCTAACACTGCAGATCCACACTGGGCAGCCCTTGACTCTGCAGTATCTTCAGTTTGTTATTTGTTGGAGCTTCTGCTCTTTTGTTCCAGAACTTTGTCCCCGATAGTTTACTTTTCCTGCCCACAGTCCCTTGCATTTTTCTTTTTCTTTTTTTTAATCATGATTTTCATTGAGTTTTCCATATTTCATTTCATTTTATAATACATATCCCAAGCTTACATCACTATTCCTAGCGAGCAATGACTTCCTTCCATCACTCTTTCTGACTTTCCTATTATTTTAACATATTTGTCACATTCCTATAATCACTTCTTTACCATATATAATCATTTAACAAACACCCTTTCATTTGTAAATTAGCTCCTTCTTTCCACATTACAAAACATTTCACGTTAATGCTACAAACGTTTTTAGGTGTTTACAACTTTCTTTCAAATAATTTATAAATTTGCTCCAGCCCCTTTGAAATCTTTCGTCGGGTCGATTCCTAATTTTCTCCGTCAACTTCGCCAGTTCCACATACTCTACCATCTTTATCTGCTAGTCATCCAGGGTGGGGAGCTCTTGCTGTTTCCATCTTTGGGCCAGGAGGATTCTTGCTGCCGTGGTGTACATGAATAGGTTTACATCTTTTGGGTGGATTTCCTCATTAATTAATCCTAATAAAAATACTTCTGGCTTTTTACTGAAATTGTATTTCAATACCTTTTTAAATTCATTATAAATAGTATCCCAGAAAGTTTTAACTTTGGTACAAGTCCACCACATATGTAGGAAATTCCCATCTTTCCCCCTACATTTCCCACATAGTTTATATTGGCTTCTATACATTTTGGCTAATTTACTTGGTGTGATGTACCAACGGTACATCATTTTCATTAAATTTTATTTAAGTGCCACACATGCCGTAAATTTGATTGTTTTATTCCACATTACCTCCCACCTCTCAAAATCAATATTATGCCCCAAATCCTGTGCCCATCTTATCATCACACTCTTTACCTCCTCGTCCTTTCTATTCCACTCTAGTAGTACCTTATACATTTTTGATATCATTTTCTTATTACTACCCAGCAGTCCCTTGCATTTTTCAAGGCAGAGGCAAGGAAGGGAGGTAAGACAACTGTTGGCATCCATTTGTCTCAAAAGATGATGGAGTGCGCCTCCAAGGGCGAAGTCAAACTGCTGGAGAATCACAGCACCTGCTGTGGCTGCACTAACTTGTAACTGCCGCCTCTCACATTGCTTTTGCTGCATTAACAGCACTGAAGTGACCTTCCCAAGGCGCAAACCTGGGCAGTGTGTAAGGAGGTTTTGGGCTGCCCAGATTACAAGACCCCGCTCTCAGCTTTGTTGATGTGGTCCAAAGCAAAGCAAAGCAATACATGGGCAGCAGCATGGCTGCAGGAGTTGCGGCAGGAGGCGTACAAAGTTCCATTCAACTGTCTTAGGTTGCAGATTTGTTTACTCCTTAGCCTTTTCTTTTCCCAAAGATGTCCCACAAGGCAGTGAGTAAGACAATGCAGTTCTCAAAATGGCAGCCTACTTGAGTAACAAAAGGACAGACTAGCAGAGGTGCTGTGCTGGGCCTGGGGATAACCTGAGAAACACGGTCCAGGTCATTCCAAAACTCTTAACTTTCCAGCTTCGTCTTGAAACATTGCTTTGATTCGAAAGTTTATCTCCACACAGCCTTAAATCCACATCTTAAGTCCTTAAAGCGACATTTCTGACTCATTAGGGGAGGGGATTCTTGTTTATAAAAAAAGGAAAGGAAGGTTTTTCCCCCCTCCCCCCTCAGTCATTTGCCGTACCGTATCTTGACGTACCTTCTCGTATTTTATTCTTGTCTTGTTTTATCAGAGATCTCTTCTGTCAGCAGTCTTTACTCCCCCTTTTTCCTTGAAGTATGTGCAATTTATCTCGTCCAAATTGTTTCTTTTGAAGATTCTTGCAACTAGTGGCGCGGATCAGAGACAGCATCGAGGAGTGCCGGAATCCCACCAGAAGCATTTTTACTAGGCATTACAGGCAATGAGATAAATAAGAAAGAAAATAAGTTATTTTTATATGCAGTGATAGCAGCAAGAATATTGATGGCCCAGAAATGGAAACAGGAGGAATTACCTACGATAGAAGAATGGAGAACTAAAATGATGGATTATGCAGAACTGGACAGAATGACAGGAAGGATCCGGAATCGGTGAGATCAAAGATTTACAGAAGATTGGGAAAAGTTTATCCAATATATGCAAAAACTGAGTGATAATAAAATTACATTTGTAAGCTTTAAGGAAGCTCTGTGAGGGGAAAGGGTTAAAAGGGCAGAAATGTGTAAAAAGTAACAATAGTAAGGAATGGCAGACAAATTGAGGGAAGTCAAAAAAGAGAAGTAAGATGTAATTAAGATGTATGGAATGTATAAATTTGCTTTTGTATTTGAAAACTAATAAAAATGTAATATAAAATAATAATAATAATAATAATAATAATAATAATAATAATAATAATAATAATAATAATTTTTTATTTATATCCTGCCCTCCCCGGCCAAGACCTGCTAACACTGAATATAAATACAGTAAAAACATTAAATACAACAAAAAAACCAAACAGTTGATTAAAATATACGTTAGAGTACAGTTTGAAATGCAGCTTAAAATGCAGCCTCGTTTTAGTGGTAGCCTATAGATCAAAGCCATAAGGGGAGAAAATGTCAAATATTCACCGGAATCAAAAAAATAAATGTGTGTGTGTGTGTGTGTGTTAGACTGAGTCCAGCCCTAAGGCCAGGCAGAACAGCTCCATCTTGCAGGCCCTGTGGAAAGCTATCAAATCCTGCAGGGCCCTGATGTCCTGTGGTAGGACGTTCCACCAGGCTGGGGCCAGAGCTGAAAAGGCCCTGGCCCTGGTTGAGGCCAATCTAACCTCCTTGGGGCTCAGGACTTCCAAAGTGTTGTTATTTATGGACCTTAAGGTCCTCTGCAGGGTGTACCAGGAGAGGTGGTCCCGTAAGTATGAGGGTTAGAAATCAGAGTGATTTTTCTGTTTGCTGTGGCAGGTGTAATGCACAATGCTAGATGCTGTAGGATTTTTAATTATATATTTTTCCCGTCAAACAAACCACCAGAATGAAGCTTGTGGACCACCGGTGGCGGTCTACCAGTGGTCCACAGACCAGAATTTGAGAACCCTTGTGTTAAAGTTGCTGGATCCCTACTCTCCTTCTTGTTTTGACATATTAGGTGAGTTTTATCATATAACTTCAAGTGAATAGAAGCAAAGATTCTTCAAAAGAACAGGCAAACGTTTAGGTTCAAAGTGCTGAGGTTCTGCATATTGAGGAGACATTTTTCTATACCCAATAGCTGACAATATCTCTACTGTTGGCACAAATAAAATATGCTTGCTTTAGTTGAGATACCTGCATAGCATAAGGTTGGACACTCAGAAATCCTTCCAACCCTACAATTCTATGATTCAGTGAAATGAGCCTAGGTGGCTACTGGCTACCTGGTGTAGTGGTTAAGAACGGTGGACTTTTAATCTGGTGAACCAGGTTTGCTTCCCTGCTCCTCCACATGCAGCTAGTCACACTTCTCTGAAGTCTCTCAGCCTCACTCACCTCACAGAGTGTTCGTTGTGGGGGAGGAAGGGAAAGGAGATTGTTAGCTGCTTTGAGACTCCTTAAGGGGAGTGAAAGGTGGGATATCAAGTCCAAACACCTCCCTATCTTCTTCTTCCTCTTCTTCACTAGACTAAGAGTTGGAACATATGAACCAACAATGGAAAGGCCCTGAATTTTTGCAGATGGCTGCGAAGGAGGAGCTCAAGGGGACCTGCAAGAGGAAAGTGATTCTGCTGTCAAGGTGAACACTGACTTCAAAGGTGCTTGCCTTTCTGCTTGCTTCTGTTTGTATATTTATAAACAGCTCTTAAAAATAATGATACCCCAAGTCTAGTACAATGGTACCTTGGTTCTCCAACTTGATCCATTCCAGAAATCCATTCCAAAAGCAAAGCGTTCCAAAACCAAGGTGCGCTTTCCCACAGAAAGTAATGCAAAATGGATTAATCCGTTCCAGACTTTTAAAAACAGCAATTTAACATGGATTTTTACTATCGAATGAGACCATTGATCCACAAAATGAAAGCAATAAACAATGTACTGCGGCCACACAGTCAATCAGTAGTGGAACTGGGTTCCAAACAGTCACAAAAACAAGCCACAAAAACAACGTAAAATAAATAGCAAAAACAGACAGAGCTCAAAACGGAAGGGTGGCACTCAAAACGGAGGACGTTCGGCTTCCAAAAAAAGTTCGCAAACTGGAACACTTACTTCCAGGTTTGCAGTGTTTGGGTTCCAAGTTGTTTGAGTACCAAGGCATTTGAGGACCAAGGTACCACTGTATTTTTTCAAGGAAATTCACCCAGTAAAAAGCTGTCCCTCTAATGTCCCAATGACTTGGACAACATGGGGAAAAATAAAATATTTGGAGGGCAGGAAGGGAAGCACCAGGCTCCCGACCCAGTATTTTCTCAGTCAGATGCTTAACAGAAGAAGCCCTGCTCTGGGAATAAAACCTGTAAGGCCCATTAGGCATATTACTGTCAACAGATGATCTGCCCCATGCTTGGGCTGGTTGCTGGAGGCAAATATTTATAGGGCATCATTATCCTGATTAGGGAGCTGGTCTGCTCAGGATTGCTGAGAGCGGGAAATGGCTTCATTGAGATGCCACTGGAGCACTAATTGAGGCAGCCTTTTAATTAGCGATGATGCGAGAGCAGGTGGAGAGCAGTCAGCAGCAAATCTGCTTCGGGAGGAATTGAGCGGGTGGCCAGCTGCACCTGCAAGCGGAAGAGAAGCTCGGGTCATAGTGCAAATGGAGAATTCCCCGGGACCTCTGCTAAAAATTTCCTTCAGCCCTGTTTCATTTAACTTGGAAAGCAGGAGGTGAAACTAGATATGGGTGTGGTGAGTGAAGCCCCTACAGATTGCTTTCTCCCCTTGATCATAGTTAAGGAATAACATAGCATTTGCTTTTATATGCCTGTTGTCTTTGTCCATGGAGTTTTCTTGGCAGGGATACTGGAGTGGCTTGCCGGTTCCTCCTCCAGGTGGATCACGTTTGGTCAAAACTCTCCACTATGACCTGTTCATCTTGGGTGCCCTGCTCGGCATAGTTCATAGCTTCTCTGAGTTATTCAAGCCCCTTCGCCATGGCAAGGCAGTGAAGCTATGGTTTTCCCAGTAGTGATGTATGCAAGTGAGAGCTGGACCATAAAGAAGGCTGCTCACCGAAGAATTGATGCTTTTGAATTATGGTGCTGGAGGAGACTCTTGAGAGTCCCATGGACTGCAAGAAGATCAAACCTCTCCATTCTGAAGGAAATCAGCCCTGAGTGCTCACTGGAAGGACAGATTGTGAAGCTGAAGCTCCAATACTTTGGCCACCTCATGAGAAGAGAAGACTCCCTGGAAAAGACCCTGATGTTGGGAAAGATGGAGGGCACAAGGAGAAGGGGATGACAGAGGACGAGATGGTTTGACAGTGTTCTCGAAGCTACCAGCATGAGTTTGACCAAAGTGCGAGAGGCAGTGGAAGACAGGAGTGCCTGGCATGCTCTGGTCCATGGGGTCACGACTAAACAACTAAACAACAACAAGCATTTACTTAGCTATTTTAATTTGATTCTTCTGCCCATCATCTGGGCTTCATGTCTCCTTGTATAAGTGTTCTTTAGGACAGGAATGTCTCTCTGGTCCCAGACAGCTTGCTAGTCCTCATTGCATCTGGGGTTGAGACTCTTGCTTGCTTTTCTCTGGGCGAAGGCTTCTCTAAGGCACGGCAGTCAGCATCTGTAAGCTTGGCCCCCCATTCTTTAGCCTTGCCTAGTAATATGGAGGGGACGCGGGTGGCACTGTGGGTTAAACCACAGAGCCTAGGGCTTGCTGAACAGAAGGTCGGCAGTTCAAATCCCCGCGACGGGGTGAGCTCCCGTTGCTCAGTCCCTGCTCCTGTCAACCTAGCAGTTCGACAGCACGTCAAAGTGCAAGTAGATAAATAGGTACCGCTCCGGCGGGAAGGTAAATGGCGTTTCCGTGCACTGCTCTGGTTCACCAGAAGCAGCTTAGTCCTGCTGGCGACATGACCCAGAAGCTGTACACCGGCTCCCTCAGCCAGTAAAGAGAGATGAGCACCACAACCCCAGAGTCGGCCATGACTGGACCTAACGGTCAGGGGTCCCCTTTACACTTTACCTAGTAATATGGAATCTTAAAAAAAGGAGGGGGATAGCCACCGAATTCTTTACTGACCTGCTTCGGAATGTAATTTTACTCCGTTAGTAATGCTTGGCTATATTCAGAACCGAGTACAATCTCCCCCGAAAAAGTGTCTGATTGTAATCTGAGCCAGTGCAGTTGCTCCCCTGGAGCCTAGAACGTTGCCATGGTAGCATTGTCACATGTCGGAGAGCCTTAGAAATTAAGTTCTCCGGGCTGCCTGAATCCATATTACGGGCATCAAGCACTCTGAAAATTACATGTCCCAGAGCTCCTAGTGCTTGGAGTGCTGAAGAGCATGTCATCAGTGGCGGAGCAAGCCGATCAGGCGCCTGGGGCTCTGCAGGGCCTCCGAGAAGTCTGCCTGCCTCCTCCCACTCAGCTGCCCTAAGCAGAGGGGGAGGCGGCGGGTGGACCATTTGAGGCTGCACAAAGCCTGCGGGCACCCAAGCCACTGTGTCTGTGATGGCCTGGGAATCCGATTCAGAGGCTGAACCGGAGGAATCCCAGCCTGCCCGGGAGTCCCCGCCTCCAGGGCCGGCTGAGCTGAGGCAGGGCCTTGATTCTGAAGCGCCTGCACCTGTGCCGGATCCTCAGGAGCAGGCACCAGGTGAATCCACTCTGGCTCCGGAGGTGGTTGAGGACTCAGTGCCTACAGGTGAGTCTCCCCCTGGGCCCTTCAGCATCTCCTGAACTGCAGGTCCTGGACCTCGCCCCACGGTAACCTCCCTCCCTGGAACAGCACAGTGTCACTCCCAGGAGAGACTCATGGCTTGAGTGTGCTGCAGACCCTGCAGTGAATGCTGCCTGGCATTTTGTCACCCCCCCCAGTGGTGGCATCTGGGTCAGACCGCCCCCTCCACCCCCTTCCTCTGTCCCTGCATGTCTCCTGGCTTGGGTGCACACAGGCTCTGCGCTGCCCAAACAGTCTGCCCGCTGCCCCCCCCTCAACTGGAGAGTGGCTGAGTGGGAGGAGGCAGGCAGACTCTGGAGGCCCCGCGGTGCACCCCACCCCTATGGGTGTCTCGCTTCCTCCGCTGCTGTTTATATCCTAAATGGGATGCCGGTGGCACTGTGGTCTAAACCACTAAGCCTCTTTGGCTTGCCAATCGGAAGGTCGGCAGTTCGAATCCCTGCAACGGGGTGAGCTCCCGTTGCTCTGTCCCAGCTCCTGCCAACCTAGCATTTCGAAAGCACGCAGGTGCAAGTAGATAAATAGGTACCACTGCGGCAGGAAGGTAACGGCATTTCTGTGTGCTCTGGCACTCATCACAGTGTTCCATTGAGCCAGAAGCGGTTTAGTCCTGCTGGCCACATGACCTGGAAAGCTGTCTGTGGACAAACCCTGGCTCCCTCAGCCTGGCAGCGAGATGAGTGCCGCAACCCCATAGTCACCTTTGACTGGACCTAACCACCCAGGGGTCCTTTACCTTTACCTACCTTTATTTCTTGGGATGCAGCTGGCTCTGTGGGTTAAACCACAGAGCCTAGGGCTTGCCAATCGGAAGGTTGGGGGTCCTTTACCTCTTTACCTTTTATATCCTAATAGTAACACCTTGAACTTTGCCCAGTAGCAAATCCACAGGGAAACAGGGAGGTCCTTGCCTGGTCTGGTATCCCAACCAGCAAGTGTTTGTGTGTTTTGCACTACAACAGTTGTTTGACACGCGGAATGCAAGTTGTGTGTATTGTTTTTAATATAGTTGCAATTAGTTGACTGTGGTTCTATGCTGCCTCTACAGTTGTGGCAGAGAATGCAGCACAGTACAGTGGTGCCTCACAAGACAAAAATAATCTGTTCTGCGAGTCTCTTCGTCTAGAGGTTTTTTCGTCTTGCGAAGCAACCCTATTAGTGTCTTAGCAGATTAGCGCTATTAGCGGCTTAGCGGCTATTAAAGGCTTAGCGGCTTAGCGGCTAAAAGGCTATTAGCGGCTTAGCGGCTTAGAAAAGGGGGGGGGAGCGAAAAAAATCACGAGACTCGCAAAACGTTTTCGTCTTGCGAAGCAAGCCCATAGGGAAATTCGTCTTGCGAAGTGCATCGAAAAACGGAAAACCCTTTCGTCTAGTGGGTTTTTCGTCTTGCGAGGCATTCGTCTTGCGGGGCACCACTGTATATGAAATTAATGGATAAGTGAATCTACTTAAATAGTATCCTAAATCTGCATCACCTTGCAATCCAAAACAACCCTGCGTGGCAGGCCAGCATTATAAATTGTCCTTTCGAGAGAACCTTGTGAGATTTTAACTGGCGAGATTTGCAGCTCCGTTTGGGTCACTCGGCTACACCAGCTTTTATGTAATGTTACACCTGGGCACATGCGATCCATAACGGTGAAGGCTTTATGGCGAGATGATGCCAGCTTTATTAAGCAGCCTGACCATTTGCCAGGGAGGGTCAGACACGCTGCTGGAGAATAGATTGGGGCCCCCAAGTTCACAGAAGGTTGCCATCTCTGGGATAGCTGAAATAATAATAAAGGTAGAGAAATTTATGATCGTTCAGAATCAGCGTGACAAAAGCATTAAGTAGAAAGACCAGTGATATACAGTATGAGGATACAGAGGCATGCAAAGATTCCCCCACTGCCTCTGAAAGCAGCCTCAGAAATTTCAGTTCGTTTCCCCCCCCCCCCATCAGTTTATCCCTGTGCCATAAACACTCTCCTTTTAAGACGAGGAATAAATTCCTGTCATGCAGAGCAGCTTGCATTCTGAGAGCAGGCTTTGCACAATTGATAGAACCTTCAATTTGCCATGTGACAGATTATTGCTATCATGCGACTGCCTGTTTGAGTGTGAAGCCATTGTCGGAGATACTTTTATTTTCCCAAACGCCTTTTTCTTCCTATATTTATACCTATGGGACCGCCTCTCCTGGTATGCCCCGCGGAGGACCTTAAGGTCCACAAATGACAACACTTTGGAGGTCCCACGTCGCAAGGTGGTTAGATTGGTCTCAACTAGGGCAAGGGCCTTTTCAGTACTGGCCCTGACTTGGTGGAACGCTCTGTCACGAGAGACCAGGGCCCTGCGGGACTTGACATCTTTCTGCAGGGCCTGCAAGACAGAGCTGTTCCGCCTGGCCTTTGGTTTGGACTCAGTCTGACCCTTATGTTTCCCTCCCCTTATGGTTTTGATCTATGGGCTACTATTAAAATGAGGCTGCATTTTTAATTGTATTTTAACCCATATTTTAAATTGTTGTGTTTTTTTTCCTCCCCCACTCCCCATTATGTTTTTATTGTAATTTTACTGGTGTTTTCCGCCCTGAGCCCGGCTCTGGCCAAGGAGGTCAGGGTATAAATAAAAAAATATTATTATTATTATTATTATTATTATTATTATTATTATTATTATTATTATTTCAACTTCTCTCCCTCTGTTAGGTGCTGCAGCTGACACAATATAACATACACTGCCTTGTCATCATTAAACCCTCCGGATAAATAAGTAACTGTCTAAAGGCTGCCACCCACCACGGTGCGAAGTGCAGTTGCTATCATGTTAACTGATCATATTGTTATAAGTTTGGGGTGGGAAGACGCCCCACCGAACCCAAAAATTTAAGGGAAATCAAAATCTAAATAATATTTGGGATAGGAAGGGAAAATGCAAGCTACAGAACTGTGCCGAACAAAGAATCCTTGGGGCGGCTTCTGCAAACCAGCCTGGCTGGTTAAATGCAAGCCATGATGAAACAGTGAGGTGATATGAAAAAGTATCATTTTGCAAGAGGCTTGGGTTTTTGGTGAGACGTGGGCAGGAAAGAAGGAGAACAAAAGACAGTCCTCCATTAGCTGCTGGTCAGGCCAGAACCATCTTGGCTGGAAGAAGCTTCACTAAGAGACTGGGGTAGAATCTACACGCATATCAAAAATGCTGCAAAAATGCTTTTTTTTAACAAAACGTTTTGAAAAATACTTTGAATTTGGCCTAGCTCTCTCTCGCCATCTAGTGTCACATGTGTATATTGCACTTTCCAACACATTAAAAATGTTTCATTTGCAGTTGTGCAGCTGAGTCCCACGAGCGATAGCGGGATCTAGACACATCAAAGAAGCATTTCGGTTTAAAGCATTGTAAATTTAAACAGGGAAAACAGGTAGAGAAAAACAGGACTCCACATCACCATCTGGTGGTACAATGTCATATTGCATATACAACACATATTAATCGCTTTTTCCGTACCAGTCTAGCCGAGTCTACCAACAGATTGCTGCTTTGGCCCCAAGCTTATGGAAGGAATAATGACAGGGGGGGTAATGTTCTGCACTCTCTCCATGCACACTTCCTGGTATAAAGGTAAAGGTAAAGGTACCCCTGCCCGTACGGGCCAGTCTTGACAGACTCTGGGGTTGTGCGCCCATCTCACTTAAGAGGCCAGGGGCCAGCGCTGTCCGGAGACACTTCCAGGTCACGTGGCCAGCGTGACATCGCTGCTCTGGCGAGCCAGAGCCGCACACGGAAACGCCGTTTACCTTCCCGCTGGTAAGCGGTCCCTATTTATCTACTTGCACCCGGAGGTGCTTTCGAACTGCTAGGTTGGCAGGCGCTGGGACCGAGCAGCGGGAGCGCACCCCGCCGCAGGGATTCGAACCGCCGACCTTTCAATCGGCAAGTCCTAGGCACTGAGGCTTTAACCCACAGCGCCACCTGCTTCCTGGTATAAATACATGTTAATAAACCATATTTCTTAAATCACTCATTTCCACTTTGCCTCAATCTTCCCAAAGGAAACACAACCCTCAGGAGTGTCTGGAACTCCTGGAATCTTGCACTACTCATGGAGATTAGCATTTAACAATATGGTTGCTGCTTTGCAGTCAGGGCCGCAGATAGGTGACCTGGAGCAAAACATAGTTTTGGTCCCAATTTCTTGCAAACTGCTCCTCCTTCCCTCGCTTTTCAGTAGGCAACATTGTGCATTTAGGTAAATGAAATCTTGAGATAACAAATGTATAACATAGTTTAATCGGTAGGGTATTTAACGATGACAAATTCATAATTAACCATGAATATGGATTCACAATAGGCAAATGGCCTGGCTATTCTGTACAGAATTGGCATTGATGGTTATTAATGAATTTATCTATGTATTTATTTTTACTTTGCTCAAATACAAAAAGGAACATTTTTACAGTCTTGGGAAATTGTAAATCATCACAGAATCATTTATAAACACGGCTTACAAATTACTGAAACGAAGAGCAGAAATTATCACCGGACAATTACCACGAGGCCTCTAATTTGTCATTTTGGGGCAAGTTATTGAAGTGGGCTATGGCCTTGGTGCTCCAGACAATCTTGGGTGCTGAATATTTAGATCTATCTCAATCTGGCTTAAGGCAGGGCTATGGGACAGAAATGGACTTTGTCACCCTGGTGAATAGGTTTATGCCTTTTCCAGTTAGCGTACCTCAATAAAGGTGGGGAATCTGGACTCTACATGACAAAGTGAGAAGCCGTGATGGCTTAAGGGTTTTTGTGATGGTCCCAGCATTTTGGGGGCAGTTGGAGACCATGCACCATCATTATGCATCTTCTGATATCAAAGAAGCTGTTGAAACCGTAGGATGGAGGCAAGCTAACTGAGGCTAAATCCAGGCAATGGATCCAAGCGATATATTTGAGATGCATGCCCCCCCCAATTTTTTTTATTGGTTTTCCAATTTATAACATACAAAAAACATCAAAAAACAAACAGACAGACAGACAGACAGACAGACAGACAGACAGACAGACAAACATTTATCCTTGCTATAATGATTCCACTTTTGTTAACACTGTTGAATGACTTCCTCAAATCCCCCTAGCTGAGTTTCCCTTTACTCTATTGTGGTTCGAGGACCCGACCCCTGCAATGTGAAATGAATACACAAGGACACGTGATATAAGGTTAATGGGCAAGGAAAGGCCACAACTTTATTGATTACAGCAGTGAAAAGGTATTGGCTTAGGCATTGGATCTCTAAAACAAGTGGGTTTATTCACCTGTAGGTGGAGCCTGTTGATGCTAATCCAACTATAGGCTCACCCCTGATGTCACCGAGGGTCGTGCCATGGCCTCCCGCCAAGCAGGCATCGGACAGAGTACACGACCGCCAGATTCCTTTAACGGAATACCCAAAAATTGAAGGCATAGGCGATGGCCACACCTAGCCTTTCGACACACCACAACACATTATTCCAATGCCTAACCTACCCACCAATACCACAAAAGTTGTGACGATTGCTACGAGGTAGGCGAAAAAACCAAAAGGCCTAATGCCAAATGGAAAAACTCCTACCAGGCCCCCTGGACAACCAGGGCGACCAACCTAAGGTCCATAGCAAGGCCAATGACCTAAGCCCTAACTCAAAGGGAGTGGAGGGTGGGTGTCTCGCGACGAGACGACGGCGAAGAATGAGGCCGGGGAGAGGCTGGCACCGCAGCAAAAGGCTGCTGAGCATGCCCCCTCGGAGGCACCTGGTTGGGTGCCAGCCGAGGGGCGTGGGCGCCAGCCAGGTGAGGTGGAGGCAGGGGGCTAACGCCCCCTGCTAGGGGTGGTGCTAGGGCTCCTGCCCTCAACCACTCCCCTCTCTTCCAGGGAGGAGAGTCTTTGTAACAGTTTTCCAAAACTATTTCCCCATAAAAATCACTTAGTCAATTTACATCTTTCTTTCTTCTCATTTTAACATTAACATGGTGTTTTACAACATCACAAATTTAAATCCTCGGCCTAGTTGGTACTCGCAAGTAATTCTATTTATGTTATCTTAACATATTAAGCTAAATAATCTTTAAATTTCTTCCAATCATCTTGGTACTCCTCCTCCCTCTGTTCATGGATTCTTCTGGTCAGGTCGGCTAGCTCCCAAAAATCCATCATCTTCATCTGCCATTCCTCCACTGTTGGTACTTCTTGAAGTTTCCAATTTTTGGCCAACAAAATTCTAGCTGCAGTTGTGACATACAAAAACAATCTTAACATCTTTCTTCGGCAATTCCAAACCTATTATTCCAAGTAGAAAGGCTTCTGGTTTCTTAATAAATGTATATTTCAACATTTTTTCCAATTCATTATAAATCGTTTCTCAGAAGTCTTTCACTTTGGGGCAGGTCCACCACATGTGGTAAAAAGTACCTTCTTTTTCTTTACATTTCCAATGTAGATTATCACTCTTATGATAAATCTTTGCTAGTTTTACAGGGGTTAAGTACTAGCCATACATCATTTTGAGATGCATATTTTTTGGGCCCACCCAATTTTGTGATCGTAAGTCATTTTTAACATTGTATTTTAAATTATTGTAACCTGCGCTGGGGCCATGGAATGAAGGGTGAGTAAGAAATCAAATTAATAATGATAACATTTAAGGCTGTGGAGAATACCTGGCTGGTTTTTTGGGATCACTTGGAATCCCTATCAAGAATCTGTCAGTGCAGGCGGCTTCGTTATTTTGCTGCTGCCTTCCTTTGTGATTTTGAAGAATTCATTTAATAATTGCCATCATCTCCTTTCCCTTGTAGACTTACACTCAGCTCCATCTAAATCCTTCAAAAACAGAAGCCGTCCATTAGGCTGCAACTTGTAGGTCCCAATGGGTCATGTCTGAGGTTAAGGAGTAAAAGCTTTGTAGATTTCACCCTTCAGTCGAAGTTACTTTAAATCATTTGCATCCCTAAATTTTTCTATACGCGACGCCTGCAACAAGAATTCTGGTGGCTAAGTATCGGAAAGAGAATCAGTTACCCACTAGGGGAGAGTGGTTATGTAAGCTTTCAGAATACTTAGAATTAGCTAAATTGACAGACGTAATAAGACAAAAAACAAAAAGTGAAGTGAAAAAAGGAATGGGAGTGCCTAAATGAATACCTTAAAAGTCAAGGTTCGAGGACAGAAATCTGGCTGAGTCTGGAATAACCTTGTGAAGTAAAAGGATAAGAAAGAGGGATTTATATTTAGGATTGAGATGATAAGGAAAACAGGAAGACACAATGAGAGATAAAGGAGGTGCTGTGGGATTGGTGGAAGTCAATGTTTGTTTTTCTTTTTAGTGTTTATATTATTAACTTGTAAGATACGGAATTTTTTTTGAATGTTGGTTTTTGTGTTTTGTGTATTGTTATTTATTGATATTTTTCTTGTTGTTGTTGTGTGGAAAATACTAATAAAATTTATATTAAAAAAATATCATTTGCATCCCACTTTTTTTTTCCTTTAAAAAACCCCCCAAAGTGGGTAATTTGAAGGTACACTGTTTTGCTCCTCAAAATCATACTACATGAATTGTGATAAAGATTATTCTCCAGATAGTCTCTAAATAATCAAATTGCTGCCAAACACAGTATGCAACTTGATTTCAATATTAGGTATTATACAGTTGGTATTTCACAGTGTTTGATCTCTAACATTCCATGAAAATGTGCTAAGTGATGTACAATATTTAGTATCAGACAGACTTTGGCGGGCATGCAGTGACATTCAGTATCTGGCAGCTTCCAGCTAGTTTTTATATCAGAAGTCTGCCAGATCAATAAAAAGTTGCCAGCAAGTCTGAAGCAACTGAATCTCAGAGTGTAGAAATTTTATATCCAAAATTTAATTAGCAAATTTGGCAAATGTTGAATATTTGAAAATACCTATCTCAATGATATCTCCATATTGTCCTCTAAAATATGGTACAGTGTTACCTTGGTTCTCAAACATAATCCGTTCCGAGAGTCTGTTCCAAAACCAAAGCGTTCCAAAACCAAGGCACGCTTTCCCATAGAAAGTAATGCAAAACAGATTAATCTGTTCCAGACATTTAAAAAAATCCCCTCAAACAGCAATTTAACATGAATTTTACTCTTTAATGAGACCATTGATCCATAAAATGAAAGCAATAATCAATGAACTGTACTATAAAATAAATAAGACAGTATTATAGATGATGAAAATTAAAATTATTATTATTTTCTTACTTGCTCTGATGATAGTCATTGTCTGGAGGGGGGGCCTTTTATCCATTTCTGCAGTCACACAATCAATCAATCAATCAATCAATCAGTCAGTCAGCTGAACTGGATTCCACACAGTCACAAAAACAAATTAACCGAAAAAGCCTCAAAAACTAAAACGCAAAATAAATAGCAAAACCAAAAATGCAAAATACAGTGGTACCTTGGTTCTCGAATGTAATCCGTTCCAGAAGTCCGTTTGACTTCCGAAATGTTCAAAAAGCCAAAGCGCGGCTTCTGATTGGTGCAGGAGCCCTGGAAACAATTGGCGACAGCTGCATTGGACATTTGGCTTCCGAAAAACGTTTGAAAACTGGAACAATTACTTCCGGGTTTTTGGTGTTTGGGAACCAAGGTGTTTGAGAACCAAGGTACCACTGTACTATGGTGCTATGATCCACTCTTCCCCAAGCTACAGGACCCTTTTCCATTTCATTCACGACCTCCTAACACTTGAAGCTTTCCTGACAGCCTAAGGAACCTCACACGCTCTCTCTTGCTGCCTTTTCTATCCCTGGAACCAGTGCTTTTTTCTGGAGGAACGCATACCCCTAAACATTTTGTGAATCTAAGTTTGGCCTCATTGAGGGGCAGTAAAAAGGAGTCTTCAGAATGCGTTTGTAGTTATGCTCTCCCCAGGGATAAGATAAATAAAACTTTATTCGCATTAGCCAATGGCCATAGCAACAGTAAAACACTACAGTATATGCAGAAAAGGAAATTTGATATAAAAGCACAATTTAAAGTCCTGAATCAGCAGTCAGTTAGTGGCCCTTATTCTGATTGCCCCTGCTATGAACCTAGCAACCTTTGCTGTTATCTGATCATTTTGATCTGATAGAAGAAAGGACATTGTGGCAGTGGTTGAGCACCCTGGGATGGTTAGTAGGAGTGGAGTGATGATCTCGTTCCTCAGGTCTTTGTAGAGAGTATAGGAAAGGAGGATGTGTGCCTCTGTTTTGGTGCTACCATCTCCACAGGGGAAAAGATGTTTCTCAGGCGAAATCTTTTGGAATCGACCCTCAAGTACCGCAGAGGGGCAGTATTTGAATCCCTGCGACGAGGTGCGCTCCCGTTGCTCTGTCCAAGCTCCTGCCAACCTAGCAGTTCAAAAGCATGCCAATGCAAGTAGATAAATAGGTACCACTCTGGCGGCAAGGTAAACAGGATTTCCGTGCGCTCTGGTTTCCGTCACAGTGTCCCATTGCGTCAGAAGCAGTTTAGTCCTGCTGGCCACATGACCCAGAAAGCTGCCTCTGGACAAACACTGGCTCCATTGGCCTGGAAGCAAGATGATCATCGCAACCCCATAGTCGCCATTGACTGGACTTAACCACCCAGGGGTCCTTTACCTTTACCTACCTTTATTTCTTGGGATGCAGCTGGCTCTGTGGGTTAAACCACAGAGCCTAGGGCTTGCCAATCAGAAGGTCGGCGGTTCAAATCCCCGCGATGGGGTGAGCTCCTGTTGCTCGGTCCCTGCTCCTGCCAACCTAGCAGTTCGAAAGCACGTAAAAGTGCAAGTAGATAAATAGGTACCGCTCCGGCAGGAAGGTAAATGGCGTTTCCGTGTGCTGCTCTGGTTTGCCAGAAGTGGCTTAGTCCTGCTGGCCACATGACCCGGAAGCTCCCTCGGCCAATAAAGCAAGATGAGCACCACAACCCCAGAGTCGCCCGTGACTGGACCTAATGGTCAGGGGTCCCTTTACCTTTACCTCTATTTCAATATGAGTAGGAAAATGAGAGTACCCCTAAACATTTTTTAAAGAAAAAATGCATGCCTGGAATCTTCTCCTGAACATTTAGTCTTCCTTCAAATCTCTCCCCCAAATCTCTAGTTGGCCATAGGTAGCAACTTTTCCAGGTTGCCGACAGGAGTGAGGTCTAGTACCTCTCTTCTGGGATACTGACTCATGCATGAACAAACCCCAAGAACGAAGATCTGGCAGTGATCCCTGGAAGAGCTTCCTTTCGAAAGAACTTGCCAGAAGAGCCTGTGTTGTCACTCAACACCCAGACGCTGTGCGAGAGAAAGAGAGAACTAGCACATTCATAATAGGCTTACTATTCCCTTTGGGTTGTTATAAACAAAATCAATCTGCACTAATGACTGCAGCAATAAATTTAATCCTCTGTCATCTGGTAACAATCTGCACTTACCCAGTTGCAGCTCTGACAGAGAATAATAGAATTTGCCCTTTTAAAGTTGTAAATTACTAAGAAAATGCTGAGCCTTACATTCCGGGTTGTTTTTAAGCTGAGGAAATATTGGTAATACTTTCACTAAGCATACTATTAAAATAAATAAACAGTATTTATTGCTGCGGCTGGAGTCGGAAACGCAGGGCACCTATTTGTCATGCACGACACATCGCTGCCCCCCCACCCGATATCTGCCGAGAGCAAGAAAAGATCATCAGTAGCTCATTTCTTATGTGGTTCCTGTTCATTTTGGGGGGTAGCCGAGAAGAAAATAGATACAAAATAGAGGCTGCATTTGAAAAGTGCTCAGAAATTTCAACTGGCTCCAAGAGCTGCAGCCAGATTGCTGTCTGGGACTGGCTAGAACAGCTCCTCTGGTTATGGTCGGTTTCTAAGCATACCGTATTTTCCACTCTATAGGATGCACTTTTCACCCAGCAAAAATTAAAGGGAAATATGTGTGTATCCTATGGAGTGAATGCAGGCTCCTTGGCTTCAACGATAGCAACGCGAAGCCTCCGAAGCGCAGAGGGAGCGCTCCCTCCGTGCTCTGGAGGCTTCGCGTTGCTTTCGCTGAAGCCTGGAGAGCGAGAGGGGTCGGTGCGCACCGACCCCTCTCGCTCTCCAGGCTTCAGGGATAGCTGCCTGAAGCCTCTGGAGCGCAGCGGGAACTCACACTGCACTCCGAAGGCTTCAGGTTCCTTTTGCTGAAGCTGGGAGAGCAAGACTCTCCTGGCTTCAGCAGAGAGGGAGAGCTGCGCAGCGCCCCTTCAGCGAAGCGGGAGGAGAAATGGAAGGGGCTCCGTTTCTCCTGCCGCTTCGCTGAAGGGGCGCTGAGCAGAGAGGGGGAGAATCCCCCCCGTTCTCCCCCTCCTATGGTCCGGTGCGTCTTATAGAGCGAAAAATATGGTAATTCAAAGTGCTGGCTATCACCTATAAAGCCCGACATGGCTTAGGCCCAAGCTGTCTGTATTCCTTCATACAAACTTGCCCATGTTTTCAGATCTTTAGGGAAGGCCCTTCTCTTGGTCCCACCACCCTCCCAGTCATGCTTGGTGGGGATGTGGGACAGGGCCTTCTCGGTGGCTGCTCCCAGACTCTGGAACTCCCTTCCTAGAAAGGCTTTTTGTCTTTCCACTGGCAGGTGAAGGACTTTCTTATTCCACAGGCTTTGGGGAACTGACTGCTTTTAATAAGATGGTTGGTGCCGTGCTATTTTTTATCGCACTTATCTGTATGCCTTTAATAAATGAGAGAAAGAGAGAATTTTAATTCTATTAATGTTTAATGGGTTTTTTAAATGATTTCCCCCCATACGTTTCCCCCCCGTTCTTATTTTTATCTGTAAATCACCTTGGGTGGGGAAAAAGGTGGGGTATAAAATAATAATAATAATAATAATAATAATAATAATAATAGCAACAACAATTTTCCAGAAGAACTAATAAGCCTAAAATATTATGAACTGCACTCAGGAATCATCAGAGGAAATGTCCTATTTTGCAGAGGACAGTCGTCTGTTTGGAGTACCGTACTTTTCCGTGTATAAGGTTTTTTAATTCTAAAAGAGGCTTCCTCAAACTCGGCCCTCCAGATGTTTTTGGCCTACAACTCCCATGATCCATAGCTAGCAGGACCAGTGGTCAGGGATAATGGGAATTGTAGTCCCAAACAGGGACGCAGGTGGCGCTGTGGGTTAAAGCCTCAGCGCCTAGGACTTGCCGATCGAAAGGTCGGCGGTTCGAATCCCTGCGGCGGGGTGCGTTCCCGCTGCTCGGTCCCAGCGCCTGCCAACCTAGCAGTTTGAAAGCACCTCCGGGTGCAAGTAGATAAGTAGGGACCGCTTACCAGCGGGAAGGTAAACGGCGTTTCCGTGTGCAGCTCTGGCTCGCCAGATGCAGCTTTGTCACGCTGGCCACGTGACCCGGAAGTGTCTCCGGACAGCGCTGGCCCCTGGCCTCTTAAGTGAGATGGGCGCACAACCCCAGAGTCTGTCAAGACTGGCCCATACTGGCAGGGGTACCTTTACCTTTACCTAGTCCCAAAACATCTGGAGGACCGAGTTTGAGAAAGCCTGCTCTAAAATAAAGTCCAAAAACGTGCCTCGTCTTATACATGGATAGTGAACAGGGCGGACTAGTGATTGGCTGCAGCCATGAGCAGGAGGTTGCCAGCTACGATTTGGTGGGTGATTGTTGTCTGCTAGAAGGACTTCTTTGGATTGGGTGCTGCTTTTCTGGGATGCATGCGATTGCCAGCGGACAACTTTTATCAGGCGGGTTTGTGATTTTCAGCTGTGGAAGGTGTTATGTACCGAAGTTCTCACCCTGGGCCAGCAGGGGGATACTGTAGATAGTTATGCAAATGAGGGATCGAAAGTGACGTTCAGTGATTGGATAGTTTTAGAAAGTTGTTACAGTAACGTTGTAGTGGAGCTCTATATAAGCAGGCTGACTGAACCCTTCAGTTCAGTTCTGTCCTGGCCAGTGAATAAACAAGAGCTGTTTGAAGAATCGCTGTGTTCACCCACAACTTAACAGAAGGGTCTGTTGGTGACTGGCTGTTGCTGTGGGACAGTCAATTGGCGGCTGCTGGCGATAGTCAACGTCAGAACTGCGGGTGAGCAATTTTCGGCAAAAAGGGCAGATGTGACCTGACATGACGGGACAATGTGATAAGCAAGGACGCAAGAGCACTGAGAAATGGACAGCTTCCTCCTAGCGCTAATGAACTCTATGAGACCATAGGATTCAGCCAGTAGGATATGGGTGGGCATGGGGCAGGAAGGGATGTGTGCTATGGTTTTTTTCCTGGGATTCTGTACTTTTCCGGCCACTGTGTTGGGAAGGTAAAGCGTGTTCTCCCTCATGGAGAGCATGTGTTGCGGTGGGGGTGACGAGACACCTCATTGTTGCTAGGCAAAAGGTTTGGCCATCTTTTAAGCAGGGGTGGGCTGTTACTGGGGAAAGATATATGTTGCCATTTATTGATTGACAGCCCTGTTTGTTAAATACATTGCACACAACGACAAACTTCCTCTTTTCGCTGCGTGCTTTGGATCACCCACCCTCCCTTCCTTAATTTTAGGCTGTTTGCTTGACCTTGCTATGCCTGTCATGGGGTCGTCTGCTTTGGGGCAGGGGCCCGGTAGGAATTTTGTCCATTTGGCTGATTGGCTGGTGCCATTTGGTTTTTGCCTACTGCGTAGCAAATCGTCACAACTTGTAAGGTTGTGGTTAAGCATTGGTTTGGGAATTGGTTGGTGGAGGGGTATGGATTCGGCTGTGCCTGCCCCTCCAAAATGCTGCTGCTTCAAGGGTTTTCCGTTAAAGGAACCCAGGGGCTCCCCATGCTTTTGTCCGAAACCCCCTGGCAAGGGGCTAGGGCCACGCAAGCCCCTGGGAGCATTCTGGGAAGAGGTGAGGCATGATTCCCAGTCCCCAGGTGACTTACCCTTTCTGACTTTGCGAGGGGTGCGAATGTCAGAGCTGTCCCCGCATGGGGTCAGTTAGTGCTACCAATGCCTAAGCAACCACTCACGTTGCTGTAAGTTGAATATTGTTGTGGCCAAAATTATGCCAAAAACCTTAAACAAAAATTAAGTGTCATTGTGTTTTTATTTGGGGTGACTTGGGGACCTCGACGCGCAATGCATAAAGACTTGTATTAATATTTTTTGCATGCCGCTATGTGAGTTTTTCAATCTAAAAAGTAGTCTATGAATATCTAAAATGTATTTATTTTAAATATTTCAATGCTATCCTATACAGTGGTACCTTGGTTATCAAACGCCTTGGTACTCAAACAACTTGGTACCCAAACACTGCAAACCTGGAAGTAAGTGTTCCAGTTTGCGAACTTTTTTCGGAAGCCGAATGTGCTCCGTTTTGAGTGTTACTCTTCCATTTTGAGTGTTATGCTGAGGTCAGTCTGTTTTTGCTATTTATTTTGCGTTTTTGTGGCTCTTTTTTTGTTTTTTTTTTGTGACTGTGTGGAAGCCAGTTCAGCTACTGATTGATTGTGCGGCTGCAGTACATTGTTTATTACTTTCATTTTATGGATCAATGGTCTCATTAGATAGTAAAATTCATGATAAATTGCTGTTTTAGGGGTTGTTTTTAAAATTCTGGAACGGATTAATCCATTTTGCATTACCTTCTATGGGAAAGTACACCTTGGTTTTGGAACGGAATTCTGGAACAGATTAAGTTCGAGAACCAAGGTACCACTGTAAACATGTTCTAATAACAGCAATAATAAAAACCCCGCTTGCATTCTAAAGGGGAATGGACAATTCTGCGCTGCGATCTGCTATTTGTGTGGCCTGCTCATTCTATCTGTGTGTGCATTTGTCCCTTCTTTTAAGAAGCAGTTGCGAAATTTTAAATATGGTTACTGCACTAGGTTACATTTTACATAAAGCAATCTGAGTACCAACTCACAGAGGGGTGCCATATTAGTAAAATTATTTATCTACATCTGTAAGACATGTAATCTTTTTAAAGAATTAATTATACACAATATAAACGAATGGATACTGTTTTGTTTTGTTTTTAAGAACCTAAAATTATGAAAGGTTCTTTCCCCTTTCCTATAAATCATTAGGTGATTCACACAGTCGTTTTAATAATGCACTAGTAAATATACGGTATCATCTACAACCCATTAATTTCTTTTCTAGTCTGAATGTGAAATATATACAGGTTGCTCTTGCGAGTGTTTTAATATTTCTGTGGCTCAGAGTTGCTAATATTCCTCTGCAGTCTGGGTGCATTAGCAAAGTGGCACAAATGTGACCGTGTTTGCCCATGAACCAAGCTTAGAATTATTCATACTGAGGACTGCTTCCTCCTGAGATCTGCACCATATGCACTTTTCTTCATGAATTAAAGACTTGCTGCACACAGAGGGGGCAGCGAATTCCAAGGAAAGTAGCTTGAGGATGGAAGCAACTGGACTGAATGGGAAGACACATGAGGAAAGTAGATCTAAGTCATGTGTAGGCAAACTAAGGCCCAGGGCCAGATCTGGCCCAATTGCCTTTTAAATCTGTTTTTACATGAGTAGAATGTGTCCTTTTATTTAAAATGCATCTCTGGGTTATTTGTAGTGTAGCACCCTGCTTGTGGTTAACGCTTAGCTGGAATGAAATATTCAACGCAGCAATAGAGAAATTAAAATAATAATTTATTTGTCAGACAAATAAATGAGAGACACAGTGGTATATGATTACCAAAACTCTGCCCACTCCAGCCCTGATGGTCAGCACTTATATTTCCTCAGCCCAGCCCCCTTGCTCCTCCTTTGGCTGCCTCTGTCCAATCAGCCTGGTTGAAATTCCTATTGGCTGTTTGCTAGAACCAATCATAAAAGATACACCCATTTCCTATTACCTTTTATGGGAGACAAAGAGCTATATTTCCTTCTATCTATAAATGGCAAATAAATAGTGATATATCTTACATTTGCCTCAACAAGGCACCTTAATTACCAGCTCACCTCTTGCCCTCCTTGCCCTATTGCCCCCCAAAACAGATGGTTAATGGTTTAAAATTTTTATTTTAAACAGATGTCAGAGATCTTGGGTTCACATTCTCACGCATCATCAATGAAAGATCTCCTTCTTTGGAGGTCTTTAAGCAGAGGCCTGACAACCATATGTCAGGAGTGCTCTGATGGTGTTTCCTGCTTGGCAGGGGGCTGGGCTCGATGGCCCCTGTGGTCTCTTCCAACTATATGATTCTATGATTCTATGAAATAAGAATCTAACATAAGAATCTAACATTTCTTACTTTCTAAATCCTTTGCATAATTACATTTAAGCCAATATATTTCATACATAACATATATAGATTTTAGAAGCAAAGGCCTTTTCTAAATAAAAGGGAACTTTGTAAAAACATTTTCCCAAAAGCAAACCCCCTTTTTCCTGGCCAACTGATTTTTCCATTAGCTCTTGCCGTTTAACCTGTGGCTCAAGTCTCTAATGGAACACACATGGTATTTTATTTTGTTAAACAATGAGTGCTTTTGCAGCTTGATTGTATTCTGTAATTTGTATGGTCAGTGTGACCTTTTGCTCCCAGCCTGTAATTTCCTTTTACAACCCTGAGGTACTCGTCTCCTGTAATAAATCAAGGGGGCCCTTGTCCAGGAAGATAAACATATGCCAACCCAGCTGGTCTTCTGCCTGGCATGAGAGATACAAACATTTGCAAATATATTTTTTAAGCTCATTTTAAAATACAGATCTTGATCTGATGCCTCAGTAGGGCATAGGAATTCGTTCACACACACCCCTTCAAAATATAGTCTAGCCCCCTCAAGGTCTGAGGGACAGTGGACTGGCCCCCTGCTGAAAAAGTTTGCTGACCCCTGATTTAAGTGTTCCCAGCGTGAGGCAAGTTGCAGCCCTACTGGAGGGATGCTGCAGCTTTTCGGTCTAGGAGAAGGCAAGAGAGGCAGAATATGATAGCATGAAATTATGCATGGTTTGGACAGAACTAATAGGGAGACATTGTTCTCTAAAAACCTTTGAACTTGGGGGCATTCAATGAGGTTGAAATGCTGGAAGCTTCAGCACAGACAAAAGAAAGCATTTATTCATTCAGCACATCAGTAAGAATGGGGAAGTGTTTTATCTTGCTTATGCTATGTTGTTCTGCTTAAAGATGCCTTCACCGCTTTCTAATCTATATTCAAGGCTGCTACTTAATAAAAGCACAGAACCGCTCTCCACTGCTGTTGTTATTGCCACTGAATCTGAAAGAATTCTTGCATTTGGCAAAACAGTCACAACCAGTGCTGTTTCCATTCTGCTGCACTTTCACTTCTGCCAAATCCTTCTGTATTCATCTTGCTGCTCACTACTTCATGTTAGGTGCGTAAACTTGTGTAACTGTTGACATACATTCATTACAATGTAAAGGAAATTCTAAATTATGTGTGTCATTGTGGACTTTAAAAACAGCCGTGATGTGAATGAATGCCGGTCATATTTACGCGAGCGATTTCCGTTCCTGGCCACAGGTGAACACACAAACTGCAGCAATTTCTGCCTCCTTTTCCGCTTCCGTTGGATTTCTGCAGCACCCCCCAATTCCCCCTCAAATAACAAAAATTGCGAGCAAGTGGCGGCCCAGGTTATCATCTACTCCAAGGCAGCCTGGGAAAAGTCTGCCTAGGGATGGACGCAGCATTACATTGTGTAAAACAATAAGACGCATTCATATTCTGATGGAAGCTGCTAGCGAGGCCTCTGTTAATTTTCTCTAGTTTATTAGCAAATTCATAACAAAGCATGTTATTTATGCAGGGTGTATTCAAAGATTTATCTTCTCGGTAATATATGAAATTAGAGCAGCAGCATTAGTGATGTAGATAAATGCATTAGCAATTCTCCTCTAGCTCAGGGTCAGGATTATTTCACAAAAGAAATTAGTTTTGTGGTCTCATTGCAAGCCCACATTAGGCCCTGCCCTTCACCAACTCACTGTCAATCACAATCGCAAGGAAAGAGTTGTGATTATGCCGTTTTGTAGTCTCATTTACATAGAGCTGTTTTAAAAAGGAAGGAAGAAGGGAAAAAGAATGAGGCCCCAGGAACTTCATTGCTTGGCAGAGTCTATGTAAGAAGCCCTGTTTCCTGTACTGAAATATACTCGGAGTTGAGAGCGGATTTCATGCTCTTTATTCAGCTCATAGTGGTGAGGAGGAACTGAAGTTCCCCCAGAATGTCTGCTTTATATACATTATTACATCTTTATATACATCTTGCAGGCCCTGTGGAAAGATGTCAAATCCCGCAGGGCCCTGGTCTCTTGTGGGAGAGCGTTCCACCAGGCCGGGGCCACGGCCAAAAAGGCCCTAGCTCTAGTCGAAGCCAGTCTAACCCCCTTGAGGCCCGGGATCTTCAAGGTGTTGTTGTTAGCAGACTGTAAGGTCCTCCGTAGGGCATACCAGAAGAGGCAGTCCTGTAGGTACGACATGTAACAACAACAATAAAATAAAGTAATCAGGAGACAGTCAGAAGATTGTTCATTAAATTTTCTTCCTCCACATCCCCCCTGGATCTCTGTCTTCTTCCTTTCCCTCTTTTCATCTTAGGTGATGGAGTTTAGAAACATTTACTTTAAATGTTATACACTTGGATAGGGTTTTCTCTTCATTATGTGATTTTTAAAGGCTACAGGACCACCTATGTGTTGTGGATTCTCTGCAGTTTCCAGGCTATTGATTGCTATGTGCTCCATGTCAAAAAATTCCCCAGTGACAAATATTCAGCAGTAATGACCTTGTTCTCTAACAGAAACAAGGGGCAGCTGGAGAGAATAATGAGAATCAAAGGCGTCAGATCACCTGAGACTTAACGCAAGACATCATCAGCTGACAGCAACATTCACTTCCACACCAGGCAACCACTGCAATTGACGTTTTGTTCAATTTTGGCAATTTCTTGGCCTGGACGTATACGACGCCTAGATGATCAATATATTCCAGTCTGCATCTCTTAAGAAAGGTTGTTACAACAAGGTCAGCTCCATAGGTGCTGTAAAATCACTAAGCACTGTCAGGCTGTCATCTAATTAATTTGTCTTCAACACTTTGATAAGGATAAATCTGTATTGACATGCAGAATGCAGAAGGGGCAAGATTCAGCATGAATGACAAGAGACAGAGGGAAGGGGGGAGCGCACAAGAATAACTGAAAAGAAAGAACAGTGTGTTTCTTTTACAGAAAATAATAATGGAACAATAATCTCTTGCCTGGAAGGGTGTCACCTAGAGGTACATTTCACGTATTTTATGCAAAGCCAAGCTTTAGTTTGCCATCATGCATACAGTCAACTGGCTTCCGACAATCTGTAAGGCACAGTGGTCTGGTTTGCACAATACAGTAAGACGATCCATGGTTTACTGGGACTGTGTGAACATGTGGGTAGGATCGGGACATTTGCAGGGATCGGGACATTTGCAGAGGATCGGGACATTTGCAGGGAAACCCAAATGCTTGTTTACAAATCTATTGTACTACCAACCTTGTTGTATGCTTGTGAAACATGGACCACTTATAAACGCCATCTCCAACTCCTTGAAAGATTCTGTCAATTGTGTCTCTGAAAAAATTTACAAATCACTTGGGAAGACAGGTGAACCAATGCCAGTGTACTGGAAGAAGCAAAGATCACTAATGTTGAAGCAATGATTCTTCAACATCAACTTCATTGGACTGGCCATGTTGTGTGGATGTCTGATTATCGTCTTCCAAAGCAACTACTCTATTCTCAACTTAAAAATGGAAAGCGTAATGCTGGTGGTCAACAAAAGAGGTTTAAAGACTGTCTCAAGGCAAATCTTTAAAAATAAAGTATAAACATCAACAACTGGGAAACACTGGCCTGCAAGCGCTCCAGTTGGAGAACAGCCTTTACCAAAGGTGTCGTGGGTTTGAAGACACTTGAGTTCTGGACGCAAGGGAGAAATGTGCTAAGAGGAAGGCACGCTTGGCAAACCCTCACCATGATCAACTCCCGC
The DNA here is from genome assembly GCF_964106915.1 of Podarcis gaigeae. NCBI lineage: Eukaryota > Metazoa > Chordata > Lepidosauria > Squamata > Lacertidae > Podarcis > Podarcis gaigeae. The sequence continues at coordinate 48,706,318 of NC_139689.1, forward strand.
CCGGGAACCTATGTCCCCACTGTGGAAGGACGTGTGGAACCAAAATTGGCCTCCACAGTCACTTACAGACTCACTGTTAAGACCGTGTTCATGGAAGACAATCTTACTCGGCTACAAGGGATCGCCAAAGAAGAAGGAGACACTTCACATTAGTATATGGGGAAAATTAGTATTCAAACAAAGCGTGTTCTCAATTAAAGGAGAGCGCGTGTTGCGGATGGGCCAGGCAAGACACCCCGTAGTTGCCAGGCAGGATAGGTTGAAGGGGCCCGGCTCGGATTGGTGGATGGTGTTGCTGGGGTGAAATTGATGTTGCCAATTTGGAGGTGGGAACAGAGGTTATTTAAGCAATGCTCACAGCAATCTGCTTTCTCTTTTGCTGTGGGCACCGGATAACCCGCCCGCCCTCCCTTGTTTTGGGCTTGTGCTTTGACCTTGCTATGCCTGTCATGGGGTTGTCTGCCTTGGTGCAGGGGCCTGGTAGGAATTTTTCCATTTGGCTGATTAGTGTGTGCCATTTGGTTTTTGCCTACTGCGTAGCAAATCATCACAACTTGTAAGTGTAATGGGAAAAGGGGGCTGCTCGTGCGTAAGCATTTAAGTCCTCCAAGCTTCACATCAGTTCCTAAACTTTCCCAGTCCGAGGAGCCATGGGTGCGTGGCTACCTCAATCGCTGGCAGAATCCGTCAGTGGGCGTTTCCGGAATTTACTCCAACATAAGAGTTCCTTGACGGAAACTCTTCTTCTGGATTCTCTGCGTGACAGTTTCCTCCGCGGAGTGGGCGTCCCCAGCGGAGGTCCTGAGCCCTCCCCGCTATTCTCACTGGAAACATCTTGGAGCCCTTCCTCCGATTGAGTTTCTGCAGGAACCCTCCCTCTCCCCCTACTGGTTCCTTCCTCCGCATCCGAGGCTCTCCTAGTCTCCTTGAGCCCTTCCACCACCTGAACCTCCGATGGCAGTTCCCTGACAGTAAGGTTGGCGGTTAGGCATTGGTTTAAATTGGTTGGTGGAGGGGTATGGCTTGGCTGTGCCTGCCCCTCCAATGCTGCTGCTGCATGGGTATTCCGTTAAAGGAATTCAGGGGCTTACCATTCTTTCGTCCAAACCCCTGGAATCGGGTTTGGGCCGCGTAAGCCCCTGGGAGCATGTGGGGAGAAGCTGAGGGTCTGTGCCGCAGCTCCAGTTATCCCTGATCTTGTTCCTCCACACTGGCTTTCGCTGGAATCCGGGAGTCAGTGCTGTCCCCAAGGCGGGAGGGCGGGGGGCGGGGCAGACAGTCATAACCAATGCCTAAGCAACCACTCACAATTTGTATGTTCAATAAAGTTGTGGCCGAAATTATGCCAAAAACCTGAAACAAAAATTATGAGTGATGTGTGGGTTATTGGGGTAGGGGTGTCTTGGGGGACCTCAGCACGCAAAGATTAAGTTGAGAATGAAAAAAGAAAACCAGAGTTTTATTACAGAGACATTGATTAATATGCAGGTTGCTACACAGTTAAAGAAGGTTGGTGAAGGAATCTGAGCTGGGGCAACTGAGGTAGGAAGAGATGACAGTCTGACATGTGGCAGCTAATTGGTATACAGATAAACTTAGAAACAAAAAGGAAGGAGGATAGAGGAAAGCACCAATATTATGTATCTCAGAGCCTGAGAAAATGAGGCAGGGGCTACTCAGAGATCCTCCTTGGCGCCAGACTGTCAGGGCTTGTCTCCTGGGGTTGGTGGGTTTCAGAGGCTGACCATTAGTTCAGGCTGGCTGAGCCTTCCTGAGATTCCCAAAGCCTGTAGCATCATGAGGTTTCCTTGAATGGAGCATGGAAGCGAGGCATGTAGCCGTGTATTCCTTGGGCTGCATTTCCTAACCAAACTTAGTTCAAACCTGTTGAAATTGGGGAAAGGACTACTAGGAAGCAGGGAAGGAAGGGAAGGGAGCCAAAGTTAACTAAAGAAAATGCTGCAGTAACTTGAATGTTTCTTCAAATGAACCGACCTCCTAGACCCACAAAATGGGCCCTTGGAGAGTTCGCACAGGATGGAACACAGAGACCTCATGGAAGATTCCTCTTATAGGACAAACGATACCTTGAGGGTTTCCCCCCTACATGGTGAAGGAGAGAAACAGCCGTATGGGCAACCAGGACTACCAGGGTTGTGGAATGAATAGAGAAACTGACAATGATTCAGTGCAACTGGTCATGTAGAGGACCAATCTCGGGGTTTGTTTTCAGATGGTTTGGTTAAGTTGCGAATCAGATAATGAGAAGCTTGGCACCTGCATGTCCAGAATTCTCATGTGATAATGCAAAGCTTCCTTACCTGGCTGCCCCTAAGCTTCATGTCTGAGTCAGCCTTTCCTAAGGAAAACTTAAAAGAACTAGATTCAAGGTGCTTAGAAGCAGAGCATTCATGTGGGTGCTTAACCCTTTCCTTGCCCGGCTCCTCTTCCCCTCGATAACAGAGGTCCGATTCAGAATTTTCTCTTGTAAACGTGCATTTGGAGTACTGCAAGAGAGAAAAGTAGTTTGAGGAGGGGAAAGGTTTCAGATCAGAAAAGCAGGGAGAAGAGAAAGGGTAAACCATTCCTGCTACTTTTCGGTTCCTAATTCTGCCCCCCCCCCATTTCTGCTAACTGCTGTTGGGCAGTTGCATCTCTCTGGCAAGGTGGCTGCAAAAAGCGCATAACAGGAAAATTTGTGCATGTAGTATGTTACAGAGGGCCATCTAAGACCTCTGTCTGATTTCTGTGGCTGGACATGAGGCCCCAGCATCAAAGCTACTCTCGGTAGCCTTGATCAATCTCTCTGTTTGGGACAACAATACAGTGGTACCTCGGGTTACAGACGCTTCGGGTTACAGATGCTTCAGGTTACAGACTCCGCTAACCCAGAAATAGTACCTCAGATTAAGAACTTTGCTTCAGGATGAGAACAGAAATTGCACGGCGGCAGCAGGAGCTCCCATTAGCTAAAGTGGTGTCTCAGGTTAAGAACAGTTTCAGGTTAAGAATGGACCTCTGGAATGAATTACCGTATTTTTTGCTCTATAAGACTCACTTTTTCCCTTCTAAAAAGTAAGGGGAAATGTGTGTGCGTCTTAGGGAGCGAATGCAGGGGCACAGCTATCCCAGAAGCCAGAACAGCAAGAGGGATTGCTGCTTTCACTGCGCAGTGATCCCTCTTGCTGTTCTGGCTTCTGAGGTTCAGAATATTTTTTTTCTTGTTTTCTTTCTCCAAAAACTAGGTGCGTCTTGTGGTCTGGTGCGTCTTATAGAGAGAAAAATTCAGTAAGTTCTTAACCCGAGGTACAACTGTACTGGGAGTGGCCTGGGCCTACAAACAAAGTTAAGGATTTCTGCCATATGAGCAAAAAAGGCAAACATCATTATCCATTTCACTATGAAATCTGAAAGGTGGAACTGGGTAATAGCCTACATATTCATTTTGCATCTTTTTTGCAGGGATGTTTACTCTCTTCCTTTTGACTGTGATTTGGACATAATGAGAGACCATGGCTTTTGCATGCTTTCCCCTGGCAAAGAGAGTGCCTAATTGAGTCTTATTAGAATGTCGATGGACCTTCAAAATGGATAATCACATCTCAAAAATACTTGCTGCTGGACCATGTGGAAGAAAGCAATTCTCTTTCTTTTCCGTATATGTGTAATATGTATGCATGGGTTGAAATATAATCCTTTAATCAGAACCTTTCAAAGCCTGGATGGAAAACAGGCAGCCTCGTGCTATCAACTTCCCCATAAATTATATCCTTCATTGAGCTCAATGGCATGATCAATTTGGTCATTGGGAGTGGATGGATTTCAAATGAGTCGGGTGACAGGAATTCATTCGGTGCCCTGGGAATCACCAAAGAGCTTGCAGCAAATGTTGACAATGGGGTGAATTTAAACATGGTGGAAGGATGAGGGGGAAATCGTGTAGGGAAACGTGTGAGGGGGGGAGGGGAAACAGAGGCATGCTAAGGCCTTCAAGCTGTCCTATCGAAACCCACACGTTATAGTTAATTAATCACCTCAGCTGACAGCTGCATATGGCAAACTGCTGTGGAATCGTTGACTTTCTCTGATAGCTTGTTTCTCATTGCCTTCATTTTGGTACGAAATGCAGTGCTTCAGGGATCCACACCTAATTTAGTAATTGTTTTATTTACATAAAATCCATGAACGGCATCTGCGTGGAGCTTTTTGAATTACCTGCGAAATTGTGCCCAAAGGGGAAAGGTCGAATGAATTTGAAACATTGAAATTTGGGTGAAACATAAAATTAAAAATAGGGAAAACCAAAGGAGTTTTTCAATAAGCTGCCTGCTCATACATTTCAAGGGGCGGGTACGTTGCATGCAACACTGCTTCTGTCCTACTGCAGTTTGCCAGCAGCTATTTATCTTGCAAACTATTGTGATGAAATTGCAAAATGATGCCATTCCACTCATTGCATTAGAGCATGGGTAGGAAAACTAAGGCCCAGGAACTGGATCCAGCCCAATCAACTTCTGAATCCGGCCCGTGGATGGTCCGGGAATCAGCATGTTTTTACATGAGTAGAATGTGTCCTTTTATTTAAAATGCATCTCTGGGTCATTTGTGGGGCATAGGAATTTGTTCTTGTGATGGCCTGGAAATCTGATTCAGAGGCTGAACCAGAGGAATCCCAGCCTGCACAGGAGTCCCTGCCTCCAGGGCCGGCTGAGCTGGAGCAGGGGCTTGAGCCTGAAGGGTCCTCACCTGTGCTGGATCCTCAGGAGCAGACACCAGATGAATCTACTCTGGCTCCGGAGGTGATTGAGGACCCATTGCCTACAGGTGCACCTCTCGCAGCCCTGTCAGGAGAAGGTGAGCCTGGGTCCAGTAACCCTCCAGCCTCTCCTGAGCTGCAGAGGCTCAGGGCAGAGAGGCGGAGGGAACTGGTTTCTCCCAGGAGGAGTGCTCGCCTTAAGGCCAGGAGAGGCGGGTCACCTGTGGGCCAGGACCACCCCTGGCCTCAGAGAAGATAAAGGCCAGTCAGCCCTGTCCCAGGTTGTGGGAGCAACGACGTTGGAGACCTGTTTCTGCCAGCACCCAGACCTGTTGTTCCGGAATTCCCGACCACGCCCGGCTTTTTGCTTTGAACCCAGCTTCCCCCTTCGTGGGCAGTCTCCAGACCCTCGGCCCAGGACCGGACTTTGACCACGCCTCACGGTAACCCCCCCCCCCCGGGACCAGGAAAAATGTAGTTCGGCTCCCCACAAAGTCTGAGGGGCAGTGGACCGGCCCCTTGCTGAAAAAGTTTGCTGACACCTACATTAGACCTTGTGATGCTGAAGTCACATTCGTGCTTTGTATGGGATGGGACAGGGTCCTCCTCCATGACTCAGTGACATGGGGGTATTCCTGCTGCAACAGCTAATAATAATAATAATAATAATACCTCACCCATCTAGCTGGGTTTCCCCAGCCACTCTGGGCAGCCATCATTTGAATGGCACCTCTTTAAATTTAACCAGCTCCTGGTGATTCCAATTATGCAATGATGTGGTGCAGGGGGTCACCATAGGCAGACACAAAGGCGCATAAGATCCATAGGGCAGAACGATGGGGGTGGATATGCTCCTTCAGGTACACTGGGCCGAGGCTGTTTAGGGCTTTAAAGGTCAGCACCAACACTTTGAATTCTGAATCATTTCTAGTGTCATGGATGCTGGGGGCATCCTATCATTGTGGCACCACTGTTTTTGGAGAGAGCGTCTTCCTGGGCTGAGTGCATACCAAAAATGGCCCCCACTGCCCTGGCACTATGGTACCACATCCCTCCCACCAATGTGTATTTTCTGTACTAGGTTGCACTGGCAGGCAGTTCCGCACCCATTCCAATAGGTTTCATGAGCGGCCAAGTGCTTACCTGGCTCAGAACAAGGCTCTCATAGAAATTCCTACCATGCCAATTAATCCTGCTCAAATTGTGCTGCATTGCTGTACATGCGATCTAAATTAAATGTCTGAAACAGTTCTCTAATCGAGTTCCAATATTCCTCTTGCAATATTGCTTGGAACGACCACCAGCCAGCTTGTGAGGTAAGATATTTATTTGACTCCCCGAAGCATTCATACTTGGTTTCTTCCCTCCGCCGGACAAAAACTGATAAAGACTCTTAGAGAAAGGAAGAATAATGGTGGGGGTGGGGGGGACATTTTAGCAATGGTAACTGCCTCTCGCCTGTGAGGCTATCCATCAAATTATTTTAAGGTGTCAGTCACAATAAATCGCGCTTTGGTGACACCGTCTTTGGCAGACAGCCACAGACCTCTTCTAAAATTGGCTTGAGGAATACACATTTTCCCCCCTGTCTTTGGAGAAACAAAGTAATTAAGGAGGTGCACGTCTACCCCCTCTCCCCAAAAAAACCCCACCTGTGATTCCACCCCTTTAGAAATATACACATTTCTTCGATACACATTTACCTGGGGTTCTTCTTTCCCTCATTTCATGTACAGAAATGTTATGATTTCTACTGAAATTATTCACCGCAGTAAACGACTGATGCTTAGAAAGAGCTGTACCCAAATATTATCCAGTTTTAATCAACAGCAACTCGCAATTTGGGTGGAACATTTTCCCTAAACAACAGCTCACACAAGGTTTCAATTAAAAAACCCCAAAAGGAAACGTATTCAGCGCCATTCCCCCCCCCCCATTACCAGAGGCAGATTTAGGGGAGCACAACCAGGTTGGCCACACTGGGTGTAAAGTGGGGGGGGGGAGGCACAGGATCCACTGCAACTGTGAGGTAGAATGGGAGGCAGGAAGCGGTGCGGGGAGAACTGAATTTTGGAGTCATTGAGGGTGCCACAGAAATTTGAGACTCCCAAGGTCCGCCACTAACTGGAACAGTCGCAATGTTGATGACCTCCTGTCAGGGAACTGCCATCAGAGCAAGAAACGGAGGCAGGGCTCCCGAGCGATGCCGGAGAGGGGACTAGCAGGGGGGAAGGATTTCAGCGTAACACCCATAGAGAAGAGAGGGAGATGGAGGAATTGGTGACAGGGCTCCAAGACCCTTCACCCGAAACTAGTGGAGAGAGCGCTGGGACGCCCCTGCCTTCCCCTTACTTGCGCAGATGCGTTCCGCACAGGGAACAGAGGAGGAGACTCGGGGTCAAACAGCTTTTATGCTGGAAAAGGTTCAAGAGACGCCCACTCTCGGATTCTGCAAGTGACTAACAGGTCACGGAGGGCGAGCTCTGACCCTAAGCATGGTTGGGCAAGCAAACTAACTAAACTGAAGGCAATTTACGCACAAGTAACCTCTCACAACCATTACACCTCCTATCTGAAATCATGCAATGAAAGGGAAGGTGTCACAATATTATGTAGCTAAATGGATTTGGTTGAAACACGGAGAGTATAAATGCAAAAGGGAATACTTTCACGAGGAGTGCTAAAAAAAATATCGCCGAAGCGCAGTGGTACACTCCTGGGCAGCGCACCCAGAGTGCATCGCTCTGAGGGAGGACCCCACTGGTCTTACCTCAGAGTGAGGCAGGGAGGAGGAGATGGAAGGGGCAGCAGAGACCCTCACTGGGTGGGTGGGTAGGCAGCCCTGCAAGTAGCAGCAGGACTGGTAGTCAATAACAAGGAGAGTGAGGGATCTGGGGACACAGCAGTTTATGACTCCCGCTGCTCCCTGATTGAGACAAAGGTCTCCTTCTCAACCAGGCTGGCTCTGAATGGAGTGTACTGCTATAATATAATAATATAATAATAATTTATTATTTATACCCTGCCCATCTGGCTGAGTTTCCTCGGCCACTCTGGGCAGCTCTCAACCGAGTGTTAAAAACAATACAATACAGCAAAAGCCCCTCAAACAGTAAACCTTTAAAAAAGAGAACAAAAGAGTCTGGCAGTTTTAGGATTCGAGCTGGAAAGAGAGCATGGCCTGACACAGGTCTCCTCTTTCTCTGAAATCTGATGGGGAGAAGGTTCCATTGGAGTATTCATGCTGTGAGCCTTCCATCTCAGACTCAGCCTGAATATATGAGTAAAGCCATCAGTCTCCCACGACCTTCTGTCTCAAGGAAACAAAACACAAGGATCCACATATCTGAAACCTCTCACCACTATGAAATTGGGGTGCAGACAACATTTCAAATCAGATAAGGGGATATGGATTCAAAGTCCTCCCATAATAGCTCCCATCCTTCCTTGAGGAAGTGATGATTATTGGTTCTGTAATTAAGAGAAAGCTACTTACAAGAGCCCTATTCGTATCCGTTATGATCTTCCCCCGGGATCATTTAACTGACTGATTTGGACAGCCCAGACAACAAATGAAGACCAGTTCTCCTCTCCTCCTACAACCCTTGTAAACACAATCCCCAATTGATTGGTCTCTAATACATCAGACCCAAATGAAAAATTAATTAGATTGGCTGCAGCCCCACAGCGAGCACTTTAGCACTCTGTTGTTTTGGCCATTGGATCCTTTGATTTATGGGCAAAGTGCAGGAGATTGGGGGGGGGGGATTAGCACTGGGTGCTCACAGACTCCAGCCAGTTTGCTAGAAATGAAATGTAAGTGGGGGTGGAGAGGTCTCTGTTAAACATGGGGAGAAAGCTCTAATAAGCTTTTGAGTGATTTTAGTAGTGTTGAGTTGGATATTCTCCAGGTCTGATATTCAACAGTGATGGGATGAAGAAAGACCCCCCCCCAAACGCTCAAACTTACCTCCTTCTTGGCTGATCTCAGACATTGTTTTCTTCCTCTGCAGCTATTTGTTGGCCATTTCCCCCGTTTTGCTACACCTTGAATGATCCCAGGCAACCAGGGATTTGGAGGATAACCAGGCTCATATAACCAACTTGCCTAAGACTAGTTCATCTATGAAGGGGTTAAAACCATAGAGTAAGCAGTCCTGCCAGGCTTAGCTATGTCACTTCCCCTTACCTTGTAGTAAATGCAAGGAATAAAGACTTTGTACATACAGTGGTACCTTGGTTTACGAAGTTAATCTGTTCCGGAAGTCCATTCTTAAACCAAAGTGTGCTTTCCCATCACAGCGGGGGACTCAATTTACAAACAGAACACACTCAACAGGAAGCGAAACATGTTCTTATTCCAAGGCAAAGTTCACAAACCAAAACCAAAACACCTACTTCCGGGTTTGCAGCATTCTTAATCCAATATGTTCATAAACTAAATCTATTCTTAAACCAAGGTACCAAGGTAGTTGTATATTGTGCTTGCTTACAAGTTTGACTCCAAACACTCCCACTTTTCTTCCTTTTTCAGCCTCAATCCTCAAATGCTACAGACTGGTGCACATGAATATGAATATGAATATAGCACATGCTGAAATGAATGAAACAGACTTCCGGAGGCGGCGCAAAATAGCAATGGCGGTCCTCTTTACCTGGTGAAGAGGGGCTCCGCGAAAAAGGGTCGTCCGCTACGGCAAAGCGGAGACCCGTTAAGAAAAACCGCAGGCAGAGCGAGCCTGCGGCCGTGGGACTCGGCGGGCGCCCAAAGCCCCCCCGGAAACGAAGAAGGGGCTCCGTAAGGGGCTCCGGAACGCGAAAGGGGGAGCGGCGCTGTGAGTTCATCGCTCTTTTCGTGGATGCAAAGCCGCGCTGCTGCTGCTGATGAGCGCCGACCTTTCTTCTTGAAAACATCATAATTGGCTGCTACATACCCGTGAGTAAGGGGAGCTAAACATCGGAAAATTTGGGAATTTGGTTGAAATTCGGCTGAAAACGGGAGGCGAGTAACAGGAAGTCCGTCTCCCGATCCTGCTAACCAGATTAAAGCAATTGCGCAGAAGAGTGCTGAAGCGCTGAAAGGGGACTGTAAAAGCATAACGAGGGTGTATTTGACAGACTTTGTAGCGAAAAGACAAGCAGGAAATCTCTGTAAAAGTTGTGGATTTTATCTTTGGGACCTTCTTCCTAATTTTGAGTTATGTGGAGTTAAAAGAGACAACCCAGCGATCGGGCTGTCAGTGTGTAAAGGAGAGCTGTCAAACTGCTGATACTGTTATTGGAGCTTAACTGATACATAGACTGAGACATTAACGTTTAAACATTGTTGCTGGGACCCTTCTTGACACCTTCTGGCTTCTCTTTAAGACAAAGAAAGCCTGTGGAAACTTCCTTTTGTGCTCTGGAACTATCAAAGACTTAACATAGGGAATATAAGAACTTCAATGGCGGACAAGAGTTCTCTCCTTCCTTGAAACTTTGAAATACCCCCACCTAGAGGATTGTGGAGATATAGAGGCCTGGGAACTGTACTTTATTGTGATTCTCTGTGGTTAAATTGTTTACACTCTGGACTTTGTCTAACTTATGAAACAAAAGAAAACTTGACCTTGAACAGAGGCAGGTGTGGAATGAGTGGTACAGGGAGAACAAGAGCAGCTAAAGCTAAAGAGAAAGAAAAGAAACCAGGGCAACTTGTTCAAACAACCCTATCTCATCAACGAAGATCATCCGTTCCAACTGTGCTGACAGCACAGGAGGTGGAATTTGAAGAGCCTGCTGCAGAGCCTGCTGCAGAAGATATGGCAACTGGAGGATCTGAAATAGTCCTGAAGCAAATCTTGGAACAACTTGGAATTTTAAATCAAAAAGTGGACAATCAATCATCAAAAATTGACCAAGCTACATCCTCTATCACTAAATTATCTGAGCAAGTTTCCCATCATACCCAGGCAATTGAAAAATTACAAGGGGCAACGACTGAAAATTATAAGCTTGCGGTGGAAGCTTGTCAAAAAGCAGAACAGGTGAATAAAAAGGTTGATGAGATTAGGGGGGAAGTAAGGCCTCTGAAAAGACAGGTAGGGGAACAACAAGCCTACCTGTCATTGGTTGAACTGAAAAGTAAGGAAAATAATCTCAGATTAAGGGCTATCCCAGAATTGGAGGAAGGAAATCTACAGGGATTTTTAACACTTTTGTTCGCCAAATTCTGGGGGATAGAGGAAGATAAGGACTTTAAAATTGTGACTGCCTTTAGACTGGGAAAATTGATAAAGAAGGACAAGTCCAGAGACTGTTTGGTTATTTTGAGATCGAGAGAGGAAAGAGACAAGATACTAGGCCTACATTTCAAAAAATCCTTGGAGATAGAAGGAAAAAAGGCTGAAATTTACAGAGACATACCTAAACACCTTTTGGACCTTAGGACTACTTATATAGACTTGACCAAATTGTTGAGATATAACACAATCCCTTATAGGTGGGAGTTTCCGCAAGGACTATCATTTACTTACAAAGGAAGGAAAGTAAGAATTAAAACACCGGAGGACCAACAGAAGTTCCTACACGACCACGAGGAGGACCTCCAGAAAGGAGCTGCAGCTTCTTGGCCTCCACCACCACCGGGACCATCTCCAAAGCCTACACCGCCTGGATCTGGACCAACATTACCACCTCCGGGATCGGGGGGAAGCCTAGACACCCCATTGTAGACCCACCAATTAGACCAGGATGTCGCTGCAGCTTCTTAGTTGGAATATAAATGGCGGAAATTCTCCGGAAAAAAGAAGAAAAGTATTTCACATATTGAAAAAAGAACATTTGGACATTATTTGCCTGCAAGAAACGCATGTGACAAGGCTCCACAGAAAAGTGTTAATTAATAAAAGACTAGGCCAAGAATTTATCTCTTCGGATAAAGTGAAGAAAAGAGGTGTGGTGATATATGCAAAGGAGAGCCTGTCACCGAAATTCTTATTTAAAGATGACCACGGCAGAATTTTGGCGATTGAAATTCAGACACAAGGAGAAAAATTTCTGATATTAGGAATATACGCCCCAAATGAAGGAAAATCGGAATTTTTCAGGAAGCTGCATGAGATTATGCTGGACTACTTAGACTATAACAACATCATCATGATGGGTGACATGAATGGGGTTGTGTCTGTAAATATGGATAAGTCGCAAAGTGCTAACATAACGAAAGATGGCAGACTACCTAAAACTTTTTTTGAAATGACTGACAATGTGGACTTGATTGACATATGGAGGGTTAAGAACCCCCTAGGAAAAGAAGGGACTTTCTTTTCTGAAGCTCATCTGACATGGACACGAATCGACCAAATATGGATAACTAGAGGACTGGCACCCAAGACTAGAAAGGTGGAAATCTGCCCAAAAACCTGCTCCGACCATAATGCTTTGAAAATGGAATTGAGACTAAATACAACCGGATCCTTCAGATGGAAAATGAATGACACCTTACTAAGGGACGAGAAGATTGTTAAGAAGGCCCAAAAAACTTTAAAGGACTATTTTGAGATAAATTTAAATACTACTGTGGAAAAACGAATAATCTGGGACGCAAGTAAAGCAGTCATGAGAGGGTTTCTAATACAACAAAATACGATCAAGAAAAAATTCTGGAATGAAAAGAAGGAGAAGATATTGGAAAAAATAAGAGATGGAGAGAAAAAATTAAGATCTAGGCCAAAGTCGAAGGAGGTGCTGAGAGAAGTGAAATTCTTCCAAGCACAATATTTGAAATTGATAAATCAAGAGGTGGAATGGAAAATTAAACAAATGAAACAAAGATCCTTTGAATCAGCAAATAAGTGTGGGAAACTGCTAGCATGGCAGTTGAAAAAGAGACAAAAACTTAATACTGTTACAAATCTAGAGATTGAAGGGAGAATGGTTCAGAAACCCGAGGAAATTAGAAAGTGCTTCCAGAGATATTTCAAAGAACTTTATTCACAAGGGCCACAGAAAGATTCGGAGGTGGACCAATTTCTTAAAACCAACGGATTACAGAAAATACCTCAGGAAATGAGAATAACCCTGAATAGTAATATTACACAGCAAGAAATTGAAAGTGCCATTCAGAACCTACAATTAGGCAAATCTCCAGGCCCCGACGGACTTACCTCCAAATACTATAAGGTTTTGAAAGACTATTTGATACAGCCTTTGTTGGAGGTTTGTAACCAGATTATGGAGGGGAGGAAGGCACCGGAAACGTGGAAAGAAGCCTTCATCACATTGATACCCAAACTAGAAACTGAAAAGACTCAGCTGAAGAACTACCGCCCCATCTCACTCCTAAATGTGGATTACAAAATTTTTGCAGATATTTTGGCAAGTAGGTTTAAAAAAGTGCTTAATGAAGTGATCCATAAAGACCAGGCTGGCTTTCTCCCTGGTAGGCATTTGTTTGGCAACACAAGAAACATTATTGACATTTTGGAACTTTTACAAACAAATCTAAATACTAGAGCGGTGTTAATTTTTATTGATGCGGAGAAAGCCTTTGATAATATTTCCTGGATGTTTATGAAGAAAAATTTGGAAGGGATGGGAGTGGGGCGGGGGTTTGAAAATGGAATAGAAGCAATATATTCAGAACAAAAAGCGAAATTGATAGTAAACAATGTGGTGACAGAGGAGTTTAAAATTGAAAAAGGGACACGGCAGGGGTGCCCCCTATCCCCCCTATTGTTTATTTCAGTTCTGGAGGTGCTATTGAACATGATTAGAAAGGACCGGTTGGTACAGGGAATTGAGGTCGGAGTGAAACAATATAAATTGAAAGCATTTGCAGATGACCTGGTATTAACATTGCAGGAGCCTGTCTCTAGTACTAAAAGAGTGTTAGAATTAATTTCGGACTTTGGTCGGGTGGCGGGATTTAAGCTGAACAAGCAAAAAACTAAGGTTATAGCAAAAAAATTGACAAGTACAGAAACAGATGAGTTTGTGAAGGAAACAGAATTAAATGTGGTTAAAAAAGTAAAATACCTAGGGGTGTATCTGACCTCCAAAAATTTGAATTTGTTTAAGGATAACTACGAGAAATGTTGGTTAGAAATCAAAAGAGATTTGGAAACATGGTCAAGATTGAAACTTTCCTTGTTGGGCCGAATAGCAGCTATAAAGATGAATGTATTGCCAAAAATGCTATTTTTGTTTCAGACCCTACAGGTCGTGGACAAGGTGGAATGTTTTGGAAAGTGGCAGAAGGATATTTCTAAGTTTGTTTGGCAGGGCAAAAAGCCCCGAATAAAGTTTAAGATACTAACTGATGCGAAAGAAAGAGGGGGATTTGCCCTGCCAGACTTGAGGTTATATTACGAAGCTGCAGCCTTCTGCTGGTTGAAAGATTGGATTTTACTGGAAAACACTGATGTCCTAGATCTGGAAGGGTTTGACAATGCTTTTGGGTGGCATGCATATTTGTGGTATGACAAGGTTAAAGTGCACAAATTGTTTAAAAACCACATTGTCAGGAGAGCAATTTTAATGGTCTGGACAAAATATAAAGACTTATTGGAGAGTAAGACTCCGAGGTGGCTCTCGCCGGTGGAGGCCAAGGCACGTAAGAGACCTAATATGGAAGCCAATTGGCCTAAATATGGGGAAATAATTGAAAAGATTGGAGACAATTGGAGGTTGCAGAGCTTGGAAAAACTAAAAAACAAGGTGCGAGATTGGTTGCATTATGCACAAATTCAAGAGGTCTTCAAAGTAGATAAGAAGGTTGGATTCCAGGTGGAAAAATCGAAACTAGAGACAGAATTGTTAGAACCAAAAAGTAAATTACTTTCGAGAATGTATAACCTGCTGCTTAAATGGAATACTCAGGATGAGACAGTCAAACCCGCCATGATAAAGTGGGTGCAGGATTTGGGGCATAACATTATGTTTGAAGACTGGGAAAGGTTATGGAACACCGGAATGAAATTTACGGCATGTAGTGCCTTGAAGGAAAACATTATGAAAATGATATACCGGTGGTACATGACCCCAGTCAAGCTTGCTAAGATATATCACCTGTCTGATAATAAATGCTGGAAATGTAAAGAGGCGGAAGGGACATTCTTTCACCTCTGGTGGACCTGCCCGAAAGTGAAGGCCTTCTGGGAAATGATTCATAATGAACTAAAAAAGGTACTGAGATTTACCTTACCTAAGAAACCAGAGGCCTTCCTTCTGGGCATGGTGGACCGGAGAGTGTTTAAGAAGGACAGAACTTTTTTTATGTATGCTACTACAGCAGCAAGGATTCTGATTGCAAAATATTGGAAGACACAAGATTTACCCACACTGGAGGAATGGCACACGCAGTTGATGGACTATATGGAACTGGCCGAAATGACTGGCAGAATCCGAGACTTGGGAGAAGAAACATTTGAGGAGGATTGGAGAAAATTTAAAGACTATTTGCAAAAACATTATAAGTTGTATGAATGTTAAAAAACGCACCCTCTAGGAAATTCTAGTTTCAGTAATGTTAAATTAAAGAAATGGAAATTAAGGTACAAGGAGTCAGAGATAGAATAATGAAACAACTTTATTGTGTTAAAATGAAAATGTACATGATTTGGGTTATATTACTTTTGAAATTGGGTAACATGATAAAAAAGAAGATATAATAAGTATTGAAACAAGTTAACAAATTGCAGACGTTATGCATCACAGAGAATGCAGGGTTGGGAGGACGTGGGGAAGTCCAACAGATTTGGAAAAAGGAGTAAGAAAAATTTGTAACCTTTCTTCTTTACTTTTGCAATACGTTCCTTATTCTTTTTTCTGTATTATATAAAACTAATAAAAAAAATTATAAAAAAAAATGAAATGAATGAAACAGAATGCCAATGGAAAAGCATAGCTGCAGCAGCAAAGATTTGCATATTCTAATATACAGGGTGGGTTTTTAAACAATAAAACCTGCAGTTTCTCCCATAGGAAGTATGACTTGCAACTAACCAGAAATTAAAATGGCCTGGCCCGTTTTTGTGCTTTGGTGAGTATTATAGAACAATGCTAATCTCCATGCCAGGGAAAATGTCTTCATCTGATTAAGACTGGATTAAAAGGTGTAGAAACAGGGCAAGCTCTTTTCCCTGGGACAAATCCTATCCGTAGTTAACAGCACCAAACAACTGCCTAATATTTCCTATTCAGATGACAGAATAATAAGTGTACAAGCTATAGCTCCATTTTTGAATGTTCATATTCCATTGCAAAGTTAGCCCATATTTAAGACTATCCATTTCAACGGGTTTAAAAGTGCAAGACACTCTGTGTTTGTTTGTGGCTGAAGTGTGCATTGACCTTGGCAAATTCAAGTATCAGTCTACTGAAACACTGGCAGTATTTTTCTTTGCTTGCTATTACTTTGGTATGAGATGTGCCTGGACTACATAAAAATCCAGCAGATATTGCGATTAGTGAGTTTCGGGAAAGGGAGAGAGAGAATGAAAGACCATGCAATAATTATTTTGCATCACTGCCTTGAATAAAGATATTGCCAGGTTACAATTCAATGGCAAGAAGCCATTACTGATCTTATTGACCCTGTAGGACCCTCTGAGTACATTATAGTGGTCCTGGCTCATTAATGCTTTAGAGTTTTTGTCAGATTTCTCTCTTAATAGGTTTAATTATAGGAAACCAAAGCAGCTCCTATTCCCTTTTCCTCATACAAACTGCTACTTTAACAAAAAGTCTTCTGAAAATGTTTGCATGGATTCGGTAGTACGTGAGTATCAGGCTTTCTTGAACAGTTTTGATTTCATTTTGGAGAAAATTAACAATCCTGGAACATGCAGTCAGGAAACTAGGTGGTGTATAATTTCTGCCAGGCCTATGTTTTAAGTCATTGTCACAATAAAGTTAGTCAAACATATTACCAGACAAGTTGCAAAAGTAATTACTGTGATTTGCAACTGACCATTATTTTAGACTGACAGGTGAAATGATGTTCTGACAGGTGGTGTGTTTCAGGGCCAGAGAAGCTAGTGAACTTCAAAGCCAGCCCAACAGAAGGGCCAGGTTTTGCCACTGGAGACTGGTGTTTTCATTTTGCTTTAATCAAAAGTTATCAACCCTTCTTGTTCTCAACGAACCAGTGCACTCAGCTACACTTTTACCTCATGACTCAAGAAATCCAGGTACAACTAGGGTGGCAATGATAAAAGGAAAAGGAAGAAGATCAAACTCCTGCACCTTTCATAGGTGTAAATAAATTTTAAGCAGGTATTGCTTGTCATCTGAGTGCCCATTTTGCCAATTAACACTGCAGGTTCTTTAGAAGATCTTTGGTAAACAATATAGGAGGGGGAAAATATTTTTATTTGAACGGAATAGGAAAACCTCCCCAAACAGCAACCAAAATGTTAGAATATTTACAACTAGCAAAACTGACGGGAAGAGTTAGAGGAGTATTGAACCAGAAAATATTTGGAGAATGGAGAATATTTAAGGATTATATAAGATCATATTGTGCCAACCACACCATATTAGCAGAACTTGAGCGATACTTGTAAACACAACAAATACTGTTTGTGGAGTAGACGGGAACAATATTAAAAAATATAAAACTGTGTGAAAAAAACAACGACAGTATAAACAGTACAATGAGAATGAGTGGAAGAATTGTTTTGTCAGAAGTCTTTTTTATTTAAGTGTTTAATTAAGTATTAATTAGGAAGATTAAGTGTTTTTTTATGTACGTAAATTTCCTTTTCCTCTTTCTTTTTTCTGTATTTTCTTTTCTTTTTTCTTAATTCTTTTTTCTTTAATTTTCTTTTTGTAGTATGAGATTGTAAATTCTTTGTATAAGTGTGTAATTTAAATTAATAAAGATTTTTTAAAAAAATAACAGCAACCAAGAAAGCCCTTCAAACAGTAAACCTTTAAAAGAAATTTTTTACTAGTTTTCCAAATTTTTACAAATCAAACCAAATTACTTTAATTTAATACAATTCTTTTTAAAAAGATCAGGTTTCCTGCTCCTGTTGCAAACATATGTCCATCTTTTCCTCCTGTAGCAACATCATCTCTTCAGCTGGCCATCGCTGCCAGAATTCTAATCGCGAAAGGTTGGAAGG
Organism: Podarcis gaigeae; assembly: GCF_964106915.1. NCBI lineage: Eukaryota > Metazoa > Chordata > Lepidosauria > Squamata > Lacertidae > Podarcis > Podarcis gaigeae. The sequence continues at coordinate 48,724,186 of NC_139689.1, forward strand.
GAGAGGATATCCCATCTAAATCAGACTGGCAAAAATAAAATAAGAGTATGCCGAACTGGCGAAATTATCAGCAAGGTTAAGAGACGTTACAAATGATTTTTTTCCCCCAGAGAGTGGGATATACATTAAATTTATGTAAAAGAACACTGTCAAAAGATCAGTCCGTTGGCAGGTTTTGATGGAGCTTAGGTGTGCAAATAGGATAACTGTATAAAGTAAAATTCACAGAGAAAGTAAATTTTAAGCACATATTTAAGGAATTTAAATCGGGAATGCAAGGGGAAGATCGGGGGTCTTGACAAATTTAATCACAAATGTATGTACAAAGCAAGAATGAGTTAAAGAATGAATAACTGTTTATTTTTCATTTTTCATTTTACCTATATCTATTGCACTCTTCTGTTATAAAGTTGTCAATCAATAAGGCATTAAAAAAAAAGACAGAGCCTTGGTTATTTCTTAAAAATATAAAATTCATTTCACGTGTGTAGTTCTTCATAATGGTTAATGTCTCAGACCTGGTGTGCTGGGACAGTTAATTCTTATCTCCCTTTCTTCAGTCTTTGCAGTGTTTACAAAGTCACATTCCAACTTCCCCTGTTCACCACTTGCATGCAGGCTGCGGCTACAAATAACTCACAGATTACATGTCCACTCTCTGCCATTAAAATCCCATTCTGGGGTTCTTCCTCAGCATGCAGCTAAAGACAAAAGTATTTTCTCAAATACAGCCTCTTGCCAGTTCAAAGCGGCAGCCGTTCAATCTTTTTACTCTGCATCGCTCCCTCATACTCCTGGTTCAGTCCAAAAATCATTTTAAATAAAGTCCATTCAGCCTTGGTGGAGGGGGAGGGCATAATAAAACCTTGTTAAATTCCTTATTAAGCATAAATCAAAACCTTCCCCCCTGTCTTTCCTCATCAAACAGTAAACCTTCTTAAACAGCAATAAAAACCCTCATACACCAAGAAACAAACAATTCCCCCACCAGACTTTCACCTACATACAACTCCAGATCATAGCTGTCAATGTTTCCCTTTTTTTTAAAGGGAAATTCCCTTATTCCGAATAGGATTCCTCACAAGAAAAGGGAAATGTTACTGAGAAACACCAAGTTAAGAACTACCGCCCTATATCACTCTTAAATGTGGATTATAAAATTTTTGCAGAAATTTTAGCAGAAAGATTTAAAAAAGTGTTATCAGAGGAGATTCATAAAGACCAAACAGGCTTTCTCCCAGGGAGATATATGTCAGACAATGTGAGAAATATTATAGATATATTAGAACTCCTGGAGATGGAGATAAACAGAAAAGCAGTGTTGATCTTTGTGGATGCGGAGAAAGCCTTTGACAATATTTCTTGGACCTTTCTAAAGAGGAATCTCCATGGGATGGGGGTAGGCCATAATTTTGAAAATGGTATAAGTGCAATATACTCTGAACAAAAGGCTAAATTAATTGTGAACGGTATGGTTATGGATGAGATTCCAATAGAAAAAGGGACACGACAGGGATGCCCAATATCCCCTCTATTATTTATATCTGTCCTGGAGGTATTATTGAACATGATCAGAAGAGACCAGCTGGTAGAAGGGATAAGACTCGGAACTAAACATTATAAGTTAAGAGCTTTTGCAGATGATCTAGTTTTAACTCTGCAACAACCAGAAGCCAGTACGAAAAGAGCTTTAGAACTTATTGAAATATTTGGTCAAGTGGCAGGTTTTAAATTAAACAAACAAAAGACGAAGGTGCTGGGGAAAAATCTAACGATCGAGGAAAAAGATAGCTTTCAAAGAGAAACCGGTTTAGAAATAACAAAAAAGGTGAAATACCTGGGGGTGAACTTAACATCAAAAAATGTGAACCTATTTAAAGATAACTATGAGAAATGTTGGTTGGAGGTGAAGAAAGATCTCGACATATGGTCTAGGTTAAGACTCTCCTTGTTAGGCCGAATTGCTGTTATTAAGATGAATGTATTGCCGAGAGTGTTGTTTTTATTTCAGACATTACAAATTTTGGACAAAATGGACTGTTTCAAGAAGTGGCAGAAAGATATATCTAATTTTGTCTGGCAGGGCAAAAAGCCCAGAATAAAATTTAAGATTCTAACTGATGCAAAGGATAGAGGGGGCTTTGCCCTGCCGGACTTAAGACTTTATTATGAAGCAGCAGCTTTTTGCTGGCTGAAGCAATGGCTACTTCTTGAGAATACAGACATTTTAGATCTAGAAGGATATGATAACAACTTCGGTTGGCATGCATATTTATGGTATGACAAGGTAAAAGTGCATAGAGGCTTTAAAAACCATATTGTCAGGAAAGCATTGTTTAATGTATGGAATCGTTATAAAGATTTGTTGGAAAATAAAACCCCCAGGTGGTTGTCACCCCTGGAAGCTAAAGCGGTAAAAAAACTTAATATGGATTCAGACTGGCCAAAATACAGTGAAATTTTGGAATATGATGGTGAAAAGCTCAAATTACAGAGCTTGGAGAAATTAAAACCTAAAGTCAGAGACTGGTTACATCACCAGCAGATTAATGAAACGTTTAAGCAAGACAGGAAAGTAGGATTTCAGAAGGAGAGGTCAAAGTTAGAAACGGAACTATTGGAGTCCAATACTAAGAATTTGTCTAGAATGTATAATTTGCTGCTGAAATGGAACACCCAAGATGAAACAGTTAAATCAGCAATGATTAAATGGGCACAAGATATTGGTCATGACATTATGTTTGCGGACTGGGAAAGGTTATGGACCACAGGCATTAAATTTACGGCATGCACTGCCTTAAAAGAGAATATAATGAAAATGATCTATAGGTGGTACATGACCCCAGCCAGGCTAGCAAAGATATATCATTTGCCCAATAATAATTGCTGGAAGTGTAATGAATGTGAAGGAACTTTTTACCACCTTTGGTGGACCTGCCCAAAGATTAAGGCCTACTGGGAAATGATCTATAATGAAATGAAGAAAATTCTCAAGCGGACATTTGCTAAAAAACCAGAGGCTTTTCTCTTGGGCATGGTCGACCAAATGGTACCAAAGGAAGACAGAACATTCTTCATGTATGCAACCACAGCAGCAAGAATTCTACTAGCAAAATATTGGAAGAAGCAAGAACTACCCACTCTGGAAGAATGGCAGACCAAGGTGACAGAATTTATGGGATTGGCAGAGATGACCGGCAGAATCCGTGACCAGAGGAGAGAGACGGTGGAAGAGGACTGGAGAAAATTTAAAGTTTATTTTAGGAACTGTTGTAAAATTTCGGAATGCTAAAATGTCAAGGGATATAAGATAGAGAATGATAGCTGTTAAATCTTAAATCTAAATAAAATATAAAGAGAATCAGTTATGAATTGGAATGAAGGATTGCTAGAAATGCTGTCTTAAAAAAAAAATAAGGGTGCAGTGAAGGGAAGGCTTGGGGAAGTCGTGTTATGTATGTTATTGTATGTTATGTTTTAGTATGTTATGTTATGTCATTGTATGTTATGTTATGTTTTTATTTTGTTATATTTGTGAAAATGAATAAAAAATATTTAAAAAAAGAAAGAAAAGGGAAATGTTGACAGCTATGCACCAGATCCAGCTTTAGGAAACCTCAGCAGTGTTTGGTTCATCATCCTCTTCCTACTTGAGTAAGTTGTCCTGTACCATTTCTACCTGCCTCAACCAGACAAGACTGGATATCTCTACAGCGGCCAACTGTGCAAATTACGGCTCCTAATCTGGGCATCCAGCCCCAGCTGGGCCACCCTCAAGGGCAGAAATAGCCCTGCTAGGACTAATAGGCAGGGTTGGCTGTGCAAGGCCAAACCTACACCTCCTCCATTTTTTATTGCACATTTCCCACTATAGCACCCTCTTTGAAAACCCCAGGTGCTGCTAAATGGTATGTAATGAGCTAAAGAAAATATTTAACAATACCAGAAGCCTTTTTATTGGGTACAGTGGGGGAAGAGATACCAAGGGAAGATAAAAAGACTGTTTATGTATGCAACAACCACGACAAGAATTCTTTTAGCCCCAAAATGGAAACAACAAGAAGTACCAACCAAAGAAGAGTGGCAGATGAAGATGATGGACTTAGCAGAACTGGCGAAGCTGGCAGGAAAAATCCAAAACCAGCATGATCAAGTATTCCAAAAAGACTGGAGTAAGTTTATACAATATCTGAAATATTCTTGTAAGCAATTAACATCACTAGCAGGGTTATCTGAAGACTTGTAATGAGAAGTTTTCTACCTTTCTATATTTATTTAAATGTTGAGTTATTTTGTAATGCGCGTATTTGGAATTGGAAAAAGTACAAAATGCAATGATATAAAGGTTAATTTTGAAAGCCATGAGGCGGGAGGGAAGGAAGTCAATAGGCTCTTAGGAGCCAGGGAGGTAAAGTGGATAATAATGATGTGAATGTATATTATTAAATGGAAAATAAATAAAAATTATATATGTAGAAAACCCCAGGCACTGCTCACACACTGCAGAGCAGCACTGGGAGATGGCTATTAGATGTTCCCCTTCACACATAATTTCTCCCCGCAACTCTCCATCAACTTTCTCCAGAGCTGGGTTTCCAGAAGTGTGTTTGTCATCCCCAAAGTGAAAGGTCCTGTACATTTACGAGTTGTACAGGAGGTAGAATTTCTCCAAGTGCAGCTTTCTCACATCACAATACTGCACAGGCACTTGCACAATACAAAAAGCAAAGGTAAAGGGACCCCTGACCATTAGGTCCAGTCATGACCGACTCTGGGGTTGCGGCGTTCATCTCGCTTTACTGGCCGAGGGAGCCGGTGTACAACTTCCGGGTCATGTGGCCAGCCTGACTAAGCCACTTCTGGCGAACCAGAGCAGCGCACGGAAACGCCGTTTACCTTCCTGCTGGAGCAGTACCTATTTATCTACTTGCACTTTGACGTGCTTTCGAACTGCTAGGTTGGCAGGAGCAGGGACCGAGCAACGGGAGCTCACCCCGTTGCGGGGATTCAAACTGCCAACCTTCTGATTGGCAAGTCCTAGGCTCTGTGGTTTAACCCACAGTGCCACCCGCATCCCTTGTATACCTGTATACATACATAGTATACATACCTGACTTTTTTTTTAATTCTCCCTTTCCTTTCCTTTCCTTTCCTTAATTATCTTGACTAATTAATTCCAGCATGAAAAACCTAGCTGTTTAAAAGAAAAGCTCAGGCACTTACAAATTAACTTCTACACAAAAAATAATAATAGAAATTATTAGTAAATGGTTCTGCCTAAATGTCTACATTATGTTACAAATAAATGCTTTATACAGCCTTACGTAACTTAAGGTCAATGCATGTCAATGGATTTACTCTAGCTGGTTGGCTATCACCTTTAGAAATGAGTGCGTACTTGTACTTTTCTTTGTCTTAAAATCTCACTACTGGGTTCAGGGGACGCATCTAGGTAGATATTCTATGGATATAGCTTCCCCAATAACTTGCATACAGAATGGTTGCCTGTCTGAAATAAGTAACGGACATATTCTTTGGCTACCAGTCTCCGTAAATCAAAGTAATTATAATCTCTAATACATCAAACAAAAGAAGTCTAAAATACTTGAGGGAAAAGCCATTCTTTTCACACGGATGCAAATTCTGCAAGCTGCAAAGCTTCATTGGGTTCCCATCGCCAGCTCTTCAAAGCAAGAATTCTGACAGCTTGGCAAGGCCTGGAGAATGAAGACTTGTGGCTCAAGGCATGTAGCCCAATGGTTGTGGTTGGATGCGCAAAGAGGCCTGGTAGTTTGGAGGAACCCAGCAGAAAATGCACATCAGTTGGGCACCAAAATATTTTTTTGATAGAAAAGCAGTCTTACCTCTTGTTTTTTGTCAACAGAAATGACCACCACTAACCCAGCTTATGGGATGCGGGTGGCGCTGTGGGTAAAACCTCAGCGCCTAGGACTTGCCGATCGCATGGTCAGCGGTTCGAATTCCCGTGACGGGGTGAGCTCCCGTTGCTCGGTCCCTGCTCCTGCCAACCTAGCAGTTCGAAAGCACGTCAAAGTGCAAGTAGATAAATAGGTACTGCTCAGGTGGGAAGGTAAACACCGTTTCCGTGCGCTGCTCTGGTTCACCAGAAGCGGCTTAGTCATGCTGGCCACATGACCTGGAAGCTGTATGCCGGCTCCCTCGGCCAATAAAGCGAGATCAGTGCCGCAACCCCAGAGTTGGTCACAACTGGACCTAATGGTCAGGGGTCCCTTTACCTTTACCTAACCCAGCTAGGCCATCCTTTTTTCTCGTCACACGGCAACCCTCTTTGTTTTTCCAACTTTCCATCAGGTCCTCATTAAACCACAGCCATGAGAGCTGGAATCTTGCCTTTTCCAATGAAACTTTCATTTCCCCAGGAATATGGGAGCTCACAGCCACACATAAATGCCCTGGGGCTGCTCATTTTTGCTATATCAAGAGTGAGACAAGGAAAACGCAACAACTGCTCTTGGGTGAATTTAGCCGGTGGTGAACCATGTCAGATATTCCTCCAGACATGAAATAATTGGGGTTTTCTTTTTTTCTTTTTTGAAGGGACAAATAACAACTTTTGTTTTATATTCTCTTAATGGGCATGCAACAGAGAGATACCGAGATATTGTGCACACACAAAATGTTTCCAAACACTAAGTGGCAAGGTATCAGCCTTGTCTCCTGGACTTCCTTTCCTCTTTCATTTCTAACATGGCTCTTTCTCACCCGGGGCAAAATGGCCTCACAGTATTTGTGTGTGTGTGTTTTCATTGGCCTGTTCTTAGATTATGAATTATAAATCTAAGGAGAGGGAGAGACAGCTTGATGGAACCCAAATTATGTTACAATAGATGGTAATGAATGTCCTCTTTCAGTGGGATAATAGGATTCCTGTTTGCTGGCAGTTGTTCAGCCGTCGCAGCTTCTCCATTTCTTCCACTGGCCTTGACTCTAATCCAGGGACTGCAAATCCCTGGCTGCTCTTTTCAGCTGTCTCATTAGTGGCACTCCATTGGGCAGCTCCCACAACAGCCGTCCAATGGCATGAAAGTGGCACAGGGCAAAGGACTGTGACTGATTGGCAAGCATTAAGCTGAATTACAAGGCAGGGCTAGGAAGCAGAAAGGAGAAGGTGTGTTTGGAGAGAACAGCAACAACTAAGGAGTCTTAAGTGCATGCCTTCCCTTCTGTGGGTCGCACTGTAAGAAAATGCTCATCTAACAAGTGAGCAACCGAAGATACTATCTTTTTATGTCAAAACACTGCATAAAGGAAAACCAATGGCCAATAGCCAACACTAGTCATACAGTGGTACCTCTGGTTGCGAACAGGATCAGGATTCCGGAGGTCCAGCCTTATCCTGAAGTTTTCGCAACTGGAGAGACCGCTTCTGCGCATGCGCAAGCGGCGAAACACTTCCAGGTTTACCGCTTTCGCAACCCAAAGTTTATGTTACTTGGGGGTAACATAACCCGAGGTTTGACTGTTCTTGTAGTGGCCCCATTGCAGAGAGTCTACTCTATGACTAATGTTGAATATCAGCTGATTCAAACACAGATATAACTGCATCGTTCGACTTTAGAAACCAAATTTAAAGTGGTTGAAAACAAACAGAAAGTGGTTGTTTCCTGTGCTAATGGAGACTCCCCATGTCTCACGTTTGTGACTAAATTTAATAATAATAATAATAATAATAATAATAATAATAATAATGTGCTTTAGAACTCTATGTATAGTTCTAAATCACTTCTACTTTATTGGCATAAGTTAAAACAGTAAAATAATAAAATCAGTCAAAGTCATCCAAATGCATAATATATAAAAGACTAGATAGCCACCACTGAATAAACCAGGCAACTTTAGATTTAGCTTTAAAGATCTCGGCTAAGTACCCTGTGACAATCTTGGTAGTTTCAGGAGTATCATCCCTCAACAAATACCGGATAGCAGTTCTAAATCATGTGTGGAGCAATGCTCTCCTGCTTCCCACACCACATGTTTGCATATAGATAACTAAAACGAATGCCTAAATAGCATTAGGACATTTGACTCGGTCAGCTCCCCATTCAAGGGAAGAGCTGCTCCACACACCCTGAAGGAGAAACATTTGCACACCAGGCCACAGGTGCCGCCCTGGCTCAGCACGAATTGGGTACTATTTTAGCCTTTACATTTTAGCCTTTTCTTCTGTTTCTGTTGTTTGTCCACCAGTCAAGAATTCTAGGATTTCAAGGCCATGGAATTGTGGTGAGTTTGAGGTGGGTGGGAGCAGGATTTATGTCGCAGTTCCTGGATTCAGCCAAGATTCAATTGTTGGAACAGCCAGGCTAGCTTCTTGGTAATGACCAGAGGGCAACTGACTGGCAGTCAGAAGGACAAAATGCAGGCTGTCAGCAGGCACTGAGAGACATACTTGATTTCTGCCGGAATCAAAGGCTGTGGCTATGGGAGAAGCAAGATCTTCTTGGGGGGTTAATGCTGTGAGCCCTCCATCATAGGCTCAGGTTGTATATATGGGTAAATAAGCCATATACCCTAATGACACCACAGTCTCCATGGTGCTTCATTTCCAAAAGAAAAAATGAATTCTGGGTAAGCACCTCGAACCCTTGGAATCTCACACTGCTCAGAGATTGGAGTTAAGCCACTTCCGCCCTGCAGAGGAGGTAGGATTGTGGGCGTCACAGACCCACCATGCGAGTGGCAGCTGCAGCTCAGCCCTGTGTGATTGGGGGAATCCCCAGTCGCGTCATCCCCTGGCCAGCCAATTGGCTGGCTTTGGGGGCGTGGCCTGCCCTATTTAAATGCAGGCATGGCCGGGGATCTCCCTCTTTTCCCTCCAACCAGCTGTTCTTGTTTTCCACCCTCCCGCCCTTTAAGATTTTTTCGTCTGTGACCTTGCTATGGACCTTGGTTGGTCGCCGTTGAGGGGCCTGGTAGGAATTTTTCCACTTGGCAAATTGGCACCAGCCACTTGGTTTTTGCCTACCTCGTAGAAAATCATCACAACTTTCTTGGTACAGTGGTGCCCCGCAAGACGAACACCTCGCAAGACGGAAAATCCGCTAGACGAAAGGGTTTTCCGTTTTGGAGGCGCTTTGCAAAATGAATTTCCCTATGGGCTTGCTTCGCAAGATGAAAAAGTCTTGCGAGTTCCTTCGGGTTTTTTTCCCTTTCCCCCCCTTTTCCTAAGCCATTAAGCTGCTTATCAGCTGATCCACTGATAAGCCGCTTATCAGCTGATCCGCTAAAAGCTGCTAAACCGCTAATAGCGCTAATCCGCTAAGCTTTCAATGGGCTTGCTTCCCAAGATGAAAAAACCGCTATATGAAGAGCCTCACGGAACAGATTAATTTCGTCTTGCGAGGCACCACTGTATTGGCAGTTAGGCATTGGTATTGGTATTGTTTTGTAGATGGAAGAGGGGAGGAAGTGCCATTACCTGCCCCACATATTGAAGGGTAGTCCGAGAAAGGATTCTGGGGGGCGTGGCCCTGTCCGAAGCCTATGGAGGTGAGGGCCTAAGGCACGTCCCCGAGCGGTGACCCCGGGAGAGTTCCTAGTTGATGTGCATCAGCAGGACTCCCCCTACTGGTGGTTAACCCTTCCTGGACTTCAGCGGATGGGCTGAAGTCGGATATAGTCGGTTAGGACCAATGCCTAAGCCAATACCACTCATCACCTGTGACCAATAAAGTTGTGGCCTTATTTAGCCCATTAACCTTAATAATTGTGTCTTTGTTTCCACTGGGGGGTGGGGACTCGCCACGCAATGTTTGCTAGGTGCCCAAAACTCTACACCACAGCCTTAAACTGATGTTGCTGGACTGTAATTCTCATTAGCTTTCTTAGGGGATGACGCAAAATTCTGCTTGACAGTTTAGATTGCAGGAGGCAATAGCTGACTGACTACTGGTCCAATACCATATAACACTCTGACTGTTCAAAAATCAGTTTTCAACTTGAGTTTTTGTTGTTACTGCTAAACTCCCAGGGACGCGTCCAACGCTCGCATTTCTGATGATGGTGACAGATAGCCTTTGCATGACTTGCTGCAGGTGTTGCTTCTGCCTTTCAAGGCTGCCTGCTTCTTGGACAAAAAGCAACAGGAAGGTTGCATTAGGCCAAAATATTCTATAAAACAGTTTCCCACTAGACCTTCTTCCTGTGCCTCCAATATAGCAAGTGGAGCTCCATGCCACACCAACAAAGTTGGCCCTGCTGCTGCCCCGGATCCTGAAAAGCTACTGAGCAAATCCACAGCCCTAGCACAACTAGGCTGCAAGGGAAGACCACATAGAAGCTCCTCAACAAGGACTTCCGGGTTGGCGCCCCCGGCAATGGTGGAGCTCCTCCGATCGGGAGGAACTTGCTCCGTGGAAAGTTGGGTCTGAACCGCCACAGCGAAGGCGGAGACCCATTGAAATCACAGGTGGAAGAAGCTTGTGAACCTGGGATTCGGTTGGCACCTTTTGCGCCTCCCCTACTCGTGGGGAAACCCTGTTTTGGGGATCCAGAGTGACGTGGGGTGAGCGGTGCGGTGCTTTGAATCGACCACTTCTTTCACGGAGTGAAGCCGCATTGCTGTTGCCGGAGAGCGCTGACTTTTTCTTGTGGACAATTGGATTTTAAACAACAACCTGTGAGTAAAACGGAAAATTAGATTTTTAAATATCTTAATTTGGCATTGAACGGGGAAGGTTCAAAACAGGAAGTCCGCCTTCCCCTTTTGTAAATAGACTGAAGCAAAGAGCTTACAAGTTAAGGTCTCGGAAAGCCTTATGTAAAGTATTAAACTTCCATCGATTGAAATTATTAGACCCCCCTTGGAAGCAGGAGAAGAGGGGGGAAATTTTGGACTGTGTATCCTGCAGGAGAGAGTGATTAAAATTAAATTACCACTGCTCTGAACCTGGGAACGGGCTCCCAGTGATTGACGTTTCGGGAGAGTTCATTGACAGCGAAGAGAACGGATGTTGACAGTCAGTTAAATAAGAGAAATATATTGTTTCCATTGTCCGCTTCTGCGTTTAAAAGGGAGGAAAAGTATCTGAAAATTGAAACTATCTTTACTTTTTGATCTGTGTTGGAAAAGATTGATACAAGTGGAGATTGTTCCCCTCTAGAGGGAGCTTTTGAAACTGTTACAAGAGTGGAGCTGGGAAATCTCCAGCTGCTTGATAAGAACTGTGAGAACTAGAGATTGACCTTGGATATTCAAGAATGTCGACAGGAGAAGCCTTATGTACTGCATTTTCTAAGATAAGCCACTTGTTGGAACGGCTTCATAAAAAGATGGATGCTATGACTACTAAAAATTGACATTTTGGAACCAAAAGTGAGCACCAATACAGAAATTATTCAGGATTTGGCACAGGAATCTATTTCAACAGGACAAATTGCTGAAAAGGAGAAGGAGAAAGTTGCTGTTGTCGAACCTAAAGTAATACAAGGGGGAGCCTTAGCCTTACAGAGGCAAATTGAGGACTACAAGTTGAGGCCCTTTATGATTGAGACTAGAAAAAGTCAGATTTTGAAGATCGGAGCCTGGCCTGGACTAGAAAAGGAAAGTTGGAAAGATCCCTCTATGCAGGGATTAACTGACTTTTGGAATATGGACTTGGGTCAGTAGGAGATTGGAGTTCTGGGGGCCTTTGGATTTGGAGGAATTTTGAAACATGCCCGGAAATACTTTATGGATCCTAGTTTTAATTATGGAAATCTGGCTGACCTGTCGAGAAGGAATAAAAGTATCGTTGGATTGGAGTTTCCCCGAGATCTGCTCTTTAGCATGAAATAATATGAAGAAGACTGGCAGAAGGGACGTGGAAAAGAGTTAAGAGCCTCGGACATAAGATCTCCAGGTTGATGGACTGTATGGAGTGGACGGAAGTGGCTGGTAGAGTCCGAGACTGGGGAGAGGAGATGGTGGAAGAAGATTGGAAATTTAAAATCTATATATAGAAATATTGTAAAATTAATGAGTGATAGAAAAATGTTGGAAGGAAATTTTATGGCTTTAGCTGAAATGCTATGGAGTTAAGGTTAAATAAGTATACTAATTTTAATGGAAATAAGATTAAAAATATGTTAAGACATTTATATGATAGAAAATAGAGAAAGATGGAAAGGAATTGCTGAAACAATTAATGGAAGTGGAATACAAACAATTAATGGAAGTGGAATACAAAGAGGGAGGTGAGAGGAGGCCAATGATACAAGGGAATGAAAGATAGAATGTGGAAAAGGTATGATGTATGTTTTTAAATTGTTTTTGTTTTGTTTGGTTTAGTTTATTGTGTTAGTTTAATGTGTTAAGGTTGTGTTTTGTATTGTTTATGTATTGTATTGTTTTTTCTCTTTTTTGTTCTTTTTTTCTTTTGTCTTCTTTCTTCCTTTTCTTTTTTGTAAGCTTTAAAAGTAATAAATATTATTTAAAAAAAATATAGAAGCTCCTCAACAAGAGATGCTGGTGCCAAAGCAGCAAGAGAAGACCATCACCTCCATTCTCTGCTTGTCAGGCTTCCTGTTGGTTGGTGGTTGTGACAATGAAAGATGCTGGAGTAGATGGACCTCTTGTGTGATCCAGCAGTCCCCTTCTTTGGTACTCCTCAGAGAAGTAGGGGAGCCTGAAAACGTATACAGTATATGAGAAAACACAGCATGTTTGCTGGGTATAAAGGTAAAGGGACCCCTGACCATTAGGTCCAGTCGTGACCGACTCTGGGGTTGCAGCACTCATCTCGCTTTATTGGCTGAGGGAGCTGGCGTACAACTTCCGGGTCATGTGGCCAGCATGACTAAGCCGCTTCTGGCGAACCAGAGCAGCGCACGGAAACGCCGTTTACCTTCCCGCTGCAACAGTACCTATTTATGTACTTGCACTTTGACGTGCTTTCAAACTGCTAGGTTGGCAGGAGCAGGGACCGAGCAACGGGAGCTCACCCTATCGCGGGGATTCAAACCGCCAAGCTTCTGATTGGCAAGTCCTAAATTCTGTGGTTTAACTCATAGCACCACCTGCATCCTGGTTACTGGGTTTAAAGACCTCTAAATCCCTATTCCAAATACACAGTGATTCATTGTACCAGTTCTGTTGTATGGTTACATATTTCCCCACTCACACACGCCCCCTGCAATGGCTCTCTCAGTAGTCTTTGTTTCTTTACATATGATTCCCTCATCTAGTTGACTAAGTCCCTACCCCCCCCCCCCCATAATGATCTGCAGCAGACACTATTTCCCCCAATTCATCAGTGACAAACATTTTATCCAACTGCTATGATGTATCATAACTCTGGAGCCTTGCCACATTTATAGCACGCTAATTGACGATGGATAGCACCCAAGTTGAAATCAACAAATGGATATGTTTGTCATGTTGTTAAAATTCAATCTGCCTGACTATGACTGAGAGCTTCAGAACTCACCCCCACCGCCCAAAAAATGATAAGCAAACTGTCAAGGTTCTCTCTCTCTCTCTCTCTCTCTCTCTCTCTCTCTCTCTCTCTCTCTGTATGTATGTGTGTGTGTAATCACACCTTTGATTGAACATATTTTCCTCAAAAAACATTTCTAAAGGAGCAATTGCACTATCCAGGAGTGAATGCATGTGTTTGAAATTGAGAGCATTTTGAGAGGGATCGTTTAATTCCTTGCCTATGAACAAATCTCAGTCTTTCACTCCTGTTTGTGAACATCTCTGTTCAGCAATAGAAAAAAGAGAGAGGAATAAATAGAGAGATGTTCAGACAGATACCTGTGTAAGGAGTAGCAATAAGTGTCCTTTCTCAGGTTTATGAAGATGATGGTAAAACTGTGTGAGATGGAATTGGGGGTAGAGGTGGGTGGAACACAAAGATCAAAGTGGAAATCGAAAAGACCTCACACCATTTCAGAGTAATTATGTAATTTGTTTTAATAGAATAAGTTCAAATAGATTCTTTCCTCCTCCCCAACAGAGCTTTCAAACCTGCATCTGCAACAGACATCAAAGGCACCTGCACTGCCTCTGGACATCAAAGTGCTGGGGGAGCTACTCAGAGGCAGGACCCCATGGTGCTGACTCCACATGGGCCACAGGGAAATGTGATGCGCTCCTCATCTGGTGCTTCCCTTTTGAACTAGATCTGCAGCCACGCCAGATGTAGCAGTTGCATTTGTTAATTTTGAGATATTTAACACTAACAATGGGCAAAACCTGCCAGTCTCACTCCAGAAAGGGGCCGAGCCTTTTCTAGCATGCTTGGAGAACTCCCAAAGAAAGGTTAGGCTTTTCTCAACAGGCTGCAGACAGTTTAAAATGCAACGAGGTCATTCCTGCCGCAATGTGCATTTGCACATTGATGTACACACCATCCATTCTTAAGGAAATCAGCCCTGAGTGCTCACTGGAAGGACAGATCGTGAAGCTGAGACTCCAATACTTTGGCCACCTCATGAGAAGAGAAGACTCCCTGCAAAAGACTCTGATGTTGGGAAAGATGGAGGGCACAAGGAGAAGGGGATGACAGAGGACAAGATGGTTGGATAGTGTTCTCGAAACTACCAGCATGAGTTTGACCAAACCGCGGGAGGCAGTGGAAGACAGAAGTGCCTGGTGTGCTCTGGTCCATGGGGTCACGAAGAGTCGGACACGACTAAACAACAACAACAAAGTACACACCAAAGGGGTGGGATGGGACTATTTTCACCAGATACACATTATCCATTTCAGTTGCCTGCCCCTGCAATCTCCCATGCTCCCCATGAATCTGTCATCTGTGCATGCGCTGTCATCTGCGCATGCGCAACAACTGTCTCGAATGTCCACACCTCAGCTTCAATGTTAAGTGGATGTGGCTTACATTTCTAAATCAGATGGAGGCTGTTTTGATGGGGGGAATATTAACATTGAGATCTGTTGCCCCTGTGGATCCTGCCACTTGAGGCAGTCGCCTCACCTTGCCTCATGGGTGGGCTGGCCCCAAGGGCCAGAGTAAATGGAAATGTGTACACAGCCCAAAACTTGGAAAAACCCAGACCAAGAGTGTTTCTCTGTCCCTGCCAGCCATCACCCAGAGCTCCCTAACCAAGTGGAATAAAGGAGTTCCCATCGGCAATGGACACACCAACCATACTCTGAATGTCCTAATGCAGTCAGAAAGCTTAAGAAACTTAGAAAAAGCCCTCAGCTTTTGACAGTTAGGAATTGTGTTGGCTGAGAGAAAAAGCGTCAGGCGAGAGAATTTTTCCTTCTTTGTACATTTGACATATTCACCCGGCACATCTGCCACACATTTAACTAAAGAAATTCATGAAGTTATCTCTTTTGGCTTTTTATTTGATTGCCAAGGGCTGAGACCTCTGGGTATAGGGCAGTATATAAATTCAAATAATAATAATAATAATAATAATAATAATAATAATAATAATAATAATTGTGTACAGTGAAACCTCAGCTGTAGAATGTAATTCGTTCTGGAAGCCCATTCGGCTTCCGAAATGTTCAACAACCGAGGCGCAGTTTCCGGTTGGCTGCAGGAGCTTCCTGCACTCAATTGGAAGCTGCGTCGGACATTCAGCTTCCGAAAAATGTTCGAAAACTGGAACACTTACTTCCGGGTTTTCGGCATTTGGAAGCCAAAACGTATGGTAAATGAGGAGCTCAGGAACCGAGGTTTGACTGTACACATTATGGTCATAACATGAAAAGCAGCCTTTCACCATACATTGCTTCTGCCACACTTTCCTTATCATTCCTTTAGTGGTTTATTTTCCTTTCGAGAAGGGTTCAGCAGAGGAAAAGAGCTAGTAATAGAGAAATATAATTAGCTGGTGAAGGAAAGAATGGCGACAACAATAACTTATTAGTTGCTTGCTGCACAGAAAAGGCCTCCAAGTAACTTACAGTTTCTTAAAGGCCATAAAACACAAGTAATGGAACACTTGAAAATAAAAACAAGCAGATATAGACAACCGATGGAGAAACATGCCCAGAACTGCTGCAATTCCTTTTCTATCTGCCTTTGAGGACCACTTCAGAATTGACTATTATCATCAGTATGTAGATGATACCCAGCTCTACCTCTCTTTTAAATCAGAACCAGTGAAGGCGGTGAAGGTCCTGTGTGAGTGTCTGGAAGCGGTTGGAGGATGGATGGCGGCTAACAGATTGAGGTTGAATCCTGACAAGACAGAAGTACTGTTTTTGGGGGACAGGAGGCGGGCAGGTGTGGAGGATTCCCTGGTCCTGAATGGGGTAACTGTGCCCCTGAAGGACCAGGTGCGCAGCCTGGGAGTCATTTTGGACTCACAGGTGTCCATGGAGGCACAGGTCAAATCTGTATCCAGGGCAGCTGTTTACCAGCTCCATCTGGTACGTAGGCTGAGTCCCTATCTGCCTGCAGACTGTCTCGCCAGAGTGGTACATGCTCTGGTTATCTCCCGCTTGGACTACTGCAATGCGTTCTACATGGGGCTACCTTTGAAGGTGACCCGGAAACTACAACTAATCCAGAATGCGGCAGCTAGACTGGTGACTGGGAGCGGCCGCCGAGACCATATAACACCGGTCTTGAAAGACCTACATTGGCTCCCAGTACGTTTCCGAGCACAATTCAAAGTGTTGGTGCTGACCTTTAAAGCCCTAAACGGCCTCGGTCCAGTATATCTGAAGGAGCGTCTCCTGCCCCATTGTTCTGCCCGGACACTGAGGTCCAGCTCAGAGGGCCTTCTGGCGGTTCCCTCACTGCGAGAGGCCAAGTTACAGGGAACCAGGCAGAGGGCCTTCTCGGTAGTGGCGCCTGCCCTGTGGAACGCCCTCCCATCAGATGTCAAAGCGATAAACATCTACCTGACATTCAGAAGACATCTGAAGGCAGCCCTGTTCAGGGAAGTTTTTAATATGTGACATTTTAGTGTATCTTTCATCTTTGTTGGAAGTCACCCAGAGTGGCTGGGGAAACCCAGCCAGATGGGCGGGGTACAAATAATAAATTATTATTATTATTATTATTATTATTATTATTATTATTATTATTATTA
Source organism: Podarcis gaigeae (assembly GCF_964106915.1). NCBI lineage: Eukaryota > Metazoa > Chordata > Lepidosauria > Squamata > Lacertidae > Podarcis > Podarcis gaigeae. Next base: position 48,741,229 of record NC_139689.1, read on the forward strand.
TTATGACTAAAGTCTGAGCCTGGTTTACACAATGGGACAAATCTGCCCCACAGATTGAACAGACAGTGTCCTATAAAGACTGTAATTTGCTATGGGTGCTGGGAATTGTAGCTCCATGAGGGGTGTCCTACCATCCCTCCGCACACTTAAACTACAGTTCCCAAGATCCTTTGGGTATACCATACATGTATGGTGTGGATTACACCATGGCTACTTTCGGGGTGACGGTTGGAATGTGTAGCCAGGCTCTGTCCACAAACAGCCTCACTCACCCACCCCTAGGTTCTCATACTTTTTTCGTCTCTTTCCCCCTTATCAATGCTTTAGAAGATGTGATAGATTCTCATTTACAAAGTCCTTGCTCAGGTCATTTTAAAATGAATGAGTTGGAAAATATCCATGATGAATAGCCCAAGGGGACGTAACCTCCCTGCTCACCAAGGGTTTCTAGTGAGCTATGAAAATTGAGCAATTACCTCAGGAAATGCTTTGCAAAGCTATGACCTCTGTCCTTTGTAGTATCCATGGAGACCAGCAGTAAAGTAAATCTTATGCACTGGATGGAGATAAGCAGGTTCCGATACAGGAGAAACATCTACAGAAGTGCCCTTCATGAGCTTGCCCCTTTTTCTTATTTAATTATTTCCAAAAAAATTCTCCCCTCCCTTTCTATGGGACAGTCAAGGTGGCCTTTACACCATGATGAATAAAGAATAGCAATTACTATGCAGATTACCAAACTCAAACAGGCTAAAGGCTGTGAAGGCCTGTTGAACTCAAAGGGACTTACAGTGGTACCTCAGGTTACATACGCTTCAGGTTACATATGCTTCAGGTTACAGACTCCGCTAACCCAGAAATAGTGCTTCAGGTTAAGAACTTTGCTTCAGGATGAGAACAGAAATCGTGCTCTGGTGGCGTGGTGGCAGCAGGAGGCCCCATTAGCTAAAGTGGTGCTTCAGGTTAAGAACAGTTTCAGGTTAAGAACAGACCTCCGGAACGAATTAAGTACTTAACCTGAGGTACCACTGTACTTCGGAGCAGACATTCAGTGTGCAATAGCCAGGGAACCAGAGTTGGTATGGGAATGTTAGGAATTAATAAATGGTACAATTTAGATTTGTTGGCATCTGTCTGTCTCAAGAGACATTGGGGTGCACCTCTGGGGGGGGGTGAAGTCAACCGCTACATTAGCAGAACTGAAGTGATATTTCTGGGGTGGAAGCGTGGGCAGTGTGCATGGAGGTCCTGGGCTGCCCAGCCAACAAGACCCCCCTCTCAACCTCGCTGATGGCATCCAAAGGAAAGCTGAGCAATATGTCTGGCACAAGCTTGGCTGCAGAAATTGCTGGAAGCATCCAACCATCTTAAGGACTCCACTCTGGATTTGTGTAGACCAGGGGTAGGCAACCTAAGGCCTGGGGGCCGGATGTGGCCCAATCACCTTCTCAGTCCTCAATGGAAACACGACTCTTTGTGGTCTTTGATATGGGAGATAACAGGACGGGCTTCTGCCCCATAGGCACTTAGGCCAGTCAAACCACTCTTCTGATGCTCTTTCAGATTTTGATGACCAAACAGCTCCTGCATCAGTATACAACTGACATGTACCTTAGAAGCAGGGCCTCAGAAATGGAAATGTGATCTTAGGCAGACCATTTTTGAAACTAAGTTCTGCTGCCTATTTTTTCTTGCTGCTGTATAGAAAAGCACGTGAATCTGACCTTTGAAGAGTTTGTAAGTAAACAATTTTTAACTTACCAAAAGTGTGCTATCTTTCTATGCTAAGGAAAGTGGGAAATTTTGGAAATGACTTAGAAGGAGATATTTTAAAAGTCTAAAAGGTAAAGGGTTAGGGACCCCTGACGGTTAGGTCCAGTCGCGGACGACTCTGGGGTTGCGGCGCTCATCTCGCTTTATCAGCCGAGGGAGCCGGCGTACAGCTTCCGGGTCATGTGGCCAGCAGGACTAAGCCGCTTCTGGCGAACCATAGCAGCGCATGGAAATGCCATTTACCTTCCTGCCGGAGCGATTCCTATTTATCTACTTGTACTTTGATATGCTTTCAAACTGCTAGGTTGGCAGGAGTAGGGACCAAGCAACGGGAGCTCACTCCATCGCGGGGATTCGAACCGCCAACCTTCTGATCAGCAAGTCCTAGGCTCTGAGGTTTAACCCACAGCACCACCCGGGTCCCTATTTTAAAAGTCTAGCAGCCTATATTTCCATGCTTTGCTGCATGTTTAGTGATTTTAGATCTTTGCTGGGCTCTCTCACCCAAGAGTATTTGCCCCAAACCTTGCTCTAGGCATCCAGGGAATTGTCCTTTTTCCTTTTAACCAAAGTACCAAAACCCCAACAAACCTAGAGCCATACAGCTCTATTTCTTAGTCTTTTTGCCGTGCTACCTCCTCATTCCTACTTGTGATTGTGATTTGCTAATGTGCTCTGATGAAAATTGGTCCCTAAAGATCAACACCACAGGAATCATTTGTTTGGAACAGTTTATCAATACACTCCAGGCACATTCAATATTGCTTCATTTTACAAGGAATTACTAGAAGTCGCCAGCTTCTTTTATCCTGATGTGTTTTCACAGTGCATTAGAGAAATGATATCACTCTCTGCGATATTACTGTTAACTGGTCAAGTTAATCAGTTCACCCTCTTGATAAGACTAATGCAAACACAACAGATGTTATAGACATTGCTTCTGTAAAGAGAAAAAACATTTCCTGTGCTGGGTATTTTCATAATACTCTCAGGACATTATCTGTAATGGTTCTTACTGATAATTTAGCTCCAGGGCAGAGAAAAGGGCATTCTGGGCTTACCTTTTGCCTCACTCTTTCCAGACAAAGGTCTGTGATTTAACACTCCATGTCCAAGTGTTGTTTTTTGGGTTTGGGTTTTTGTTTGTTTTTTGCCCTGAGCTTTCTCTGAGAAAACCTGCTCTTTAAAGCTGATTCAGAGCAAAGAGCAATTTGAGTTTCCCATGGATTGATATTTGCATACCCTCCGACATTTACCCAATCAAAACTGGGACATCCTATTCTACACAAGGAAGTTTCTCCCATGTTGGATCTCACCACACACAAAGAATTCATAGACACATCTACATCTGTTGCCTTGAGCCAATTACAACCTCTCAGGCTAACCTACCTCGCCGGATTGTTGTAAAGAAAAAATGTGTGAGGGAAGAAATCGTGTCCAACAACTTCAACAAAGAAATAGAACAAAATAAAATTTTAGCTGTAAGCTATCTTGAGTTCCTCTCGGGGATAAAGGTGGGATACAAGAATGGTGATGATGGAAACTGTGAGAATGATCAGGAACATACCAGAGAGTAAATCCTATTGAACTCAGTGGGACTTACTTCTGAGCAACAATGCTTAAGACTGCAGTGTAAGGCTGCACAGTCTTTACCCAGTTACCTGGGAGTAAACTCCATTGAATTCAATGGGACTTACTTCTCAATAGAGAGTGTGAGGCTCCATTTACAATAAAGGAATAAACATTCAATGTGTTTCCTAAAAAATTGCTGGTGCTAAAGCATTGCAGTTAAATAATGTAAGGTGGTTTGGTGACATTTCCCTTCAAAATTATAGGAAGGGCTTCACCATTTAGACTCCCCTCCCTGCAAGAGAGGGGAGTGGTTGTGGGCGGGAGCTGAGCACCGCCCCTAGCAGGGGGCGTTAGCCCCCTGCCTCCATCTCACCTGGCTGGCGCCCACGCCCCTCGGCAGGCATCCAACCAGGTGCCTGAGAGGGGGCGTGTTCAGCAGCTGTTTGCTGCTGCGCCAGCCTTTCCCCGGCCTCATTCTTTGTCATCTCACCGCGAGTCACCCACCCTCCACTCCCTTTGAGTTAGGGCTTAGGTCATTGGCCTTGCTATGGACCTTAGGTTGGTCGCCCTGGTTGTCCAGGGGGCCTTGTAGGAGGTTTTCCGTTTGGCATTAGGCTTTTTGGTTTTTTCGCCTACCTCATAGCAATCATCACAACTTTTGTGGTATTGGTGGGTAGGTTAGGCATTGGAATAATGTGTTGTGGTGTGTCGAAGGGCTAGGTGTGGCCATCGCCTATGCCTTCAATTTAGGGGTATTCCGTTAAAGGAATCTGGCGGTCGTGTATTCTGTCCGATGCCTGCTTGGCGGGAGGCCATGGCACGACCCTCGGTGACATCAGGGGAGAGCCTATAGTTGGATTAGCATCAACAGGCTCCACCTACTGGTGAACAAACCCACTTGCTTGAGAGATCCAATGCCTAAGCCAATACCTTTTCCCTGCTGTAATCAATAAAGTTGTGGCCTTTCATTGCCCATGAACCTTATATAAACGTGTCCTTGTGTATTCTTTCCACATCGCGGGGGTCGGGTCCTTGAACCACAACCTTCATTTGGCACAGGAATTTGATTTACAGCTTAAACAGGATTCCGTTTTTTCGCCTACACACACCATTTTTCATTGTTCTCTGAGATGTGGAGGTAAGGAAAAGCGAGACATTCTAGGATCAAATCAGAAACTGGGATGGCTTCTGTAATTCCAGGACTGTCCCTGGAAAATAGGTGTGCAAAGAGCTCTGATTAAGCTATAAAAAGCAGGTTTCCATGGGGAAAGCTCTGGAGAAAAAGGGGGAAAAAGGCACTTGCACATGGAGCTTTTAATCATGGACCATGTCTGGAATAACCGGAGGAAAGGTACATGTGGATAAGCCCTCTTTCTGCTACTGAGAGCATGTGGTATTTTCTTCCAGTGCATGAACAATGTAGACATGTACATTGTTGGAAAAACGCCTGGGAAGGCACCGGGGCATCTCTCTGGTGGTCACCATCTGGCTGTAAATCTTCCTCAGTCCAGAGAGAGACCGGTAATAAGCAGCCCCTCCCTCCTGAGAGGAGCATGCTTGTCTTCTGGCATCTCATTGCAGAAGAAAAAGTCAATCAGTAGCTCTAAAACTACTTTATTTACAGTCTATATACAAAGAATCTGGTGCTCGAAGAGACTCTTGAGAGTCCCAAGGACTGCAAGAAGATCCAACGTATCCATTCTTAAGGAAATCAGCCCTGAGTGCTCACTGGAAGGACAGATCCTGAAGCTGAGGCTCCAGGACTTTGGCCACCTCATGAGAAGAGAAGACTCCCTGGAAAAGACCATGATGTTGGGAAAGATGGAGGGCACAAGGAGAAGGGGACGACAGAGGACGAGATGGTGGGACAGTGTTCTCGAAGCTACAAACATGAGTCTGACCAAACTGCGGGAGGCAGTGGAAGTGCTACTTGCTTAGCAGCACGGTGGATAAAAATCCTAACATACATATGCACATGAGGTGGAACCTGGGGTGTAGGAAGGGGGGTGCGGGAGAGCAGTCGGACCTGGGTGTCACCCTGAGGGGGGGGGTGTGACAAAATGGCGGGTGGCACTCACCGCAGGGCCTGCAGCATGCCCGAGCCACTTGACTCAGGTGCCCGCAGTCTCTGCGCTGTCCGCCTGCTGCCTATCCCCAGCTGTAGAGCGGCTGAGGCCCCACGCCATGCCACATCTCGTCTCTATGGGCGGTTTGCCCCACCCATGGGCGTGCTACACCAGGAAGAGGCATCCTCCACCGCTGGGTGGAACAAGGCAAGGAGAAAGCTACGAACAGCAAAACTAGGTCTTTTGAACACCTGGATCTACAAGTCTAACCCAGAAGCCTTTAGAGGAGTTATGTTGTTATGTACTGAAGTTCTCACCCTGGGCCAGCAGGGGGATACTGTAGATAGTTTTCACTCAGGTACGCATATGCAAATAAGGAATTGAAAGTGACGTTCAGTGGTTGGATAGTTACAGAAAGTTGTTACTGTTGCTTTGTACTTGAGCTCTATATAAGCAGGTTGGCTAAACCCTTCAGTTCAGTTCTGTTCTGGCCTGTGAATAAACAAGAGCTGTCTGAAGAATCGCTGTGTCGTCTGATATGTTCACCCACAACTTAACACATGGAGTATTCGTTGACTTGAGTTAGCTAACTGCTTTAAGACTTCCTTAGTTGGTGTGGCAGAAGTCTCTCTGCAGGGTCCTTTTTTTAGCATGAACTGGGGGTGGGGGTGGGAACACCCATGCTGAATTTTCGTCAGACATCCCTCTCGCTGCAAGCTCAAGTCCAATAACTTTTCCTTTTAATGTATTTTCACAGCGTCTCGTTGGATGAGACAAAATCTGTCTTGCAGTGCACCTCTGTGACTCAGCAATGTTCACCTACTGATATGAGTCTGTATAAGCCAACCACAATCTTAGCAGAACGGCCAATGGCTTGCTTTGTTTTCATAGCTAATGAAGCTGGGCACCCCTTTTTCTTTTTTCTTTTTTCAATTTATTTAATCATTTTTTCGATACAAACAGCAACCACAAAAGACACATACAACAAAAACCATAATAACACTAATAACACAATTTGACAATTCATATTTGAATAGACTGATATACCTTTTTAAAAAAATAATAATAATATTTATTAAGGTTTTAAGGGTTACAAAAAGAAGAAAAAAGAAGACACCAAATTCACAATAAGGAAACCCCCCCCCCAAAAAATAGAAACAATTAAAAACACAACGAACATTCCCATAACTTATCTTTCATTTGCTTGTTTCCTTGACCTCCTCACACCTCCCTTTTTTGTATTCTAGTTCGGTTAGCTATTTCAGCAAATCCTTTCTATCCTTTCAAATTTTTGTCCTGTAATTTATCTTGATATAATCTAACTTTACTTTCCCTCCTTTCACCAATTAACAGTCTATTTTTACTTAATCCTTTATAACATTTCTGCTAAAACCACATAACTTCATTCCAACATCCTTCTAACATTCATTAATTTTACAATGTTTCTGTAAATAATCTTTAAATTTCTTCCAATCTTCCTCCACCGACTCTTCTCCCTGGTCTCGGATTCTGCCTGTCATTTCTGCCAGTTCCATGTAGTCCATCACCTTCATCTGCCATTCTTCCCGGGTGGGTAGATCTTGTGTCTTCCAGTACTTTGCAATAAGTATTCTTGCTGCTGTTGTAGCATACATAAAGAAAGTTCTATCCTTCTTTGGCACCAATTGGCCGACCATGCCCAAGAGAAAGGTATATTTAAATACATTTTTCATTTCATTATAGATAATCTCCCAGAATGTCTTAATCCTTGGGCATGACCACCAAAGGTGAAAGAATGAGTAGACTGATATACCTATGACTACACCTTTTTAACAATATTTCCCCATTTCTCTCTCCTCCCCCTACTTCCCACCACTATCCGCCTTATCGCTTAAATATTCATTCCAGATTTTTTCATGTTTATCCATTCTTAATTTGTGTTGACATGCAATTCGTTCGTATGTAGCTAATATTATCAATCCATGTCCTCAATGGAGTCTTTTTGTGGCTCTTCCAATTCATCAAAACAAGTTTTTTTGCTTCTAATATAGCACAGTAATATAGCACCCCTTTTTCTTTAAATCTCCCAGTGTTCACATCAAAAAGCTTTGCCAAATTCAAGAGTGATTTTCTTAGGGGGAGGGGCATCCTTGCAAACCCTGCTATGCCATACAAAACCATATGGATTGCATCTTGTTCTTTCGTGTAATCTCTTTTTCACACCATGAAATGGGAGTGGGGTCGGCAAACAGTCTGAGGCAGATGGAGTTAAATGTATTTAGACCTTGCAGCAAATACTGAATTGTATTTAAGAGCAAATCTACCACTTGCAAACTATTGTCTGTTTAACTGTACTTAAACGAGAATTAACAAGCTATATCTTGCTCATGTGAGTTAATTAAGGCACTCACAACTATTAAAAATGACTGAAATGTGATAAATAAGAACCTAGTTCAGTGTGTAATTATGGAAATTTGCATAAGATAAACATGGATATTGCCTTTTCCCCATAAAAAAGGTATTGCATTAAAACAAGGACAGAGCCATTTAATTAGCATTATAGGATAGATGGAGCAAATTAATTATATGTAATTTCCTTTAAATAATTGTAGACCGTATGGGACGCCAAAATGGCTTTTGCGCCCTTTGTCAAGAAGGCTGGTTTGCCTGCCTGCCTTCGGTTAACGCTTTCAGTCCAAACAGCATACAGTGGCTGCTACATCATGGTTTGAATGTGAATCAGAAGTCTGTTGTGTAGTAAAGGGCTATTTTGATTGCAGTCTGTGTGAGAATTGGTAGTCCAGCGGCAGAACAGTTACACCCATCATACTATAATCCTCCTATCTTTCTCAGATGAAGCAAGACTTCCTTCTTAAAATGAAAAAAAGAGAAAACTGGATAGCACATGGATTGATTCCAGTGCAACACGTATTTTACACCAGAGCTAAGAGCTGATAGCTGAGAATTCATAAGGCTCCCATGGAGATAAGCAGAAGACTCTAGCCACCTTTCCTGCTCTATTTGTTGTTGAACAATCTTGTCTCTCCTTTGGGGGCTAATTGCATGGCAAGGTCCCAGACCCTCCCAGGAAGTGGAATAAAGACACATGAAACAGTATTTTAGGTTAATGGGTGAAAAAGGCCACAACTTTATTGGTTACAGAATGTGGTGGTATTGGTTTAAGCATTGGAAGCCACACGACTATACAGTGGTACCTCGGGTTACATACGCTTCAGGTTACAGACTCCGCTAACCCAGAAATAGTACCTTGGATTAAGAATTTTGTTGTTGTTTTTTTAAAAATATTTTTATTGCTTTTGAGAAATACAGAAAAAAGAATAAAGAATAGTTATAAGAAAATAGAATAGAAGAATAACAAATTTCCATATTCTTTTTCCATCCAATCTAAAGGACTTCCCCACATCCTCCAAACCCTACGTTCCCTGTCTTATAAAGCATCAGCAATTTGTTAACTTATTTCAAAACTTATTGTATCTTCCATTTTATCATGTTCCCTAATTTCAATTTTACTGTAACCCAATTCTTATATGCTTTGTATTAAACACAATAAAGTTGTTTCATTATTTTACCTCTAAATTCTGGTATCTTAATTTTCATTTCATTAACTTACATTTGCTGAAGCTAGAGTTTCCTGAAAGGTGCATTTTTTAACATTCATACAGCTTATAGTGTTTTTTCAAATAGTCCTTAAACTTTTCCCAGTCCTCCTCAATTGTTTCTTCTCCCACGTCTCGGATTCTGCCAGTCATTTCAGCCAATTCCATATAGTCCATCAACTGCGATTGCCATTCCTCCAGCGTGGGTAAATCTTGTGTCTTCCAATATTTTGCGATCAGGATCCTTGCTGCTGTGGTAGCATACATGAAAAAGGTTCTGTCCTTCTTAAGCACTCTCTGGTCCACCATGCCCAGAAGGAAGGCCTCTGGTTTCTTAGGTAAGGTAAATCTCAGTACCTTTTTTAGTTCATTATGGATCATTTCCCAGAAGGCCTTCACTTTCGGGCAGGTCCACCAGAGATGAAAGAATGTCCCTTCCGCCTCTCCACATTTCCAACATTTGTTGTCAGACAGATGATATATCTTAGCTAGCTTGACTGGGGTCATGTACCACCGGTATACCATTTTCATAATATTTTCCTTCAAGGCAGTGCATGCCGTAAATTTCAAACCGGTGTTCCATAACCTTTCCCAGTCTACAAACATAATGTTATGCCCCACATCCTGAGCCCATTTTATCATAGCGGATTTGACTGTCTCGTCCTGTGTATTCCACTTAAGCAGCAAGTTATACATTCTCGAAAGTAGTTTACTTTTTGGCTCTAACAATTCAGTCTCTAGTTTCGATTTTTCCACCTGGAATCCAACTTTTTTATCTATTTTAAATACCTCTTGAATTTGCGCATAGTGCAGCCAGTCTCGTACCTTAGTTTTCAATTTCTCCAAGCTTAGCAACCTCCAATTGTCTCCAATTTTTTCAATTATTTCCCAATATTTAGGCCAATGGGCCTCCATGTTAAGTCTCTTACGTGCCTTGGCCTCCACCGGTGAGAGCCACCTCGGAGTCTTACTCTCCAATAAGTCTTTATATTTTATCCAGACCCTCCAAATTGCTCTTCTGACAATATGGTTTTTAAACAATTTGTGCACTTTAACCTTGTCATACCACAAATATGCATGCCACCCAAACGCATTGTCAAACCCTTCCAGATCTAGGACGTCAGTGTTCTCCAATAAAATCCAATCTTTCAACCAGCAGAAGGCTGCAGATTCATAATATAACCTCAAGTCTGGCAGGGCAAATCCCCCTCTTTCTTTCGCATCAGTTAATATTTTAAACTTTATTCGGGGCTTTTTGCCCTGCCAAACAAACTTAGAAATATCCTTCTGCCACTTTCCAAAACATTCCACCTTGTCCACGATCTGTAGGGCCTGAAACAAAAATAACATTTTCGGCAGTACATTCATCTTTACAGCAGCTATTCGGCCTAACAAGGAAAGTTTCAATCTTGACCATGTTTCCAAATCTCTTTTGATTTCTGACCAACATTTCTCATAGTTATCTTTAAACAAATTCAAATTTTTGGAGGTCAGGTACACCCCTAGGTATTTTACTTTTTTAACCACATTCAACTCCGTTTCTTTAGAGAACTCATCTGTTTCTGTAACTGTCAATTTTTTTGCTAAAACCTTGGTTTTTTGCTTATTTAACTTAAACCCCGCCACCCGACCAAAATCAGAAATTAATTCTAGCACTCTTTTAGTACTGGAGACTGGTTCCTGAAGTGTTAATACCAAGTCATCTGCAAATGCTTTCAATTTATATTGTTTCACTCCGACCTCAATTCCCTGAACCAACCGGTCCTTTCTAATCATGTTTAGCAACACCTCCAGAACTGAGATGAACAATAGGGGGGATAGAGGGCACCCCTGACGTGTCCCTTTTTCGATTTTAAACTCCTCTGTCACCACATTGTTTACTATCAATTTAGCTTTTTGTTCTGTGTAGATTGCTTCTATACTATTTTCGAACCCCCGCCCCACTCCCATCCCTTCCAAATTTTTCTTCATAAACATCCAAGAAATATTATCAAAGGCCTTCTCTGCATCAATAAAAATTAAAACCGCTCTGGTATTAAGATTTGTTTGTAGAAGTTCCAAAATGTCAATAATGTTTCTTGTGTTATCAAACAAATGCCTACCAGGGAGAAAGCCAGCCTGGTCCTTATGAATCACTTCATTTAGTACTTTTTTAAGTCTACTTGCCAAAATATCTGCAAAAATTTTATAATCCACATTTAGGAGTGAAATGGGGCGGTAATTCTTAAATTGAGTCTTTTCAGTTTCTAATTTAGGTATCAATGTGATGAAAGCTTCTTTCCACGTTTCTGGTGCCTTCCTTCCCTCCATTATCTGGTTGCAAACCTCCATCAAAGGTTGTATCAAATAGTCCTTTAAAACTTTATAATATTTGGAGGTTAGGCCGTCAGGGCCTGGGGACTTGCCAAGTTGAAGATTTTGAATGGCGCTTTCAATTTCTTGCTGTGTAATGTTACAGTTCAGGTTTGTTCTCATTTCCAGGGGTATTTTTTGTAATCCATTAGTTTTAAGAAATTGATCCACCTCGGAAGCTTTTTGCGGCCCTTGTGAATAGAGTTTTTGAAGTACCTCTGGAAGCACTTTCTAATTTCCTCGGGTTTCTGAACCATTCTCCCTTCAATCTCTAGATTTGTAACTGTATTAAGCTTTTGTCTCTTTTTCAACTGCCAAGCTAGCAGTTTCCCACACTTATTCGCCGATTCGAAGGATCTTTGTTTCATTTGTTTAATTTTCCATTCCACCTCCTGATTTATCAATTTTGAGTATTGCGCCTGGAAAAATTTCACTTCTCTTAGCACATCCTTCGACTTAGGCCTAGATCTTAATTTTTTCTCTCCTTCTCTTATTTTCTCCAATATCTTCTCCTTCTTTTCATTCCAGAGCCTTTTCTTAATCGTGTTTTGTTGTATTAGAAACCCTCTCATAACTGCCTTACTTGCGTCCCAGATTGTTCTTTTTTCCACGGTGGTATTCAAATTTATCTCAAAATAGTCCTTTAAAGTTTTTTGGGCCTTCTTCACAATCTCCTGATCTCTTAATAAAGTGTCATTCATTTTCCATCTAAAGGAGCCGGTTGTATTAAGTCTCAATTCCACTTTCAAAGCATTATGGTCGGAGCAGGTTTTTGGGCAGATTTCCACTTTTCTAGTCTTAGGTGCCAGTCCTCTAGTTGTCCATATTTGGTCGATTCGTGTCCATGTCAGATGAGCTTCAGAAAAGAAAGTCCCTTCTTTCCCTAGAGGGTTCTTAACCCTCCAAATGTCAACTAAGTCCATATTGTCTGTCATTTCAAAGAAAGTTTTAGGTAGTCTGCCATCTTTCGATATGTTGACACTTTGTGACTTATCCATATTAACAGACACAACCCCATTCATATCACCCAGCATAATGATGTTACTATAGTCCAAGTAATCCAGCATAGTCTCATGCAGCTTCCTGAAAAATTCCGACTTTCCCTCATTTGGAGCATATATTCCTAATATCAAAAATTTTTCTACTTGTGTCTGTATTTCAATCGCCAAAATTCGGCCATGTTCATCTTTAAGTAAGAATTTCGGTGACAGGCTCTCCTTTGCGTATATCACCACTCCTCTCTTCTTAACTTTGTCCGAAGAAATAAATTCTTGGCCTAGTCTTTTATTGATTAACACTTTTCTATGGAGCCTTGTCACATGTGTTTCTTGTAGGCAGATAACGTCCAGTTGTTCCTTTTTCAAAATGTGAAAAACTTTTCTTCTTTTTTCCGGGGAATTTCCGCCATTTATGTTCCAACTAAGAAGCTGTAGAGACATCCTGAATCAATTGACGGGTTCTACAATGGGGTGTCTAAGCTTCCCTCCGATCCTGGAGGAGGTAGTGCTGGTCCTGATCCAGGTGATATAACTCTTGGAGGTGGTCCCGGTGGTGGTGGAGGCCAAGAAGCTGCAGCTCCTTTTTGCAGGTCCTCCTCGTGGTCGTGTAGGAACTTCTGCTGGTCTTCAGGTGATTTAATTTTTATTTTCCTTCCTTTGTAAGTAAATGAAAGTCCTTGTGGAAACTCCCACCTATAAGGAATTCCGTTGTGTCTCAACAATTTAGTCAGGTCTATATAGGTAGTCCTAAGTTCCAAGAGATATTTGGGTATATCTCTGTAAATTTCGGCCCTTTTGCCTTCTATCTCCAAAAATTTCTTGAAATGTAGGCCTAATATCTTATCCCTTTCTTCTCTTGATCTCAAAGCAACTAAGCAGTCTCTGGACTTGTCTTTCTTTACTGATTTTCCCAGTCTAAAGGCTGTCACAATTTTAAAGTCCTTTTCTTCCTCAATTCCCCAGAATTTGGAGAACAAAAGTGTCAAAAATCCCTCTAAATTATTTTGCTCCAGTTCCGGGATAGCCCTTATCCTGAGATTGCTTTCTTTACTTTTCAGTTCAACCAATGACAGGTAGGCTTGTTGTTCCCCTACCTGTCTTTTCAGAGGTCTTACTTCTCCTTTAATTTCATCAACCTTTAAGTTCGCCTGTTCTGCTTTTTGATTGGCTTCCACAGCTAATTTGTAATTTTCTGCCGTAGCTCCTTGCAATTTCTCAATTGCCTGAGTGTGCTGCGAAACCTGTTCAGTTAATTTGCCAATAGAGGATGTAGCTTGATCAATTTTTGATGTTTGATTGTCCACTTTTTGATTTAAAACTGCCAATTGTTCCAAAATTTGTTTCAAAACTGTTTCAGATGCTCCAGTTGCCATATCTTCTGCAGCAGGCTGTACAAGTTCCACCTCCTGTGCTATCAGCACAGTTGGGACGGATGATCTGCGGTGATGAGTTAAAGTTGTTTGCAAGAGTTGCCCAGATTTTTTCTCTTTTTCTTTATCTTTGGCTTTAGCTGCTCTTGTTCTCCCTGTGCCGCTCATTCCACACCTGCCTCTGTTCAAGGTCAGATGATCTTTTGTCCCATGGGAAAGACAAGTCCCAAGTATAAACAAATTAAACCACAAAAAGTTTCAATAAAGCTCAATTCCCAGGCCACTATACTTCCACAGTCCTATAGGGGGAGTATTTCAAAGTTTCAAAGAAGAAAGGAACTATTTTCCGCCATTGAAGTTCCTCTATTCCCCATGTTAAATTTTGTAGTTCCCAAACACAAAAGGAAGGTTTCCAAATCTTCCGATCTCTTAAAATCCAGCCACAAGGTATCAAAATAAGTCCAAGCAACAATGTTAAATATTAATGTCTCAGTCTATGCAACAATTTCAATTTCTGCAACAATGTCGTCAATTTGACAGCAGTTTGACAGTTCTTTTTCTATACACTGGCAGCCCGATGACGGGGTTATCCCTTTCAACCCCGTTTAGCTCAAAGATAGGAGGGCAGTTCCAAAGAATAAAAGTCCATAAATCTCACAGTTCTTTCCCTTTTATCTTCAAAATGCAGAGTCTATCAATGCACTCTTTCTTCCACTTTTACAGTCCCTTTTAAATACTTCAGCTCGTTTCCGAGCCCTTGCTTTGATCTAATTAGCAGAGTCGGGAGGCGGACTTCCTGTTACTCGCCTCCCGTTTTCAGCCGAATTTCTTCAATTTAAATTAAAAATTTAAGCCCCTTACTCACGGGTATGTTGCTCCAATTCCGATATTTTCAAGAAGAAAGGTCAGCGCTCATCAGCAGCAGCAGCGCGGCTTTGCTTCCACGAAAAGAGCGATGAACTCACAGCGCCGCTCCCCCTTTCACGTTCCGGAGCCTCTTACGAGGCTCCTTCTCCGCTTCTGGGGGGGCTCCAGGCGCCCGCCGAGTCCCACGGCCGCAGGCTCGCTCTGCCTGCGGTTTTTCTTGATGGGTCTCTGCTTTGCCGCAGCGGACGACCCTTTTTCGCGGAGCCCCTCTTCACAGCGCGAAGAGGACCGCCATTGCTGTTTCGCGCCGCCTCCGGAAGTCCTGGATTAAGAATTTTGCTTGAGGATGAGAACAGAAATTGTGCTCCGGTGGCGTGGCGGCAGCGGGAGACCCCATTAGCTAAAGTGGTGCTTCAGGTTAAGAACAGTTTCAGGTTAAGAACAGACATCCGGAACGAATTAAGTACTTAACCTGAGGTACCACTGTACTTCGGAGCAGACATTCAGTGTGCAATAGCCAGGGAACCAGAGTTGGTATGGGAATGTTAGGAATTAATAAATGGTACAATTTAGATTTGTTGGCATTGGGGTTAGGGTTAGGGTTAGGTTAAGAAAAGTTGTGCTTCAGGTTAAGAACAGTTTCAGGTTAATAACTGATCTCCAGAATGAATTAAGTTCTTCAAACTGTACAGTGGTACCTTGGATTAAGTACTTAATTCTTTCCTGAGCTCCATTCTTAACCTGAAACTGTTCTTAACCTGAAGCACCACTTTAGCTAATGGGGCCTCCTGCTGCTGCTGCACCACCGGAGCACAATTTCTGTTCTCATCCTGAAGCAAAGTTCTTAACCCGAGGTACTATTTCTGGGTTAGCGGGGTCTGTAACCTGAAGCGTCTATAACCTGAAGCGTCTGTAACCCGAGGTACCATGGTATCTGACTTCTGTCAGTCTGCAGGAGTCTGGGAAGGGTTAACCACCAGAAGGGGGATCCCTGCTGATGCACATCAACTAGGAACTCCCCCAGGGTAACCACGAGGGGTCGTGCCATGGTCCTAGCCCCCCATCTGGGGCTTCGGACAGAGACCACGCCCCTCAGATTCCTTTAACGGAATACCCTTGAAATAGGAGGGGTAGGTGATGACCACTACTGCCCCTCCCCTGCAACCGAATACTCCAATGCCTAACCGCCAAACCTTACAAAGTTGTGTCAATTTGCTATGAGATAGGTGAAAAACCAAATGGCCCTTGCCAATTTGCCAAGTGGAAAAAATTCCTACCAGGCCCCTGTTAAGGAACATGTCCTTGGCTGTGGGCAGTTTAAATAGCCCGCACCACGCCCCCGGACCATCCGGATTGGACAGTCTGGGAATGACGTGGCTGAGGACCAACCAATGGCGCAGGGGATGGCTTGCTCCCAGCCCACAACACCATTTCTCTGATGGCAGCCTGTGAAAATTAACCACTAAAGGGAGATATGCAGATGACACAAGCTTGGTGGCAGAAAGTGAGGAGGAACTAAAGAACCTTTTAATGACGGTGAAAGAGGAGAGCGCAAAATATGAAGCTCAACATCAAAAAAACGAAGATCATGACCACTGGTCTCATCACCTCCTGGTAAATAGAAGGGGAAGAAATGGAGGCAGTGAGAGATTGTACTTTCTTGGGCTCCATGATCACTGCAGATGGTGACAGCAGTCAGGAAATTAAAAGACACCTGCTTCTTGGGAGAAAGGCGATGGCAAACCTAGACAGCATCTTAAAAAGCAGAGACATCACCTTGCCAACAAAGGTCCATATAGTTAAAGCCATGGTTTTCCCAGTAGTGATGTATGGAAGTGAGAGCTGGACCATCATGAAACCTGATCGCTGAAGAATTGATGCTTTTGAATTATGGTGCTGGAGGAGACTCTTGAGAGTCCCATGGACTGCAAGAAGATCAAACCTCTCCATTCTTAAACAAATCAGCCCTGAGTGCTCACTGGAAGGACAGATTGTGAAGCTGAGGCTCCAATACTTTGGCCACCTCATGAGAAGTGAAGATCCCTGGAAAAGACCCTGATGCTGGGAAAGATGGAGGGCACAAGGAGAAGGGGATGACAGAGGATGAGATGGTTGGACAGTGTTCTTGAAGCTACGAACATGAGTCTGACCAAACTGCAGGAGGCAGTGGAAGACGGGAGTGCCTGGCGTGCTCTGGTCCATGGGGTCACGAAGAGTTGGACACGACTAAATGACTAAACAACAAAGGGAGATGGATAGAGAAACGTGGACAGGGATTCCTGCTTTTGCTTCACTCAGGATGCACAGGAATGTCTTGGGGGATGCCTCAGAAGTCTCAGCAGTGTGAGCCTGCCTTATGATGAATGTCAAATGGGGGTAACCTGCAGCTCACGCAGGAGTTTGGTTTGGGGGGTCCATGCGCAAATGCAAAATCATGTAAAGTGTCCCATCCCGAGCAAAGGGCGGAAGGTTCCTTATCAACCAGACTTCCATCTTCTGTGGAGGCCGAGGCCTTCTGGTAGATGTCAGAACAAAGTTTTCCTTCACAAGCTGAAGAGCATGCTAAAGTAACCAAAATAAATATTAATGTGTAGCACTAAACAGAGAGAGAGAGAGAGAAAGAGAATAGTACAAGTGTCGGCCACTGTTCATAGAACAAATTGGGCCAATGAAACCAAGTCTTGGAATGTTCTGACTCAAATATAACTAAATTCAATGCAAATAAAGACATAAAGGCCAGCTAAGTTAAATGTAAACACACATTCAAATATTATGTAATTTTGTAGGACTTGTCGATAACAGGATCCATGCATGCTCATGTGTCTCTGCCAATATTAGCGTTACAGCTAAAACAAACTCCTACATTTCTTCTTTAACTGTGGTGGCGCTGTGGTATAAACCACTGAGCCTCTTGGGCTTGCCAATCGGAAGGTGAGCGGTTCAAATCCCCGCGATGGGGTGAGCTCCTGTTGCTTGGTCCCAGCTCCTGCCAACCTAGCAATTCGAAAGCACACCAAAAAGTGCAAGTAGATAAATAGGTACCACTCCAGCGGGAAGGTAATTGGTGTTTCCGTGTGCTTCTCTGGTTTGCCAGAAGCGGCTTAGTCATGCTGGCCACATGACTCGTAAAAACTGTCTGTGGACAAACACCGGCTCCTTCGGCCAGTAAAGTAAGATGAGCGCTGCAACCCCAGAGTCGTCCGCAACTGGACTTAAAGATCAGGAGTCCTTTACACATTTGAAATGTTGGAAAGTATTGCTCTGATGAAAATAGGGATGTCCTATTCCATTAACAACAACAACAACAACAACTTTATTAATTTTTTATACCCTGCTCATCTGACTGGGTTGCCCTAGCCACTCTGGGCAGCTTCCAACATATATAATAAAACATTCAAACATTCAACAACTTCCCTATACAGGGCTGCCTGCAGAAGTCTTCTAAAGGCTGTGTGTTTACTAATCTCCTTGGCTCAGGGGTCGCATAACTCTATACTCTTCAACATTTCTCCAATGAAAACGGGGACATTTAAGGAAAAGTGGGACTTTTGGGGATCAAATCAGAAACCAGGACAGCTTCTGTAAATTTTGGGCTTTCCCTGGAAAATAGGGACACTTTGAGGGACTGCAGTAGAAGCTTAAAACACAACAAGGTTGTTTCCCACCCCACCAGTGTTGTGGGTCCATTCTGGGCAATTGTCCACAGACAGAGATCAGACAGGCATCCTTCTTGCTGAACTGGCAAAGACTTTCTTATTCCAAAGGGCCTTTTGAGGTACCGTTTGGTTTTATGATGTCTTTATATTGTTTTATTCTCTGTGTGGTTAACTTGGATGTATACCATTTAGAAATCCTAACGATTAACTGGTATACAAATGCTTTAAATAATATATAATATATGCAGCAGTAATAAATCTTTAATAGTCCAAATCCTGTACAGTGCATTATAGCATAAGCCAAACACATTTTGACACAGAGAGGTCTTCCACAGCAGCCCAATATAAAATATAAAAGTAGAAAATAAGAACATTTGAAGGTCGGCACAGCAGCAACCATGTATACAAAACAAGAGACCAATATTTCATCAATATAGACTTTGACTCTTGGATATAAAACTTCAAAAGGGGAATGCAAAACAATTACCTCAAATCTCCAGTATAAACAGCCCTCCTGGATAAACTGATAATTTTCAATAGCCCTAATTAAAATAATAGAAAAATCCACCTTCACAAACCCCAAGCCACAAAATTAACCTTCTCAAAGCTTACTGAATTGTTATTTGTCAATACAAACAATCCCAGGCCTATTAGTATTAGCCTATAACTTCCATACAAATTTATCTTCTTTCTCCAGACGCAAAGCCTCTGGTGAGTATATGTGAAGCCCTTCTCTGCTTCAGTCATCATTAAGTTTCTATCAAGGTTGTGTTGTTTTCTTACAGCAGCTGTGGACTCACACCGATTCACTTAACTGCTTCTGTTCCAAATTCAGCCAAGGTGCTGCACCTTCAGTAAGTACCAATGCAGGACTAATAACAACAGAATCCAACTGCAATGGCTTAAAACAAACAGAACTTGAAGCAGATGGGCAAATAATCCAAAATCCCACATAGAGAAATCACAACAGAGGAGTTCATTTCAGTTCTTTGTTGAGGCCATCAGGTGATTTCAAGGAACAAAGCTCTCTCTCCTTTTAAATTTTGCTTCCAATGGTACCCAAAGCTCCAGTGATGTTTCCAAGACTCCAGATATTTCTCAATGGTCTGGTTCACGTGTCAGTAAGTCAAACTATTCCATTCCAGATCGAAGGCATGTACCGGTCTTGAAGTCAAACTATGGTTTCCCAGGACTGCACAAACAGGTCATACCCGCCAACATTTCCCTGATGAAAATAGGGGTGTTCTAAATAATAATAATGAAGAGGAAGAAAGAAGAAGGAGGAGGAGGAGGAGGAGGAGGAGGAGGAGGAGAGAAGACCTTACTTAGAAAATCAATACAACCCAGGTGGTTAAGAAAGCCCAACAGAGACTCCATCTCCTCAGAGTATTGCGAAAGAATGATGTCAATCAGCATCTGATGATCTCCTTCTACTGGTCCACAATAGAAAGTGACCTTTCATACTGCATCACGGTGTGGTACACTGGTTTGACATCATCTGATAGGAAGTGCCTACGGAGGGTGGTGAATACAGCACAAGAAATGATGGGCTGTCCTGTGAATCTGCTGGATGACATGGCGGAAGAACGTTGCCTCAGGAGAGTGAGGAAAATTCTCAGGGATGATTCACACCCTGGCCGGCACTTTCTTGATCTCCTGCCCTCAGGCAGAAGATATAGAAGCATGAACAGTTGCACCAACAGAGTAAAGAACAGCTTCTATCCGTGGGCTGTTAGGCTGCTGAAATGATAACAACAGGGCAACTGACTTTCGGGTTTGGTGGGTGTGCGTCAGTAAACGAGGGGAATTAAGACTAAGAGAACTGAGTGGGGGGGTGCTCGTGTAATCTCACTGTATACAAGTTGTACAAGTGACAATAAAGTATTTCAATTTCAGTTTCAATAATAATAATAATACCCCGCCCATCTAGGTTGCCCCAGACACTGTGGGCAGCTACCAACATACAGTAGTACCTCGGGTTAAATAAGCTTCAGGTTACATACACTTCAGATTACAGCCTCCACTAACCCAGAAATAGTACCTCGGGTTAAAAACTTTGCTTCAGGATGAGAACAGAAATTGTGCGGCGGCGGCATGGCAGTGGTGGGAGACCCCATTAGCTAAAGTGGTGCTTCAGGTTAAGAACAGTTTCAGGTTAAGAACAGACCTCCAGAACGAATTAAGTACTTAACCCAAGGTACCACTGTACAATAGTACCTCTGTTTACATACAGTCCTCCTTCTGAACGTTTCGGGTAACAAACTCTGCTAACCCGGAAGTAGGTCTCTTGGAAGTGAACTTTGCCCTGGGATGCGAGTGGACGTTGTGCGTCAGAGGTGTGCGTGCAGCGGGAGGCCCCATTAGCGAAAGCACGCCTCGTGTTAAGAACGGTTTCAGGATAAGAACGGACCTCCAGAATGAATTAAGTTTGTAACTGGAGGTACCACTGTATATAAAAACATAATAAAACATTAAACATTCAAAAAAATCCCTATACAGGGCTGCCTTCATATGTCTTCCATAGGTTGTATAGTTACTTATCTCCTTGGCTCGGGGGGTCACATAACCCCATACCCTCCAACATTCCTCCGATGAAAATAGGGACGTCCTAAGGAAAAGCGGGACATTCTGGGATCAAACCAGAAACCGGGATGGCTTCTGTAAATCTAAGACTCTCGTTGGAAAATAGGGATATTTGGAGGGTCTGGCATGTGATCTCCTAGTGAAGGAAATTGCAGCTGCCTGGCTTCCACCAGGTCTTTTAAATTGTTGGTTTAGCTGAGCTAAACCAAGGTATGGCTTAGAGCAGCTTTTCTCAACCTGTGGGTCCCCAGATGTTGTTGAACTACAACTCCAATCACCCCAGCTAGCAAGGCCAGAGCTCAGGGATGATGGGAGTTGTAGTCCAAAAACATCTGGAGACCCACAGATTGAGAACTGCTGGATTAGAGTGTTGTCCAAACCTGGCTCCCACTTAACTAATGTTGGTCTGCACGCAAACCTGCTGTTCTCACATGCAACCCTGAGACAACATATCTCTCAAATCAGAGGCAGAAAAGGGGACCTTTCTTTACACCTAGGAAACAGGGCGGTTTTCGGTTTGTATCAGAAATGTTCTGATGGAATCCATGCAGCTGCAAATGATCTAAGTTGGCACTGTATTTTACTTGTATTTAGTCAACCAAGCTTAAAACTTTGAAACTGCCAAGCTTCTCTAATATTGTATTTGTAACTGACATCCCATTCATCGTTGCTAATGAAGTTACTGAATTTTCCACAGAACAAAAGAGGACCAGGAAAATTTGAGCACCACATCACTGCTTGAAATTCCTTACATTAAATGCCAATCTTTCAATATCTTTGGACGTATCCGTTGCATCCATCAGATATGAGTAGAACCACAATCCTATTTTTACTTTCTTTATTAACTTGGGATCGTAGAGAAGTTATTCTTTTTCACCCCTTTGGCTTCTTAAATGTGCTCTTTATACAAGGCTAGCTCCAGTATTCCCTGTTCTTAAGTTGTTTTATCAATATTTTTGATTGTCTGTAAAAATCAAATACCACCACAATTTCTCCTTGGCCTCATCATTTCAGCGTATGGCATTTTTTCCCTTATATATCTTGGATGGAAGCAGTCATGGGCTGAAAAAGAATTAGCAACTATTGGTTTCCTAAAGACAGCAGTATTGATGAGTTCTTCAATACTACATCATCCAAAAAATGTATTTTACAATTATCCCAATTGATGTTAAACTTAGTGGAGTCATGTTTACTTGAGGATATACTCTCTAAACTCCAATAAAGATTTTTCAGCTACATATTTCTAAGATACATAGCTATCAGGCAAGTATTTCTAACAGGTTCCCCTTATATTTAAGAAAGTCATTGTTCCAATTGATAACATTTATTAGTTCAATCCATAAATAGATTTGACAGCTCTAGATCAAATTTGCAAGCTATAGCTGTGCCAGGTATCTGTTGGTGCATTGCATAGCATAGATAACTGCAGTTTTTTCCACCCTGGGCTGATTTGGGAAGGCAGGATAAAAAAATTAATAAATAACATTATAGATACCAGTCCTGAAATTGAAGCATTTTTCTTTACTGTCACTTCGTCTGGAGACCACATATATTTGGATTTAACAAATCCTGTCTTATTTAATGAATTTTCATATCTCCACAGCCTTTCCTTGAGGTACACTGTTATACAATTATACCACATCCATGGTTACTAGATTTTTTTAAAAAAACCACCTATATCATTCACAAAGGATTGTTCCTGAAGGATAAATGGTTTTTAAAAAATGAACCACAGATTCTGATACAGGTTCTGAAATAGAACCCGGGTCAGATATATTTGGGACACTTGGCAGTAGAGAGATTCTTTTGTGAATGTTGGTTTAAAAAGACAAAACACTGGTGTTCTTCCCTGAGTCTAATAAGAAAATCTCATGTCTTTCTATCTAGATCTCCTTCTTTCAGTTATCAACATTCTTCCCCTACTTCTGTTTGCACCAGCTGTGATAAATCACCTTAATTCCAAAGATAATGTGTTTTGGTTTCCGTTTTCTACCACAGCAAGACTTGTGTCCTAAATAAACCACTCACTCCTTTAGTCCGCTGGCTTAAAGACTAGATCTTCTCGCCTCCTCAAACCTGCCTCCTTGACCCTTGCCCATCTTGGCTTCTTAGCCAAGGAGGTGGACTTTTTTGGGGGGACAATGTTGCAAGAGTGATTCATGCATCCCCTGTAATGCCTGAGAAATTTCTACACAACTCTGCATGGCAGCCAGCAGAGGGAGCTCAGTGTGTCCACTGGGAAGTAGCAAGAACTACCGTATTCCCTTTTCTAAGATCTGTTGCTAAAGCTGTGACACACCGCCTCCAATATTGAATGGCTCTTTCCTCGCCTGCCCTTTTTTATCCCAAAGCTTCCCAGGCAGTCTTGTGGTTGAGGAGAGCAAATGAGGAGATGCTGTGGTTGTGTTTGGGCTCAAACGTTTAGCACTAAAAAGTGTGTGTGTAAGGTTTTTAGACGTTAGCCAGAATTTTAAGGAACGAAAAAGGATGTTCTTTGTTAGCAACTCATGCATAGCTAGTCCCTTACAAGTTTAAAGTTATTCAGAGAAGCAGCAAGGAAGAACAATCTCTACTTTCATCAGGCCTTCTCTGGCTTGGCCTCTTTCAGCTGCTTGAAAAGGAGGCAGGAGTCCTGGTGTGCTTTTTAACACTGCGTTTTCTAGGAATGTGTTATTTCCTTCGCAATTCTCTCACCTGGTGGAGAACGTTTCAAAGAAGCAGCACCGGGGTGCTGCAATGGGAAAATAATAATAATAACAGAGTACAACCAGGTTCCTGTTGCGTGGACAGGCAGAGTCCCCCCAACCCCAGGAGACCCCCAAGCGGAATAATGACTCAAGACAATGTGCTATGGGATTAAAATCAGCCACAACTTTATTAAGTTTCAGATGTAGGGAGATCTTGGCTCAGGCATTGGGCATTTATCCTTCCCAGTCCCCAGCCGGGGATCTGGGAGACATTAGGGTTATCCAGAATGTGTGAAGGTTGGGCTGGCTCTGGAGAACATATGTTCAAGCAGAGAGCCCACCCCCCGTTTCACCGCCATTGCAGGGGAGAGCAATGGCAACCTCTCGGCGTATGGCCAATGCCTCCCCTCAAGACCCCTTTAACGGGGAACCCTGGGATCACCGCCACAAGGGGGATGTAGGTCACTGCTTCATCCCCCCCCCCCATTTAGGAAGATAGACTAAAGATTCCGTCCAAGGCCTGAAACCGCCAAAGTTGTGATGTTTTGCTACGGGGAAGGCAAAACCTGCCAATGCAGGGAAATTCCTTCCCGGTCCTTTAACAGCAGTTTTGTTAATACTTTCAATTAAGTGACTTACCTTAGTTCAGAAAGGTCATGATCCCAGTCGCAGTTTCTTTTAAAATATATATATTTTTAATTTTCATTAATAACAATCCAATATGAGCCACATTAATACAATACCAAATCATAATACAATTAAAAGAGCCAATTATTCCATTCCAAACTAAACATTTTTGGAATGTTTTCAGTGTGTGTTTAGTCACAGTTTTCAGTGAGGGTTCATGCTGAAGAAACTCTACATTACCTCTGAATTGCATGGGGATCACACCCTGCTAAATATGTACACATTTGCAGTCTGAATTATTTTTTCTTAAAGGTGGACCACACAGAATTCTTAACAAGGGACCATACAAATCTACAGACCTAAGGAAAAGATTATTCCCCTTCCCCATTTTATTCACTTTTTTGCATCTCCCTCCGCCCAAGAATGTGAAATAAGGTGGAGGGATATTTAATGGACTAGGATCGGGATATAAATTATGCAGCTAAATGCACAGAGGCATTAATAAAACATGCAGGTTTATAAAGTGTAATAATAAGAATAACTACAGATTTGTATTTATTTTCATGTAATGAACACTAATATATATATAAAAGGCCCAGTGTTTTTTTTTAAACAAAACAGAAATGATTGTCCCAAGCACATTTTGAACAGCACACATTAATTTTACTCGCTCAATGTTCTTCTCTAGTCTTTCTCCACAGCTTGGGAATGTTAAGTAAAATGGCATCTATTGTTGGGAAAGGCTCTTCTCAGACAAGCTGCCTAGCCTTGGTTGTTTGCAGACCTTCTGAATGATATTTACTCAACTCTAATCAAAAATGTTGATGTGCTATTTATTTACACTTTATTTTCTCCCACAGACATCTCCCCCCCCCCCCATAGCTATCTGCTTCCTTCGGCTGCTCAAGTTGTTGCATGTGCTTAATAAATGACTTTCTCATCCATTCCAGATTTTATTACAAAGGGCAAGGAACCGCCGGGTAAGTTACACAAAGCAAAATGGCCGACATTAGCTGATGGGAACGTTTGTGGAGGGAAGGAGGGCAATTTGTTTAAACCAAAAGAAAAAGAGACAACATTGTCTCTCCAGCCTCTGAAATTTGTTTAGTGTCCTGCCTATCAACTGTGTATTTGAACAGGTTTCATTACCTTAAAAAAAAGAGTGCAAAACCCTTGAGCGCTGTTAAAAATATGCTAATCCTTTCTTAAGCAGAAAATGAGGGAAGCTCGTTAACTGTTTTATTCCTTTTCCATGTGGGTGGATGAGCCTTTTGCGGGAACATAAATATAAGAAAACCCACCTTTAACGTTAAGCGATGCTAACTTTTCATGCTTTTCATAACAATGTTTAACATTTGTCACCTGCACATCCTCAGCATGAGGATTGTTGTTGTTTAGCTGTTTAGTCGTGTCCGACTCTTCATGACCCCCATGGACCAGAGCACACCAGGCACTTCTGTCTTCCACTGCCTCCCGCAGTTTGGTCAAACTCATGATGGTAGCTTCGAGAACACTATCCAACCATCTCGTCCTCTGTCAGTCCCTTCTCCTTGTGACCTCCATCTTTCCCAACATCAGGGTCTTTTTCAGGGAGTCTTCTCTTCTCATGAGGTGGCCAAAGTATTGGAGCCTCAGCTTCACAATCTGTCCTTCCAGTGAGCACTCAGGGCTGATTTCCTTCAGAATGGATAGGTTGGATCTTCTTGCAGTCTATGGGAATCTCAAGAGTCCCCTCCAGCACCATAATTCAAAAGCATCAATGCTTCGGCGATCAGCCTTCTTGATCGTCCAGCTCTCACTTCCATACATCACTACTGGGAAAACCATAACTTTAACTATACGGACCTTTGTTGGCAAGGTGATGTCTCTGCTTTTTAAGATGCTGTCCAGGTTTGTCATTGCTTTTCTAGCATGAGGATACTAAGGAGTAAATTGGTTGAATATGGGATGCAGCTCATATTCTTATCTCATTAAAGCCCACCATGCCAAACTTGGTATACTTGCTAACAAGGTGAGGTCTAGGAACTGCAGGTCACCCTGGAGGAGAGACATCCTTTTGGCTTCAAACACTGGATCACAAAAACAACGGACTTTTGCTGTTTGCTATCCACATACCCAAGAGATGGGCAAAGGAGGCTCTGTTGCAACCTCAAACCATAGTTGTCAAGTGTCCCTTATTTGAAGGGACAGTCCCTTATTCCAGCACCATGTCCCGCTGCTGTCCCTTATTGATGGATTTCCCTTAAATGTCCCTTAAATGATTTTCTGTTAAATTTCAAAGGAAGCAGCTCCTCTCCCTCCCTCCCTGCTGGCCAGGGAGGACGGAGGCTCCAACTGTGTTGCTTGGCTGTGTTGCTCACCCAATAAGAAGTCTAAGAACGACTGGGGGGTGGAGCTTGCATGCCTTGTGTGTGGCTAGTTAATGCAAGCTGAGGGGGGGTTTGAATGCTGGACGCCATTTTGTTGCACATGCTGCTGCAAACCTTGCAGTGCAAAACTAGGCCGGGGAGCCATCTTAAGTTGAGGCTGCATAGGCCTTGTGGTGCATGTGATTCAGATTCTATTCAGTTGAACCTCTGGTTACAAAGTGTTCTCGAAGCTACCAGCATGAATTTGACCAGACTGCAGGAGGACAGGAAGACTGGAGTGCCTGGAACAGGTGAGGCTGCAGGTCCCTTATTTTGGCTGCTGATCCCTTATTTTCAAGGCTGCTGGTCCCTTATTTTCAAATCTGTAAGTTGACAGCTATGCCTCAAACCCTGAGCTAATAAACCTTGGAGTTTATAAGGCCATTAGGACTCCAAGGGAATCTCCATGGGGTCTTCTTGGGGTCCATGATCACTGCAGATGGTGACAGCAGTCACGAAATTAAAAGATGCCTGTTTCTTGGGAGAGCTTGGCCTCTTGAGGCTGGCACCTCACCCTTAGATTTAGCTGCTTCTCAGGGAAATGAAAATTCAGGGCAACCAGCATCATGGCATTTTGAGCAAGACCCACAGTTAAACTTCCTTGCATGCAGCTTGCCTGGTTTTCCTAGGCAATACAATGACAATGGCTTATCGGAGCACTGTTTTTTCCCCATTGCTTCACCTTTAGGTGACCCTTCCACATTGGCTTATCAACAGAGGAATCCATGGCCTAAAAAACCCCCCCACCATGCCAAATTCTTTCATGTCAACCGAAAATGAAGGAGCCAGATGAGGAAGTTCAGAAGAAGAGTACTCGGCTGGCTGAGAGAACCATGGAAATGGTGCAATGACGTGACAAATCATGCTACTGGGTGAAGAAAATCATAATTGCTAATACCCTTATAGGATTGTGAGAGGACACTGGGAGTTTTGTCCATTGGTCCCGAGACTCTCATCAGTTCTGGATTAGAATTGCAGGTTTTTGGTTTCAATTAGGGACATCACTCACAGAAGTCTCAGGTTTCAGGTGCAGAGCATAGAGTAATATACAGTGGCGCCCCGCAAGACGAATGCCTCGCAAGACGGAAAACCCGCTAGATGAAAGGGTTTTCCGTTTTGGAGGTGCTTCGCAAAACAAATTTCCTATGGGCTTGCTTCGCAAGACGAAAATGTCTTGCGAGTTCCTGCGGGGTTTTTTCCTCCCCCCCTTTTTCCCAAGCCGCTAAGTCGCTTATCAGCTGATCCACTAAGCCGCTAATCAGCTGGTCCGCTAAGCCGCTTAACAGTTGATCCGCTAAGCCGCTTAACAGCTGATCCGCTAAGCCGCTTATCAGCTGATCCGCTAAGCCCGCTAAGCCGCTAATAGCGCTAATCCACTAAGCCGCTAATGGGCTTGCTTCGCAAGACGAAAAAACCGCAAGACTAAGAGACTCGCGAAACGGATTCTTTTCATCTTGTGAGGCACCACTGTACAGTCATACCTCGGGTTGAAGTTGCTTCAGGTTGAGTGCTTTCGGGTTGTGCTCCGCGGCAACCCGGATGTAACAGAATGCGTTACTTCTGGTTTTCACTGCTTGCGCATGCGCAGACAGTCAAAATGACATCACGCGCATGTGCAGAAGCAGCGAATCGTGACCCACGCACGTGCAGACATGCAGGTGTGGGTTGCATTTGCTTCTGGATGCGAACGGGGCTCCGGAAGGGATCCCGTTCGTATCCAGAGGTACCACTGTAGTAGGGGAGGGGCAGGAAAAATGCCAGAAAGCGAAGATTGCAGGATTTTTGGAGCCCAGCATAATGAGTGTGGTTTTACTGGTTGTTTGGGCCAGTGCCCCATTCTTGATGCACCCCTTCTCCCTATGGGAAGCTGGAAGTAAAAGGATAACCTCACACCATTAATAAAACACGAGAGATGATCCAATGAGGAACCGTTCGCCTTCACAATATTCTCAGAAGCTGCAGGGATGTTTGCCTTTCATTTCCGTTCTCTCCCCTTGCTTGCTCGCTCCCTCCTTTCGTCCCTTTCTTTCTAGAGAATTCCCCCGCCTGTCTGCCTTCACTTCTGTACAAACGGCTTCGCTAAAGGCACTCGGTTCTCCTTCCAGGCTCCAGTTCGCCTGCATGCTTCCGACCCTTGATCTGTGCTTAATGTTATCCTCCCAGAGCCTGGCCACTGGGACCGAATTTCAAGGCATATCCATATTAGATTATTGTGATGTTTTTATCTTTCCGTGATTGGGAACCATTCTCTGCAGCCAAAACAGACACTTCTCTGAGGGTGCTGAGTGAATTTTTAGCTCTCCTCCGAGGAGTTAGCTTCAATAAAACATGAGGCCAGTACCAACGCTGAAGGGCTTGAGTGATGTAACATCTCATGCGGTTCATGCATTTCTCTGTAAGTTTACACTAGTGTGAACATTAGCCTTGCCAGCCTGTATTGCTTTAAGTGAAGGTTTGCACGCAAACATGGCCTCCACAAAAGCTACCTCAGGCTAAAGCACTCCCGTCATCGACAAAATTAAGTATTACACTGGGTCTCTGGTGGGCAACTCGGCTTGTGATTTGACCATCTCACATGTTTTATTAATGGTGCGAGATTGTCCTTTTATTTCCAGGTTCCCACAGCAGGTGAGCTTGTCATATCCACTAAAGAAAAACCAGAGCAGATTGCCAGCCACTTGCGTGCACTGTTTCGACAGTTCTTAATTTCTGTTGAGAGGCACGCAATATAAACAAAGTTTTGCTTAAGTGCTGGAACATTTGTCTAAGGTTTGATACACGCAAAGCTCCACTTCTGCACCATGAAAACAGACAATTTCCCCCTTTCTGTTAACTCAGTGGGTGCTGAAGCTAATTTGGTGCTGTGATAACAAAGCAGGTTCATCTATAGCAGCAGCAACGTTAACCTAATACCACACATAGGATGTTCAGGGCAAATGAGGGAAAAAGTGAGCCTGAGCATGAAATCAGGAAGTCCCTGGTTTGAATCTTGCCTCTTATTGTGAGTTCAGATGACGACCTTATCCTAGCCACTACCTCTTAGTATAGCCCCCATGTTGATAATAATACTAGTGTACCTTACAGGGCTGTTGTAAACCTATTTGAAGTGTTTAAAATGCTCTAAAATGCCATATAAATGCTAACCATTATTATTAAAAAGCGGGGACGCGAGTGGCGCTGTGGGTTAAAGCCTAGGACTTGCCAATCAGAAGGTTGACGGTTCGAATTCCCCCGATGGGGTGAGCTCCCGTTGCTTGGTCCCTGCTCCTGCCAACCTAGCAGTTCGAAAGCATGTCAAAGTGCAAGTAGATAAATAGGTACCACTCTGGCAGGAAGGTAAACAGTGTTTCCGTGCACTGCTCTGGTTTTGCCAGAAGCGGCTCAGTCATGCTGGCCACATGACCCAGACGCTGTATGCCAGCTCCCTCGGCCAATAAAGCGAGATGAGCGCCGCAACCCCAGAGTCAGTCACGACTGGACCTAATGGTCAGGGGTCCATTTGCCTTTATCATTAAAAAGTAGGTTTGCCATGAAGAGCCATTCTTTGCAAGGTAAACAATGTTTCGAGTTCTATTTAGCCTGTTTCTGAACACACTTCTCTTTTTTAACTGGTGGAAGGTGTGCTGCTCCCTCTAGAATTGCCAACTTACATCCTCAGGACTGCATCTTTAACCGATGCATATGCAGTAAGAGAGGCTGTTATTTCTCTGTTCCTCTCCTTATTCCTAGGTCTTGTCACTCAGACCCAGGAAGGGGTAATAAATGCTCAGAAGCAATGTACATAGCCTCATCCCCACTCCTGGGCAAAAAAAGGAATCCATATATATATAGGAAAGGAGGAAGAGATAGATAGATAGATGATAGATAGATAGATAGATAGATAGATAGATAGATAGATAGATGATAGATAGATGATAGATAGATAGATAGATAGATAGATAGATAGATGATAGATAGATAGATGATAGATAGATAGATGATATAATAACGGTAAATAGAACCATCTCTTGGATATCACACACTTATCAGGGACGCCATGTGACATCTTGTTGTGGGACCTTGAGTGTTCTCTCTCTTTACAGTGTTCAGGCATAAGTGCCAGGAGCACCAGCCATGTGCAAGAAAAAGGCATTGACAGAGAGAGGGGAACCTGACATTTGCAGAAGCATAAACAATCCTTGCAGGGTAGGGGGAGACCTCAAAACCATCCAGTGAGGACTGCGTATGTTGAGTGACCACAAAATCCTGAATGACTGTAGGGTGGCTGGGGATAAAGGAAAAGAAAACTGGGTGGGAACAGGGATGGGCTTGGGTAAACTTTCATAATATGGTGCCCTGTGCGAGGCCAAAATTTGGCACCTCCAAATGGATCTCCATAATTACGATACAATACGATAATCTTTATTGTCATTGTCCCATACAGAACAACGAAACTGAAAAAAAAAAAACTACATCAGACATTCAAAAACCAAAAACCAACAATCTCAGCTATCCCAGCCTGGTTAACCCCTAAAAACTCTGATACCTCATAATTAAATACAATTTAATTTACACTGCTTTTAAAACCAAAATCACACTTGGATAGAAACTGTTTCTCAGTCGGCTAGTCCTAGTCTTTATAACCCTGTACCTTCTTCCAGAAGGCAGAAGCTGAAAGAGATAATTTCTGGGGTGCACACTATCCTGTGCTATCTCTGCAGCTTTCTCATGGCACCTGGAAGCATAGATTTGATCCAAGGTGGGGAGACTGCACCCAATTATTCTCTCCGCAGTCTTTACAACCCTGGACAGCATTGTTTTTCCTCCGACCATGCAGCTCCCAAACCACACACAGAGACCATAAGTTAATACACTCTCAACAGTACAATGGTAAAATGCCTGGTAAAATTCTGGATCTTCTCAATTTTGCACCCCTTCAGCTTGGCACACAGTGGGGGGAACAGCCTTCGTCACCCTAAATCTGGCGCCGGTGGGAGGAGAAATTGAACTGTTAGTAAAGGAAGAAGAGACACGTGGACATAAAAAGAGCAAGGAATAACAGCATCATAGAACTTTAGAGGTGGAATTGGGTCTGAGGGTCATCTAGTCCAACCCTCTGAAATGCGGGAATCCTACCCAAAGGAGACTCTGGGTGGACTCAAACCACCAACCTTCTGGTTAACAGCCAGACCCACTGACCTACTGCACCATCTCACTGTCTGAATATATCACACTGAGAAGCTTTTTTAAAGAAGACTGAGCATGCCCCGTGGGCACGGAATGCAGAGCGACTGAGTGAGAGGGAAATCAATCAGGTGGGGGGAGAAATGGAATGGAAAATTGTGGCATGGCTGACACAAATAGGAGCATTTGAAGCTGCAACATTTTGTTGCAGGTCCCACTTGCACATCTATTGTTGTTTTTTAGTCGTTTAGTCGTGTCCGACTCTTTGTGACCCCATGAACCATTGCACACCAGGCACTCCTGTCTTCCACTGCTTCCCACAGCTTGGTCAAACTCATGCTGGTAGCTTTGACAACACTGTCCAACCATCTCATCCTCTGTCGTCCTCTTCTCATTGTGTCCTCAAACTTTCCCAACATCATTCCTTCAGAATGGATAGGTTTGATCTTCCTGCAGTCCATGGGACTCTCAAGAGTCTTCTCCAACACCATAATTCAAAAGCATCAATTCTTCGGTGATCAGCCTTCTTTATGGTCCAGCTCTCACTTCCATACATCTATAAACACAATCAAATTAACAGGAAGTCAATCCTTCTATCAGTCTAAGTGGGAAGGTATCAATTGTAGCTAGCATACTGTCATAGGTGACTGTGGTATTATGTGTTATTTGAGTGCGTATATTCATTATTCTGTGTATGAAATGGATGAGTTGGCAGACCTCCCACTGAGTCTTCAGCACACTCATGAACTGACGCTCATGCATAAGTTTGTACAGAATGGATTAGATGACAGGTCTCCTGATGAGTTTTCAGCTTCTATATATTATGATCATGCACATTTGTGTGAATTGATTATATACATCACAAGATTAGATTCTGTAAGTGGTGATAGTGTATTTTATTTTTACAGTTCTTATGACTGCCATTTTCTTCTTATCAAGATTTGATCCTGAGATATTGATTGTGATTTAATGTAGTTATAATCCTATCTACGGGGTGCTTTTTTTGGTTCCGTTCTGCGCACGCTGCTTTCAGAAAAGGCACCATTGAAAAATGTATTGGAAAATATGAGCTGTGAGATTTCATGTGGCTGTTTTCTAAAAGAGATCTTGATGGACCAATAGTTTCATCATATAAATAAAAAATAATAATAATAAAATTAAGGAGTAGTTTGACAGCACTTTCCCATGGGGCCATTGGGTAAAATTAGCAAACTCAAACCCAGTGACTTTTTCTGTTCAAGAAGTATTCTCAACGGAATATTAATTGCAATGCTAATTCGGGTGATGCAGCCATAGCAAGTCTAAATGCTACCACTGAAGACATAATGGTTGTATCTTGCTAGCAGCCTTCAAAAAGTGACATATTTTTAGATCTCTCCCCCCCCCCCCCGCCCAACCGCTAGAGCTGCCCAACAAGAATAATCAAGCTTGGGAATGATAATGAGAGGGTGGGGGACAAAGAAGGGATAAAGCTGTTGCTTTTACAGTCTGAAAACCTATCTACAAGACAAACCAAGGTTCCAGGCTCAATGTCCAGCTGAGCATTTTCAATGCACTGACTTCACTGCGATTCAATAACTTGTAACATGCTAATTTGCTGGTCAAATTCCACCAAGTTCTA
Organism: Podarcis gaigeae; assembly: GCF_964106915.1. NCBI lineage: Eukaryota > Metazoa > Chordata > Lepidosauria > Squamata > Lacertidae > Podarcis > Podarcis gaigeae. The sequence goes on from NC_139689.1 coordinate 48,774,568, forward strand.
GTGTGATCAAAAACAGCACCTAGAAGGGTAACAGAAAGCTGGAGTGAATCCCCTGTGTATTTCTGGAGGCGGTACCCTCCCTTGGCTCCAGCATCCCTTTTGAAGTATCCTTCTCCTTGATGCCTCTGGGTGCCAATCTTTGTCCCCAGCTTCTGGTACGCAATGAGATATCGTCTTTGAGAATGAAGGTTTCCCTTAGTTATCAGTGGCTGTTGGAGGAATCCTCATTGGAAGTAAGTCCTGCTATGTTCACAGGGATTTACTCCCAAGTAAGCACGTGCATTGTTTTCCCAGTAGTGATGTATGGAAGTGAGAGCTGGACCATAAAGAAGGCTGATCACCGAAGAATTGATGGTTTTGAATTCTGGTGCTGTAGGAGACTCTTGAGAGTCCCATGGACTGCAAGAAGATCCAACCTATCCATTCTGAAGGAAATCAGCCCTGAGTGCTCACTGGAAGGACAGATTGTGAAGCTGAGACTCCAATACTTTGGCCACCTCATGAGAAGAGAGGACTCCCTGGAAAAGACCCTGATGTTGGGAAAGATGGAGGGCACAACGAGAAGGGGATGACAGAGGACGAGATGAATGGACAGTGTTCTCGAAGCTACGAACATGAGCTTGGCCAAACTGTGGGAGGAAGTGGAAGACAGGAGTGCCTGGTGCGCTCTGGTCCATGGAGTCACGAAGAGTCGGACACGAAACGCCTAAACAACAACAACAACAAAGCATGTGCAGGATTGTGCTGCTTTTCGCCATAATTTTGTCTCTTCCATTTATAAACAGTTTTCTTTGCACAGTAGTAAGGAGGGAAAGGGACGCGGGTGCGCTGTGGGTAAAAGCCTCAGAGCCTAGGGCTTGCCGATCGAAACGTCGGCGGTTCGAATCCCCGCGGCGGGGGGCGCTCCCGTTGCTCGGTCCCAGCGCCTGCCAACCTAGCAGTTCGAAAGCACCCTCGGGTGCAAGTAGATAAATAGGGACCGTTTTCTAGCGGGAAGGTAAATGGCGTTTCTGTGTGCAGCTCTGGCTCGCCAGAGCAGCGATGTCACGCTGGCCACGTGACTCGGAAGTGTCTTCGGACAGCGCTGGCCCCTGGCCTCTTGAGTGAGATGGGCGCACCACCAAAGAGTCTGGCAAGACTGGCCCGTATGGGCAGGGGTACCTTTACCTTTAAGGAGGGAAAACATGTACATGTGCCGAACATGGCGAGCGCTAGGCCATTGCCACCCGTGCAGGGGGAGGACATAGGCCAGTGGTAGAAGCATGTGCTTGGCATGCAGAAGGCCCCAGATTCAACCCCTGGGGAACAGTCCAAATCTGAAACCCTTGCAAGCTGCTACCAGTTAGTGTGGACAACACTGAGGGGTCCTCCTAACAACCTATTGAGCGTTCATACAGATCTGCCTACACAAAGCTTATGCGCAGGTTAGATTGCATCTAGTCTTTATTCAGCATCCACTCTGATTTGTTTGAGGGAAGATTATACAACAAGAAGATGCTATTTAGGATGCTGACATTTAGACTTTATAGACATTTCGGGGGGTTCTAAACCAGGGTCCTTGTGCACATAAACCATTTTTGCAGCTGCAGCCACAATTCAGCAACATCAAGTTCTGACTGTGACCAACTACAGCAGGCATGGGACGTGGGTGGCGCTGTGGGTTAAACCACAGAGCCTAGGACTTGCCGATCAGAAGGTCAGCGGTTCGAATCCCCGTGGCGGGGTGAGCTCCCGTTGCTCGGTCCCTGCTCCTGCCAACCTAGCAGTTCGAAAGCACGTCAAAGTGCAAGTAGATAAATAGGTACCACTCCGGTGGGAAGGTAAACGGCGTTTCCGTGCGCTGCTCTGGTTCGCCAGAAGTGGTTTAGTCATGCTGGCCACATGTACGCCAGCTCCCTCGGCCAATAAAGCGAGATGAGCGCTGCAATCTCACAGTCGGTCACGACTGGACCTAATGGTCAGGGGTCGCTTTACCTTTACAGCAGGCACGTCCAACAGGTATTTTGTGATCTACTGGGAGAACACTGGACATCTGCAGTAGATCACGGCCAGTTCTTAACACTGTGAGTAGATAACAGTCTCTCTGGGTATTGTCCACCCCTGAACTACAAGTTTGATCTCCATTTCACATGTACACCTGCCAAACCAGGACTCCCTCTTCCCATACTTTAATTTTTTTGCCGTAAATACAAAACTTTGCATAGGCTGTCCAAGCCCATTTTGAGCCATTCTGGCTCCACTGACCTTCACTACATGGTCACAGCACCATCTCATGGACTTCCATGTTACTTTCTCTCAGTTTGGAACAAAAGAAGGTTGCCTTATTCTGAGGAAGACCATCGGCACATTTACCTCACTATTGTAGAATACTACTGTATACAGATAAGTAAAGAATGTGTGAGGTATATTTTACAGCAAACCTAGGTGGTGTTTTGTTTTGTTTTTAAAGTTAGGCAGCTATTTCTCTCTACACAAGGCAGACTACTTGGGTTAGCATCCCCTAACCTTACTCAATCTCTCCTTAGGTCCAGTGGCTGAGTAAGGGCAATGGAGTTCAAAGCTTTCTGTGTTTCTTGAATCTGGGGTGGGGGAAAACAGGGCAGTGCATTTTGGGCCAAGAAAAGGTTAAAACACACCAGATTGTGGTATAATTATCAAATTACAGCATCTAATTTGTAGTTCTAACTTGCTAATTATGTGTGACAAATGTGTGGCCAAGGGTGAATTGTGAGTGAACGAATCCAGTCTTTTGTCTTTGAAAATTCAATGTGATATTTAAATGGAACAAAAAAACAACAACAATCTGCCAAATAATATTGTCTCCTTTTTAATAGATTAAATATGCATTGAAAAAGAACGGCTATTCTTTACCCAGAGAAAAATAAAGTTTTGGAATCATTCTCTTTGGAAAAGATCATAGGCCTCTTTGAGTCCATGTAGCTGTCAGCATCGCCCCTGAGCCAGTGCCACCTTCTGGACTCATCCACTTCAACCCCGACTGGGCTAGGCGAGCTGGGTAGCACTTCCAGAGACCATCTTCTGGACAGGAACAGGTCAAAGTGCTGTGGACTCACAGCTTAGAGTTGTGAGCACCGGATTCACTCCAACAAGAAGACAGTCGTCGCACAGCAGAGTACAGCAGAGTATAGCAGAGCATATACGACTCGGAGAGCAGCTCTGTAGAATATCTTCTTTATTCTATCTACAACTATCATACAAATTGTATACAGAGCTAAATGGAGTCTAAGCATAAATGAATGCTGAACTGCACTGAGTGTCTGTAGCTGCTCTTAGCAGCAACCTTATCTATACACACAATCTCTCTCTCTCCGACACACTGACTGACTGACTCTTTGATGTGGTGCTGGAGTGGAATAAGTAGAGAGCAGAACACGCCCCCTCCTCTCTGGAGAATCACCAGACTCATCAGGAGATTCTTGGATATGGGAGGGGTGAAATTGCCCTTTGTATTGTTCCAACCCTCTCTGCTGTGACTGGCTGTTGCACTTTCCTGCCTCTATATGGGTTCTGTTGAAATTCTGGAATCCAACACCCAAATTGGGGGCACGTATTCGTTGGTGAGAGAAAGCCACTTCCGAGCTGGAGAGGAGGTGGGGTTGCAGGCCCTACACCCTCCCCACATGCGCGGGGGCTGAATCACAGCCCTCGCGAGACTGAGGGACTCCTCGGACACGTCACCTCCCTGGCCAGCCAATCGGCTATTTAGGGCCGGCTTGGCCGAAGATTTCCCTCTCTGCTTCACTCCAGCTGCTCCGGTTTCCCACCCCTCCCGCCCTTAGGTTTGGCTCTCTGACATTGCTATGGACTTCGGTTGGTCGCCGTCAAGGGGCCTGGTAGGAATTTTTTCCACTTGGCAAATTGGCACCAGCCATTTGGCTTTTCACCTACAAATCATCACAACTTCCTCGGCATTGGCAGTTAGGCATTGGTAAAGGTATTGTTATGCAGATTGGGGGGGGAGTGCCATCACCTTCCCCCAAATCGAAGGGTAGTCCGGTAAAGGATTCCGGAGGGCGTTGCCCTGTCCAAAGCCTATGGACACCTGGCTTGAGAGCAGTACATGTGAAAAGGATCTAGGAGTCTTGGTTGACTACAAACTTGACATGAGCCAACAGTGTGACGCAGCAACTAAAAAAGCCAATGCAATTCTGGGCTGCATTAAGAGGAGTATAGCATCTAGATCAAGGGAAGTAATAGTGCCACTGTATTCTGCTCTGGTCAGAGCTCACCTGGAGTACTGTGTCCAGTTCTGGGCACCACAGTTCAAGAAGGACACTGACAAACTGGAACGTGTCCAGAGGAGGGCAACCAAAATGGTCAAAGGCCTGGAAACGATGCCTTATGAGGAACGGCTAAGGGAGCTGGGCATGTTTAGCCTGGAGAAGAGGAGGTTAAGGGGTGATATGATAGCCATGTTCAAATATATAAAAGGATGTCACATAGAGGAGGGAGAAAGGTTGTTTTCTGCTGCTCCAGAGAAGCGGACACGGAGCAATGGATCCAAACTACAAGAAAGAAGATTCCACCTAAACATTAGGAAGAACTTCCTGACAGTAAGAGCTGTTCGACCGTGGAATTTGCTGCCAAGGAGTGTGGTGGAGTCTCCTTCTTTGGAGGTCTTTAAGCAGAGGCTTGACAACCATATGTCAGGAGTGCTCTGATAGTGTTTCCTGCTTGCCAGGGGGTTGGACTCGATGGCCCTTGTGGTCTCTTCCAACTCTATGATTCTATGATTCTATGAGGTGTGGGCCTAAGGCACGCCCCCGAGCAGTGACCCCGGTGGAGCTCCTAGTTGATGTACATCAGCAGGACTCCCCCTGCTGGCGGTTAACCCTTGCCAGTCTTCAAGCAATCAGGCTGAAGCCGGTTAGTCAATAGGACCAATGCCTAAGCCAATACCGCTCAATTCCTGCAATCAATAAAGTTGTGGCCTTTTTTTTCGCCCATTAACCTTAAAATGCTGTATCTTGTGTTTTTATTTTCCAAGGGGGGAGGCGGGTACTCGCCACGCAACACCAGTGGAGATTCAACATGGCAAAACGTGCAGCAAAGAAAAGCATGGAAATAGAGGCTGTGAAACCTTAAAAATGTGCCCTTCCAGTGAGTTCCAGCATGTCCACTTTTAAAAGCTCTTCCCAAGCTATCGCACTTCCCTAACATAGAACTATACAACCCATTTGTTGAGTCATAAAGTGGTTTACTTACAAAACTCTTCAAAGGTCAAATTCATGTACTTTCCCACACAGCAGTCAGAGAAGATGCACAGGCAGTTGAAACATTACTTAGTCACAAAAGATAAAGGTTTCTAAACTGCTGACAGGGGAAAAAACCACTAACTTCAGACTCTGTTCTGGTCTGAAACAAAAAAGGCTGGTGAAAGCCATGAGGCTGGAGGGAACAGCTCAGGGTTCTCTATATACTGAATCCGCATGGAGAGTGAGTGCTAACAAGGGCTTGGTGACCCATTTCCTCACGGTGCAAAGTGATATCATAGGTTAAACCTGGCAGGGCAGCTTACTGTATGGTTTAACCCCTTCACGCACTAATCAGATTCAAACATGCTAGAGTTCTATGAGGCTAGAACTCTACAATTTCTCCTTTCCATTAGCAGAATATCAGCAGTCGTAAGTTAGTATTATTTATTTCTTTACTGTAATTTCATTCTGCTTTTCAGACAATTATTTTCTTCCAAAGCAGCTCAAGTACAGTGGTACCTCAGGTTACATACGCTTCAGGCTACAGATGCTTCAGGTTACAGACTCCGCTAACCCAGAAATATTACCTCGGGTTAAGAACTTTGCTTCAGGATGAGAACAGAAATCGTGCGGCAGTAGCGGGAGGCAACATTAGCTAAAGTGGTGCTTCAGGTTAAGAACAGTTTCAGATTAAGGACAGACCTCCAGAACGAATTAAGTTCTTAACCCCAGGTACCACTGTGTATAGATAGATAGATAGATAGATAGATAGATATAGATAGATAGATAGATAGATAGATAGATGATTGATAGATAGATAGATGATGATGATGATAGATAGATAGATAGATAGATAGATAGATAGATAGATAGATGATAGATAGATAGATGATAGATAGATAGATAAATGATAGATAGATAGATAGATGATTGATAGATAGATAGATGATGATGATAGATAGATAGATAGATAGATAGATAGATAGATAATAGATAGATAGATATAGATAGATAGATAGATGATAGATAGATAGATGATAGATGATGATAGATGATAGATAGATAGATGATAGATAGATAGATAGATAGATAGATGATAGATAGATGATAGATAGATAGATAGATAGATATAGATAGATAGATGATAGATAGATAGATATAGATAGATGATAGATGATAGATAGATAGATAGATAGATAGATAGATAGATAGATAGATAGATAGATAGATATAGATAGATAGAAAGAAGATAGATAGATAGATAGATAGATAGATAGATAGATAGATAGATAGATAGATGATAGACCCTTCTATCAGGCTATTGAAGCTACAAGCATGAGTTTGACCAAACTGCAGGAAGACAGAAGTGCCTGGCATGCTCTGGTCCAGGGGGTCACGAAGAGTCGGACACGACTAAATGACTAAACAACAACATGAGGCTTAGAAACACAGGTAGGCATGGCAAGGTGAGTGGAGGTGAAAGCTGGAGGGAGATCAGTTCTTCAAGGCCAGAACAAAGTGTTGAACCTAAATGGGGGCATTTATATCCAGTTCAGGCCAAGCTGATCTTTTTTTGCTGGTCCTCTTGTTTTAGTTGCAGTTGGCGACTCTTCTTCCCTTGGCCTATGGATGGGGCAAAAGCCCCAAATACTGTTATGGTTCCACTCTGCTTCTCATCTGCATCATAGGTCATTAATACTTGCTCTTTTTCTGAAATAGAGCAAGCTTTACCTACTGCCTCTTTTCAGTTTGCCAAGTTTAATGAGGTTCCTGATCCTATGCAGAGCTTAAACATACCAATAGAAATCTGTGTGCTCAAACATGTCTAAACTGTAGCTTTGGGCTGCAATCCTATACATACTTTCTCGGAGGTAGCCCCATTGAACACAGTAGGACTTAAGGTAAAAAGGTAAAGGTACCCCTGCCCGTACGGGCCAGTCTTGACAGACTCTAGGGTTGTGCGCTCATCTCACTTTAGAGGCCGGGAGCGGCGCCGTCTGAGAACACTTCCGGGTCACGTGGCCAGCATGACTAAGCCGCTTCTGGCGAGGCAGCGCAGCATACGGAAACACCGTTTACCTTCCCACTGGTAAGCAGTCCCTATTTATCTAATTGCACCTGGGGGTGCTTTCGAACTGCTAGGTTGGCAGGCGCTGGGACCGAGCAACGGGAGCGCACCCCGCTGTGGGGATTCGAACCACTGACCATGCGATCGGCAAGTCCTAGGCGCTGAGGTTTTACCCACAGCGCCACCCGCGTCCCACAGCGCCACCCGCGTGTGCTCAAACATGTCTAAACTGTAGCTTGGGGCTGCAATCCTATACATACTTTCTCGGAGGTAGCCCCATTGAACACAGTGGGACTTACCTCTGAGCAAATATGTACAGTGGTACCTCGGGTTACAGATGCTTCAGGTTACTGACGCTTCAGGTTACAGACTCTGCTAACCCAGATATATTACCTCGGGTTAAGAACTTTGCTTCAGGATGAGAACAGAAATCGCACGGTGGCGGCAGGAGGCCCCATTAGCTAAAGTGGTACCTCAGGTTAAGAACAGTTTCAGGTTAAAAACGGACCTACAGAACAAATTAAGTTCTTAAACCAAGGTTTGCACCATGTAAGCATATTAAAATCCCTTGTCTGAAGCCTTGGTATAAAAGAGGGAGGATTTCCTGGCAACTTTCAGAGCCATGCAGACCAGTCAGCTGGATTTTTCTGTTTTCTAATTTTTCTGTTTTTTTTTTTTTAATGGGATTAAAAACCCGTTTGGGATCAGAAGAATGGATGGCTTTAATTCTGTTAATTGTAAAATGGAAATCGGAAGAAATCAATCAATTGACCCTATATTCATTGATCGCAAAAGCTGGCAGGGGGAGGATGAGTTAATCCTCTTGGTAATTAAACAAATTTTGTTTGACTTGGGGAGGGAGGTCTTTATGAATACAGCTCCATATTAAGTATAGGGAAAATAAGGCTATCATTGAACTGTGCGACTGGAACTGTACAACCACCTCCTCCTAAACCTCTCATTTGATTCCACAGGATTTTTAAAAAAGAACAGAATTATTCCATAGGAAAACTTGTCCTTGGTTGAGCATTATGGATAATCCTTGCTTCTTGCAAGCAGGTTTGAGGTTCCTTTTTCAGGTTGTCTAGTGTAGGTAGGAATGAATGGAACTGCTTGTTAAATGGTTGCTTCCTGTCTTAGTTAGAGTGGGTTTTTAAAAACAAAAAAAGAGAGAGTCAAAATGAGGTTCATCATTAAATCCAGAAAGCTGAACCTTATGGGGAAAAGGAAACCTAAAGATGTAAAGGGGAGGACAGAACCCTGAGAAAGTAACTGTAAACTGAACTTTCCTGCACTTCCAATTGACCAACAGGCTAGGAAAGGAGTCGAAATCATGTAATGTCAGTATACCCTTACCTTGGTTTCTGAATGCCTTGGTACTTGGACGTTTTGGCTCCTGAACACCGCAAACCCGGAAGTGAGTGTTCCGGTTTGCGAACATTTTTCAGAAGCCAAACGTCCGACATGGCTTCCAATTGAATTCAGGAAGCTCCTGCAGCCAATAGGAAGCCACGCCTTAGTTTTTGAACTGTTTCGGGAGTCGGACGGACTCCCGGAATGGATTAAGTTCGACAACCAAGTTACGACTGTAAAGGGAATCAGAGTGCAGATGGAGAAAGAAGAAAGAGCAAAAATCAAAAGGAAGATGTCCAAGAGTTGTGGTGGATCTGAACACGGAGGAAACTGCTTTACTACAAAGAATTGGCTTTGGTATAGAGACAATGTAGACTAGAGGTGTGCTTCGACTTTTAACTGAGGCTACCATGCTGAAGAGGGACGCGGGTGGTGCTGTGGGCTAAACCACAGAGCCTAGGGCTTGCCGATCAGAAGGTCACGGTTCAAATCCCCGTGACAGGGGTGAGCTCCTGTTGCTTGGTCCCTGCTCCTGCCAACTTAGCAGTTCGAAAGCATGTCAAAGTGCAAGTAGATAAATAGGTACCGCTCTGGCAGGAAGGTAAACGGCGTTTCTGTGCATGGCGGTGGTTCGCCAAAAGTGGCTTAGTCATGCTGGCCACATGACCCAGAAGCTGTACGCCGGCTCCCTCGGCCAATAAAGCGAGATGAGCGCCGCAACCCCAGAGTCGTCCGCGACTGGACCTAATGGTCAGGGGTCCCTTTACCTTTACCATGCTGAAAGTATGGGAGGAGCCCATAATCCTGTGGGCCCCAGATCATGGGCTGGAGTCTGCTTGCATTCAAGCAAATGCAACTACAAGTCCCTTGCAGCCTTGACCTATGCAACACAGAGGGGTGTGAACTACATGGGGAATATATAGGGCAGGGTTTGAATGTGTCCCCTTATCTCCACCCACACTTCCAGCATTTCGGTGTCCAATTGCCTTAAGTTTAGCTGGATGTTTTTTCTCGTATGTTAATTTCATTTTGTTGTTACGGTTAGCCGTTCAAACTGTTGTGAAGTTATGTGGATTCCCCACCCACCCCCATTAAAATGGAGGAGCTGTTTTGGCTGCCTTGCATTCTCCTCCCAGGCTGCAGCCCATGCTGCTACTGTAGCTTATTTAGCATAACCTGTTTTGTTTCTTTTTATACTATCAATCTGTTTTCCCTCTTGTCGTCTGCAACTCAATGCCAAATCTTAATAAAGCCGTTAATTAGAAGCATTTTCTGCATATCTTTTTTTGACAACCCAAGGATCTGTCTCCAGCATGCCATATTGCGGTTTGCAGGCAAAGGACCGTGTCTCAGTGGTGGAGCATCTGCTCTGCATTGCAAAAGGTCCTAGGTTCAATCTGTGGCGTCTCCAGGTAGTGGTAGGAAGGACTCCTGCCTTAAACCCTGGAGAACAACTGCCAGACAGCATTGAAAATACTCAGGTAGACCGGCATGATAATACAGCTTCGTGTGCTTCTGTGCTTTGACCTCTGGAAACTAAGGGGGAAAGAGGATGGACTGGCTCAGCTATGACTGCAGAATTTGCTGGTGGTTTCCCCTTCCCCGGCTGAAAATTAGCTTTCAGGAGCTACATTGAATGGAAAGGTGGCGGCAGATGTAAGTGGATGTCAGAGGCTGGCAGCACCTTCAAGGCAGTTGGGCATTTCTCCCAGTGTGGTGCTAACATCCAGTCAGGTTTGAGCATCGTGGCAAGTTGGAAATATGTACAAAAGGGATAATCTGTAGGAAATGTTGATTTAATTCACACAGAAATGAAAAATGCATTTATTAATCAAGTTTTATTTTTTTTATAATATTTTTTATTGAGTTTAAAAAATACAGAAAAAAGAATAAAGGATAGATGTAAGAAAATAGAATAGAAGAATAACAAATTTCCATGTTCTTTTTTCATCAAATCTAAAGGACTTCCCCGCATCCTCCAAAGCCTGCATTCTCTGTAATATAAAACATCAGCAATTTGTTAACTTATTTCAAAGCTTATTGTATCTTCCATTTTATCATGTTCCCTGATTTCAAATATACTGTAACCCAATTCTTGTACGTTTTATATTAAACACAATAAAGTTGTTTCATTATTTTACCTCTAAATTCTTGTGTCTTAATTTTCATTTCATTAACTTACATTTGCTGAAGCTAGAGTTTCCTAAAAGGTGCATTTTTTTTTTTAACATTCATACAGCTTATAGTGTTTTTTTCAAATAGTCCTTAAACTTTTTCCAGTCCTCCTCGATTGTTTCTTCTCCCAAGTCTCGGATTCTGCCAGTCATTTCGGCCAATTCCATATAGTCCATCAACTGCAATTGCCATTCCTCCAGCGTGGGTAAATCTTGTGTCTTCCAATGTTTTGCAATCAGGATCCTTGCTGCTGTAGTAGCATACATGAAAAAGGTTCTGTCCTTCTTAAGCACTCTCTGGTCCACCATGCCCAGAAGGAAGGCCTCTGGTTTCTTAGGTAAGGTAAATCTAAGTACCTTTTTTAGTTCATTATGAATCATCTCCCAAAAGGCCTTCACTTTCGGGCAAGTCCACCAGAGATGAAAGAATGTCCCTTCCGCCTCTCTGCATTTCCAACATTTATTGTCAGACAGATGGTATATCTTAGCTAGCTTGACTGGGGTCATGTACCACCGGTATACCATTTTCATAATATTTTCCTTCAAGGCAGTGCATGCCGTGAATTTCAAACCGGTGTTCCATAACCTTTCCCAGTCTACAAACATAATGTTGTGCCCCACATCCTGCGCCCATTTTATCATGGCGGATTTGACTGTCTCATCCTGTGTATTCCACTTAAGCAGCAAGTTATACATTCTCGAAAGTAGTTTATTTTTTGGCTCTAACAATTCAGTCTCTAGTTTCGATTTTTCCACCTGGAATCCAACCTTTTTATCTATTTTAAAGACCTCCTGAATTTGCGCATAGTGCAACCAATCTCGCACCTTGGTTTTCAGTTTTTCCAAGCTCAGCAACCTCCAATTGTCTCCAATTTTTTCAATTATTTCCCCATATTTAGGCCAATTGGCCGCCATGTTAAGTCTCTTACGTGCCTTGGCCTCCACTGGTGAGAGCCACCTCGGAGTCTTACTCTCCAATAAGTCTTTATATTTTGTCCAGACCATCAAAATTGCTCTCCTAACAATGTGGTTTTTAAACAATTTGTGCACTTTAACCTTGTCATACCACAAATATGCATGCCACCCAAACGCATTATCAAACCCTTCCAGATCTAGGACATCAGTGTTCTCCAATAAAATCCAATCTTTCAACCAGCAGAAGGCTGCAGATTCATAATATAACCTTATTATTTTTCAAGTTTTAAAATAGAAAATGGCTAATTGTGTAATGCTAACCTTGGTTGTTGTTTCCCCCCACATTAGTTTTTCTAAGGGACTCTAAGCTCCCCAATGGGTTGATGATTACCTGTTGATTGCTTTATGTTACTCAGTCTAAACTGTTGTAACCTTAGATCAGGTGTCAAAGGTATTGAGCTGCAAATCCGCCATCTTGAAAAGGTGGTGGCTGCTAGTCATCTCTCTGAATGCTACAGAGCGAACGATGCATGTACATGGCTCCAATCCCTGATTGGCTGGGGGAAAATTAAGAATACAGTTGGGGATCAGTAGCTATCAGAACTCGCAAAGAGCCATGAAAAGGTAGGATTACATTTTGGGGAGGTGGGCAGTGTCACCAGTGGCACTAGACTCTCTAAAATCATTATATTCAAGTTAAAATTTGAACCTAGGGAACATTTGCTTTGCTACTGCCCAATATCTTTTCCAGTTAGAGCCAGTGTGGTGTAGTGGTTAAGAGCGGTAGTCTCGTAATCTGGGGAACCGGGTTCGCGTCTCCGCTCCTCCGCATGCAGCTGCTGGGTGACCTTGGGCTAGTCACACTTCTTTGAAGTCTCTCAGCCCCACTCACCTCACAGAGTGTTTGTTGTGGGGGAGGAAGGGAAAGGAGAATGTTAGCCACTTTGAGACTCCTTAAAGGGAGAGAAAGGCGGGATATCAAATCCAAACTCTTCTTCTTCTTCTTCTTCTTCTTCTTCTTCTTCTTCTTCTTCTTCTTCTTCAGTTGTTGCCTGGAAAGTTGTGCAGGTGCTGAGAGACAACACGATAGCCAAGCAGCACACGGGAACTACTTCCAATGCCCTAGGAAATAAAAGTTCAATCTTAAAAGAGCTCCAATAAAGAAGCAGCCAAACTTTCAGCGATATGTAAGAGCAGAAAACACAAAAACTCATCGTGCTGATGTCACTTTTGCAGAACAAGGCTGGTCTGCCTTCCTTTTTCTTAAAAAAAAAAAAAAAAGGCCACTTCAAATGTGGAGGAAATTTGCATTAATTAAATTTCAATCTGTACGGTTTATTTTTTAATGAAGCATCAATTTTAGCAACATTTGCCAAAGACAAGCTGGATGGTTTCACACCATATGGGGCAGTGCTAAAGATATATGCTGCTCAAATGGTGTTAATTGCACAAAGCCTCTTGCATCCACTTTCACACCTGGTGAATGAGAGGGAATTTTTATTGATAGATATGGACAGACCTTGCCAGATCAGAAAAGGCTTTGGAAACAATCCAATCCCATGCAAACAAAAAGTGCCTTCGTAGCTTTATGTAGCTGAAAATGATCAGTGGTAGGATAGGGTGGGACTTTGTACTTGTGAATATAGATACTCAGTGGAGAGAAACCACTGGCCTGTGAAAGATATAAATACTGTGGGTAATTGATGTGCCCAGTAACTGCAATGGAACAGGCTCAAAGGCCTCAATTATTCATGAAAGATGCATCCCATAATTAAAGGTATACAGTTTAATATTCATTAAATGTAATATTTGTCTGCATTGTGTTTAAAAGGCAAAGTAGAGACAGTTGCATTAAGCAGGAGGTTTCACTCTGGCAAACGTGGCAGAAAAGGTTGGATGTTTTCGTTCTAGTAAGGTTGATTGATAAATCTTTTAAGCAGCAGCAGTAGACACCAAGCTCTGTGACGATAAACAAGCACGTTGCTGAAGATCTCTGTCTTTCTAGGACCAGAGAGAGGAAAGTTTATTGAACTGTTTTAAGGACTTGAAGAAGACGAGATTGCATTGCTTGTTAAAGAGCAATGTGTTACTTTGTATCTTGTAATGTTTGTTTGTAACTATTCTAAGACTGTTTCCATCTTTGAAACACATTCTTGTGTTGGAGAGCCTTCATTTCTACTCTGCACAAGGTCCAGATCAGGGATTTCATTGCAGCAACTCTTAACACCCTTTATATAATCAAATCAGCCATCATGCCCACAGCTGCACAGAGGCCCACTATGAATATTCTTGGTCTTGTCTATTTTCAGTTTTATACTGAAGTGTTATAGAAACAAACATGTTGGTTTTTAGCACCTTTTTCTTTTTACTTGAGGGACACATATTCAACTTTGCCTTCTCATAGCTGTTTTCATCGTTCAGTATTGCCTCTAGCATTCTATTCCAGACATGAAACATTTTTGACCACTGGAAATTCTCCTGTTGGCTGCAAAGTGAAGTGAGGTGTGTGTGAAGTTTAAAGAAGCCATTTCGGATAACCATTATAATTGTCCGTAAAAAGCCTCACAACACACACTCTCTCTCATAATGTATAGTCCCCAAAAAAGAAGAGCATTTGTGACAGAAATATCCATTTTAATTTTTCTTCATACTGTATAGTAGTAGCTTCCAGACATCCAAGCCACAGTGCAATGCTTTGCATATTGATGCATAAGTAAATCTCACCATCTTAGCAGGGATTTGCTTCCTGGCAAGTAGGCACAGGATTGTAACCTAACTGCAAAACACCCTTCTGAAATGTTACAAAATATTTTCTGGGCTTGCAAAAAAAAAAAAAAAAAAAGTCCCAGAATGGGAGGTATCATAATATGGTGGACTTCTGATCAGTTTCAAGTTGAATCTAATTTGACTTTAATTTGTTTATATTAGAGGCAATGGCCACCTCTGCGTACCTGCCAACCCTATCAATGCAGTGGCGTAGCGTGGGTTGTCAGCACCCGGGGCAAGGCAAGTAATTTGCACTCCCTAACCCATGGATTTGGCCCCCTAACCCGTGGATTTGCGCCCCCTAACCCCCAGATGTTGTGCCCGGTGCGGCCGGCCCCCCCTTCACCCCCTACGCTACGCCACTGTATCAATGCACCTCCCTTTAAAAAGGTAAAAAAAGGTAAAGGTGATATTTTGTTGGAAGCCGCTCAGAGTGGCTGGTATAAATAAAAAATTATTATTATTATTATTATTATTATTATTATTATTATTATTATTATTATTATTTCAATTGAAACATTTTAGATTTCCTATTGCTTTCTGCACCCCAGAACTGGTGGAAGCAGAATTGTCTACATCAACATTGCCATTCATAGCAAGAACCTTCCCAAACCACTGTAATGGTTATATGGGGTTGCTCGTGCGTAAGTTGCCACCACTCCTGGCTAGGTTGCCTGGTTAAACCTTTTCTGTCTGGACAGCCCTTCACTTCGTGGCTGTTTCAGTCGCTAGCAGAATCCGTCAGTGGGCGTTTCTTGAACCTCTTCCAGCAAAGAAGTTCTTTGACGCCAAGTCTCCGCCTACTCTCCCTGCGCGGAGGTCTTCTGCGCAGAGTGGGTGTGGGCAGCGGAGGACCCGTGCTCTCCCCGCTGGTCTCTTGTGAGGAGTCCTGGAGCCCCCTCGCCGATTCCCCCATCTGCCCCCCTTTATCCCTGGTGTTACGCTGATTTCCTTCCCCAGCTGATGAGCTGCCTCTCTCCCTGCTGGGCCCTTCTCCAGCATTGCTTGGGAGCCTTGCCTCCGTCTCTGGCTCCGATGGCAGTTCCCTGACAACCACCACCAGATTTAGGGCAGTGTGGGTGCCTCTTCTGCAGAGGGCACCAAGCCAAGGGGGTGAATAATGATGATGATGCCTATATATATACTGGTACCTACTGATAAGAGCCATAGAAAAAGCAACTGCACCAAAAGGAATTATTGTGAAAATAAGAAATATTGGGGTGAGGGAGCTGCCAAATTTTGTCCTTGCCCAGGGAGCCATATTACCAAAGACTGCACCTGCCCCAACATCAGAGTTGCTCTGCTTTGCAGTTTCAACCACATGTTGACTAGTTTTAGCCCAGATTCTCTGCCCAGCATGCGGATGCTCTCCGAAGCCATGTTTATTCCACATTCTTTTCCCCATAAGGCCTTTATCAGCACAACAATATGAAATATTCAATAAGAGGTTATTGCAGTGGCTAAATAGATAAAAGATGAAAAGGCCTCCCAACTCTCTGTTGCTAGGGAGGGGAGGGGGGCATTATTCAGAAGGCACAGCGTCACTTATAGAGGTGGTCAGATCTCACGGCAGCTTTGCTGGTGCAACATTCAGCACAGCTTGGTCAGTATCATATGCATTCCCAGCCACACAGCTGAGGAGAAAACGAGAGCACACGGTGCTCTACTGACTGAGCTACTGTTAGGAGTCCAGTCCCTGGCTTGATAACACAGTGTAAGTAGTTAATTAAAAATGATGATTTATTGTTAAAAAAAACCAGATAGCTCTGGACAGCTTTAACACAGCCTCCACCCTCATCCATCAAGATGACCCTTCTGAAGACTGCTTCCGGCGTGGACAGAAGCAACTGAACTTTCACTTCATACGCCTTTTGTTTTGCTTCCTATCTTGCAGCCTTCCCATTCGTCAAGACCTCGGACTGAGTGGGTCTGCTCCCTCCTCTTCTCCATTCTCTGAGAGGCTGTCTCTTAACCGCCTGTTTGAGCTTTGACTGCGTTCTAGCTTTCTCCCTGCCATAACCTTATCAGCTGGCATTCCAAGGGGTGGGGGAATTGGCTCATCCTGCATGGCAGTTAACCCTCTCTGTTCTCGGCTGCTTTCTTCAGTTGGCTGCAAACTTTTCCTGGGATCTGGCTCATTCATGACAGCTATCCAGTGCGGGAAACTTCTAAGCAATTTCTATGAGATGATGAGCTAGCCTTGCTGTTCCTGCCTTTCTCTAAGGTGCTCAAGAGCTGCTTCTTTTTATTTTATTTTCTGCTTCTGTCTCATTTTGTAGTTCTTGGAATCTCCAACAGTCTAAAGACTTCATTTCCCATCATCTTCTGTTGCTCTGCCTGCCATCTTTCCTGTGGTGGGTTTGTCTGAGATCAGGTACTCCCTAGAAGTTATTTTGGTGCAAATGCTACTACACAATAAGTGTGGGTGGATGTTAAAGGACATCCACCCCCCCCCCAAAAAAAAACAACAACCCAGAAAATGAAAAATGTGAAAATGGCAAGAGGCTTGGGAATCTTACTGGACTTCCAGGAAGGCTGGGTCACCAACCTTTTAGAAGGAGCTCCGCAACTTATTTTAGTTTTTGTTAGTATTTTAATACTTTACAACTTTTGTTTCCAAATGCCTGGGCATGTTACCTGTATGTAGGAGCTAAGGTAAAAGACCCTTGGACTGTTAAGTCCAGTCGAATTCGACTCTGGGCACTCATTAAGAATTTGCCATGTAGTTAACTTACAGTACAATGATAATTATTTTCATTTTCATTTTTAGCAATCATATTGCTAACGAGTGTCTGCATTTATACAAAATGACACACAGTAGCGTGGGGGGTGGTGTTTTCCTTCATTAAAAAAGAGTAAAGTAACCCAGCAAATATTTCTCTCCACATCAGATTTTGATTTGCCTCAAGGAATATATGATCTTCTGGGACAATATTATTTCTTTTTTTCTTTTTGGATCAGATTTAATAATGCAAATTGCAAACAGCAACAATACATTTTATTAGATCTCAGCACTTGCTATCTGTCTGTCAAAATGTTATGAAGTCCTGTAATGATTAATAACTTTGCTGTAATATCCACAAGAGGGGTGGCCTTGAATAACTGATTCCCTTTCCACAGGACGGCTGTTTGGCATCCTTGGTTTACTTAGCATGGCCCAACTGCTGGATCAACTCTGTATGGACCTTGTGCCAGTAGGTTTCCAGGTGCAAGGACTAAGCATGGTGCGGGCATGACTGGAACATTGACCACAGAGCTACGGAATTTAGCATATGTTTCTGTGGAAAGTAGCCAAGAAAATCCAACACAGCCACAGCTAATTTCAAAAGGGAATCTTTGCAACAAGGAGGGGGCAATTTGAAAGGGAGAATCAAGGTGTTCAAATCTCTCCAAATGCTTGAAGGTTTCTTAAAACTATGGCAACAAATGCTCAGCTAGAAGAAGGGGTCCATGAACTGGGGGAGCCTGTAACAGCCAGGAGACGAGAGTCATAGTGTGATGGCCTGGGATTCGGACTCAGATGCTGAACCTGAGGGATCCCAGCCTGCACAGGATTCCCTGCCTCCGGAACCAGCTGAGCCAGGGCTGGGGCATGAGCCTGACGGGTCCTCACCTGTGCTGGATCCTCAGGTGCAGACATCAGCTGAGTCTGCTCTGGCTCTTGAGGTGATGGAGGACCCATTGCCTGCAGGTGCTCCACTCTCAGCCCCGTCAGAAGAAGCTGAGGTTGCCTCTGGGTCCAGTAACCCTCCAGCCTCTCCTGAGCTGCAGAAGCTCAGGGCAGAGAGGCGGAGGGAACTAAGTTCCTGCAGGAGGAGTGCTTGCCTCCAGGCCAGGAGAGGCAAGTCACTAGAAGATCGGGGCCGCCCGATGCTTTGGGGCAGATTAAAGCTGGCCAGCCCCAATCCCAAGTTCGGGAGCAACATTGTTGGCTGCTAGTTCCTGCCTGAGCTCCTGACCACCCTGGCTCCCTCCTTGCATGCCTCTTCCTGACTTCACCTGACTCCCTGCCCTGCACCCAGATTCAGCTACTACGGACTGCCTCCACGTTGTGCCTTTGACCACGGACCGGACTTGGACCTCGCCACTCCAGTAACCCACGGGACCAGCACAAATAGGCAGGAGAAGATGCAGGAGTGGAAAGTGAAGAACAGCCACATGAGGGAGAGAGATATCCCCTGTTTCCCAGCACCAGAAAAAAGCATTGCAGCAAGAGGAGCAGATATTTAAGCTGAGGGTGAGGATTGGGGCCTCTCTGTTGCTGCAACTGCCTCATCAGGTGCACACCTAGGAGTAGCTGACAGAGGTAGGGCTGGTGTACATGCTTTTTCCTAACTTGCAAGCATACTTCTGACAATAAAAAGTTGATCCCTCACTTCGGATAAACCGTGTCTGACACCACAGATTGGAAAGGTATCCATATCTGTCACCTTCCTGATATTATTGCTCTCCAGTTCCCTTCAACCTGGCCATTGGTTGGGGCTGATGAAAGTTGGAGTCCAGTGGCATCTAGAGGGCTACAGGTATCCCGTCTTTGTCCAAGATCAAATGGTTAATAAGCAGAGTCAAGGGAGATATGAAAGATAAGGAAACTTCTGCAAGAAAATGGAAGCCTTGTCCAAATAAGGAGAACACAAAGGAACACGGACTCTGATGACAGCTACCACCACAACACAGGAAGCTGGCAGTAAATGGACACAAAAAGTGTATATAGTAACAAGACTGGAAGAAATTTAAAGACTATTTGAATAAATATTGTAAGATTAAAAATTAGAAGTTACCTGAAAGTACTAAATAGGCCTAGGATTAAATTAGGATTTAATTAAATAAATGAGATTTAGAATGTTAAGAAATTTGACTATAATTGGAATATTATTTTTGAATAATGATATTGGAAAACTGCTGCATTCAATTACAAGGAAATTCAGATGGGAGGGACTAGAGGAAGTCAAGCAATATGTTTATGAGGTTGATAGTTTAATTAATTAATTAATTTGTATTGTTCATGTGTGTGTTGTTATATCTTTTGTTGTTACTCATTTTATTTGTTTTATTTCCTTTTTCATTTTTGCTTCTTCTGTTTTACAGTATGTGTTATGTTTGTATGAAACTCAATAAATATTATTGTAAAAAAAAAGTGTATATATTAACAAAAGAATCTGACAACAGAAAAGAAGATGCTATGGAATTGGTTTACCACTATAGTCTTTGTAACAAGGCTTGTAACTGGAACAGAAACCTTCACATTTTCTTCTCTTGCATGGTTTGGTTGCATTGTTTCTGCAATATTTCAAAAAGCAATAAACTGTGGAGTTCTGTCATCGTGCCGGAAGGGCTCTGTGAGTAAAGGGTTCTGTAAAGAGAAAATAAAGAGTAAAGGGTTCTGTAAAGACATGAATAATAAGCAGATGTATCTGTTTTTTGAAAAAACAAAAACTCTGGGAGGAATCCACAAGAGGAGACCAACTTTTGAAGCCGACACAGAGCAGTGTGCGGCTTAAAAAAGGCCAGACCCAAGTATTAGGCCAGCCATATTTCACTAGCTTCCAGAGAGGGCAGGTAGGTATAATGGGAAATGACCTTGCTGCTTCTTTAAGTAGAGCCTTATTGTTCCTGGACAGTGTGTGGTCCATTGAGGAAGCCAATATTATTATTATTATTATTATTATTATTATTATTATTATTATTATTATTATTTTATTTCTTATCTGCCCTTCACCATAAAGTTCCAGGGCATGTTACAGCAATTTAAAATACAATATTTTAAATCGCAATACTTTACATTATTAAATCAGTTTAAAACAGACTGGTTTTGAAGCGGAAGTGAAACCAAATCAGTCCAGGGCAAGACAGAGTAACTAACTCTCCTGGGACTGCTTTCCCTTGAAACCTTTGTTAAATGCCTCAGCATCACCTTTTGTTCAGCAGCACAGCTGGAGCTAACCATGTTAATTCTTGCTTAGAGGTGTCCCTAGGGCTGGCCCATCCATGAGGCAAGGTGAGGCTACTGCCTCGGGCAGCAGGACCCACAGGGGCAGCAGATTTGGCCTCCAAGGAACGCATCACCTGCAAAGTCTACAGAGACACAGGCCTCTCCCCATGCCACCCTGCAAAGCTGAGGTCATCCATGCAACGTTGCGATGTCAGCTAAGAAGTGTGGCAAGATCAGCAGAACAACCTTTGAATCCTAAGCAATGAGTTCACAAGTTCAGCAACATGCCCTGTGACTCGGATTATATTTATGGCTTCAGCCATGTCAGTCTCTTTAGAAAATTCTCCTCATGATGATGACCACCAGTCCATCCTCCCCTAAAGAAAGCTCAACAACTCTGGGCAATGACAATGGGTAGATCACTGGCAGTGTTATTATTTATTATACGGGACTAGATCACAGTCTCCAGAGAGCTGGACATGCCTGCCATAGGGGGATAAAACCTGCAAACTTGGCATTACTAGCTGTTAGATTATGCATCTTCAAACAGCCAAGCACTTGTCAACCAGACTTCCATCTTCTGTGGAGGCCGAGGCCTTCTGGTTGATGTCAGAACAAAGTTTTCCTTCACAAGCTGAAGAGCATGTTAAAGTAACCAAAATAAATATTAATGTGCAGCACTGAACAGAGAGAGAGAGAGAGAGAGAGAGAGAAGAACACAAGTGTCGGCAGCTGTTTGTCTTCATAGAACAAATTGGGCCAATGAAACCAAGTCTTGGAATATTCTGACTCAAATATAACTAAATTCAATGCAAATAAAGACATAAAGGCCAGCTAAGTTAAATGTAAACACACATTCAAATATTATGTAATTTTGTAGGATTTGTCGATAACAGGATCCATGCATGCTCATGTGTCTCTGGCACTATTAGTGTTACAGCTAAAACAAATTCCTACATTTTTTCTTTAACTGGTGGCGCTGCGGTGTAAACCACTGAGCCTTGGGCTTGGCCAGGGGTCTGCAACCTTTAAGACAAAAAGAGCCACTTGGACCCGTTTCCAAAGGAAAAAAAAAACTGGGAGCCGCAAAACTCGTCATTATAAAAATAACCTTTTTGTCACTTTTTTATTATTTCTTTGTTTGACCCCTCAGAATTACTCCTCCTCATAGAAATAAACGTTAAATTAACAAGTTACCTTTTTTGTGTGTGTGTGTTCTTCACTCCCCTTCAAAACAGTGACCAGCGTACATGTCCCCTTTCAATGCAGTGACCAGCGTACATGCCCCTTACAATGTAGCGGGCAGGCGGGCGGGCGGGAAGGTGACTCCGGGACGGTGCGTGACTAATGCACGCATCGCCCCCATGCGACGTCACAGCCTGTACAGTGCCCGCCACAGTGGGGAGTGTCGGGGCACACAATGCGCCTCCTCCCCTCGCTAGTATCCGCCCCGGAGCCGTGGCAAAGGTGTAAAAGAGCCACATGCGGCTCCGGAGCCGCGGGTTGCAGACCCCTGGGCTTGGCGATCAGAAGGTCAGCAGTTCCAGTCCCTGCAATGGGCATAGCTGTCAACTTTCAGATTTGAAAATAAGGGATCAGCAGCCTCACCTGTCCCAGGGACAGTCTATGGGATATCTAACAATAGCAGCAGAAAGATAGCAGTGGGAAGCAGCAGGAAATGGCACTGGAATAAGGGAATTTCCCACCAAAAAGGGGAAGGTTGACAGCTATGGCAAAGGAATGAGCTCCTATTGCTTGGTCCTTGCTCCTGCCATCCTAGCAGTTCAAAAGCACGTCAAAGTGGGAAAGTAAATGGCATTTCTGTGCGCTGCTCTGGTTTTGCCAGAAGCGGCTTAGTCATGCTGGCCACATGACCTGGAAAAACTGTCTATGGACAAACGTCAGCTCCCTAAGCCAGTAAAGCGAGATGAGCACCGCAACCCCAGAGTCGTTTGTGACTGGACATAACTGTCAGGGGTCCTTTACCTTTATGACCTGGGGCGAAGCATCAGGGGAGGAGAAGGAAAGCTACTCAGGAAGTCTCTTCATTCTGTTGGAATTGGATGCATCCTTGCACCTTTGACTTAAAATTGCAATCCTATATACATTTGCCTAAGTGTCTGAGTGAACTCAGCAGCACTTTTGAGTAAGTGATGCTTTGTGGATGTCTGATTTAATCTGCACCTCCATTGCAGCAGCATATAATATTCAGATAATTAATTCTGAATGACCCAGACTCCCCGCACTCTTTCTTTTACTTAAAATTCAGTCAGGAACCAACACACCTCCCCAATACACACATACACAGACTCCTTGGCTGACTTCCCTAAATTATTTGCTGATCAAGGAATAAAGCACATGTCTAATTAACACTCAGCTAGCTTATAAAACAATGTTGGCTCTTTTGAAAACTGCTGTCCTTAATTAGGCTATTTCTTTCTAACTGCTTGAAAATAGTTCAAATTAGAATAGAGAGAACGACTATCATACCCAAAAAAGCCATTATTAAAATCTGAAAAAGCCCCATCCATAGCAAAAGATCATTAGACTGAATTGCAGTTCGTTTGCAAAGATGGTTCCTTACAAAAGTCATTCTAAACTAGAACAAGGATGCAATCTAATAAAGAGGATTAACAAAGCCTTGAAGAAATGTAGAAATCATCTTGCAGCTCATCAAACAGGAAATTGTTATTCCTTGACATAAAAGAAAGATTACACATTAGGAGCCTGTTGGAGGAGGGGATGTCCTATTGTGTGAGGGCAAGAAGCGGGATTTTTTCATTGATAATGATAATAGCATCTTCTTAGTACATATAACTAGTCTGCAATCCTAGGCACTTACTGGTATGCTTGAGAAGAAACTCCCGTGAGCTGTGTGGTACTTGCTTTCAACTATACAAACATTTGAGTTGGACTATACACTTGGCAGCCACATCAAAGCTTATAATTTTATCGGTTTCAGTTTATACAGCACCTTTGCTCCCATTATGGTTCACATTATAAGATACTGTAAATATAGTATTAAAGGTAAAGGTAAAGGGACCCCTGACCATTAGGTCCAGTTGCGGACAACTCTGGGGTTGCGGCACTCATCTCGCTTTACTGGCCGAGGGAGCCAGCGTACAGCTTCCGGGTCATGTGGCCAGCATGACTAAGCCACTTCTGGCGAACCAGAGCAGCGCACAGAAACGGTGTTTACCTTCCTGCCAGAGTGGTACCTATTTATCTACTTGCACTTTGACATGCTTTCAAACTGCTAGGTTGGCAGGAGCAGGGACCAAGCAACGGGAGCTCATCCCGTCATGGGGATTCGAACCGCCGACCTTCTGATCAGCAAGCCCTAGGCTGTGTGGTTTAACCCACAGTTCCACCCGCATCCCTCTAATATAGTATCAAAGCAAGTATTAAAACAATGGTGTGACTTGGTGCAACAGATTTATCTGTCAAGGATATCTTAAGGCAGGCATAGGCAAACTCCGGCCCTCCAGCTGTTTGGGACTACAATTCCCATCGTCCCTAGCTAACAGGACCAGTGGTCAGGAATGTTGGGAATTGTAGTCCCAAACATCTGGAGGGCCGGAGTTTGTCTATGCCTGTCTTAAGGTGATAGAATCCTAGCCCCTTTCATTTGCTACTCAAGGGAAGGGCGTCTACATGATGAAAAGGGTCACATCTCCAGGACCCCAGTATCATAAATGATGACTAGACTTTATATGCACAGAAATGGAAAGATAAAGAGACTCCAACTAAGGGAGAATGGCTTATAAAACTGATGTACTATACAGAAATTGTGAAACTGACTGCTAAAATAAGGGGACAAAATGATGACCTTTTCATCACTGGAGGCCATTGGTGGGCTACCTATCGAATTATTATCCTTATATGAAATAATGTGGAGGATTTGAGATATGAGCAATGGAAGAATGTATAGAATGAATTTGGGGGGGCTTAGAAAATAAATGTAGATGTGTTTTATTGCAGCTATTAAGTGGGGGGAACCACATCAGGGAAGGACAGACAGGAAGTCAAGAAGAAAACATGTAACAAAAAAATGATATACGGTATATGATGGAGTTATGTAATAATTTGGAATATTTAATAAAAAATCATGGTAGAAAATGACTACCCCCCCATGTTTATGTGTTAGGCATTGATGTTTGCTGTGGAGAAAACTACATTCCTAGACTTCCAAGTGATGTGGAGAATTGATAGTGTAAGATAAGCAGCAGAGCTCTGTGCTCCTTCTACACATGCAACCCTTTAATGGGATTAATAATAATAATAATAATAATAATAATAATAATAATAATTTATTATTTATACCTCACCCATCTGGCTGGGTTTCCCCAGCCACTCTGGGCGGCTCCCAACAGAATGTTAAAAACACGATGACACATCAAACGTTAAAAACTTCCCTATACTTCAGATGTCTTCTAAATGTCAGATAGTTATTTATTTCCTTGACATCTGGTGGGAGGACGTTCCACAGCGCGGGAGCCACTACCGAGAAGCCCCTCTGCCTGGTTCCCTGTAACTTCGCTTTTCGCAGTGAAGGAACCGCCAGAAGACCCTCAAAGCTGGACCACAGTGTCTGGGCAGAATGATGGGGGTGGAGATGCTCCCTCTGGTATACGTAAGAGAATCCTAGACTCGTAGATGGAGCTGTGCCATTAAACGTACCGGCACTTAGAATGCTGCCAAGGCCAGCCACATGAATCACCTGCCTCATGTCTCAGTCAGCAGATGATGGGGCCCAGAATCCACTTGGTCACCCGCATACTCCAGGTCTTTACTGGCGGCAAATATCCTTCCTTACCTCCCAGCCTTCTCTGTGTTTATCGTCAGATTTGCAGCCATGTCCCTGAATTTGGCAATAGCTAGAATTCTGCATTTGTGCCAAAGGGTATTGTCTGTCTTAATCGCCTATAAAATCTTTGTCGGTTAATTCACTGCATTCAGATTAAGACCTGAACTTGCTACTGAAACAAATACCTATTTGCCTCCACTGGCGCGGCACCAGCAGCCTCTCTGTTTTACTTTACTTTAAATCTGTTTTGCGAGCACTCATAGTAAACTAAAAATTAAGCTTAGGATGAATCTAAATGTTTCAGCTAACTTTGCAGGAAGTTCACAGTGCACTTGCATATTGCCTAATATTTCAGAATAAATGTCAGATCTTTTGTTTTTTTCCTTAGTGCTTTGTTAACCATTCTGTGATAAGGAAAATTAGAGAAGGGTTACATTTTCCTGTCAATGAAAACTTGCATTGCCTTAATTGTCTTTGACCCAGAGAGTGAAAGAATCACATACACACCCCAAAAAATCTCATTGGAAATTGAAATTTGCATGTTTACCTATATAACAAAGGGGAATTATTGGCTGTACCTAATAGTGTAGAAATACTGAATGTCAGAAGAAATTAATCTCTCAGGTAATCCTCTGAGACCCCTCTTTGTGTACCTCCTCCATGAGAGATCTAGAGGGCAGCAGCACGAGAACGGACCTTTTCTGCAGTGGCCCCCATTTTTTAAATGCTCTCCACAGGGAGGCTTGCCTAGCACTTTCATTATACGCCTTTAGGCAGCAGGCAAAAACTTTCCACTTCAAGCAGGCTTTTTAGCTGTTTAAGATCAGATACCCTTTTGAATGTGCTGTAAGAAGGGGTGCGGAAGGGAGGTTATTGGATTGCTTTTGTATTTTTTTGTAACTCATATTTTTATGCTGTGAACCATGCTGTGCTCTATGGATGAAGGGCACTATGCAAAGTTAATAAATAAAAATAACAAACAAACAAACAAAGATAATTAGCTATTGCTTTCTCTTCCCATGCAAATAAAACCCAAATCCTTGTTTCTGTCACGCTGTAGTGCAGGGGTAAGAAACAGGTGGACCTCCAGGCATTAATAATAATAATAATAATAATAATAATAATAATAATAATATTTATTACTTATACCCCACCCCTCTGGCTGGGCCTCCCCAGCCACTCTGGACGGCTTCCAACAGAATATTAAAAAACATAATAAAATATCAAACTTTTAAAACTTCCCTAAACAGGGCTGATTTCAGATGTCTTCTAAAAGTCTGGTAGTTGTTTATTTCCTTGACATCTGGTGGGAGGGTGTTCCAGAGGACGGGCACCACCACTGAGAAGGCCCTCTGCCTGGTTCCCTGTAACCTCACTTCTCGCAGGGAAGGAACCGCCAGAAGGCCCTCAGAGCTGGACCTCAGTGGGGGTGAACGATGGGGGTGGAGATGCTCCTTCAGGTATACTGGTCCGAGGCCATTTAGGGCTTTAAAGATCAGCACCAACACTTTGAATTGTGCTTGGAAATGTACTGGGAGCCAATGTAGGTCTTTCAGGACCGGTGTTATATAGTCTCAGCGGCTGCTCCCAGTCACCAGTCTAGTCATCCCTGACTAAGGCTGTGGGGAGGTGGAGTCCACCATCTGGGGGGCCACGGTCTCTCAGCTCCACTCTAGTATGACCAGGTCATGGTGCATTTCTGCCAATGAAGGGGAACTGTGGGTTCTGTGGGGCACAATTCAGATGGGAGGGATCTGCCCCTTCCTAACCCAAGGCCATTTGGTGACTGGGGCAAGTTTCATCCTCAACTCCTCAGTTGCACACTCCTTTATTTCTTCAGTGTCAGTGAATGTCTACCGTTTGGGAGAAAGAAAAGTAGCATCCCTGGGGAGAAGATTATGGCTGTTGCAAACCTGCTAAGCACCCCTTATCAGGAAGCTTAGCATTCAGAGAAAGAGACTTCCTAGGTGGTTGGGGGGGGGAGGGGAGTCCCTGCTATATACATGCCATCTCACCTGTCATAATGACATCCACTTTGCTAATTTAAGCATCCGCAAGCCTGAAAAGAACTTAATGCGTTTGGATTATATTAAAAAAACAAAACAACCCAAACCCCCGACAACTAATAAAATAAAGGAGGGAAATCTGCTAATGGCCAATTGCAAAGTACAGAGAGGCATTATTACATTACGGCTAATGCACATAAAGCATCTCCCATTGAAAAAGGTTGGCGGCTTTATATCCTATTAAACATATCAAAGTTGTGCTTCTATCACAAATCCTTTTATACACGGGTTTTAACAAATATGTCCTCTAATGGAGTGTAACAGCTGCTTTCAAAATGCTATGCGCATGTGGTGCAAAACATAAAGGGAAATCGCCAAATATAGAGCAGGAAAGACAATTTTGTCTGGGGCCTGATGGTCGGAGGAATTGATTTCAATATTTGTGTTCCTGAGGCAAGAGTTGACTAGGCATTCATCTGAATAGCAAGAATGTAATAGTACTGCACAAGCTGTAAATGTTAAGAGTATGTTCCCTGACTTGAGGGCTGCAGTTTATTGTACTCTTTGATGTTTCCGAACTCAGTTGTACCTTTTTGACAACATCAGTATAGAAATAAAAAAAGGGCAGCTCCTGCAGTCTAGTAAAATCAAAACCTGCAATGCAGAACAATGATACACTGACGAAGGTGCCAGCCTGGGTCGCCATCGGGAGGTGGGAGTGGGGGCAGTGCTCCCCCAAAAAAATTCAAGGAGGGGGCTGGGCCCCCTCAATATTTCATGGAAACCATGCACATGCCATGCAACTGTCTGGAGCTCATCCTACACTCGAGTAGGACCCTGGCAGAGACACATGCCCGACTGGCGTGTCCCCTCCCTCCTGGTCAATCGTTCGGGAGTTTCAAAAGCTTTCTTCAGCCCGAACATCACAGCGACTGATGCCAACAGACACTGGCACACTTAGGGATCCGCAGAGTCTTTGCAGCTTGAATAACAGACCTCAGCAACTCAGCATTTTGGCTAATCTACTTTATTTACATATAAACACACACGGAGCACTGCAACATGGCTCCCTCTCTCTCTAGCATCAGACAGCAAAAAGAGAAAGAACAAAGGACAATAGTCCCACTTCACGGAACGCGGTAACACATACATCCTGTCTCCGTCACTTCCCACTCTCTGGAGTCGAAACATACACCATCATGTGATAGACAACAATCCCATCACTGCAATCATGGAGCAGGAATTCTAACAGCAACATGCTTGCATCACACGTGCAAGGTGTGCGGTATGTGCATCACACAGCGCATCATGCAGTGTGCGTAGGTGTTGTCAGTGAGCTGAATTTGATACCTATTTGAAAGAGCACCAGTGCGTCTGGTTCCCTTGTGGGGCTGGACTTGAGGGCCATTCCCTTCTCCCACTCGGGGTCCCCAGGCTCATCCCCTGAAGAGCAGGATCTAAACGTAGGGTCACAACAATCCTAATCACCACCTCCGAAGAAGAAAACAGAAAAGTGTTCTGGAGAAGGTGTTCCGCAACCATGGCACTGTCACAGATACCATATTTTTCTCACCATAGGGCACACCGGACCATAGGGCACACCCAGTTTTTAGGGGGGGGGGTCAAGAAAAAAAATCACGCAGCCTCCCTGGAGAGGCTGCGTGGGGCTAAAGAATCCATAGCCCCGTGCAGCCTCTCCTTCCCGGAGGGGTTGCGCGCAGCTATGGCACAAGCCAAGGCAGCGAGCAGGATGGATCCCACTCACTGTTTTGGCTTCCTCTTTAGCCTCATGCAACCTCTCCTTGCTGAGAGATGCTGCGCAGGGCTAAAAAAGCCATAGCCCCGTGCAGCCTCTCCTTGCCAGAGGGGTTGCGCGCAGCTATGGAAGAAGCCAAGGCAGCGAGCGGGATGGATCCCACTCACTGTTTTGGCTTCCCCTTTAGCCCCGTGCAGCCTCTCCTTGCCGGGAGACGCTGCACAGGTCTTTCCTGGCTTTCCTGGGAGGTGGGGGGTTCCCTCACCTCTCGCAAAAGCCTGCAGAAGCAGCGCAATCCCTTTAAAGAGATCGTGGCTTCTCCTGGCTTTTCTGGGAGGTGGGAGAAGGGGCTGATGCGGCCAGTCAGTCCCTTCTCCCTCCTGTGGAAAAGCCTGCAAGTGCGCATGGAGGTTGTGTGCGGCTCTTGTGGGCTTTTCCCGCCTGCCTCCCCCTGCATTCGCTCCATAGGACGCACACACATTTTCCCTTGCTTTTTAGGAGGGAAAAAGTGCGTCCTATGGTGCAAAAAATACGGTAAGTCTTGCTCTCCAGCTGGCACTCACCTTATCCCAAAGGCCAGGGATGGGGTACCTGGATAAGGAATTTCAAAGATTTCAATGACTGGGCAGATTCAGGGCTAGGAGTGGTGGGGTTGGCAAGGGGTAGGAATGGGGGCACTGCAAGGTGGGTGCTGGGTTTTGGTGAGGGGTTTTTGGCAAGAGGGTAGGCGTGGTTGGGGAATGAAGGGGTTAGTGGGGGGGGGGGAATGAGGGTTGTCAAGATGTGAAGGCTTTGGTGAACAAATAAGATCGTGTTTTCTTCAAAGTGTCCCTTTATCAAACATCCTTAGGAAAAGAGAGGCAGCGAACGGCTGATATTTAAATTACCACCACCGCTACCTCTTTGTATTTGATATTTTATGTGAACCACCCTGAGAGCTTCAGGTATAGGGCAGTATAGTAAACAAACAAACAAACAAAATGTGCAGTAAATAAAATGGTACATGGTAGAGGTGTTTCAGAGAGGAAGTGGTGGCTAGCCTTTGTAAAGGATGAGAGAAAAGTGTAAGCATTTTTAAAGGGAGAATCATTATGCTGTTTACATGAAAGGAAGGCTTTGTAACAAAACCTCTATCGCATCTCAAGTGCTTTTCTGTGCCACCCTGCTAAGTTAGTCCTGCCATTAGGCAGAGAGAGGTGCTCTCCCTCATGTGGCAGGTTTTGAGTATGATGAAAGGCCAGTAGCAGCAAATGATCAATGATTCAGTTTACGGTTATTTTCATACCACCGCCGTGGGGGTTGGCACTTGAATTTTCTGCCTAAGGCATCACCGTTCCTCAGGCATTGCAATTCCTTCTCCCCCCCCCCCCCCAAAGTCAGAAAGTGCTGGGAGTTAACAAAGAGAGCACTTTGTTCCAAGATGAGGGAGAAAAGGCAACTTGAAAAATGTCTTTTGTCTTGATCTCTCATTCTGGAAGGAGATTTACAAAGGGCCTTGTAAAGGACATGTTTAATTTTTCCTTGGGATCTGTTTCTTGTGATCCCCCCCCCCCCAAAAAAAATGCCTCATTCTTTTGCTGTATGGCAGTTCTCGGCATTAAATCAGTCGCAGCAGATGGCTCAATGAATAGTAGATATTATTACCATGTATGATCACAGATTATAATTCTCATCTCATGTAAACATAAGGTAAAGGTAAAGGTAAAGGTACCCCTGCCCGTACGGGCCAGTCTTGACAGACTCTGGGGTTGTGCGCCCATCTCACTCAAGAGGCCAGGGGCCAGCGCTGTCCGGAGACACTTCCGGGTCACGTGGCCAGCGTGACATTGCTGCTCTGGCGAGCCAGAGCCGCACACGGAAACGCCGTTTACCTTCCCGCTGGTAAGCGGTCCCTATTTATCTACTTGCACCCGGGGGTGCTTTCGAACTGCTAGGTTGGCAGGCGCTGGGACCGAGCAGCGGGAGCGCACCCCGCCGCAGGGATTCGAACCGCCGACCTTTCGATCGGCAAGCCCTAGGCGCTGAGGCTTTTACCCACAGCGCCACCTGCATCCCTTACGCCACTGGTGTAAACATTCACCAGTCCAAAATGAAGAGGAGGGGCAAAAAGCCATCCTTAAGTAGTGCAGATCCTAATGTTAACTGAGCCGATCTTTAAGATCAGCTGATACAGAGTTCCTGAGTCTCTTCTATATTAGACTGTAGGTCAGTGAACTGCATGTTTGAATGTTTTCCTACAGATGTTTCTTCGCCTTTGCCAGCAGGTGTTGTTGATGTGGAGAAGGGATGGGGAAAGGCTAACATAGCGATGTAAGTTCATGGAGGTAAATTCAACCAGATGCTATTGAGGAGGGAAGTTTGCAACTAAGCAATAGGTTCCACTCTAGCTAAAAAATGGAAATGTTTTTTTCCGTTTCAGAAGGTTTAGGCTATCTGATAAATGATCCTAGATCATCCTGAATCATCATTCAAGCAAGAATTTGGATATCAGCTTCAGCTTCAAACATCCTGTGCCAGCAGGAAGTTGAAACGTGAGCAGCTCAGCATCTCTGTGCTGTGGGAAGCCAGCAGAGAGACAGCCAGCTCAGCATGTTTGGAGAAGGAGCTTCTAACATAAGGGAGCCTCTCTCTGGGATCAGAGAAAGGTTCCTGGATTGTATTAAAGGACTTAAAGGACTGAACCACGTTGCCTGCTACTTGAGTGCAATGTGTTACTTTGTATTTTGCTCTTAGTGATATTCATATGTAACTAATTTTGAGACAGCAGAGACATCACCTTGCCTTGCCGACAAAGGTCCGTATACCGGTAGTTAAAGCTATGGTTTTCCCAGTAGTGATGTATAGAAGTGAGAGCTGGACCATAAAGAAGGCTGATGGCCGAAGAATTGATGCTTTTGAATTATGGTGCTGGAGGAGACTCTTGAGAGTCCCATGGACTGCAAGAAGATCAAACCAATCCGATTTTGAAGGAAATCAGCCCTAAGTGCTCACTGGAAGGACAGATCCTGAAGCTGAGGCTCCAATACTTTGGCCACCTCATGAGAAGAGAAGACTCCCTGGAAAAGACCCCAATGTTGGGAAAGATGGAGGGCACAAGGAGAAGGGGACGACGGAGGACGAGATGGTTGGACAGTGTTCTCGGAGCTACCAGCATGAGTTTGACCAAACTGCGGGAGGCAGTGGAAGACAGGAGTGCCTGGCGTGCTCTGGTCCATGGGGTCACAAAGAGTTGGACACGACTAAATGACTAAACAACAACAATTTTAAGACTGGAAAGCTTTAAAACTTATTGTTGCACATTTTTATCCGCACAAGGTCCAGATCAGGGATTCCACTGAACAAATCTATTTTCCTAGTGGCACAGTAATAAAACTGCTAGCACATTTGCAAAGCTAAGTATGGCTTTGAATTTGATGGGGGACTGTGAGTTGAGATTCCTGCATTGTAGGGGGTTGGACTAGATCAGGGGTCTGCAACCTTTAAGACAAAAAGAGCCACTTGGACCCGTTTCCAAAGGAAAAAAAAAACTGGGAGCCGCAAAACTCGTCATTATAAAAATAACCTTTTTGTCACTTTTTTATTATTTCTTTGTTTGACCCCTCAGAATTACTCCTCCTCATAGAAATAAACGTTAAATTAACAAGTTACCTTTTTTGTGTGTGTGTGTTCTTCACTCCCCTTCAAAACAGTGACCAGCGTACATGTCCCCTTTCAATGCAGTGACCAGCGTACATGCCCCTTACAATGTAGCGGGCAGGCGGGCGGGCGGGAAGGTGACGCCGGGACGGTGCGTGACTAATGCACGCATCGCCCCCATGCGACGTCACAGCCTGTACAGTGCCCGCCACAGTGGGGAGTGTTGGGGCACACAATGCGCCTCCTCCCCTCGCTAGTATCCGCCCCGGAGCCGTGGCAAAGGTGTAAAAGAGCCACATGCGGCTCCGGAGCCGCGGGTTGCAGACCCCTGGACTAGATTATCCTTGGTGTTGCTTCCAACTCTCCAATTCTATGATCCTATAAGCTTCAACTCTTGTGTTCCAACTTGCCCCTTCACCCATTCAAACTGAACACCTGAAGAGGGCTAATAGAACAGGGTTATATACTCCACTCCCCTGAAATTCTGTCTGTAGAGAGTGCAAAGGAAAGCTCATGGTCTGAGATTAGTTCAGTCCTGGTTCTAAAAAAACGAATCAATGGATGTCTTGAAATTATATCATACTGCAGACATGGACTTCCACCATGCCTTCACAGATATTTTCTCTCTTTCCCCTCTTTTAACAGAGAGCCTTAGAAGAGTCAGTGATGTAAGTCAAAAAGCAAGTCTCTCTCTCTCTCTCTCTCTCTCTCTCTCTCTCTCTCTCTCTCTCCTAATAAAGAAACACTCTGAAGCCCCTTTTCATATAATGTTTTCTGCCACAAATCCCTGATTCATCTGCCTGGAATCCCTGATTTTTTTTTAAACTCCAGACTTAATTCCATGGGGCGACCATAACCTATTTCCCCCTTGGTATGCCATTGCAGTAAGAGAACACAACTTGTTCTCTTATTTTATTTGTCTCCAACTTAAAAAAAAATAAAAATTACTGGAAATTACTTCATTGTCTTAAACATCCCCCTCCCCCAACCCTCCCAAAATAATTGCCATTTTAGTGAAGAGCTGTAGCAGTAAATTAAAGCTAATCAACGTCAGCAGATGTACAGGTTATTGGGTTCACACAACTCACGCAAATTATTTATATAATGGATTGCATGTCATCCTCACAGAATGGTTAATATTTAATACCCTTAAATGAAAATTAAGGCCAAATATAGTATCATTATGGAACTTGCTTGTTTAAATATTACAAATGACACGAGCTATTTTCGAGAATTTCTACTAAACTCTGCCTCAGTCATAGGATTTTGTACACAAATCTTTTCCTATTTCAACGCCCCCTCTCCCTTTTCACTGAGGCTACAAAAGATATGAGAATATCATATTTCTAGTGTGCACGGAAAATTGCAACTGATTTATGTACAATTAAAGCTTTTGCATATTACAATGCTAATGCAATAGAAAAACCATGACTCAGATTTGGTTCCATTTTCCTTGACATTTTCTTACTTTAGGGCTGTCCCATGGCTGTCTCCCTTGAAAATTCTCCAGAATTAAACTCCATCTGCTGCATTTGTCCTTTGTGGCCAAAAACAAAACCAACAAGTTGTATATTTCTCTCTGTGTGTGCATGGGGAATAACTTGCACGCAAGTGAGAAGATGCTTTGCAATTTCTACAGCTGCAGCAGCTTTCTGTGATTCAGCGGCCAATTGCTTTGAAGTCCACATTTTATACTTTTAGCTAAAAGGAAGGACTCAGTCAAATGCTACCCTGAAGTTCACCATTCCATTCGCAGGCTGAGAAGTTGGGTTTTCATTCTGGCAATTGGTATGGAATGCAAGCAGGGGCAATAATTTTACTCGGCTTAGTGCTTCTGTCTTCACTCTTCATTCAGCTGTTGCTGATAATTTTCTTAAAAAGGAAAAAAGGTTGGTGACTTCCATCCTGATGCCAAATCAGAGTCAGGGCATTATCTGGAAAGAGGGCTTTCTGTTGAGGATGTTCTGTGTGTAAGAAGGTGAAGCTTGACTCGGGTCTTACATGGTCTTTGCTTAAAAGAGCTTCTGTTGGACCAGAGTTGATTCAAGTCTGATTTGACTGGTCAGCAACTTAACAACTTTTTGGATCAAAGAACCACTCGCTCAGAAACCCTGCACCTTGCCAGGATTCAGACTCAGTGTACTAAATAATAATATAGTATAGTATAGTATAGTATAGTATAGTATAGTATAGTATAGTATAATAATAATATAATACAATGAATATAATAAATCTAATCTAATATGTCCCCATGCAGCTGGCTACTGTATCCAGTGTCAAGACCTGAGCAGAGGAGGAATGGTGGAGACCACCTCCCCAGCCCAACCCTTCCAGAGAAGAAGAAAACAGTTTAGATTTACAACAGGAGTTTGAGGAAGGTCACAGCTCAGAGGCAGATGAGGGGGAAAGCTGAGAAATAATGGGAGAGGGGGAGAAGGAAGAGGTAGTACCAGGGAAACGACAGCTGATGGACACAGTGTCTTTAGAAAGCATTCCAAACCCTCCCTCTCCCAGAACCTGGTGAGCCTTGAAAGTAGGAGAGTAAAGAGCTCAAAAACAGAGGACACTTCTCAGCACCCATAGAGGAGGTGATGAGGATGGCAAATGAGGAAGTGGGAGAGACGGAGGGGGTGGAGGTTCACTCGGGACAACATCATTATCCAAGAGGCTGGGTTCTAAAGCCTCTCTCTGTAAATACTGAATAAAAAGTGGATGCTAAGAACATTCCTTGTCTTTGTACATTCCTGGGCAACCGGCCATGGGAGTTGCTGGCAGCATCCTGACACCCAGGACTTTTTCAGCCATTCCTTATTCAGATGTTACAGAGAAATAGAGTTGGATATCACCAGCATTCTTATAACACCTTGCTTCAAAACTCCTGATGACCACTCCCAACAGCTTCAAGTAGATGCAATAGCACCAGAGGCGATAATACTGTCCTGCAGCACCCCACAGCTTAAAAGACAGGGGGCTGAGAAGCATTCATCCAATGTTATCTTCTGGAGTTGTCCCTGAAGATAATACCAGAACCATTGCAGAACAGTGCCCTCCAATACCCATCTCCCATAGATAGACCAGGAGGACACTATGGTCAATGGTAGCAAAAACTGATGAGTGAGAACACAGTTGCACTCCCCATCCCTCTCCCAATAGAGGTCATCTACCAGCGTGACCAAGGCAGATTCTGTCCCAAACCCAGATTGTAATGGGTCTAGATAATCAGTTTCCTCCAGGAAGGACCCCTTCAAATACTTTGCCAAAAAAGGATATTTGCAATAGGGTGGTTGTCCAGGGTGGTTTCTTTCAGGAGTGGCCACACTGCCTCTTTCAAGGCAGCAGGGTGGGGGGGCATGTCTGAAAGGGTTCAGGGTTTGAACGCATCCAGAGATGCCCCCCTTTAATTAGTCATGGACAGGAACATCACCAGACTGCAAAAACTGAAACTGACCCCACAAAATATGGCTTGATGAAGCATTGGAAACCTCACGTGCAACTTCCTCAGTCACAGCATCTAGCTTCCTACAGAGACAAACAACTTAGAATCATAGAATCACAGAGTTGGAAGAGACCACAAGGGCCATCGAGTCCAACCCCCTGCCAAGCAGGAAACACCATCAGAGCACTCCTGACATATGTTTGTCAAGCCTCTGCTTAAAGATCTCCAAAGAAGGAGACTCCACCACACTCCTTGGCAGCAAATTCCACGGTCGAACAGCTCTTACTGTCAGGAAGTTCTTCCTAATGTTTAGGTGGAATCTTCTTTCTTGTAGTTTGGAACCATTGCTCCGTGTCCGCTTCTCTGGAGCAGCAGAAAACAACCTTTCTCCCTCCTCTATGTGACATCCTTTTATATATTTGAACATGGCTATCATATCACCCCTTAACCTCCTCTTCTCCAGGCTAAACATGCCCAGCTCCCTTAGCCGTTCCTCATAAGGCATCGTTTCCAGGCCTTTGACCATTTTGGTTGCCCTCCTCTGGACACGTTCCAGTTTGTCAGTGTCCTTCTTGAACTGTGGTGCCCAGAACTGGACACAGTACTCCAGGTGAGGTCTGACCAGAGCAGAATACAGTGGCACTATTCCCTTGATCTAGATGCTATACTCCTATTGACGCAGCCCAGAATTGCATTGGCTTTTTTAGCTGTCGCGTCACTTTGTCCTTTAGCAACTCTCTGAGTCTCTGAGGTGTGCCAGGCTCCATCCACTCATATAGGCATCAATGGCCTCCAGACTGCCCTGAAAAGCTCTGCTGGCCAATTTCTCAAGGACGCAATGGAAGCAACAAAGGAGACCTTCTTCGCTGCTTCCACAACCATGCAGTAGGCGCAGTTTGCAGCGGGATCTCCCCCACCTGCGCTCTAGCTGTTGCCTGGCCTTTATTTATTAAGGTTACCAGATTCTTACAGATTCATAAAAATGGCAGCAATAATACTCTACAGTGTGAGCTTGCAGTCACCTGACAAATCCTCACTTTGCCCACACGCCTCATAAATCACAGGCACAATATGCATGTGAGCAAAGAGCACAGCCATTTGGAGTGTTTAAATAGAAAAATGCAAATAAATAGATAAATGCCACCGCTGTGCATTTGAGACTATAAGTCGGGCCATAGCCAGGCCTATGCTTGATGTCACCCAGCCAAAACAGGATGGACAAGAATGAAACCCCATTTGCCCACTGCAGTGATCAGAGCCTTTCAGTATTATAAGAACTGATAAATAGTCTGTGTGTCAGACATTTCATTTGCTTAATCAAAATTCCTAGTCTGCTAAATTAATCACCCCCCGGGGCTACAGGAACAGATTTCCAATTTAGCTGCAAAGCATTATTAATAATGAAAAGTTCTGGAAGCACTTCTTGATTCAAGTCTCCTTTTGTTGATCAGGCAGGTTTAATGTGACAGGACCGGAGGGGAGCAGGCGCTGGGTCCCTTTGGACATTGCTAATAAATATAAAATAGTTCTTGATGTCATAGCATTCAGATGTCTCTTTTTATTGAAAATTACAACCCACATATCAGCGGTAGCACCATGTAGTATGCACACATCCCCACGCAGCGTCTGGGCTAGAGATTATTTCCACTGCCTCCCCTAAAAGTTTCTAATTACACGGAAGCAGGAATGGAGCGGAAATTATAAAACGGTATGCAGTGTATACATAAGTGGTCAACAGGGATGGGTTATTTGTTCACTCATTTTTTGCATTTCTATCCTGGTTTTCAATTAAAAAGTTTGATATGGCGAAGAGTGGAGAGAGAGAGAGAGATGAAAACTATATATCCAGCAAGCCAAAATTCAGAATCATGCCAGCACGGTAGACCTTTGCTCCCCCTCACCAAACGTCTAGCTACAATTCTTGCTTTCATTTAGTAAAGGGTAAAAGGTAAAGGACCCCTGGATGGTTAAGTCCAGTCAAAGGCGACTCTGTGTTGTGGCGCCCATCTTGCTTTCAGGCCAAGGGAGCCGGTGTTTGTCCACAGACAGCTTTCCGGGTCATGTGACCAGCATGACTAAACCACTTCTGGTGCAACGGAACACCGAAACCAGAGCAGAGCACAGAAATGCCATTTACCTTCCCGCCGGAGCAGTACCTATTTATCTACTTGCACTGGCATGCTTTCAAACTGCTAGGTTGGCAGAAACTGGGACAGAACAATGGGAACTCACCCCGTCGCGGGGATTCGAACTGCCGACCTTCCGATTGGCAAGCCTAAGAGACTCAGTGGTTTAGATCACAGTGCCACCAGCGGAATGACAACTTATAATGGTCCATCTGCCTCAGCATAGCCAACGCAGACCCATAGTGGCTTCCCAAGGTTTCCAGTTGGGTCCTCTCCCGGTCCTACCTGGAGATGCTGGGGACTGAACCAGGGATCTTCTGCATCCAAAGCAGTTGCTCTGCCACTGAGCCAGTGTGGTGTATTGGTTAAGAGCAGTGGACTCGTAATCTGGTGAACCGGGTTCGCTTCCCTGCTCCTCCACATGCAGCTGCTGGGTGACCTTGGGCTGGTCACACTTCTCTGAAGTCTCTCAGCCTCACTCACCTCACAGAGTGTTTGTTGTGGGGGAGGAAGGGAAAGGAGATGGTTTGCTGCTTTGAGACTCCTTCGGGTAGTGATAAAGCGGGATATCAAATCCAAACTCCTCCTCCTCCTCCTTCCGCCTCAGTTAGTTCAAGACCACTCTGTACATTAACCCTACTGTATGTTCAATGGCTCCATTATAAGCAGTATAAATTATTTTAGAGGTCTCGGTCTCCATGTACTTACACTGGCAAATACTAGTGTTAGCCCTGCTTCTGGAAGCATGGGTGCATTTGTATGTGTTCTCGCATTTCTCTTAAAGTGAAGGGGATCTTTGAGCTTGGATTTTGTTTTTCAATAGAGACTGCTTTCTGATCCCAGCCAATTAGGGATCATACAGAGAATGTGTTGATGTTATCTCATCAGGCATTAAGATCCATCTATGTGATGACATCAAGAAGGCAGTATATCCAGTGAATAGTTGAACATTTTCACACACACCCATGACAAACTGACCAAACAGAGATTCCCCTTCTTTTGGCTCAGCTGGAGAAGCAGCTGAATACTTTTTAAAAGCCCGTTAGCTTAGCTTCTTCAACAGAGTCTGTGCTGTCAACTGTTTGCAGCAAAAAATAGCATGGACTCCGTGAGTAAAAGAAGTGAGACACCTCCCCTGCCGGAAAACAACGGCTCCATCCTTTGCAAATTAATTTTAATAACTGTGGCTAGTTTGCTGTGAGTCAAAGAGTTTTGCATGAACACACACAATTAAATTAATATGCAAATGTCCCAGTTCCTCTGAGAGCACAAAGAGACATTCTTTGTAACACATGTGATGAGAATTGGGGGTTGGGGGAGAAAGGAAAATACATCTGTTGCCAGACTCTTTCCATTTTGTTCCCATACTTCCGATCGCCTGTTGGTAGTTGTCAAGAACAGCAAAGGCTACCGGTGGATAACGGTGAGAGGACGCAACTCACCCTGGAGCCAAGTGCTTCCAAACTATTAGATTCCCTTCCCCTCTTTATTTTTTTCCTTTCTCCTCCTGTGAGGGAACGCCTATTTGGGGACTTCCCTGGCTTTTTTCTGGCCCATGTAGGACCAGTCTGGATAGTTAGCCTTGGTGAAGATTTGACGTTTTCATCCCCCAAAAAGTTTTGATTTGAGTTTCCATTGAAATGAGGCTGCATTTTAATGTTGTATTTTAATCTTGTTTTTTAAGTTGTATTTCAATCAATTTGTTTTTATATCAGTTGTTAGCTGCCCTGAGCCCAGTCTTGGCTTGGGAGGGTGGGGTATAAATAAAATTTATTATTATTATTTATTATAGGCGCTAGGGGTGTGGGGCACCCAGGCGCCAGGCTCTCGGGGGTGCCAGGTTGAGAGTCCGGGGCCCAAGAGTTGAGTCTAGGGAAGAGTCTGCCCATCGGCTGAAGAGCCACAGTGGGTTCTTCTGCTGCAGGAGGCTCTGTGCTATGAGTTCGTGGGCAACCGAGCCAGTGAGACACTGAGGTGGCCGGCTGGCTCTGCCCTCCTGTGCGCCTAGGACTGGGCAACCTTGGAGGGGGGGCGCCAGGCAGATCTTTGCACCCCAGCACCACATATCCTTAAGACAGTCCTAACCATGGAACACCCTGAGGCATGCTAAGCCAGTCTCCTCACCATCCTCTCGCGAACAGGGCCATTCCTCAGCTCTCCAGTTGTTAAGGACATTCCAACTGCAGTGGTACCTCTGGTTACATACGCTTCAGGTTACAAACTCTGCTAACCCAGAAATAGTACCTCGGGTTAAGAACTTTGCTTCAGGACGAGAACAGAAATCGTGTTCCGGCAGCGTGGTGGCAGCAGGAGGCCCCATTAGCTAAAGTGGTGCTTCAGGTTAAGAACAGTTTCAGGTTAAGAATGGACCTCCAGGACGAATTAAGTACTTAACCTGAGGTACCACTGTATGAACGTTGTGCAGGGACGTTGGGTGCTTTAGCCTTGCACTTGCCATTGCATAGTTCAGTCCAGCTTGAACTATCCAGATTCTTAACTGCACAAGGAACCTCCACAACCCTAGAACACAGGAAAGCCGTCTCACATCATGTGGTGATTTGGTGGGGCTAGGTGGTCTTTTCTGCTTGTGTTGCACCTTCATTGTTGCAACACCTGAATTGCATTTCTGCTGCCCAGCCATTTGGCAATACTAAGCAGCCTGTGCACCCTTGCGACTTTTCCAACGGTTCAGCCATCAAGTGACTCTCTTCTCAGGAATTGCCCCTAATGCTTCCACTCCCTGGACAGCTTGCAAGTGAGGAGGCAGGCTGGCTGAGGGCACCCAAGATGCTGGTGGGGCAATGCCCCCTTTTCCCTAATGGGCTGGCCTCTACTGGTTTCAAGGAGATGAATGGGTGGAATCAGAGCTGACAGGATGTGCTGTGAAGACGGGGAAGGGAAAACATATTGGAGGTGGACAGGCTAAAGTCCAAGGATACAGGATGAAGCCAATAGTTGCTGAGACCAAAGAAGACAGTGGATGTGAAAGTGTTAATACTTTCTGGTGGCACCATG
The DNA here is from genome assembly GCF_964106915.1 of Podarcis gaigeae. Taxonomy (NCBI): domain Eukaryota; kingdom Metazoa; phylum Chordata; class Lepidosauria; order Squamata; family Lacertidae; genus Podarcis; species Podarcis gaigeae. Next base: position 48,815,774 of record NC_139689.1, read on the forward strand.
TTGGCTCTGCGGTATCTCCTAGCTTCTAGTTGTCCCTGCCTTGCGCTTTCATCCCTCTTTGATCTAGCTGCAATTTGATTAGAACAGTGGAAGGGTGCTTAACCTTTTCCCCGGAGGGCTGTTTTTCTTATCAAAATCCATCCTCCAAGCTGCTTTTCCACCTGGCGGGGACAAGATACAATTTCTGTCCACCTTTTTGCACTCAGGGAGGAAAGCAGCTTGGTCAGTGTGGTTTTCAGAGAGCAAATCGCCCACAGGAAAAGAGCTACACTCTCCCTTTAATCATAACCAGATTCCCTGCAGTTCTGTTATTTATTTTTTTTAAAAAGCTTTCTTGACTTATGCTTCATGTGCCCAGTCATGACTCTTTTGGCCCGCAAAGTAGCAAATCACAAAGTTTGTCTCTTTGTCATCTTTTGTTCAGACTGCAGAATGCTCTCAAAACATCGAGGCTACAGAATTAATAAATTTCAGCAGAAACCATCTGTTTCGCCTTCAACTGCGCTGTGACTGCCTCTGGTAAATAATACATAAAGGGCATTAGTCTCTAGAAACACAATCCTGGCAGTGGAGAAGGAGGAAGAGGAAGAGGAAGAGGAAGAGGAAGAGGAAGAGGAAGAGGAAGGACTATTTCCTAACTGGGCAATCAATGTAGGGGAAAAAACCCTAACCTGAACATAGACCAGCAAAACAAAAGGTGTCTGGCTAGAAGACAGAAAGGAATAAGAGAGAGAAAATCTGGAGAGTCCCCCCCCCCCCTTTATTTTTGGCAGGGTGTTTAAGACAGTATTTTGACAGAAGCATCATTGCCCATGGTGTATGCACTCATCTTAGTGTTGTTAAAAGGCTGCAAAAGCTGCTTGAGTGGAAATGACAAAAGATGTGTGCATACTCCCAAGGCAATGATGCATCTCTTTCCACTTTCAACTAGGGATGAAATGGATATCTGCAATTCCCCCCCCCCCAGCAGAAATTGTGTATTTGAATATGCCAGAATCATTACTAGACAGGCACTGACGGCTTTACACATCATTTCATGGATTCATGGAATAGAGCACAAGGTGCAAACAGGTGCTTAGAGATTGTGCAAACTGGTGAATAGCTTTGAAAGGGACAGCGACTGAGTTTGATCCTGCCTATTTTGCTAACAGCCAGAAATGATTGTTCCAAAAACTCCAAAGCCCTTCATGGTCTTAAGTGTCCTGTACGAATGTTAAGCATTCCCTTTCCAAATACATTACAGTGGTACCTCTGGTTGCGAACGGGATCCATTCCAGAGGCCCGTTCGCAACCTGAAAGGAACGCAACTCACATCTGTGCATGTGCGTGTTGCGATTCGCTGCTTCTGCGCATGACTTCATTTTGTGCGCATGCGAGAGTGGCGAAACCCGGAAGTAAACCTTTCTGGCACTTCCGGGTCGCCGCAGAACACAACCTGAAAAGACATAACCTGAACCAAACATAACAAGAGGTATGACTGTACTAGCAAGAGGTAGGGTACAGACATATCCTTGAAAACTTTCTATCCATTCATCCTCATATTCCTGCTGTGCAGCCATGAAGCTCACTGGGTGACCTGGGGCTGGTCACCATTGCTCAGCCTAGTCTACATTACAGGGTTGCAGTGAAGTACAACGTTAGGGGAGAACATTAGTTATGCTGCATTCCTTGGAAGAAAGGGGGATTAACATGCAATAAACAGAAAACAGAGATTTTCTGTCTCCCAAACTGCTATCTTGGGAGCCTTTTAAGGCACAACTACAAGAAAGGCGACTGTAGCTAAACACCGGGAAGAACTTTCTGGTGGCAAGAGCTGTTTGACAGTTGAATGGACTTTTTCGGGAGATGGTGGACTCTCCTTCTTTGGAGGTTTTTAAGCAGAGGTTGGATGGCCATCTGTCATGGATGCTTCAGCTGAGATTCCTGCATTGCAGGGGGTGGACAAGATGACCCTCAAAATCCCTTCCAAATCTACAATTCTATGATTCTACAAGAGGGACTGTGAGCAACATTGTGGGACGGGTGTTTCTAAGACTAGGGTGAAACTGTGAAGCTCCCTTGTTATTTTTGCTGCTGGGTGCTGCATGCTGTCTAAGTAATCGTGTTATATTTTTAGTACTGAAGTATGTTTTTTTGTTGTTAATTTCATTTTTGTGAAATTGTTTTTGTAGTACTAGTTTGAAATGCATCCCTGTTTATTTATTGCAAGCCACTTTGAGCATGCTTTTTGTGTAGAAAAGTGGCAAACAGAAGTGTCCATTGTCCTCTAGCAGAAATCACCCTGGAAGCTGTATCCTGCAATAATCTTCTATCTAAAACTTTCATGGTGCATAATAGAACTTGGGGGGGGGGGAGAGAAGGCAATTTTTGCACCATCAACCATGTTAGTGAAGAATCGCAAGTTGTTTCAGCTCAGTCCAATTAAAAAACTATAGTCTTTTCCCCACCACTGTGTCTGTAACAGGATGCAAAGCATGTTCTCACTGAAAGAGAGCACGGGTTGCGGATGGGGCTAACAGAACACCCCATAGTGCCGGGCAGAATAGATTCAAGAGCCTTGAATCAGATTGGAGGTTGGAGTTGCTGGGGTAAATAGGATGTTGCCAATTTAGGGGTGGGACCTGAGGTTATTTAAGCAAGGTCCACAGCTCATTACTTTCTCTTTTGCTGTGGACACCGGATCACCCGCCCGCCCTCCCTTGTTTGGGCTTCACTCTGGCCTTGCTATGCCTGTCATGGGGTCGTTCGCATTGGTGCGGGGGCCTGGTAGGAATTTACCTTTTGGCTGATTAGTGCGTGCCAATTGGGTTTTGCCTACTGCGTAGCAAATCGTCACAACTTGTAAGGTTGGCGGTTAGGCATTGGTTAAATTGGTTGGTGGAGGGGTGTGGATTGGCTGTGCCTACCCCTCCAATGCTGCTGCTGCTGGGAATTCCGTTAAAGGAATTCTGGGGCTTACCATCCCCTCGTCCAAACCCTTGGAGCAGGGTGCGGGCCGTGTAAGTTCCCAAGGAGCAAGCAGGGAGTAGCTGAGGGTCTGTGTCACAGCCCCAGTTGTCCCTGGGGCTTGTTCCTCCACACGCTGACTCACGGGAGTCAGCGCTGTCCCCCAAGGCGGGGGGGGGGGGACAGCTAGTCATAATCAATGCCTAAGCAACCACTCACAATCTTGTATGATAATAAAGTTGTGGCCAAAATTATGCCAAAAACCTTAAACAAAAATTAAGTGTGATGTGTGAGTTATTGGGGAAGGGGTGTACTGGGGACCTCAGCACGCAAAAGATTAATTTGTGTTGTACACATCTTAGATTTCAATGTTTTACGAGTATGTGACTAAAGAAACATGCTCCTCTTAAATTATTGTTCCTCAGTTACTAGGACCGGATTTAGGTTTGATGAGGCCCTAAGCTCCTGAAGGTAATGGGGCCCTTTTTATGTCCAGCTGTCCTCTGTCAACAACAAATGGTCACTGTTTATTGGGTTGAAGATATGCTATATGGTAATTTATGGACCTAATAGGTATCTAAAGCCATTTGCACATGCAGAATGTAGACACCCTATATACAGAAATGAGCAAACCAGTGATATTTTAGGGAGCAGGCTAGCAGGCAGAGCCCATTACTTACATCATAGGAGACTACACAACACAACACAACACAACACACAACACAACACAACACAACACACAACACAACACAACACAACACACTGTTGCTGTATGTAGGTTTTATTTCATTTTTTTATCTTATATTTTGGAAATGTACATCCAGGTTTTTTTCCTTTAATTTTTTTGGGGGGCCCCCAAGGGAGTGGGGCCCTAAACTATAGCTTGTTTAGCTTATGCATAAAGCCCGCACTGACTGTTACCCTACTCCCAAGTAACCCAGTCTTAAAGCCAATCATATTTACTAAGAAGTCTCATTGATTTTAATGGCTTTTGCATTCAATGAATTTTGTTTAGAGCTTTTCCTCCAATGTGTTGCTTCTTTTGGTTGCAAAAGCCCTTGGATACTATAATTCCCTTTTTTTAACCACTGTCTTCTGCCCCTGCGTTTTAGACTAACGTGTGTGTGTACATTTGTATTTATTTCGAATAAACCTTAGCCAGAACAAGCTCTCAAAATAGCTATTAAAACTTTTAAAATTCATACATGCAAATTTTCAAGGTACAATAAAACCGGCACTTAAACAAATGAAGTACTAGAAGAGCAAAATACGACAGAAGCAGTAAAACATGAAACTTGGCTCCAGCAGCACTTTAAAATTAGTATCAGGTGCCAGTGTTTAATGAAGATAAACACATTTCTAAAAGTAAAGCTCTTCACCACTGTGGGAAACATGCTCTGACCAGATGAACCTCCCATAGAAAGGTGTCCCATAGATTGGGTGCCTGTACGGAACTAGGGTACAAGCTAGTTCCCTCCCTATCGATTTGTCCCCAAACCAAACTGAGGGCCACTGTAGCCAGGAATGGGCAAATATTTTACTCTCTCTCAGTTTCTCAGTTTCTCCACATTTCCACATAAGTTTGTGATTTTATTTTTAAAAGACCTTTATTTGAAAAAGATTTGTATGCATTTCAATAATTTTACAAAAAAATTGAAATGTATACAAATGAAAACTAGAAATAAAAATAAACATGGCTAAAAGCAAATAATAAAAAACCCAACCTCACAATTACGGATAACAAAGCAGTAGGTGAGGCTTTATACAATATGATTTTCTACAAAATTATTTCCCAGCTGTCCTGGGGTGAATGTGTGTTAGTTGATGAAGAAGACATTTCTTTTGGGAAGGGAGTCCAGGTCAATTTTGTTAACAATTAATTGTGCTGATGATAAATAGTATCTAAGTGTTTTGCCATAGGCTCATCTTCTAAAAGACAGCACAAAACAGTGCATGCCTGCTCTGAAGGATGTCCCACTGAGCCCAATGGACATGATCCGAGGTAAGCACACATTGGATTCCGGCCTTAGAGGTCAATCCTAAAGATATCTTCTCAGACATCTTCCCCATTGAGTTCAATGTGGCTTGCTTCCAGCACAATCCTAAACATGTCTTCTCAGAAGTAAGTGCCCTCAACAGGGCTGGATTTAGGTTTGATGAGGCGCGGCTTAGTCATGCTGGCCACATGACCCGGAAGCTGTATGCCGGCTCCCTCGGCCAATAAAGCGAGACGAGCGTCGCAACCCCAGAGTCGGCCACGACTGGACCTAATGGTCAGGGGTCCCTTTACCTTTACATTCTGCATGGACTGGTTGCATGGTCCATATAGCATGTATTCAACACAAAAAACAGTGACAATTTCTTGTTGACAAAGGACTGCTGGACATATAAAGGGCCCCGTTACCTTCAGTAGCTTAAAGGTAAAGGGACCCCTGACCATTAGGTCCAGTCATGGCCGACTCTGGGGTTGCGGCGCTCATCTCGCTTTATTGGCCAAGGGAGCCGGTGTACAACTTCCGGGTCATGTGGCCAGCATGACTAAGCCACTTCTGGCAAACCAGAGCAGCGCACGGAAACGCCATTTACCTTCCCCCTGGAGCGGTACCTATTTATCTACTTGCACTTTGACGTGCTTTCGAACTGCTAGGTTGGCAGGAGCATGCAGAATGTAGAATTCTATATATAGAAATGAGCCAACCAGTGGGCTAGCAGGCGGGGCCCATTAAAGTGCTACCTCAGGTTACAGACACTTCAGGTTCCAGATGCTTCAGTTTACAGACTCTGCTAACCCGGAAGTAGTACCTCAGGTTAAGAACTTTGCTTCAGGACGGGAACAGAAATTGGGTGGCGGCTGCACAGCAGCCCCATTAGCTAAAGTGGTGCTTCAGGTTAAGAACAGTTTCGAGTTAAGAACGGACCTCCAGAATGAATTAAGTTCTTAACCCTAGTACCACTGTACTTACATCATAGGAGCCTACACAACACAAAACACTGTTGCTGTAGGTAGGTTTTATTTTATTTGTTTTTTATTTTATATTATGGAAATGTACATCCAGGGTTTTTTTCCCTTTAATTTTTTGGGGGGCTCCCAAGAGAGTGGGGCCCTAAGCTATAGCTTGTTTAGCTTATACGTAAATCCGGCACTGGCCATCAAGTTCCACTTGTACTTACTCGCAGCTTGAGCTGCCACTGCCATGAGTTGTTTTGAATTATTTGCCATGACGTGATAAAAGAGTTTGGATTTGGATTAGATATCCTGCTTTATCACTACCCGAAGGAGTCTCAAAGCAGCAAACCATCTCCTTTCCCTTCCTCCCCCACAACAAACACTCTGTGAGGTGAGTGGGGCTGAGAGACTTCAGAGAAGTGTGACTAGCCCAAGGCCACCCAGCAGCTGCATGTGGAGGAGCGGAGACGCGAACCCGGTTCACCAGATTACATGTCTACCACTCTTAACCACTACACCACACTGGCTCTGGAAGCACTCATCCTTAGGGGATGGGTTGAGTGATGCAGGAGAGGCCTGTCCCATTACTGCATCTGTAGCAAAAACGGGAGGGTTCTCTCCCCGCCGTAGCCTCCCTTATGGGGCTTGTGTGGCTGTAGCTTATCGGTTTCTGCAAGATCTCACAAAAGGAACCTGGAATCTGCAGCTGCTTCTTCTCAATTCTCCAGGGGAGGCAGAGGGTGGGCAGGGCACCCAAAGACACTGGAGAAGTGAGAAGCAACAGCATCAGTCAGATACGAGATGAGTTTCATGAGATATTGCAAGATGTCACTGGAAGCTCTTGCCACATCTGCTTGCCAGCAGCGAAGCAAGCCAATTGGGCGCCTGGGGCGGTGCTTGGGGGGCCAGCCCCGCACAGGGGTGGAACCAGCTGAGCTGTGGCAAGATGCTCCTTGGGGCCTCCGAGGAGTCTGCCTGCCTCCTTCCACCCAGCCACCCTACAGCTGAGGGAGAGGCAGCGGGTGGACCGTTTGGGGCAGCGTGGAGCCTGTGGGTGAGGGGAGAGACTCCATCAGTCAAGGCCTCCTTCCACCTGCCTTGCCCCACCCTCTGCTTCTCAATGTGTACAGTGGTACCTCGGGTTAAGTACTTAATTCATTCTGGAGGTCCGTTCTTAACCTGAAACTGTGCTTAACCTGAAGCACCACTTTAGCTAATGGGGCCTCCTGCTGCCACTGCACTGCCGCTGCACGATTTCTGTTCTCATCCTGAAGCAAAGCTCTTAACCCGAGGTCCTATTTATGGGTTAGCGGAGTCTGTAACCTGAAGCGTATGTTACCTGAAGCGTATGTAACCTGAGGTACCACTGTATTGTATTATTTTATGTATTGTGGCTTGCCGTTGTTTTATTGATTATAGTTTAGATATTATTGTAACTGTTGAGTGGATTTCTGTTGAACTTTTATATGTTGATATAATTATTTTATACTATTCTAATTGATTGTTGAATTTTACTTTTTTGATGTAGGCTGCCTATTTTAAAGTTATGTTTTATTATCACATTTTTGTATTGCATTAGATTGTTATAAGATGTACATTTCTTGTTTCTTCAGCTTGTAAACCGCCTTGAGTATTGTAAGACAGAAAGGCGTTATACAAATTAAAAATGATGATGGGCACCCAAGCCCCTGTGTCACTCCCAGGAGAGACATGTGGCTTGGGCATGCTGCAGGCCCCTCAGTGAGTGCCGCCCGGCATTTTGCCACCCCCTCGGTGGTGACACCCGGGGCGGACCACCCCTACCACAACCCCTTCCTCCGCCCCTGCTCCTTGCTTCTGCAGCAGCACTGTACAGGATGCCAATGGGAGCACCATCCCTTGCGTGTCCACCACCTGAGGCAGCTGCTTCAGTCCACTTCATGGATGGGCCAGCCCTGACTCTATAATGGCCTGGGATTTGGACTTGGATGCTGAACCTGAGGGATCCCAGCCTGCACAGGATTCTCCGCCTCCAGAACCAGCTGAGCCGGGGCTGGGGCATGAGCCTGAAGGGTCCTCACCTGTGCTGGATCCTCAGGTACAGGCTCCAGCTGAGTCTGCTCTGGCTCCTGAGGTGATGGAGGACCCATTGCCTGCAGGTGCTCCACTCTCAGCCTTGTCAGGGGAAGGTGAGGTTGCCTCTGGGTCCAGTAACCCTCCAGAGGCTCAGGGCAGAGAGGCGGAGGGAACTAAGTTCCTGCAGAGGCTCAAGGCAGAGAGGCGGAGGGAACTAAGTTCCAGGTCAGGAGAGGCGAGTCACCTGAGGATCGGGGCCGCTCTATGCCTCGGGGGAGATAAAAGCCAGCCAGCCCCAGTCCCAAGTTGAGGGAGCAACATTGTTGCAAGCCAGTTCCTGCCTGCACCCTATCCTGCCTTCCTGCTGGTGCTCCTGACCTCACCCGACTCCCTGCCCTGCACTCAGCTTTGACGGACTGCCTCCTTCCTGCACCTTCGACCTCGGACTGGACTCGGACCTCGCCTCACGGGACCAGCACAATAACCTTTGAACGCTTTTCTTTGTCAGGGGCAGGGGGAGAGTTATTGTACACCCTAACCAGTTTTTGTACACTGTCTTCAGAGGGTTTTCCTAGAATGGCATAAACTCTTGCAGCAGGTTAGTATGTCAGAAGATCCGGTCATCTAAGCCTGCCTTCTTAAATGGAGCCCATTGCTATGAAGCAATCAATGTGATCCACAGCTCAGCTAATGGCTGCTATCCTTCCAGCCTCACAGTGACCTGTCTGGACATGCCAACTGTCACCACTGTTTCATTTACTGGCCAAGCGGCAAAGGCGAGTCAATACTTTGCTCCCAAAACATTTTGACATAGTTTTACTGTGCACGCCTATGCATGTTTACTCAGAAATCCCTTCCATTGTGGCTAAACTCCCTAGTGAGTAGGTTTAGAACTGCAGCTTCAGAGCACTGCTTTTATCTGCTAACTCAGGCTTCACCTATAGACTTTCACGTCAAAACATTTCAGCACGATGCAAAATACAGCTGAGACTAAGCTGTGTGATTTTGGAAGAAATGCATTAGTTTGCGAGCGGAATGCAGTTTCTCTAACTGTATGTTTCCTAGTGAATAACATGTCCCGTTAAAGATGATCATTGGCTGGAAGCAGAAGTCACCATTGATTTGACTGAGCGGGCTAGAAGAAGCCACAAGTTTTCCATTTCAATTAAACGCTTGTTGGGAATGCAGAAAGGCAGACGGATAATCTATCGCTCTGTAGCAGATCAAATGAAGGCAGGATGACATCTCCCAAGTAAGTTTGCAAAGCGGTGCTTATAACCTCTTTAAAGTTTAAATTGTGCCGTCATGTTGTTGTAGTATATCTTACGCTTGCTGCTTTGTGGAGAGACGTTCCAAAAAAGGAAGCATTTTAAAAATTCAAATAAATAAATATAAACAAATTGCCTGATATTCAAGTCTGCAACAAAATTCATGACTAAATTAAACTTAACGAAGACCTCTGAACAACAACAAAAAATCAAGACATAGTCTGCATAAATGCTAGATCTTTAAAGCACATTCATAGCACATTTTTCACTGTGAATTCTGGACACTGGCGTTGGTAAGGGTTGATGAGAATTGTAACTGTGAGGGGTAAAATACAGAATTCCCTGAGGGGAAGAATATGCTTTGAATGTACTTTAATCATACAGTGTGTACAAAACCAAAGAGTGTATTCGCATAGACTCACAATTAACCAACCTCTGGATTAGGGTTACCAACTTGTTTTTCTTTTAACTAGCCTGGCCAGTTGCAGACAAGATGCTTTGCTTTTGGTGGAGAAGCTGGTCCCCCTGTCTCTATTTATGTGTTGGCTGGTATGGCAGAGGCAGCCCCAGTGGAAGATACAGGAGTCCATTTGCATACTGCGTGCACCCAGGTTAAGGAGGTTGCTGGGCCCAGTCTGAGGCAGCTAATGGAGTTCCTTGTGATACTAGGCCCATCTCAGCCTATCAGATGCTGAGATACATCAATCACTACCTAAGTCCCAGGAAAGCAGATGGCACTGTGCATTATTGTGACAATGGCCTGGCCTGCCTGCTGAGTAATGGTTTCATACATACATTCTTTGGTGTGTTACCACTGTGTGACGTTAAAACCTAATTGTGTTTGAGGCTTGTTCAGGTACTATGACACTTGAACAGCGGTGTTTAATTTCCCATTGTCATTCAAACATATAAATGTCTTTGTATAAATACATATACAAATTTAATTTATTAATAATAAAAATAATAATGGCTACAATTAACAAGATCACACGGAAGAGCTAATCTGTTCATTGGAGGCTTAATTTGGTCTGGTCTGAATGACAGTGGAAGCGGACGGCTTCCTGCTTCATGGACTAATGTTATGTGCTTTGAACATGTTGCACATTTAAGATAAGGTTTTGGTCAACATTATAGATCCTAAAAAATGAGGAAGTCTTTGAGAAGGGGGACAGACTTTAGTAATTTGGAGTTTCCATTTTCTTGTTTCCAAAGCAATAATGGAACATAAAGCAGAAAAATGACCGTTCCTTCCGGATTTTGCTTGTCAGCAGACACCAAAAATCACATTTTCACTGTTCTGGGTGCATTGAAGTTGATTGGGTTAGCAATCCTGCCAGAAGTTGTCACATTTAGGAAGTTCATAACCAGCCTGCTTGTAATGATACTTTTAATCTTTTCTGATGCTCTTCCAGTCTTCTATCCATTTCTTTGCTACCTCTCCAGTTTGGTCATTTCTTGAGAGGCAACTGATTTGAGCCACAAAGGAAGTGTTGCGATTCGCTGGGTGCTGATCCGGGGAATCCAGGGGAAAGACTATACGCCTTTTTGAGAACTTGCTATATTGTTTGTAAGGACTTCTAGCCAAGAACCCCAGCCAAGGACTGCAGTGCTAAGTGAGAAGGAGAAAGACTAAGGAAGTTAGAGAACATAATAACAAGCATTTCTATATAGCCTTTGCAAATGTTCAGAGCACTTCGCTTTTTAATTTATTTGAAATTTTGCTTCATGCAAAGTTAGATGATAACTTCCAGCCAAGGGCAGTAGGAAGGAAATGAGATGGAAAACTGCCCACAAACACCTACAATTGATACATTTTCATCTTTTGTACTGTTCCTCTTTTGCACTTAATACCCCACTCCCAGCTTCATGTCTAGAGTTGAGAGAGTTCTCCATATTTCCATGTCTGTTTGCTTTTTTAAAAAAGTTCTCATGAAAATTCATCATGGTTGGTTTTTTTTTTTTTGGGTAGGAATCTCTCCTAATATAAACATTTTTGCAAAGCAATTCTTCTTAATACTATGCATTTATATACATTTTTTCACTAATATATGCATTTTTGCCAACAGCATATGCATTTGTATTCCAGTACAGTGGTACCTCTGGATGCGAACGGGATCTGTTCTGGAGCTCCGTTCACATCCTGAGTAGAACATAACACTCGACTGCACATCTGCCAGTGCGCGGGTCACGTTTCGCCGCTTCCGCACATGCACGTGATGTCATTTTGAGCGTCTGTGCATGCGCGAGTGGCGAAACCCGGAAGTAACATGCTCCGTTACTTCCGGGTCACCACAGAGCGTAACTTGGAAACGCTCAACCTGAAGCATATTCAACCCGAGGTATGACTGTATATGTATTTTTGTATTTAATTGGCTGGAGAACTGCATTGCAAAATTCAGATAAGTGTGAATTTCTAAGGGTGATTGTGTTCAGATATTAGATGAATTAGGCAGTGTCACCTCTAATTGTGAACTGAATTGATTTCCTTCCCCCCTTTTCCTGTTCCTGCTACACCACAGGTGCACACACGAAACAAAAGTTCTTTCCCGAGCTTGCATTCTTTACAAATCTTCACAAATCTTTAGTTTCCCTGTAGAATGCTTGCAGGCCTGTAAAAATGAGATATGTGATCTGGCATGATATGGAATAAAGTTTTATTGAGAGTGGCATCTTTAAAATGAAACTAATGTAACCTGAATTGTACAGTGAAACCTTTATGCAAGTTAAAACTTGGACTTGCCAGTCAGAAGGTTGGCAGTTCGAATCCATGTGACGGGGTCAGCTCCCGTTGCTCTGTCCCAGCTCCTGCCAACCTAGCAGTTCAAAAGCACACCTGTGCAAGTAGATAAATAGGTACCATGGGAGTGGGAAGGTAAACAGTGTTTCCGTGTGCTCTGGCTTCCGTCACGGTGTTCTGTTGCACCAGAAGCGGTTTAGTCATGCTGGCCACATGACTTGTTCAGCTGTCTGTGGACAAAGGCCGGCTCCCTCAGCCTAAAAGCGAGCGCTGCAACCCCATAGTCACCTTTGACAGAACTTAACCGTCCAGGGGTCCTTTACCTTTTACCTTACCTTGCTACAGCACCCCCAAAATAAAAGAATAATTCCAGTTAGATGAAAAGAGAAATGAATTTCTAACAACACAGGCTGTTCTTAGACAACAGACTTTGGTATTGCATTTGTTTGTACATGTATTTAATGTGAAAAATGGGACTGTGCACTTGATTCAGCCAAACCCCAAACCAAATTCAAATGGAATCCAAGAAAACCTGGGGCAGAAGGAGCTTTTAAGCTCTCTACATTACTTACCAGGCAAGTCCCACTCAGCTTGTCGGCTCTGGGATGCTTTCGCTAGATCTCACTGGGCCCTCCCTGGGCTTCCAGAGCTGGTGCGCTGAGAGCGCCAGGCCCAGCAAGCAAAGCAGAAAGCTTGAAAGCTTGTTTTGCACCAGGAAAAGACCTTGTGAAATTGCAACTGGCTGGCCTTCAACCGCACAAGGTTGAAATTGCACAAGTTAAATGTGCATAATGGCACTCAGTCCCCTGGAAAACATTCATTGAAATAATAATAATAATAATAATAATAATAATAATAATAATAATAATAATAATTTATTATTTATACCCCGCCTATCTGGCTGGGCCTCCCCAGCCACTCTGGGTGGCTTCCATAGAAACCAAAAATACAGTAAAATATCACACGTTAAAAACTTCCCTGAACAGGGCTGCCTTAAGATGTCTTCTGAATGTCAGGTAGATGCTTATCGCTTTGACATCTGCTGGGAGGGTGTTCCACAGGGCGGGCGCCACTACCGAGAAGGCCCTCTGCCTGGTTCCCTGTAGCTTTGCTTCTCACAATGAGGGAACCGCCAGAAGGCCCTCGGTGCTGGACCTCAGCGTCCGGGCAAAATGATGGGGGTGGAGATGCTCCTTCAGATATACTGGACCGAGGCCGTTTAGGGCTTTAAAGGTCAGCACCAACACTTTGAATTGTGCTCGGAAACACACTGGGAGCCAATGTAGGTCTTTCAAGACTGGTGTTATGTGGTCCCGGCGGCTGTTCCCAGTCACCAGTCCAGCTGCCGCATCTGGATTAGTTGTAGTTTCCGAGTCACCTTCAAAGGTAGCCCCACGTAGAGTGCATTGCAGTAGTCCAAGCGGGAGATAACCAGAGCATCCACCACTCTGGCGAGACAGTCTGCAGGCAGATAGGGTCTCAGCCTACGTACCAGATGGAGCTGGTAAACAGCTGCCCTGGAAACAGCTGCCTCCATGGACAGCTGTGAGTCCAAAATGACTCCCAGGCTGCGCACCTGGTCCTTCAGGGGCACAGTTACCCCCATTCAGGACCAGGGAATCCTCCACACCTGCCCGCCTCCTGGCCCCAAAAAACAGTACTTGTCAGGATTCAACCTCAATCCATTAGCCGCCATCCATCCTCCAACCGCCTCCAGATACTCACACAGGACCTTCACCGCCCTCACTGGTTCTGATTTAAAAGAGAGGTAGAGCTTTCCCAGTTTCCTCATCTTTTGAACACATCTATAGATCCAGTTGTAACATTGCTTAATATTATTCTAATATATTTGAAGGAAGGCATGTTCACAGCTTGTACTCCTTCTGGTTCTCTCTTAGCTAATTGCTTCCTTCACCCACCAGTCTGAACTAACAACAGAGTTTCATTCAACATTAACAGTGAAATTCTAAATAAGTCTACTCAGAAGAAAGCTCAATTGACTTCAATGGGGCTTATTCCCACTGGATTAAGACTGCAGCCTAAGGGATCTGATTTTTTTTTAAAAAAATGCTTATTTTATTGGTTAGCACTTCCTGGATTATTGGATAAATTCATCTTCTGCTGTAAATATTTGGTGAAATGCCTGTCTCTCAATTTTACCACCCACAAACTGTATGAAGAATTGTAGGGCATTATTTCAGTCCAAACCCCGGGGTGGAGGGAAGTTTTCATTTCAGGACTGAGCCTTCCCTTCTCCGCCACAAGACCTCTTGCGTTCAGAAATATTCAAGGACATAAATCTATTATGGCAGATGGGAACTCATCAGCTCAGCAATGTACAGCTCCTTCTCAGTAATTATGCATGATAAACACCCTGATTTATTATAAGACGTCTCATTCAACGGCATGATCTCTTCACAGGGACACGCTACCAGCTTACTGATCGAACCAGCCTGTTCCCAGCTTTCTGAAGGTGCTATTTTCAAAACACACATGCTTCGTTCCCTTCAAGATGCTTGATAGGGCTGCATTTTGAATACTGAGAGCATCATTTACATTCAATTAAAACTTTCAGCCTCTTCCTCCAGATACAAGCTTGAAGCTCCCAGAAAGCACTCACTTTGCATGTAAGATTGGAGAAGTGTCATTAAGTCCCACCATTTTGCCCCAGCCCTGCCTCCCACACCACCAAGTGTGGGTAATCTGAAAGTGCCAGGATCACAAAGATTATATTTTATTTCCTTTGGGATCGTTCCCCCCTCATTCTAAAGCTATATTTGATGGCTCCTGGCACCTAAGGGTCTTCCTTCCTGAGACACTCACATCCATTACTGTAATATTTCATTCAAAGCTAATTGCTGCAGGGCAATAGCATGAAATGCAGATTAAGTTTAAATCATACAAGGAGCATTCAATAATTCAGGTGAATTTTAAAAAATGCCATTCCATGAAAATCTATATTCACATGAATATTGGGAAAGTGGAGCCACTAAGGGGTGAATCAGAGCAGGGAAAATTGATTTCCCAGCCTCAGTTGCCCACTCCCAACATGGTGCTTCTATAACCACCACCACCAACAAAAAGGGTCAGGACACTAGTATGCATTAAGTGATGCCTACAGCCAACCCCCTCTACCATAAGTCATGGCGGTTCCCTCACTGCAAGAAGCCAAGTTACAGGGAACCAGGCAGAGGGCCTTTTTGGCAGTGGCATCCGCCCTGTGGAACGCCCTCCCACCAGATGTCAAAGAGAACAAAAACTACAGTGGTACCTTGGGTTAAGTACTTAATTTGTTCCGGAGGTCCGTTCTTAACCTGAAACTGTTCTTAACCTGAAGCACCACTTTAGCTAATGGGGCCTCCCGCTGCTGCTGCGCTGCTGCCACAAGATTTCTGTTCTCATCCTGAAGCAAAGTTCTTAACCAGAGGTATTATTTCTGGGTTAGCGGAGTCTGTAACCTGAAGCATATGTAACCCAAGGTACCACTTTTAGAAGACATCTGAAGGCAGCCCTATTTAGGGAAGCTTTTAATATTTGATGCATTACTGTATTTTAATATTTTGTTGGAAGCCGCCCAGACTGGCTGGGGAAGCCCAGCCAGATGGGCGGAGTATAAATTATATAGGATGGTGATGGTGATGATGATGATAAAATTCAGAGTTGGCGCTACTTTTCATCTAAAGCGGAACTTGAGGCAACTTTGTAGAATACTGGCCAGCAGAACCATATCTAAGAAATTTTTTTTGGGGGGGGAGGGGGAAATAATAACAAATAAAGATCAGGAACGGTTGTTAGGAAAGTGTTACACTTCTCTCGGGGTTCTTAACCATGGGTCTTGAAATATACTCAGAGTCGCAAAGTGATTTCATGCTCTTTATTCAGGTCATAGTGGTGAGGAGGAATGAATGAAAGTCCCCTCAAAGTATCTGCTTTATATACATTATTTACACAATGGGCTGCACATGATTGGCTAATTCTGGAATTCTACTGTAAGCCAATCAGGTTGTGGATTCACTTCTATCTGGAGCATGATTGGGTGGTTCCTGCCAAACAATCATACTGCTGCATTGTTCTAAGACCAATCAGACTGCTGCATTCTGAATCCTATTGTTCTAGGACCAATCAGACTGCTGCCTTTTGGATCCTATTGTTCCAGGACCAATCAGACTGCTGCAGTTTGGATCCTATTCAATTCAGTACATAACAGGTCTCATCAGGGGGAAAGGCAGGGTATGTCATTAGAAACACATTACAAAGCATGAATGATCAAAACATGGTAAAAAGCATACTGACAGACAGCCTAATAGTAAAATAATCATCATAATAACTTCTCCCCTGTACTTTTACAGGCTCTCTAGGGAGAGCATTCCACAATCGGGGAGCCACCACTGAAAAGGCCCATTCGCTTTTTGCCACCCTCCAAACCTCTCTGGGAGGGGGGAAATAGAGTTGTCATGGGGAGGGCTTGTAGACTAATCGGGTCCAACCTGCTGCTTGATGCAGGAATTCCAGAGCTAGAGATGTCTACTTAAAGACCTCCAGGAAGGAGGAGGCCACAAAACGCTTGGCAATTGGCTCCATTGCCAAACTGCTCTCAGAGTTAAGAAATGTCTCCTAACATTCAACTGAAACCTACTCTCATGTAACTTAAGATGACTATATCGCATTGTGCCTTAGGGGCAGCCCTTTGCTTTCCAGACTTTGCCCTCCATTCTCGCAAGAGCAGTACATGTGAAAAGGATCTAGGAGTCTTGGTTGACCACAAACTTGACATGAGCCAACAGTGTGACGCGGCAGCTAAAAAAGCCAATGCAATTCTGGGCTGCATCAATAGGAGTATAGCATCTAGATCAAGGGAAGTAATAGTGCCACTGTATTCTGCTCTGGTCAGACCTCACCTGGAGTACTGTGTCCAGTTCTGGGCACCACAGTTCAAGAAGGACACTGACAAACTGGAACGTGTCCAGAGGAGGGCAACCAAAATGGTCAAAGGCCTGGAAACGATGCCTTATGAGGAACGGCTAAGGGAGCTGGGCATGTTTAGCCTGGAGAAGAGGAGGTTAAGGGGTGATATGATAGCCATGTTCAAATATATAAAAGGATGTCACATAGAGGAGGGAGAAAGGTTGTTTTCTGCTGCTCCAGAGAAGCGGACATGGAGCAATGGATCCAAACTACAAGAAAGAAGATTCCACCTAAACATTAGGAAGAACTTCCTGACAGTAAGAGCTGTTTGACAGTGGAATTTGCTGCCAAGGAGTGTGGTGGAGTCTCCTTCTTTGGAGGTCTTTAAGCAGAGGCTTGACAACCATATGTCAGGAGTGCTCTGATGGTGTTTCCTGCTTGGCAGGGGGTTGGACTCGATGGCCCTTGTGGTCTCTTCCAACTCTATGATTCTATGATTCTAAGACTTTCGCTATGCATGGGTCTCGCCTGAATCTGACAACTTGCCCTGTATCATACTGGAACAAAAGTAGCCTTTCTCCAGTAAAGTTGTTTTATGATTAAATATTTTTGTTCTTGTCAGTTTCCTTTTGTCTATAGCAGGGGTCAGCAAACTTACCGCGCCTCGGGCCAGTGTCTCCAGCGCCGATTGCGCGGCAGGCCAGAGGGCAGGGGAGCAGGTGCCCATACGCTTGTGCACACGCTATTTCCGCCATACTTCCAGGTCGGAGGAACAGTGGAAATAGCATGTGCGCATGTGCACTGGCCTCCTCCGACCCGGATGTGCACCGGAAATAACACTTAAAGGAAAAGGGTAAAGGGACCCCTGACCATTAGGTCCAGTCGTGATCGACTCTGGGGTTGTGGTGCTCATCTCACTTTATTGGCCGAGGGAGCCGGCGTACAGCTTCTGGGTCATGTGGCCAACATGACTAAGCTGCTTCTGGCGAACCAGAGCAGCGCATGGAAATGCCGTTTACCTTCCCGCCGGAGTGGTACCTATTTATCTACTTGCACTTTGTGCTTTCGAACTGCTAGGTTGGCAGGAGCAGGGACCGAACAACGGGAGCCCACCCTGTTGCAGGGATTCGAACTGCTGACCTTCTGATCGGCAAGTCCTAGGCTCTGTGGTTTAACCCACAGCACCACCCGCGTCCCTAAAATAACACTTGCACATGCGCAAATAACGATTGTGCATGCACACAAGCTATTTCCGGTGCTCCTCTGACCCAGAAGTGGGCAGCCGGGCAGCGTAGTGCCCGTGAGAGCTGGCAGCGGCAGCTGGCAGCAGGGATCGCCGCGGGCCAGATAAACAAGTCCCTCGGGCCTTATCCATCCCGCGGGCCTAAGTTTGGGGACCCCTGGTCTATAGGTTGTTCTCTGGCAACCTCTCACTGTATTCCGGTTAGCAGAACATCGTCATCCTTTTCTCTTGAACTAATGAAGTGAGGAAGATTTATTGCTCAGATAAGCCTTGGCGTCCAGCCCGCTTCGGCTGCACAGCTACCAGCCAGGCCTCCGGACTTCAAAGGGCCACATTCTGATGCTCTGAGCAAAAGCAGAGTTAAGCAGCGGTCAGAGAAAGCTGCAAACTCAAGTGCTTTCTTCAATGTGCTTAAATAAAGTCCACTCAGGATATTAGCATCTAGAAGCAGGTTTTTTTATTTACAGCAGACTATCCATTGTCGAACAGCATCGTGAAAACACGTCCACTCTCCTCAAAAGCGAAAGTAGAGAAAAAGAACAAAGGCTGGAGACTCTCGGAAATGATGCAGAATCTCCCTCCCTCCCAAATTGTAGGTTTAACCCTGTAAGCTCAGGTTCTCCTCACATGAAGCTGCCTTATCCTGCATTAAACCATTGGTCCATCTGCCTCTGTTTTTGTCTGTGCTCACTAGTGGCAGTTCTTCAGATTCTCTGACAGGAGCCGTACCTAGCCCTGTCTGGCGATGCCCAGGACTGAACCTGGCTCCTTTCTATGGGAAAAGTATGTGCTCCTCAGTTTCCTTTATGTAGTTGCATCTAGAGCTTCTTTGGTTTCCTTTCCGTCTACATTTCTGTTCAGTCGCCTCTTCATTTCTGAGTCCTTCATTTCTTACAATGTGTTCTGCCGTACCGGATTGCCCATGACAACTCTGGGAAGAATGATTAGGTACAAAGAAAAATTGGAGTTTGTATGGTGGGGAATGGAAAATCAATAGCAAGACATCCTTTTGGTATGAATTGGAAGAAGAAAGTTAAGATATAATTCTACTTTACGAGAAAAGTCAACATTGAACATTCTCATTATGCTTGGCCGGGTCAAAGCTCTGCTCCTCACCCTGTGACTCCTTAGTTTAATTTAATAGCTGTTTCTCAGCCAAGGTAGAAAGGGAAATACACTGGAGGAGGCAAGACAAAAATAACCGCGCTGAAAGGTTTTCTAATCTAGATGTATTGGACGAGGGACACAGAGAATTAGCAAAAATCCAATGCGATGGATGCATTTTGGTGTTGATAGCATTGTGCAATTTCTCCTCTCCGCAAGGGCTTAAGAGGAGAGAATTACTGAGTGGGAGGAAGGGAGGGAGGAAACTTGCTGATCACAGCACTTACATTAATCTCATTTAGAGGCTGAATTGCCCTGAACAATATTACAGTGGGCTAAGAAATGGTCATTACAGGAAGGTGAGGGTGGCAGCAAGTGCACAAGGAACCTCAACTTCAATTCACTGGGGAAAGGGAATAAAATTAGTCTTATTATGTATGACTGATCGCGCGCGCGCACACACACACTGTGCCAGAGGGGCATTCTCAAGCCAGATTTCCAGTAGTCAGATCCCAAGAGGTCGTCATCTAGGTCTCCTTTGATTAGGTTTTTCGAGGCCTGGAAAACCAAGCTCTGTGGTTCAAGACTGCCATCTAGACTGCAGTACTAGCCTGGAAGGACCTAGGACCAGCCCCTACCTACCTACCTCAGAGCTTGTTCTCAGTCTGAACAATGCCGTGTCTGGTGTGTGAGGACACTATCTGGGTGCTTGTCTTTGGTAGTTGCTGTAGGATCTCAACAGCTGCCTAGTTTTGATCTTGTTGTGGCTTCTATCCCTTCTGATTTTCTGCTGCTGCCAGCTCTTGGGCTTTGTTTTTGGGATTTTTAGGGATTTTGACTCCCTACCTGGCTCTGCCCTGCTCACCTATCCCCCAATCTTTGTTTGCTGCTCTAGAACTCAGCTCCTGCCTCTTGGGGTCTATGTACCTACTTGTTGCTGAACTGAGCTGACAACCAACTCACCTGGGTGCTGGACTGATGCTTAAGGCTGCTGCATCATTCATTATTCCATGGCATGACTGACTCGTCAAGAAGTAAACATGGCTGAGGCGGATGCAATCTCCACTACACAGCAGTCCTGAATTTGGAACAGTCCTATTTGGAACCACAATGGCTTTTCCAGGACTGGGGGCCAGGGAATGGGCAGAGGAGGAATGGTGGAGATGGCATCCCCAGCCTGACCCTTCCAGAGAAGAAGAAGACAGTTCAGAATTACAACAGGGGTTTGAGGGAGGTCACAGCTCAGAGGCAGATGAGGGAGAAAGCTGGGAAATAATGGGAGAGAAGGAGGAGGAGGAGGAGGAGGAGGAGGAAGCACCAGGAGGGTGACAGCTGATGGACACAGTGTCTTTAGAAAGCATTCCAGTCCCAGAACCCGGCAAGCCTTGAAAGTAGTAGAGCAAAGAGCTCAGAAGCAGAGGACCCTCAGTGCCACCGTGGGAGGAGATGATGACAACGAGGAAGTGGGAGAAAAGAGGGTGGAGAGACACTTGGGACAATGCCATTATCCCAAGAGGCTGTGTTCCGAGCCTCTATCTGTAAATATTGAATAAAAAGCAGGTGGTAAGAACTTTTCTTTGTCTTGTACGTTCCTGGCATCCGGCCATGGGAATTGCTTACTGCCGCTTAACACTGAGCAAGGAGAGATAGTTGAGGTGGAGAGAATTAGGTAGACAGAAGGAGAGATCTACCAGGACCTCAATCACCTGCCTCACAGAAGAGAATCTTGGGTCAGCAGTATTTATGGTAACCATGTGTCCTACTACTTAATAAAGGACAATCCTCTATATAGTGGTGCTCAGTTGGGGTGGGGGCACCATCTCCTATGTTGCGGCTGCTTACCAGTAGGTAAGTCGGAGTGGTGATGTAATAGCAAGGTTTACATGATGCACTGGCATGAGCACCAGATTAGCTCCACCAATGTGTTTGCACCACACCAGCCTTGCTGCCTCACCTCTCTACCTCCTCGTAAGCAGCAGCAACATTATCTAAAGATAAAGAACCACCAACTGTTATAACCTGGATAGCTGACTGAGCAGACACACAGGTTACTTGCTCACAGTCTTGAAACCAGAGGCCTTTCTCCTGGGCATAGTCAGCCAATTGGTGCCAAAGAAGGATAGAACTTTCTTTATGTATGCAACAACAGCAGCAAGAATACTTATTGCAAAGTACTGGAAGACACAAGATCTACCCACTCTGGAAGAATGGCAGATGAAGGTGATGGACTATATGGGATTAGCAGAAATGACTGGCAGAATCCGAGACCAGGGAGAAGAGTCGGCGGAAGAAGATTGGAAGAAATTTAGACTACCTACAGAAATATTGTAAAATTAATGAATGTTAGAATGATGTTGGATAGAAATTAAGTGGTTTCCAGCTGTAATGTTTTAAGGGAATATGAGAAATAGGCTTAGAAACAGGTTAAAACTTAATGGCAAGGATTTGCTGAACAAACAATTTGAATTGGAATACAAAAAAGGGAGGTATGAGGAGGTCCGGGAAACATGTTAAAGGAAAATGAGAAATGGAAAATCTGCAATTTTATTTTTTTATTTTTAATTATTTTTACTTCTGTATTTTTGTTACTATTTTTTTCTTTTTTTCTTTTTATCTTTATTGTATTATTATTAAAAACCTTAATAAATATTCTATAAAAAAAATACTTGCTCACAGTCTTCCCTCACTGTGGCGAAAGGTATTGCATTTCTATTTAAATTATAATAATTATTTCCTATGTGCATCACTACATATAAATCAGTGCGTGCAAATTTTATGCAAATCTGTGCCCCCTTTCTTTGATGATGACCAATTCAGTTGGGTTAAGAACTAATTCCTGGCAATCTTTTTCTACCACATCTCTAATATAATCAAACATGAGAATTCTAGATTTAAGGGATATAGTGTGACTTCTACAACTTCCTTCAGACACCGCACTTTCCTCCCTGAACTTCATTTTTCTTTTGCCTTTATTTCATCCTTCTTGTTTTTCATTGCCACTCACTTCTGCATTGTTGCTTCCCAACTGCCAAGGCTGACAGAAGAGTCTAGAGAAATCCCTGAGCATTCCCTCAGGACTGTATCCCCTTGACAATACAGTCTCCACTAGGCCTGTGGACAATTGCAAACTCCCCACAAACACTCATTGGTGAGTCACCAGCTGACACAAATGGACACTCTGAAGATCTGTGCTATTTAGAAGAACTTCCTGAAGAATTTCAGAGAGGGGAGGGAGAGGAGATAATCTCTTTGCTATATATTTGTGCTATCACATCCTGTCACTGCTTCGAATCCCTGTGACAGGGTGAGCTCCCATTGCTCGGTCCCTGCTCCTGCCAACCTAGCAGTTTGAAAGCACGAAGTGCAAGTAGATAAATAGGTACCACTCTGGCAGGAAGGTAAACGGTGTTTCTGTGCACTGCTCTGGTTCGCCAGAAGTGGCTTTGTCATGCTGGCCACATGACCCAGAAGCTGTCTGCAGACAAACGCCGGCTCCCTCGGCCAGTAAGGCGAGATGAGCGCCGCAACCCCAGAGTCCTCCGCGACTGATGGTCCGGGGTCCCTTTACCTTTATCACCGCTTAATGGTCCGGGGTCCCTTTACCTTTATCACCGCTAAACAGGTGGCATCAATATGAAATAGAACCAGGGTGGATCAGTAGTGGTCCTTATGGTCAGACAGAGCATGACATGGAAGCTCACAGCAGCCTATAGTTTGGCTCATACACTGGATTAAGAAGTTGGCAAGACCATTGTGGCATGCTGGTATCGCCTCCTCTTTGACCCTTACACTTGTGTTGAGAGACCAGGCCACCTGACTCTGGGTTGCAATAAGGTAGAAATTAATAAGGACTGAAGTCCCTTAACTGAAGAGTTTATGAAACCCTCAACAAGCTTCTTTCTGCCAGATACAAATGCCACTGTGGTATAAATTAAATTAGGGATAAGGGCATATCTGAGTGAGCAGAACAATACGTGTTTCCTTCAGTTTCCCTGAAAAAACAGAAATCAACATCAAGCACAGCAGATAGTCAAGATGGGACTCTCAAGACACATCTTAAAGGGAATTTCTAACCTTTTTGAATCTTCCTGTCTTCTAAAAGACTCTTACACTTCTTTATTCCCAACTACATCACCATACCTGTCCCTCTTTCCATCCACATCTAGGAGACCACAAATCCTGGACACTGCAACCCCTTCTGCTATCTATGGACACCACATGTCAAGGATCATCTCAATGCAACATTGGATCAAGATGATAATTAAAGAATTCTGTTGCCTCGTTGTGATTCAAGAAGAGCTGAGAATCACCTGCTCCTAGCTTCTGGTTTTGACTCTGACCCACCTGCAGAACATTAGATAGATAACTTTACTCTCTGTCTACTCTTCTGGAGTTTCCACACCACATGGGTTTGCTTCCACCCTTTTTCTTTTTTCCATTAGTATTAATAGATTTTCCTTTTTAAAGAGGGTGGTTATGTGTGGGTTTTTTTTTTAAATCTTTCAGGTTGTGAATGTATTATGGTATTAAATATTCCTGTGGTTTAATGCCTATGCATTGCACCACATTAATCAATTCAAGATTGAAGCTTTCTTCCACTTCGTGGTAATAAATAAATGCTTCTCTGATTCCACTTGAATTCTTCTTGTGGATTTGAATTTCTGGGTTTAAACTACCTTCTCGGCGCAGCACAAAGTTGACTTGCATTGAAGATCCCACCTCTCTAGTAAATGCACGCATATGCAGGTTCTTAAAGACACATGTAACAAGAGCCATGGAACCAGGAGCCCAACACCAGTGGCGCTGTATCCTATCTGGAGTAGGACAAAGTAAGGGCTATGTGGATGTACCAGCAGTGGCGTAGCGTGGGGGGTGCAGGGGGGGGCGGCCGCACCGGGCGCAACATCTGGGGGGGGGATGCACTCGCACTCGCAGCTCTCTGCCCCTACCTGGCTCACTCTCTCTCTCTCTCACTGCAGTGCTGGCTGTGCGAATCCGATCCGAGCCGCAGGGTCACCGCCCATTGTGGAGGGGGTGGGTGCCAGGCGTGCGGTGCAGAGAGAGAGCGAGGGACTATCTGGGGGAGGGACAGTGCAGCGGCCGCCCAGCGCAGTGCTGAGTGCGGGAGAGAACCACACCAGACCAGACCAGGCAGCAGCAAGAAGAAGCTGGCAGCGGCGGCAGGTTAGGGGTTAGGGGGCGCAAATTACTTGCCTTGCCCCGGGTGCTGACAACCCACGCTACGCCGCTGTGTACCAGACTTCCTGCTGTGAGGGGAGAGACTCCATCAGGCAAGGTCTCTTTCCACCTGCCTTGCCCCACCCTCTGACCTCCCTCCCAGCGCGGAGCCCACCGCCCACTGCCGCTGCCCAGCGAACCCATACCCGGCGTATAAGACGACCCCCAACTTTTTGGAGGATTTTCCGGGATTAAAAAGTCATCTTATACGCTGGAATCTATGGTACTGTGGCTTGCCGTTGTTTTATCGATTATAGTTTAGAAATTATTTATTGTAACTGTTGAGTGGATTTCTGTTTAACTTTTATATGTTATTATTATTTAATACTATTCTAATGATTGTTGAATGTTACTTTTTTGATGTAGGTTGCCTATTTTAAAGTTTTATTATCACATTTTTGTATTGCATTAGATTGTTATAAGATGTACAGTTTTTGTTTCTTCAGCTTGTAAACCGCCTTGAGTATTGTAAGATAGAAAGATGGGATAGTGGTACCTCGGTTTAAGAACTTAATTCGTTCTGGAGGTCCGTTCTTAACCTGAAACTGTTCTTAACCTGAAGCACCACTTTAGCTAATGGGGCCTCCTGCTGCTGCTGCCGCGCCGCCAGAGCACGATTTCTGTTCTCATCCTGAAGCAAAGTTCTTAACCCGAGGTACTATTTCTGGGTTAGCAGAGTCTGTAACCTGAAGCGTATGTAACCTGAAGCGTATGTAACCCAAGGTACCACTGTATACAAATTAAAAAATGATGAGGATGGTATATTAATGCAGCCCTGATCTTACCATTTTGCCCCATGTAAGTAAGCTGCAGTTGGGAAGGTGGGTTTGCTACTGGGGTGAATAGTGCTGCCTCCCCCAATCTGGTGCTCTCTAGATTTGGACCACATATCTCATCAGCCCTGACCATTGGTCATGCTGGCTGGGGCTCATCAGAGTTACACTCCAAAATATCTGGAAGTTGCCAGCTTGGGGAAGGCTAGGGTAGAGTCTTGGTCCTGGGTCAGGGAAAAGCTAGAACTGTGTTTTCAGCCATGAAGCCCATTCGGAGGCCTTCAGAATGTTGTACTGTTTAAGTGCAACCTGTGTTACAGCACCGTTGTGACTAATTTAAATCCCATTGATTTAATGGGATTTAAGCACTGTGAGTTTTATCCGAACCAGTTACTAAATCTACCTGACCGTGTGCTGCTCAGTCACCAGCTCAGAACAGAATCATGCATAGAGTGTTGAAGCTGTTGGGATTTGATTAGATGCTAAGAGAGGATATATTTATTAGATCTGATCCTTCCTTCCTCACATTAGTGAGTTCAGCAGAGTGCATCCCTTTGCATCTTAAAAGAGAGTTGGATAGGCTGCTTTTAGTAATCCAGGATGCTTTATGGCAGACTGGATTTTCCTGGTATTTCCTTCCTTTTCTCCCACCCAAAATGGCCCGAATATAAGCTACACTTTTTTTCCAAATTCTGATCGTGAAAAGTTATAGTGCGGCTTATATTTGTGACCTTACGGCGCCACAAAGTGGCGCAGCTACCCACCCCCCAGGAAGTAGCCCAGGAGTTTGGGGCAACAGTACCCAGCCCGCCCGCCACTCCCAAGCCTCCCTCAAGCTGCCGAATTTTAAAGGTGTGGCTTATTTGTGGGTTATATTCAGGCCAACACGGTAACTGCACACAAACTGTTTAGTTAGAAAGTAAAAATAAAATTTACTCAGTTTACGTCTTCAAGAATAACAGATACAGCAGCATGATGTAGGCAGGTTGAAAATGCTGATTAAGTTACTGTGATGTTAACATGAGAGTAATAATAATAATAATAATAATAATAATTTATTATTTGTACCCCGCCCATCTGGTTGGGTTTCCCCAGCCACTCTGGGCGGCTTCCAACAAAGATAAAAGATACACTGAAATGTCACATATTAAAAACTTCCCTGAACAGGGCTGCCTTCAGATGTCTTCTGAATGTCAGGTAGATGTTTATCGCTTTGACATCTGATGGGAGGGCATTCCACAGGGCGGGCGCCACTACTGAGAAGGCCCTCTGCCTGGTTCCCTGTAACTTGGCCTCTCGCAGTGAGGGAACCGCCAGAAGGCCCTCGGAGCTGGACCTCAGTGTCCGGGCAGAACGATGGGGGAGGAGACGCTCCTTCAGATATACTGGACCGAGGCCGTTTAGGGCTTTAAAGGTCAGCACCAACACTTTGAATTGTGCTCGGAAACACACTGGGAGCCAATGTAGGTCTTTCAAGACCGGTGTTATATGGTCTCGGCGGCCGCTCCCAGTCACCAGTCTAGCTGCCGCATTCTGGATTAGTTGTAGTTTCCGGGTCACCTTCAAAGGTAGCCCCACGTAGAGCGCATTGCAGTAGTCCAAGCGGGAGATAACCAGAGCATGTACCACTCTGGCGAGACAGTCTGCAGGCAGATAGGGTCTCAGCCTACGTACCAGATGGAGCTGGTACACAGCTGCCCTGGATACAGATTTGACCTGTGCCTCCATGGACAGCTATGAGTCCAAAATGACTCCCAGGCTGCGCACCTGGTCCTTCAGGGGCACAGTTACCCCATTCAGGACCAGGGAATCCTCCACACCTGCCCGCCTCCTGTCCCCCAAAAACAGTACTTCTGTCTTGTCAGGATTCAACCTCAATCTGTTAGCCGCCATCCATCCTCCAACCGCTTCCAGACACTCACACAGGACCTTCACCGCCTTCACTGGTTCTGATTTAAAAGAGAGGTAGAGCTGGGTATCATCTGCATACTGATGAACACCCAGCCCAAACCTCCTGATGATCTCTCCCAGTGGCTGCATGTAAATGTTGAAAAGCATGGGGGAGAGGACAGAACCCTGAGGCACCCCACAAGTGAGCGGCCAGGGGTCTGAACACTCATCCCCCAGCACCACTTTCTGAACACGGCCTAGGAGGAAGGAGCGGAACCACTGTATGACAGTGCCCCCAGCTCCCAGGCCCTCAAGATGGTCCAGAAGGATGTTATGGTCGATGGTATCAAACGCCGCTGAGAGATCCAGCAGAACTAGGAAACAGCTCTCACCTTTGTCCCTAGCCCGCCGGAGATCATCAACCAGTGCGACCAAGGCAGTTTCAGTCCCATGATGAGGCCTGGATCCCGACTGGAAGGGATCCAAATGGTCCGCTTCTTCCAGGCGTGCCTGGAGTTGTTCAGCAACCACTCGCTCAATCACCTTGCCCAAGAATGGAAGGTTTGAGACTGGGCGATAATTGGCCATCGTGGCCGCATCTAAAGATGTTTTTTTAAGAAGCGGTTTAATAACCGCCTCTTTCAGCGGGTCTGGGAAGGCTCCCTCACTGAGGGAAGCATTCACCACCCCACGAAGCCCATCGCCCAGTCCTTCCCGGCTAGCTTTTATAAGCCAGGATGGGCAAGGATGCAGGAGACAGGTGGTTGGCTTCACTCGTCCAAGCAGCCTGTCCACATCCTCGGAGGTAACAGACTGGAATTGATCCCACACAACTTGACTAGACAGGACTCTAGCACTCTCCCGCCCCGGCCCTGCTCCCATGGTGGAGTCTACTTCTTCCCGAATCTGAGCGATTTTATCTGCAAAAAACTGTGCAAAATCATTGCAGGAGAACATGTGGCCCGTACTGGGCCCCGATGTTACAGGTGGTTCCGCTAAATTGTGAACCACCTGAAAAAGTCTCCTGCTGCTGTTTTCTGCAGATGCAATAGAGGCGGTGAAGAAAGTCTTCTTCGCCGTCGCTATCGCCACTTGGTAGGCTCGACGTTGAGCTCTAACCTGTGTCCGGTCAGATTCGGAATGAGTTATCCGCCACTGGCGCTCTAGCCGTCTCAACAATTGTTTCATTGCCCTCAGATCCGTGGAAAACCATGGGGCTCTCCGGGCTCCATGCAATCGGAGAGGGCGCTTCGGAGCCAAACAGTCAATAGCCCTGGTTAACTCCACATTCCAGCGGGCCACCAGGGAATCGGCTGAAAGGCCATCAACATGGGATAAAGCATCCCCTACCACTCTCTGGAAACCATTTGGATCCATTAAGTGGTGGGGGCGGACCATCCAAATCGGTCCCACCTCCCTGCAGAGGGGATGGGTCGCAGAGAAGTCCAGTTGCACCAGGAAGTGATCTGACCATGGCACTTCTTTCATTTCGCTTTTACTTAGTGTCAGATCACCAACATCCATAGAGGTAAACACCAGGTCCAAGGCATGTCCGTGGCTATGGGTTGGGCCAGACTTATTCAGGGACAGCCCCATGGAGGCCATGCTTTCCACGAAGTCCCGAGCGGCCCCTTGTAAGGTCGTGTCGGCATGGATGTTAAAATCCCCTAGGACAACCAAGCTAGGTGTCTCCAGGAGAACATCCGCCATGACCTGAAGCAGCTCGGGCAGGGAATCCTTGGTGCAGCGGAGAGGTCGGTACACCAAAAGGAATCCTGTACTGCCCCTATTGCCCAACTTCCAGAACATGCACTCGGAAAACCGTGTCTTCCCAATAGGACGCCTGGTGCAAACTAATGACTTCCTAAAAATCACTGCAACCCCCCCTCCCCACCCACATGACCTGGGTTGCTGTGCGTAAGAGAAACCTGGTGGACAAGCAGCGGCAAGGACAGGCCCATCTGCTTCATCCAACCAAGTCTCTGTTACACATGCCAGGTCGAGTCCTCCATCCATGATCAAGTCATGGATGGCAGTGGTCTTATGAATCATTGACCTGGCATTGCACAGCAACACTTTCAGGTCATGTGGGTATCCCTTGCTGATTCTAGTATCCATCCGGTCAGGACCAGACCCGGAGGCAGGGATAGTCCTCAGACAACGACTAAACCTGCCTCCTCTGTAATGACATGGTCTGGTCTTAGCGTAACTCCTCCTCCTACCCATGATCACTGGGATCGGTTGTCCCAGTGCATCCCCCCCTGTGGAACATGCCCCAGCCATTTTGTTGGCTGGGACCTACTCCCCAGCAGCCCTGAACCGTCCCCTTAAGAACAAAATTACACCTTAAAAGAAACCAAATAAAACAATACAAGCAAAAAACAATAAAAATTACAAAAACATAAAATTAAACAAATTCCCAGGCCCAATAAACATCCATCCCACCCCCACCCCCCCACATACAAAAATTCAAAATAAAATTTTTAAAACATTTTAAAAGCACTCTGCACCCATCCAGCAGTAACAGCAACTGTCCTAGTGAGGCCCGTCAGGCCCAGCCCTGGGCCAGGTGGTAAGTGGCAGTAAGGAGCAGGGCCCTCAGACACTCACACAGGAGAGTCCTCCTGGGCAGCAGAGCGCAGCAGTCCCTGTGAGGCTTCAGGCCCCGCCCTGGGCCAGATGGTGAGTGGCAGGAAGGAGCAGGGCCCTCAGAGTGCTGGAGGTGAAATAGTTAAACAGGTTACCCAATCAGGACCCAGGGGGGTGGAGTCAGAGGGAGTATAAAACCAGCTCTGGG
This sequence comes from Podarcis gaigeae, assembly GCF_964106915.1. NCBI lineage: Eukaryota > Metazoa > Chordata > Lepidosauria > Squamata > Lacertidae > Podarcis > Podarcis gaigeae. The sequence continues at coordinate 48,845,677 of NC_139689.1, forward strand.
AGAGTTCGTTGAGGAGTTTGTCACAAACAAGTTAACGCTTGTTAAACTGCAATAAATAAGCAAAAGTTTATGTTCCAATTTAACCCTGACTGGACTCAGTATTGTCCCCGGTAGGGCCTGGGTGGTGGCAGCGAGAAATAAAGTGGTGGCACAGGGATCAATAGACGGTGAAACATCCGAGGACCCTGCATGATCGCCACAGTTGCTGACAGATACTAAAGTCTAGCTTAAAAATTGAGTCTGAGCTGGAGCTCAGACATACAGAAGCTCTCAAGTTGCAGACATGGTGGAAACGAGAGTGTGCCCAGGCAGAGAGGTGCGTATTAAGTTATGCTTCTTCCTGTCAGAACACAAAAGGGAAGTGATCTCACAGAATCCTTTTAATAAGGACCACAGGAAAACCCTATGAGCATCAGCCCCTATTATGTGCCTATCTAGCAACACATGAATTGTTGATTTGACTTCAGTAAATATCCCACAGAAGCTGGAACAGGGAGAGGTCTTATTTCAAATGCCAGCTCAGTTCACTGGGGAGCTCACTGCTCTGAAGGCAAAATGAGAAGGGGTGTGTGCGCTGTCTTCAGCACCTTGGAGGAAGGTGCAGGGTTAAAAATGGAGTCAATAATAATACAGTCGTACCTTGGAAGTCGAATCGAATCCATTCTGGAAGTCCGTTCGACTTCCAAAACGTTCGGAAACCAAAGTGCAGCTTCTGATTGGCTACAGGAAGCTCCTGCAGCCAATCAGAAGCCACGGAAGCCCCATCGGACGTTCGGCTCCCAAAAATAGTTCACAAACCGGAACAGTCACTCCCGGGTGTGCGGCTTTCGGGAGTCAAAACGTCCGAGTACCAAGGCGTTTGGAATCCAAGGTATGACTGTATCTCAGTACATTTTCCAGGTTGGTCTTAGCAATCATAAAAGCCAGAAATCTGTTTTTTAACCAGCAACAACAAAATAAGATGAGTTTCTTAAGTTACCGAATTCTGGGCAAGATTCCATATTCTATACTTGTATGGTGTGGTGTTCTAGATTTACCAACACACCCACTCTGCTCATATCTTAGGACGAAACAACATGTTAAACTATCTGCAGCGATGCATAATATTATGTGTTTGTTTAAAGAAAAATCATTGCTTATTGTCAGGGAACTGCCATCAGGGCCGGAGGGAGAGAGCGGGCTCCAGAGGGACTCCAGAGAGCACCCCGGGAGGGGGAGAAGCAGCCCATCTTCTGGGGAAGAGAATCAGTGTAGCACCAGTGGAGAAGGGGGGCAGATGGGGGAAGTGGCAAGGCGGTTCCTTGACTCCTTGCCGGGAACCAGCAGGGAGAGTAGGGGTCCTTCACTGCCCACACCCTCCTTGCGCAGAAGGCTTCTGCACAGGGAGAGTAGGCGGAGACTAGGCGTCAAAGAGCTTCTTTGCTGGAAGAAGTTCAAGAAACGCCCACTGACGGATTCTGCCAGCGATTGAGACACCTACGGGTGAGTGGCTGTCCGGACAGAAAAGGTTCACTCAGGCAACCCAGCCAGGTGTGGCGCCGGTTTACGCACGAGCAACCCCTAGAACCATTACACTTAATATTGGTTGTAATAGTAGCAGTATTTTGTTCACATAACACTTCATTGGCAAAGTGGCTTGTAAGAACTAAACCAATTAGAAAAAGATACACAAAATTCAAACACACACCAAAGCAATCCAATCAAAATGTTAAAATAAACACCAACAATTAAAAGGTACAATAAAACGAGCCCATTAAAATGTCAATTCAAGCAAGTGTTTTGGGTCAGGAGATCACAGAAATGCATGTCTAGACAGGTGCTCTTTTGAACACATGTACACCCAAAAAAAGGTCAGATATACATGGGAATCAAGAAGCTAAGTGTATAAAAAATATATTTAAGATGGGAACAATTTGCAACAAAGAAGCAGTGGCGGAGAGTGTTTGAATCCCGTTCCCAGGGTTCCAAGTATTTTAATTCTCAACCCCCATGGAAAGGTAAGGGGGAGTTCAGGAGAAAGTGTGTGGTATTAAGTGCAAGCAAGCGCGCACACACACACTGCTACTTTGCTGCAAATTTACTTCCAAAGGGTACCTTAGAATGGAAAAGTGACCATGAGGCTAAAGTTGCAAGTGGCTGCAGTGTAACATGTCATTTGGTACAAAGTAATGGCCAGTGCCTAGGGACGCAGGTGGCGCTGTGGGTAAAAGCCTCAGCGCCTAGGGCTTGCCGATCGAAAGGGCGGCGGTTCGAATCCCTGCGGCGGGGTGCGCTCCCGTCGTTCGGTCCCAGCGCCTGCCAACCTAGCAGTTCGAAAGCACCCCTGGGTGCAAGTAGATAAATAGGGACCGCTTACCAGCGGGAAGGTAAACGGCGTTTCCGTGTGCGGCTCTGGCTCGCCAGATGCAGCTTTGTCACGCTGGCCACGTGACCCAGAAGTGTCTCCGGACAGCGCTGGCCCCCGGCCTCTTGAGTGAGATGGGCGCACCAACCCCAGAGTCTGGCAAGACTGGCCCGTACGGGCAGGGGTACCTTTACCTTTACCTTTAATGGCCAGTGCAAGTAGATACCGCTCTGGCGGGAAGGTAAACGGCATTTCTGTGTGCTGCTCTGGTTCGCCAGAAGCGGCTTAGTCATGCTGACCACATGACCCGGAAGCTGTACGCCGGCTCCCTCGGCCAATAAAGCAAGATGAGCACCACAACCCCAGAGTCGGCCACGACTGGACCTAATGGTCAGGGGTCCCTTTACCTTTACCTTTAATGGCTAGTTATATAACAGGAGTGCCTGGCTTGCTCTGGTCCATGGGGTCACAAAGAGTCAGACACGACTAAACAACTAAACAACAACAACAATGGCTAGTTATATAATAAGAATTAAGGCATGGGAAGGCAAACTAAGGCCCGGGGGCCAGATGCGGCCCAATTGCCTTCTAAATCTGGCCTGTGGATGGTCTGGAAATCAGCGTGTTTTTACATGAGTAGAATATGTCCTTTTATTTCAAATGTATCTCTGGGTTATTTGTGGGGCATAGGAATCCGTTCATTATTTCCCCCCCAAAAAATATAGTCCGGCCCCCCCACAAGGTCTGAGGGACAGTGGACCACCCTCCCTGCTGAAAATGTTTGCTGAGCCCTGAATTAAGGGATAATTTACTTGGAACTAATAGTGGGCAATCTCTAGGATATCACAATGGCAAAAGACAACCGCCCTGCTTGCCTTGGAGACAGACACCACCAATATGTTTTGTGTACAATGGTACTTTGGTTGTCGAACGTAATCCATTCCGGAAGACCATTCGACTTCCAAAACGTTCGACAACAGAGGTGCAATGGGTGGTCGACAAAGTCAATTGAGAAAATTGAAGAAGAAAAATGCAGCGGAAGCCATTTGACTTCCCAAAAGCGTTTGAAAATGGAAGCAATTGCTTCCAGGTTTTTGGTGTTCGAAAACTGAAACGTTTGGCTTCCGAGACGCTCAAAAGCTGAGGTACCATTGTATATGTTCTTTAGAACTTGATTATTATTTTTCAGTACTATTCAATATTACCTGGCATTGCACATCTCTAAAATACTACCTGGTGCAGTCTATTCTTTTTATTTGCATGTATGTTAGATTTTCAATATATATTGTCTTTCTTGCATCAGTTTTACAGTGAAGTGTCCTCTTGTATAGCATATTCAAATGACGTGCTCTGCTGGCTTCAGTTGCTCCAGCTCAGAAACTTGATTTAATGTCAGCATTAAAGTCCTTAAAAAGCATACAGATGTAATGACACAAGCTGGCGTTGGCCCTGCATCTAAATTCCTGCGCCTCTTTTTAAGGGAGACGGATGGGGCTCGCACAATGCAGTAGTGGGAAAATGAGAGGTTTAAGCAAAGGAGCTATTTAGATGAGAAAATTATAGCCGCATGCTAGCACATCTGCACCTTGACAATCAAATACATGAGCGCATGATAATTTTCATGAATTATGCAAAATGCTAATTAAAAAGTCTAATTTACTAATCATCTCTCAGGGTCATAACTGGAACTGAATTTTATTAAGGACAGTTTTGTAAAGGGATCCAACATCATGCATTGCTATTGGGGAAAGAGAGGCAGATGGCTTCCTCAAAGGACGGGGACTTGCTCAGCAGTCCTGAAACAACACTACTGCATGGAGAAGATTCCACAGGAATCTTTGCCCCTCTCAGAATGTACCCACATTTTCAGTGATACATCAGTGGCACTTGGATGGATGAAAATATGTCCAGGGGGAGACATGCTTCCTTCCCCAGCCTTGTCAAATGTGCCACTGCTCTCTACTCTATCATATAAGAAAAACATAGCAGCGTAGGGCAGTGGTACCTTGGTTCGCAAACTTAATCCGTTCCGGAAGTCCATTCCAAAACCAAAGCATTCCCAAAACCAAGGCACACGTTCCCATAGAAAGTAATGCAAAATGGATTAATTTGTTCCAGACTTTTAAAAACAATGTCTAAAACAGCAATTTAACATGAATTTTACTATCTAACGAGACCATTGATTGATAAAATGAAAGCAATAAACCATGTACTGCAGTCACACAATCAATCAATCAATCAATCAATCAGTAGCTGAACTGGGTTCCCATACAGTCACAAAAGCAAAACGAAAAGAGCTGTAAAAACAAAAATGCAAAATGAATAGCAAAAACAGACAGACCTCAGAGTAACACTCAAAACAGAAGCGTAGCACTCAAAACGGAAGTGTGGCACTCAAATTGGAAGTGTAACACTCAAAACAGAGCACCTTCAGCTTCTGAAAAATGTTCACATACTTATGGGTTTGCAGTGTTTGGGTTCCAAGTTGTTTGAGTACCAAGGCGTTTGAGAACCAAGGTACCAATGTGTAGCAAAATGGGAACATCAGCCCAGAGGAGCATTTTGACCTGCAACAAAATGCACATGGTATTACATATCTGTGTGCAGGAATATTCCAATGGGCATTCAAGCAAGGTTGTAACAGCAATGGTTTGCCCTCAGTGATGTAACCACATTGCCAACTCTGGATGAGAATTTTGTGCCAGGGCATCATCATATTTGCTGATTGTTAGGGACTACGTAGTAAAGGAAAAATAAGCCTGAAAAAACTTGGGGAAAATGGGTTTCATGACAGAAGCAAATCAAGCTGTGAAAAGAAGATGAAACATCTTAGAGCATTCAAATAACATTTCAGCCGTTCAAAATCACATTTTTCATCTCGATATTGGTTTCAGGTGAAAGTTCGGAGTGTCGCTATTGCTTAGACAGGTGACAGCATGTGGATTTCACAAAAAAGGGGATGTACACAAACGTGAGCCATGTCTGTGTGGTCCCCCTAATGCATAAAACTTTTAAGTATGAACCATGAAACGTGAGAAGATCCTGCTCCCAGCAAATCTTTGCCAAGCAGCATGCAACAGAAATATCAAAAGAATAACATACGTTGTAAAAATTAAGTGGGTACAAAAGTCTAAAAAGTGGATCTTAATAGCACTTGAAGATTTCACATAGTAGACATTATAAAATGGCTGAGTCACTCTTCAGGAATAGCCTTCTTAAAAGGGGGTGGTGGTGGAGGTTTTCAATAGTTGCCTTAAAGCAAAATTGCCAGAGGGCTGTCCAAGTTCACCAGGAAGCTGATACACAGTGCATGTGTGGCACTTTGAAACAGCGGCATAGCGTGGGTTGTCAGCACCTGGGGCAAGGCAAGTAATTTGCGCCCCCTAACCCCTAACCTGCCTCCGTTGCCAGCTTCTTCTTGCTGCTGCCTGGGCTGGTCTGGTGTGGCTGCACTGTCCCTCCCCCAGATAGTCCCTCGCTCTCTCTCCGCACCGCACGCCTGGCACCCACCCCCTCCACAGTGGGCGACGACCCGGCGGCTCAGATCGGATTCGCACAGCCAGCACTGCAGTGAGAGAGAGTGAGTGAGCCAGGTAGGGGCAGAGAGCTGCGAGTGCGAACGCGCCCCCCAGATGTTGCGCCCGGAGTGGCCGGCCCCCCCTGCACCCCCACGCTATGCCACTGCTTTGAAAGCTACTATATTTATATCTATATTTATAATATTATTACGGATTCTGAACAGAATGGAAAAGCGCAAAGGGCTTTGATACGTAGGGGTGTGCTTCTATTGAGCAAGTGTTTCCGTATTACTTAGCTAGCAGATGTTCCCAGAAACAGGTTTGCCCGGATGTGAACTCGCCAAGTATACTGAAGAGGTTGTTTGTTTTGATGGGGCCAGGCCCCGGACCCCTTGAAGCTTTAATGCAGGGGCATGTTTGAGAAAAGCCAATAATAATAGCAAAATCTCCTATTTACTGGCAGGCTTGATAAGCTTCCTGAGCTGTCAGTATTTTAATTTGAGTTTCTCTACTGCAGTATTTCATTGATTATTAGTTACCATGTATTAGTTTGAAGGCAGAAGGTTCCATAATGCTTGTCAAAAGATTTAATGTAAGACTCATCCTGAAACCCAATGACATCTTTCTGCGTCCTGGGGCTGATGGATAAATAAATTGCCTGCTTTCAAGACAGCCGGATGAATGTGAAATAAGGAATGGGAATCTTAAGTTGTCACTAGTCTTAAGTGCAGGGCAGAGAGGAACTTGCAAAGCTATGTTCTTTCCGTAACCTTCTGAGATGGAATCCAGCAAAGGAACAAGAGTTCATTGTCTTTCCTCGCAAGCTCTTCAGAAGTGCTTTCTCTAATCAAGGGAAGGGGAAAGAAAAATAATCAGAGTAGATTGTGGCTTGAGAATTCATGAAAACTAAGCAATAATTATTCATTCAAGCAGCTCTACATTGGTTGCAGGAAGCAGCAGTGTTTTCTGTAACACACTATAGATATGGGAACAAGGCGCCCTTGGTATGTGGCCTTTGACACCCAACAGTTGCTGCTTTTCCAGGTGCAGCTATGCGCCGCCCACAAGATTTAGCTTGTATCTGTATGTTTGGGAAACGGCCCATTCTCTTTCGGAGCTGTTCTGTGCCTGTTCCAATTCAGGAACCAAATCAGATGTGTTTAAAATGAACCTCTGTCCCCAGCCCAGCCCAGAATTCACTACAATAGGGAATCTAAACATGGCTATAATGACCAGTGGGTTTTTTTCTACGGGTACTCAAGGAGAGTGTGGTCTTCTGTTTTCTCCACATGGATTTTTGTGAATACAGTCCCTTCTCCTGGGAAGGGGTGGTTGTGGAAAACAAACACAGTTTTTCATCCATCCCCCAAATCACTGAGATTAAACTTAGACCTGTCTACCAAAAGGAGGAATGCCCCCCCCGCAATTTATTCCCGACTTGAGCTCAGGGTGTTTTCCTAATCAGTTTGGTTTCTTTTCTTTTCCTTTGTTAAAAAACAAATGCAGTTGCTGCTTTAAAAATACAGCATTGGTGGGGCACCACAAAGTGATTTAGGATTTAAAGTAGCCCCAGATCTGACTCCTTGTTATTCACATATTTGTGTGTTCAGACCCAGAAACCTCCCCCCTAAATAAATTCACACTTGACTCAATTTTTAGTTTTGGTTTTTGGCAGAATTTAGGCCACAACTTTATTGATTACAGCAAGTGAGTGGTTGCATAGGCTCTGGTTTGACTAGCTCCCTGCACTGTTGCAGGTAGTGCTGACCCAGGGCACCAGCATAGGTCCGCCAAGGGTGAACACCTGGATAAGTGGAAAGCTTTGCACAGGCTAACTCCACCACCCAGATGCCCCCCTGGACTCAGGCACGGGCACAACCCCCTCTCAGGGGTTGACCAAACCATCGGTTCCCTGGATTCATTTAACGGAATACCCTTCACATAGGGATGGCGAGAGCGTTCTCCCACCCCATCACCTGAACCAGAGCCTATCTGCAACCTTACAAGTTGTGACGATTTGCTATGTGGCAGGCGAAACCCAAATGGTAACAGCCAATCAGCCAAGTGGGGAAAGTCCTGCCGTGCCCCTGTCCCATTAACACATGACACATGACGGCATAGCTAGGTCAATCAAGCCTTGCTTGCCCTAAAATTAGGGAGAGGTGGGCGAGTGTTCTGAATGCACGAGCTGAAAGAGGAAGCTCTGTGTCACGTGGATGGGTTTATATAGGCCCCTCGATCCGTTTGGACTGCACCCCATTGGCCAGATTAAAACCAGCAACGAGGGACCTACCAATCTGGTGTTGTGGCTGTCCAATAGCCCCACCCACAACCAGGAGGTTAGTCTCCATGTCTCACCGAAACACATGCCCTCTTTAAGGGAGGACACAATTTACCTCGAAATTTGGGAAGCGCACAGAATCACCGCATGCACCTAGCCTTTCATGCATATTTTGCTGTTATATACAGTGCTGGCTGCAGAAAACATTGGTATTTCATGTAACAATCATTTGGTGAAAACAAAAAAAATTCCTTCCAGTAGCACCTTAAAGACCAACTAAGTTAGTTCTTGGTATGAGCTTTCGTGTGCATGCACACTTCTTCAGATACACGGTATCTGAGTGTATCTGAAGAAGTGTGCATGCACACGAAAGCTCATACCTAGAACTAACTTAGTTGGTCTTTAAGGTGCTACTTGAAGGAATTTTTATTGTTTTGACTATGGCAGACCAACACGGCTACCTATCTGTAACTGAATCATTTGGTGGTTTGCCGCTTTCAGCTCTCTTGGTGGAAATGTAGCCCTCCTAACATGGTAAAGCAGTGAGAGAAAAATAGGTGCACCAGCTCAGAATAAATCAATAGGAGCCTGATTGCTGCTCATGTATAAGTCAGAGGGGGAGATGCATGTATCTCTCGACCTTGAGCTCTAGGAGACAGATGTTGGTTCATGGGATGGGATGGCACTTCCCTTTAAGAATCAGGGTTGCAGCTTGGAGGATATTCCTAGATCTAGGGCTTCTCCAACATATTCAGATGGCAGCCGTGAGCCTGAGTGCCTTTCTGCAAGTTCTGATCCTGCCAAAACCTTTACTTTTTTTTTCAATTTTTTAAAATGAACTTTCCAAAAAAATTTAAGACAAACAAACAAACATACATACATCCTAGTTGTAATTAAACCAATCTTAATAACATTGCTAAGTGACTTCCTCAAATCCCCCTGGTTGAATTTCATTGTATATCATTTTAACAGTTTTCCAAATCAATCTTCTCAAAAAATTAACTTGATCTCTTAACATCTTTCATTATTTCTAATTTAGCTTTAAGCATCTTAATTCCTATCCTTACATATTTAAATCCTAAGCCTAGCTAATATTTGCAAGCTTTTCCAATTAAGTTATCTTAACATATTTTGCTAAGTAGTCTTTAAATTTTATCCATTCTTCCTGGTACTCCTCCTCCTTCTGGTCGCGGACTCTTCCAGTCAGGTCGGCTAGCTCCAAAAAATCCAATGATCCTACTAAAATTCAGGTTATAATACTCCATTTTATCACTTCAACACACAACTGCTGTTGGAGACCTCTCTTGGTGATGATGCAGAGGAAAACTTTACCAATTCCAGATTTCTGAGACAAACATGTAGTTGTAAGAAATGCACATGACTCCATGTCACTGTGGAGATAAGCTGATTTTCCTTGGAGGAGAAATGTTTCCCTCCTATCAAGGCTGTAGCAATGACTTACAGCAGCAGAAGACCATGTTTTTTTTTTTTTATCATGCAAATCTCTCTTGATATATGCAAAATTTAAAATAGGAGGGAGGGGGAATGTAATGTTCGGAACAAAAATTATAGCCATTTCTGGGCTTTTCAAGATCTGCACATGTGCAACGCACAAGGGATTTGTCTGTCTTCATGAACATTTCCGCTTCTGTCAGCTAAATCAGAAATTCCAATGCAAAATGTGGTCCTCAGGAAAATTATGTAAGTTTGCAGCACTCCCTGGGGGGCCTCTGGGTCCATAAAGCAATGAATGGCAGATAATGAGACATAAATATAGTACTTTCATCTGTGACAGATAATCTTGCTGCCCTATTCATGCAATGTAAAGAATAACTATGCAGGCTTTCTTCAGCCCAGCAATCTGGATTTTCAAAGGAGGGGGAGCTTGCTTGTGCATGAATATGATGAAGTCTCAAAGGGACAATGCGTTTGGCAAAATTTTAGTTCTTGCGGGTGGAGGGATGGGGAATAGGTGCCATCTTCTTTTGAATACTTTCTCAACCCCATGCACTCACAAACACACTACGAGGAAAGGCGCTTATTCAAAACCAGCAATAGGCTAGAAGTGTTTAGCACAAAATATGTGCTAATTTGAGACAGCCCACTGGTTTACATAAAGGCTGAGAAGAGATAAAGCCAGATTTTTTAATACATAGAAACCCCTCCAAACCAGAATGTTACAGTCTAACATCCATTTTAACTTCTCCACAAGCCATATTCTCTTTTTCAAATTGGTGCTGCATGAACTGAAATACTGTAATAAAGATGGAATACTACTAGCACTGAGCTGATTGTTTGCCCGTTCTGACTTTGACTTTATCTTGCCCAAGGCAACCCAAACAACTGACAACCAACCAACCCATCCTCCCATAGATACATTAAAACCAAGCGGCGGAATGCATTAAAAACATCCCACCCACTTCTAAAAGGACACAGATAGTTAAAGACCAACTTCCTGGTTACAAAGGAAAGCTTTTGCAGGACGCATAAAGATGTATAATGGTGATGTCAGGTGAGTCTCCCTTGCAGAGCATTCTACAAATGAGGAGCCACAGCAGAAAAGGCCCAGGTGGGCATTGAGGGCTCAGGGCGGCTAACAACATATTTAAAACACTTAATTGATACAACAACAAAAAAACAGCATAAAATACAGTATAAAACGTAAATAACAATAAATTCAGAATTCAAAAATCAATTTAGGGGGGGAAATCCATCCAATAAACATTAGATGATCACCAGGGCTAGCTGGCTAAATTAGTTCTATTTGGGCCACTGAAGAGATCAGGGGAGAATTAGCTGTGGGGTCCCAGAATGGGATTAGCGGATGCAGGACTGATGTAGAATAGCTCACTCGCTAGATCATCACCTTGTCGTGGTGAGTGGGCTTGCATGTTCCTATGACCCTTGTGAGTGAAGCTGTCGGGAATCTTGTACTCCCAGTAGGGTCACCCAAGGCGGTAAGGTGAAAGGGAAGGAGCTAGACAAAGAATGATCCAAGAAGTCCAGAACAGGTAGATGATAACAAGTGGTATGCTACAACAGTTGTGAAGGTGGATGAAGGCTGCAGCAGATAAGATCTACCAGTTCGTCGTGGCGATCGGCAAATGGTAACGGGGGCAGGATTGTGAAATCTGGAAACCCCTAGTCATGAGCGGTGGATACAGATTCAGTCGTTCTGACTCAAGGAATGAGGCAGTTGAGCAGCTCGGCAGCTGAGCAGTCCTTTTTAGGATCCACTTTGCTCACCCCAAAAGGGGGCGGGGCTAGAAAAGGTGCCCTAAACATAGTCTGCCTCCCTTTTTCCCTGACTGGATTACCGCGCCCAGTGGGGTCACCACCTAGCGGTTGTAAAAGAAAATTGAACTTTGGAACATGGAATATATGGACTTTGTCAGATTCCTGTGTTTATGGAAGACAATCTTACTCGACTACACATGATCGTCAAAGAAGGAGAAGAAGGAGAAGATGATGAAGAAGAAGAAGAAGAAGAGGGAAGGTGAAGGGAGGTGGGATTTTACTTGGAGCAATGCCATTTCTAGAGGGAGACCGCATTCCTTTGTCTCTCACTGTGATTATTGAATAAACTAATTGGTAAGAACTCTTCTTTTTTTATCTGCCTCTCTGCTACCACTGGGGGAGGGATTTGATTCCCCGAAGCCCGACGGTGTGTGACTGTTGAATTCCCTCTTGGCTTTTAAAAAGTAAAAATTGTTTGTTAGTAGCAAAGATGACAGCTTGGAAGCTGAATCTACCCATCCCTCCAACACCTGTTTTGTCTCATTCACACACCACTAGCATTGCTTGAAAAGAGTAAATAAAATACACAGAGGCCCCATCTTCAGATGTCTCAAGGGCTGTCGCATGGAAGATGGAGCAAGGGAAGCTTGTTTTCTCCTGCCCAAACCCACGGAGTTTACAAGAAAGGAGATTCCGGCTAAAAATCAAGAAGAACTTTCTGACAGCAAGAGCTGTTTGACAGTGGAACAGTCAAGGGGGAATCTCCTTGAATGGATATTCTTAAGCAGAGGTCAGATGTCAATCTGCCATGGATGCTTTAATTGAGATTCCTGCATTGAAAACTTTCTATGCATTCATCCTCATATTCCTGCTGCATAGCCATGAAGCTCACTGGGTGACCTGGGGCTGGTCACCATTGCTCAGCCTAGTCTACATTACAGGGTTGCAGTGAAGTACAACGTTAGGGGAGAACATTAGTTATGCTGCATTCCTTGGAAGAAAGGGGGATTAACATGCAATAAACAGAAAACAGAGATTTTCTGTCTCCCAAACTGCTATCTTGGGAGCCTTTTAAGGCACAACTACAAGAAAGGAGACTGCAGCTAAGCACCGGGAAGAACTTTCTGGTGGCAAGAGCTGTTTGACAGTTGAATGGACTTTTTCAGGAGATGGTGGACTCTCCTTCTTTGGAGGCTTTTAAGCAGAGGTTGGATGGCCATCTGTCATGGATGCTTCAGCTGAGATTCCTGCATTGTAGGGGGGTGGACAAGATGACCCTTGGGATCCCTTCCAAATCTACAATTCCATGGTTATAAGACACCAATGGAAGCAGGTGGCGCTGTGGATTAAACCACAGAGACTAGGACTTGCCGATCAGAAGGTCGGCGGTTCAAATCCCCGCGACAGGGTGAACTCCCGTTGCTCGGTCCCTGCTCCTGCCAACCTAGCAGTTCGAAAGCAAGTGCAAGTAGATAAATAGGTACCGCTCCAGCAGGAAGGTAAACGGCGTTTCCATGTGCTGCTCTGGTTCACCAGAAGCGGCTTAGTCCTGCTGGCCACATGACCCAGAAGCTGTACGCCAGCTCCCTCGGCCAATAAAGCAAGATGAGCGCCGCAACCCCAGAGTCAGCCACAACTGGACCTAATGGTCAGGGGTCTTTTCACCTTTAACTTTACCTAAGACACCAACAGTGTTTTATGGACTCTTCCCCCTAGGATGCTTCGAATGGCATCTGAATGGCATTCAGTAGCACATGCTTGGAAGGAAACTCTTGTGAGATCAATTTGAGAAGGCCCATAGCTCAGCGGTACAGAGCATCTGCATCAGGTTGAATCCCCAATGGCATTTCCAGGTAGGGCTGGAAAAGACGTCTGCCTGGAATCCTGCAGAGCTGATGCCGCCAATCAGTGTAGACAATTCTGAGTGACCAATGGCAACTCAGAATCATAGAATTGTAGAGTTGGAAGGGACCCTTCCTGTGTTCCTAATGTGTGTCATTTCCCAGAAAACATGTCTGAGATTGTGGTTTAAGCTGACTGCAGAATGAATACATGGAGAGAGAGAGAGAGAGAGAGAGAGAGAGAGAGAGAGAGAGAGAGAGAGAAGGCTGTTCTGGCATTACGCGCGTGGTAAACTGCTTGCACAAATGTCCCTCTGTGTTCCCATAGTCCAACAAAAAGCTCTCCTCGATGAGACCTTGGTCTTAGCTTAGCAGCCAGACCCAAAGATGCTTCAGGCTTGGCTTTAATAAAGCTGTCAAGGTTGACGTGCCCAGGATGCATTGCTTCTCTCTCCCTTCCTCCATCAACCCAGTCGGACGGATTATGCAGATGAGCTTTCTCATTGTGTCTGGCTCAGGAATATTGTCCTCCACGCTTGGCTTAGCCTGGATCCCCGTTTTTTTTTTAATACCCTTGAATGCCCCCCCTCCCCTCAACTGCCTCAAAGGGATAAATACCTTAAGAAAGCTGTTGAAGGGACACACTAAATGATCCTGGCAGGCGCAAACATCATCACAAATACGAGGGGGTTCCCCCACCCAGGTTATTCCAGCCCCCCTTTCCTTTTCTCCCTTCGTGTCTTTTGAAGTCTGATTCATGCTGCAGACAGAACTTAGGCACTCAACTGAAAGCTTGCAGCCTCTTAAACTGACACTGTCCCTTTCTCTAAGCCACCAATTTCAGAACCTATTATAAAGCCTCTTCTGTTTCCTGGCCGCACAATGAACCATTCAGGTGTTTTCTTTAAGGCTTTGTGCTTGGGAGAGATGCATTTCCTTGCTAGCTCCAGCGTAGCCGATCCATCCGCCTCTTGAGCTACAGTCATTGATGCTCTCACTGCCCCCTCCACCAATCTGTCTTGGTGTGGGGCCTACAGGCCCTGATGCACCATCTTTGAGACTTTGCATCTTAAGTTTGTTAAGGTTATAGGGAATTTTAGGGCAGGGAAAGACTACGGTTCCCAGGCTTGTTTTGGAGGGAAATGTGATTTAAATGTCTCACAGGTTTCTTCTTCTGGTACTACTTGTTATTAGCTTAGTTTGCAAAATTCAAATGCTGGCCATGTCCTCACCAGACATTTAAAGCACTACTATACTGCTCTAAAGAAGCATAGCTTCCCTCACAAAGAATCCTGGGAACTGTAGCCTGCCAAAAGCTGGTGCTGTGGTCTAAACCACTGAGCCTCTTGGGCTTGCTGATCAAAAGGTCAGTGGTTCGAATCCCCGTGACGGGGTGAGCTCCTGTCGCTCGGTCCCTGCTCCGGCCAACCTAGCAGTTTGAAAGCACGTCAAAGTGCAAGTAGATAAATAGGTACCACTCTGGCGGGAAGGTAAATGGCTTTTCCGTGCACTGCTCTGGTTTCAGCAGAAGCGGCTTAGTCATGCTGTCCACATGACCCGGAAAAACAGTCTGTGGACAAATGCTGGCTCTCTTGGCCTGTAAAGCGAGATGAGCACCACAACCCCAGAGTTGTCTGCAACTGGACTTAACTGTCCAGGGGTCCATTTCCTTTATCTTTATTCCCCTCACAGAGCCTGCTCAGTAGATATGTACACCAAATGCCTGTTGCAGAGGGGCAGAGACCTGTCTTTTGCTTATGTTACGACATTTTTGGACTTCATCAGACATGCCAAAGGAACAAGTCCGTTTGTTTAGCTGTGGATTATAACATTTTAAAAAGTAACACATGCTTTTAGAAAACGCTGCCTTTTTGCTATTTAATCCTGAATATATCCAAGAACAAGCCTTGACACATTGCTGTGAATGCATTTAAAATTGATGCCCCTGCTGAACCCAGCCTCTCTCCTGCACCCCACCTTCCTGTGATTTGCATTTTGCAGGGAAGCAAAAGCATTAGCAACAAATATTTGCTAATCTGTGCCAATGTTTACCCGTACAGCTTCTCCTCCCTTGACTCTCAGAATCTATTTTAGATGGTAGCTGGTGTACATCGGCTGCCCCATCGAGCTGGCTGGTGATATTAGCAATCTGTCCATTGCTTCTCTGTTCCTGACTAAATGGGCTCAGGACACAGAGGGGAAGATAGAATGGTTATGACCTTGGCTACAGCGAAGCTGTAATAGATATAGAATTAATTAGGGGGCTGCCATCTGCAAAATGGTGCTTTTCCCACCCTCACCTGGAAAGGCCCCCAGATCTTGCTATGCAAAAACAGAATGCTCCAAACTAGTCAGCAGCGAGAGCTCCCACCCCTGTAAATTATATTTCCTCCTCTCTCCGTTGCATATATTTAAATTTAATAAGAAGGGAAAATGTAGATGCTGGAGATTTGCAGTTGCCAGCACTAGCATAGTCCAAATTGACACGGCACCAATGGATCAGGAGTTCACCATCCTCTTGTAGCTCTGCAGATACAGAGCTGTAACAAAATTCTCCTGCAAAAAGACCTGGGGAAATTCATCGCTAGGGGATCTCCTTTATTAGATTCTTGCGCACACTCCATCAGTACCAAAACATCAGCCATTGTGGGAGGCAAGCGAAAGTAGGCATGTTTCAGAAGTACCAGTATACTGCTGGTGTGGGTGGGTGTGTATGTTCTGCTTCCTTAGGGTGGAGGACACTCAGGCTTAACTGAATTCTTGCCCGTCATAAAGTATACATCTGCTGAAGTTCCTTTTGGTACTACAGCAAGTGGTTCCCCAGAAAGGGTAGTGCCCACAGCAGGTTCCGCCTGTCTGAGTAGCTGTGGTACATCCCATCAAAGGATCCCTTCCCCCCCCTGCAGGAAATTGTGACATTGGACCCCCCCCCCACGAAGGTCCATTTCCTGCAGTGGATGGAGGGGGTCCTACACACCCTCACTGATGTGGTCCAAAGGAAAGCACAGCAATGCATTTGGCACCAGCCTGGCTGCAGGAGTTGCTGGAAGGAGCAGTGGCGTAGCATGGGGGGTGCAGGGGGGGCCGGCCACACCGGGCACAACATCTGGGGGTTAGGGTTAGGGGGCGCAAACCGACGGGTTTAGGGGGCGCAAATCCACGGGTTAGGGGGCGCAAATTACTTGCCTTGCCCCGGGTGCTGACAACCCATGCTACGCCACTGGGAAGGAGGCATACAAGGTGCCATCCAACCGTCTTAGGGACTCTGCTCCATATT
Source organism: Podarcis gaigeae (assembly GCF_964106915.1). NCBI lineage: Eukaryota > Metazoa > Chordata > Lepidosauria > Squamata > Lacertidae > Podarcis > Podarcis gaigeae. The sequence goes on from NC_139689.1 coordinate 48,862,175, forward strand.
TGTCCAGGGTTTACTCCTTAGCCTTTTCTTCTGTAAGGCAGCAGAAGTTTAGGATCAGAGTTTTCCTTCTCCTAGATGGGCTCCCTTCCCAAGCGGATGAGCCCCATCTGCCCCTCACTTCCCTCTACAGCACATACAGAAAATGCCTTCTTGACCTTTGGACCCACTCTTGGTCTTGTCTGCTCAATCTGCCTCACCCCTAGCTTTGCCCCCCAAACCCCCTTAAACTTGACAGAGCGTGCCCTCCCTAAAAGAGGACACATGTTGCGGTGAGACCTGGAGACTGACCTCCTGGTTGTGGGTGGGTATATTGGACAGCCACAGCACCCGATTGGTAGGTCCCTTGTTGCTGGGTTTAATCTGGCCAATGGGACACAGTCCAAACAGTTTGAGGGACCTATATCAACCCATGCACACGTCCCAGAGCTTCCTCTTTCGGCTCATGCATCAGAACACCCACCCACCTCTCCCTATATTTAGGACATTTTGCGCTTGACCTTGCTATGCCGTCGTGTGTCGTCTGTCGTTGGGACAGGGGCATGGCAGGAATTTCTCCACTTGGCTGATTGGCTGTTGCCATTTGGGTTTCGCCTGCCACATAGTAAATCGTCACAACTTGTAAGGTTGGGGATAGGCACTGGTTCAGGTGGTAGGGATGGGAGACTGGTCTCACCATCCCTATGTGAAGGATATTCTGTTAAAGGAATCCAGGGACTCAACTTGGTTTGGTCAACCCTCGAGAGGGGGTTGTGCCCGTGCCCGAGTCCAGGGGAGCATCTGGGCATAGTCTGTTCCTGGGCTTTCCACCTGCCTCAGGTGTTCACCCTTGGCTGACCTATGATAGAGCTCTGGGTGGGCACTACCTGCAAGGGTGCAGGGAGCAAGTCGAACCAGAGCCTATGCAACCACTCACTTTCTGTAATCAATAAAGTTGTGGCCTAAATTTTGCCAAAAACCAAAACTAAAATTTGAGTCAAATGTGTCTTTATTTAGGGGGGAGGTCTCTGGGTCTGAATCCACAACATTCAGATCCATGCTAAAACCTTCATAGTTTCCCAGCAGAAATGCTGGCTAGCAGCCTCGTGTTTGTTGACATGGCTCCTAGAGGGAAACTCCACATCTCTGCCAGGGCGAAAAGGCACTGAAATACCCAGATGAAAAGTCAATGCATCACTCTGGACAGGCATAAACCTCTGCTGTGGTCTGTCTCTTTTATCTCTCCCTGGTACTCTCAATCAGGAGAGGGAGATGACTGGCGATTCCAGATTGACCATGACAGTAATGGAATTGTGAGCTGTGTCAGGAAGCATAAAAATGCCATTTGTTAAGCTTGCCATGTTAATAATTGTAACCATGCCTGGCACTCAGCAGATTGAGAGGCCCTTCCTGCTATCGCAGTGACCATGGGCTCCATTTCCCTTATTTGCCCTGGGAACTCTCGTGATCCTTTATGTGAAGAGTCAGCATATAAATAAAACCATGGTGGAGGTGACTGATGCTGAACAAGCAAGTTTTAATTAAAGGGGGAGACCCTTCTTGCAGGACTGCCCCCTTGCCTCTGGTCCTCCTTTGAGAGAAGACAGACAGTCCCTTTTTCTGGTCGTAGTCTGAAGACATTTGGAACGAGAGGGTTACATTTAGGCACTGTAGTATATATAACTTTTAATTACTGTATATTGGATATGATTTTATCAGATTTTATGTTGTTAACTGCCCTGAGGACCCTTTGGAGTAGGGAGAAGGGGGAATATAAATGTTATTTAGGGACGCAGGTGGCGCTGTGGTCTAAACCACTGAGCCTCTTGGGCTTGCCGAACAGAAGGTCTGCGGTTTGAATCCCCGCAACAGGGTGAGCTCCTGTTGCTCGGTCCCAGCTCCTGCCAACCTAGCAGTTCGAAAGCATGCCAGTGCGAGTAGATAAATAGGTACCACTGCGGTGGGAAGGTAAATGGCATTTCCATGCGCTCTGGTTTCTGTCACGGTGTTCCGTTGCACCAGAAGCAGTTTAGTCATGTTGGCCACATGACCCGGAAAGCTGTCTGTGGACAAATGCTGGCTCCCTTGGCCTAAAAGCGAGATGGGCGCCACAACCCCATAGCTGCCTTTGACAGGACTTAACTGTCCAGGGGTTCTTTACCTTTACCTTTTACCTAAATGTTATTTGAAAAAAGTAAATGTATGCAAGTAGAAGAAGAGTTTGGATTTGATATCCCGCTTTATCACTACCCGAAGGAGTCTCAAAGCGGCTAACATTCTCCTTTCCCTTCCTCCCCCACAACAAACACTCTGTGAGGTGAGTGGGGCTGAGAGACTTCAGAGAAGTGTGACTAACCCAAGGTCACCCAGCAGCTGCATGTGGAGGAGCGGGGAAGCGAACCTGATTCACCAGATGATGAGTCCACCATTCTTAACCACTACACCACACTGGCTCTCTCCAGTGTCTGATCTACACAATGGTAGTTAATTGAAACTGGTATTTTGTTTAATGCAGTATTTTGCTTAATGCAGCATTTTGAAACTCTTTGGTGTATCTGGCTGTATTGGGGTGTTTGGGTCCTGTGCTCCCTGAAACTGACATCTTAATTCATTCAGCAAAACAGCAAGGCTGGATTGTCTCACTGCACTTGAATATATGAGGCAAAGCTGATCCATCACTGAGATATAAATACGGTATATTAAATTAAAGCGGCGTTACTTAACAGCAAGCCAGGCATCTCCGCGTGTTCAATTATGTGCCAAACAGCCTGGCTCTTTTGCCTTGGTGCTTAGAGGATTACGGCAGCTATGTTTCAAACAGTCACTCATATTTTTTGTGTGGCACTCCAATAACATGTTATGCTTCCCGAAGACAAGAGGCAATAATAGTTTGATTCAGCCGGGCTTGAATGCTTGGTTAATAACTGTGCAATGGGCTTATCTAGTCAGACAAAGTGTCCCCCTTTCATGTCTGTTCAATTAGCGATAATAGTTGAGGGCATTATTCACACTTCTCTGCCCCCCTCCCCTTCCCCACCAAACTTCCCTCGGCTAGAGATACCCTTGCGAAGGACGCAGACCAGCGCACATCCGACACCCTGCGTTGCCATGGCTCTTGCAGGGTTACACTCTGAAAGGCAGGACACAATCAGCACCCAGACAATGGGGGGATTTTCATATTTAATGGGATGGGGGGGTGGGGCAGGGGTGGGTGTTTTTTGGTCTTTTCAAAGTCTGCTGCAGCAAACTCAATGGCTGTGACCCTCCCCTGACCTTGCCCTTGCTACTCCGCTGAAACATGTCGGAAGGGTCTAAATCCCAGGGATCCTGACAGGGAGAAATAAAAAACGGAGAAGTGTTTTTGAGCCATTTCAGTCAACAACAAAACAGTTTACTCTTAGCTGTTTATTACTGGTTTGGGAGGGCAGGGGGCTATTTTTGCCCCTTCCTTCTGGAGGGTTTGAAAGAACAGGATCCTGGCTGATAACAAGAAACTTTTAATAATAATAATAATAATAATAATAATAATAATAATAATAATAATAAACAATGCTTCCTAGCCCTTCAGGGACATTTGACCCAGATTGCAGTGAGTAGCAGGGTGTCAGGGAACTGCCATCAGCTCAGAGACGAGAGATGGAAGGGCAGTTGTGTTATAGGGAGCCTCCGAAAATCTTGCGAAGAAGTTCCTCTTCCCGCGAGGAGGAAAGCCCCACCTCCAGTGGAGAAGAAGTGCAGGGGCAAGAGGATGCTAGGGAGAGCCTTATCAATGAGCCTGAGAAAGCCAGAGAAGCGGGAAGTACGCCCTTGCCAGCGCCCATTCTGCGCAGTAGTCTTCGGAGCAGGGATGGGTGGAAAAGGCTGGGGGTGACGCGACTTTTATGCTGGGAGAGGTACAAAAAGCCACCACTCCCAGATTCAGCTAGTGATTGAGACAGACATGGACTTACAATGCTCTTCACTGTAAATAGTTTGCACCAAGAACAAAGCCTGTAAAAGACAGGTCGGAGTCCCGCCTGGTTACTCTCGAGCAACCACCACAGCCACTTGATACATGGATTGGGCTGGTGTCACTTCTCCTGGTGAGGGGGGGGGATAACAATGTGAACTTTGATTCAGGGGGTCCCCATTTCAGGGGGGTCCCTCACCTCTGCAATAAGTCACTAGGTGGGTTTTGGAAAGCCACTATATGGGCATCACATGGCAGGGCAGAGTCTCAGAGATGTGCTCTTCCGGCATGTTCACACTTCTGTCTCAGCGAAACCTATGCTGGCTTGCTCATGCAGAATGGAAGATGGCAGGATCCCCAAGGATGTGCTCTGTGGGGAGCTGGCTTCACACGCCAGGCCTGTTGGCAGACCAACTCTGCAATATAAAGATGTCTGCAAACGTGCCATGAATATACAGGCGTCTGGATGCAATTTTGCCCAACATACACATTTTTTGCAAAGTGATCTCCCCGAATATCTCCCCTGATCTTGCTGTGATCAGGCTTAGTTTGGTAGCCGCAAGAGAAGTCACTGCCTGTAGGTACACCAGTCTCAAGGCAAAGCTGTGTGATGGCCTGGGACTCGGGCTCAGACTCGGAACCAGAGGAGTCTTATTTCGCACCGGATCCTTTGCCTCAGGCGGCATCTGAACCTAGTCTGGGGCCTGATCCTGAAGAGCCCCAGTCTGCACAGGTTCCCCTGCAACAAACACCAGCTGGGCCGAGTCAAGGGCCTGAGCCTGCCCTGGCTCCAGATGCAGGGATTACCTTGTTGCCTTCAGCTGGGCCATCACTTACAGCTGCTCCACTACCGGTTTGGTCAGGGGAGGCTGAGGCGGCCTCTGGGTCTAGTAACCCACTGTCATCTCCTGAGCTGCAGAGACTAAGGTCCGAGAGAAGGAGAGACCTGAGTACTCGCAGGAGGAGTGCTTGCCTTCCGGTGAGACAGGGAGGTGAGTCACCGGAGGATCAGGACCGGCCATTACCCCGACAAAGATAAAAGGCTGTCGGACCCCGCCCTAGGTTGTGGGAGCAACATTGCTGTTTGCCAGAACCTGCCTGAGACCCTAAGGCTGGTTTACTGCCTCGTGTCCTGCCTTGGCCCTGTCAGACTGTCTACTCACAGAACCCTTGGATTCAGGATCGGACCTGGACCGTGTTGCTCGGGTTAACCCCCGGGCCCAGCACAAGCTGTGACATCAATTGTCCCTGTTTCATACCAATATTTTTACGAAGAAGCAAGGCTTCTTATGGCTCAGAATCAGCCATTCATTCCAATTACAGAGCCATGCTGGAAAATTGCCTCTTCCTCCTTTCATTTAATGATGCCAATTAATGATCACACACTGGTCATATAGGAATTGTGGTGGGGTGGGAGAGGAGAATATACAGTAATTGCTCCACGTTTTGGTGGGAGATGAAAGGAATAATTAGCGCTACCACTGAAACCATTCCAGATATTTGTGGGGGAGCAGGGCAGGGAGGCGTGAATGCCTATAGAAAAAACCAAGCCATATCCTTCTCTCTTCCCCTTCCCCTTCCATCACCCCCAGTAAATCTCATCTTGGATGAATGGTCATGTTAAGAACATTTACATTGAAATTTAAAATGTAGCTGAAACAAAATTATATCCGACAAATCACATTGGACAAGGTAGGCAAACATAGATAAGTTGGTCCACAACGGGCCAGTCAACATTGATTAGGATTTTGTCCAAACAGATTTACAATGCAGATAAATGGGAGAGTACAGAGGTAAACCAATATGTGCACCTTTGTAGTGCAAGATGCTTCAATTTGGCTGACAACGCCATTCCACAGAAGTAATCGTGAAATATCTACCGGCTTCGGCTGTTACATCAGGGTGCAATAAATGTGGTGAAAGTACTCAATTTCATGAGCATAGCAGTGTTCAGAAAGTTCAGCTGAGCCACATAATCATGTGGCAATTTGTACAAGTGCATTGGGGTGCCATGAGGCAGCCAGTGGCAAAGGCCCAGGAACAGAGTAGATCTCTGATGTTTAGAAGAAAGAAAGAAAGAAAGAAAGAAAGAAAGAAAGAAAGAAAGAAAACAAAAGCTTCCACCACTCTCACCCCTTGTGTATGATTGGCATTGTCGTTAACTTGTTCCATTTATGAATCACCTCCTAGGAAGCATCGTGAAGTGATTTCACCATGCAATAAAAACATACATAAAACAGTTGCATACAGTAAAACAGCCAAAATAGGTTCTCGTTCAATGATAGGAAGGGTCTGCAAGAAGCTGCAAGAACTCCTTCCCATCACTTACAATTAGCAGCAACTGCATGCCCTGCCCATCTGGTTGCCATTCATCCCATCCCATTTTTGCTACTAATGTGGCACTTTGAATAGTCATTGCCCCTCCCCCGGGATCCTGAGAACTGTCACTTGTTAAGAGTGCTGATAGTGGTTAAAAAGGTAAAGGGGACCCCTGATCATTAGGTCCAGTCACGGACGACTCTGGGGTTGTGGCGCTCATCTCGCTTTATTGGCCGAGGGAGCCGGCGTACAGCTTCCGGGTCATGTGGCCAGCATGACTAAGCCGCTTCTGGCGAACCAGAGCAGCGCACGGAAACACCGTTTACCTTCCCGCCAGAGCGGTACCTATTTATCTACTTGCACTTTGACGTTCTTTCGAACTGCTAGGTTGGCAGGAGCAGGGACCGAGCAATGGGAGCTCACCCCGTCGCAGGGATTCGAACCGCCGACCTTCTGATCGGCAAGCCCTAGGCTCTGTGGTTTAACCTATTCCCCTCATAGAGGTGCAACTTCTAGAGTGGTTTTACAATCTATTTCTTTTCTCATGCTTGGGATTGTAGCTCTCTTGGGGGAATTAGGGTGTTCTAATGATTCTCCGCACTCTATAACATAGTACAGGGAAGCTTTTAATGTTTAATAGACTATTGTATTTTAATATTGTATTTTAATGGAAGCTGCCCAGAGTGGCTGGGGAAACCCAGCCAGATGGGCGGGGTGTAAATAATAATAATATATTATTATTATTATTATTATTATTATTATTATTACTACAGTTCTTGGGATTTCTTAGGGAAAGCCATGACTATTTAAAGTGTCATGGTACTGCTTTGAATGCATAGTGCAGCTGCAACCCATCTTCAGGTTCATGTAAGTACCACACAAATGCCAAGTGCAGTTATGATTGCTTTGGTGTTGTCCTAACGAGGCCATGCACACATATTGGGCTTGGAAATGAGTATGAAGAGGCCTTACCTTCATTCACACAACCTGCAACGTTCTTTGACTCAGCCATGCTTTCCATCGTCACTAGCAACTGCGTGTGCATCAGCCAACTCATGTAGCATCATTCATCATTCAATTTGAAAGACAAACACTGGTGCTGAACAGCGCCATGGTGGGTGTCGGGGGCTTTTCCACTTACATGCAGAAAAGCTGCTGGTGGAGAGAAAATGCCATAGATCATCCCTGAAGTCAGGTCATTAGGATAAATGGTTAATTAAGGGGGTAAAGAACAAAATGATCTCAATTCTCATTAAACTTTGAGCTTTGAAAGGTAACAGGATGGGATTTTCCCAACCTTGGTGCTAGCTCTGTTGGATTCTTTATCAAAGAGCCATTCCACATAGTTACACAGAATTCTGGATTTACAACATCTCAGGCTGGTGGTGAGGGTTGTATTTTGGATGCATATGTGTGTGTGTGTGTGCGTGTGTGTCCTTAGAAAGTTAGTGTTATGTGGCAGAAATGACTGGCAGAATCTGAGACCTGGGAGAAGAGTTAGTGGAAGAAGACTGGAAGAAATTTAAGGACTATCTGCAGAAACACTGTAAAATTAATGAATGTTAAAATGATGTTGGATTGAAAATAAGTGGCATTAGCAACAAAGTTAATAAGAATATGCAAAAATGAATTGATAATGAATGAAAATATAGAGTTATAATATGTAAAGATATAGAGTTAAGATAAATGAAAGAGGGTAAGGATTTGCTGATTTGATTATGTAAATGGGAATACAAAAAGGGGAGGTGTGAGGAGGTCAAAGAAACAAGCTAATGAGTGTAAAGTTATAAAAAATGGATTTGTTTTTAACTTCTTTTTTCTATTTTTCTCATTTTCTGTATTTTGTATTTTTGTTTTTCTTTTTTCTTTTTGCTTTTTTACGCATTTTTGTATTTATGACTTTGTGAAATCTTAATAAATATTCTTTAAAAATATTAAAAAATGCTCAGTTGGCACAGCATGAGACTCTTAATCTCAGGGTCATGGACATCAGTCCCACAGGCAAAATATTCCTGCATTGCAGGGGTTGCGCTAGGTGACCCTCATAGTCCCTTCCAACTCTGCAATTATATGATTCTAAAGCTTGCTGGAAAAGGAAGGTTTTCAACAGGTAGTGCAAAGACAACATGGCCAGCATCTGTCTGATATGTAATGGGAGGTGATTCCGAAGGGGCCACTGCAATAAAGCCCAATTCCAACATTGTGCAAAATGGACCTCCCTATAAGAGGCTATCTGTGAAATCCCCTTTCTTGCAGAGCACACACATCAGTTTGCTCTATAAGGAATGGATTATCCTTTAGGTATCCTGGTCCCAAGCTAGGTGAGGAGTGGGTGGCCTCTCATCTCCTTCAAATGGTTTGCCTCTCCAAGAGGCAGAGAAGTAACTCAATGGAGTTTGTTTTCCTACAGGGCCTTCTCCTTGCGGTAGGTCTGTCCATGCATACTTCTGCTCTGAACAGACTGGTGTGTCTTCCACTGAACTCTCCTTGGTCCTTAAAGAAGAAGGAGAAGTTGGATTTTGAAATCCTGCCCTATCTTCCCCAAGTTCCTCCCCAGTTACCATGCCTAGTTCTTGTGGTCACTGTAAGACCTTTCTCCCCTAGTGATGAGCAAGCTTCCTGTGTGAGAATTTGAAACTTGCTTATGTGATGAACAGACAACGCTGGTGGGATTTAAAGAGGCTTTGTGATAGTTAAAGATGTATTGTAAAAAAGAAACAGAAATGAAAGAATAATATTAATTGGCAATATTAAATATAGAAAATGCGTAAAAATAGAAAATATGGATGATTGGTGGAGGAGCTGGTGGAAGTACAAAAAATGGAAATGTGTGAACACTGCTGTGATGATGAATTTGTAAAAGGAAAATTTAATAAAAATTAATATAAAAAAAGAGAGAATTTGAAACTTGCTCATTAATGAATGAAGGCCACGGTAGAAGCTTAGAGAAAACTTCTGTTTTTTGCTCATGCAAAACCAAGAGTGAAATTGAACAAGGAAAGGATGGAGTGGGGTTAATTCTGTTAGTCTCTCCATCTCACTCCTTCTTTTAAAGAAAATTTTTGCCACTACCTCATTGGCAGTGGCACTGCCAATCCTTCCTCAGAGGGAGACATTTTGGGCGAGGGAGAATGCATGCTCTGAGTTTGCTTTTGCCATGGCAACTAGAAATTCTGTTTAAAATTAGTTAAATGTTTGCAGTTACTTTAAATAGACACATTTATTGGTCCAGTTAACAGACCTCCCAATAAAGTGTGCTCATTGGCCAGCATCCAAAAATCAGATAAAAAATTATTGACTATCTCTGTTAACAAACAGGGAAAGATCCCTTCCTCGGAGTGAGGTATGGGGATAGGGCAGATGGTCTGGAGAGCCCTGAAAGAGCCTTGCCAGGTGGCTGGGTAGGTAGTAGCAACAACAGCAGTAGCTATCAAGCATTGACTTGGTAGGCAGGGATGTGTGCACGGAAATGACATATTAACTGTGAATCATAGTTTGAATTATGGAAATATTTAAGTTTGTTACACAACCAGGCTCTGCACTCATCTGGAATATTCCTTCCAGATTTGACCTACAAATTACTGTACCTGTTTCTGAACTTTGGTGGCATAACTTGTTCTCCCCTGATTTTGCTACAAAGCCATGGGTCAGATCAATGGAAGACTGAAGACTGAGGAAGCTGTGTCAGTACAGGTAAGTTCCCACTTATGCGGAGGTTATGTTCCAGCCCTCCCCCCATAAATAAAATCACATAAAGTGAGGAGCACCCTCTAAACACCCTCTCTGCCACTCTCTCTTCAGTCCGTACCAGAAATACTGCGTCCAAAATTGCGTGGCAAGGTCCCAGACCCTCCCAGGAAGTAGAATAAAGACACATGAAACAGTATTTTGAGTTAATGGGCAAAAAAGGCCACATCTTTATTGGTTACAGAATGTGAGTGGTATTGGCTTAGGCATTGGAAACCACACAACTATATCTGGAAGGGTTGGAAGGGGTTTTGGAAGGGTTAACCACCAGACGGGGGAGTCCTGCTGATGTACATCAACTAGGAACTCCCCCAGGGTCACCGCTAGGGGTCGTGCCATGGCCCTAGCCCCCCGTCTGGGCTTCGGACAGAGACCACGACCCTCAGATTCCTTTAAAGGAATACCCTTGAATTCGGAGGGATAGGTGATGTCCACTACCTCCCCTCCCCTTCAACCTAATACTCCAACGCCTAACCGCCAAACCTTACAAAGTTGTGACGATTTGCTATGAGGTAGGCGAAAAACCAAATGGCCCTTGCCAATTTGCCAAGTGGAAAAAATTCCTACCAGGCCGCTTGGACAGGAGACCAATCGAGGTCCATAGCAAGGTTAAGAGATAACGAGCCCAACCTTAGGGAGGGAGGGAGGGCGGGAGAAGTGAGTGAGCAGGAATAAAAGGGAAGAAGAAGAGAAGAAGAGTTTGGATTTGATATCCCGCCTTTCACTCCCTTTAAGGAGTCTCAAAGCGGCTAACATTCTCCTTTCCCTTCCTCCCCCACAACAAACACTCTGTGAGGTGAGTGGGGCTGAGAGACTTCAGAGAAGTGTGACTGGCCCAAGGTTACCCAGCAGCTGCATGTGGAGGAGCGGAGACGCGAACCCGGTTCCCCAGATTACGAGTCCACCGCTCTTAACCACTACACCACACTGGCTCTCACAAGGGGGCAAGTCCTTGGCTGCGGCCAGTTTAAATAGCCTGCAACACTCCCCCGGACCATCAGGATTGGTCAGCCAGGGATGACTCCCCGTGCGCGTGGGTAGGGCTTGCTAGAATTGAAGCTCTGGGGCTGGCAGGAGGCGGGAGTACACACAGGAAAGTGGCTTTTTCTCTTAGGTAGGGAAACTGAGCAGTGTAAACAAAGCCCTGCTGCACACCCAGTCTCTTTGGGGCTTCTTCCAGCCTCACTTGACCTCTTTGGGTTCCAGGGACAGTCTCCTCATGACTCTTCAGCTCTCTCCCATCACTTCCACATTTGAATTGTATGATTTAATATTTCCCTGTCTGTGTGTCTGCATGGTCCTGCAAGAGTTGATTGCATGTAAGGGGGGGGGAGGGATGCGGGTGGCGCTGTGGGTTAAGCCACAGAGCCTAGGACTTGCCCATCAGAAGGTCAGCAGTTCGAATCCCTGTGACAGGGTGAGCTCCCATGGCTCGGTCCCTGTTCCTGTCAACCTAGCAGTTCGAAAGCACGTCAAAAGTGCAATTAGATAAATAGGTCCCACTCCTGCGGGAAGGCAAACCAGTGTTTCTGTGTGCTGCTCTGGTTCACCAGAAGCGGCTTAGTCATGCTGGCCACATGACCCGGAAGCTGTACGCCAGCTCCCTCAGCCAATAAAGTGAGATGATTTTGGATCCAGTTTTGATATTGTTGGATATTATATTCATATTGTTGAAGAAAGGAATGGCCACCCCTTCTTTCCAGGCCACCCCCATTAGCTGATTGCTTCCTTTAATCCACTACTAGGAACTAACAACAGAGTTTCATTCAACAGTGAACCAAAATTTCTCAGAGGGGAGGTTTTTGAGAAAATCCGTTGGAGAATTTCACCTCTCCTCCAAGAATATCTGGTGACATTCTTCCCCCAATTTCACCACCCACAAGAAGCATGGAGAATTTTAGTTCATTTTTGCTCAGCCCAAATTAAACACAAGATCTTCTGCCTGATACAGTCTTGAGTTCTCTTTACAGGACAGTTGCTATAAAACTATCCTGCCAGCATTGCTCATGAATTCTACAAATAAAAGGGCAGTTCTGAAATGTTCAGTCCATGTGTCAAGTGAAAGCCTTGATGCACGAGCCTTTTCAAATCTTAAGTGAAGCCAGAAATGTAGCTTGCATGGAACTTCCCTTCTGCATGTTCCCATTAGATTCAGATAATGAGGAGCACCAAAGAAAACATAAGAGCTATACCTGAAAGTTTTAGGATTGGAGTCCCTGGCAGATTTGGTTTTGACCTTGGCAGTTTGACCTGATCTTTTTGTCCCACTCTCTGTTTCCTTCCTTCCTTCCTTCTCTCTCATTTCTGCATTGTCCTTCTTTATGTTTGCCCTTTGAGATTGTAAATCTCCGGAGTGGGGGTGCTTCCATGTCCTTTTCTTTAAAAATCAATAATCGGACAGCCACTAGTAGCCTCTGGAAATATAATACAGTGGTACCTTGGTTTACAAACAGTCTGGTTTGCATACGTTTTGAATTACAAAAACATCAAACCCGGAAGTGTGTGTCCCGGTTTGCAAACTTTTTTTTGGATTACAACCCTTTATTTATTTATTTATTTATTTATTTATTTATTGGATTATGAAAAATTTTGGGGGGGAGGCCCCAGTGGTAAAAGCGCGCTTTGGCTTACAACCTGTTTTAGTTTACAAATAGACCTCTGGAATGGATTATGGTTGTAAACCAAGGTACCACTGTATTATTTATCTATAATCTATCATTTAGCTATCTGGCTATCATCTATCTATCTATCTATCTATCTATCTATCTATCTATCTATCTGTCATCTATCTATATCCATCTATCATCTATCTATCTATATCTATCTATCTATCTATCATCTATCTATCTATCTATATCTATCTATCTATCTATCTCTATCTGTCTATCTATCTATCTATCTATCTATATCTATCTATCTATATCTATCTATATCTATCTATCTATCTATCTATCTATCTATCATCTATCATCTATCTATATCTATCTAATCTATCATCTATCTATCTATCATCTATCTATCTATCATCTATCTATCTATCTATCATCTATCTATCATCTATCTATCTATCTATCATCTATCTATCATCTATCATCTATCTATCATCTATCTATATCTATCTATCTATGTATCTATCTATCTATCTATCTATCATCTATCTATCTATATCATCTATCATCTATCTATCATCTATCTATCATCTATCATCTATCTATCTAATCATCTATATCTATCTATCTATCTATCTATCTATCTATCTATCTATCTATCTATCTCTATCTATCTATCTATCTATCTATCTATCTATCTATCATCTATCTATCTATATCTATATCTATCTATCTATCTATCTATCTATCTATCTATCTATCTATCATCTATCTATCTATCATCTATCATCATCATCTAGCTATCATCAATCCATCTATCTTTCATTTATCTGTCTATCATCTATCTATTGATCTATCAATCTATCATCTTCTCATTCATTTTTTCCTTGTTAATCTAGGCGCAAATCTGGAGGATTATTTGATGCTGACAGTGTGTTCTTTTAATGAATAGCAATGGGTCTCTCTCTTTCCCTCTCTCGTGTTCTAATTTAAACCATTAGCATGGCCAGTGGTTAGATGTCATTATGTTGCTAATGGATCTATGGCAGAATATGATACCAGTTATATAATCCGCTGGGACTTCGAGACATATAATACATGTGTTTATTTCAACTCTTATGAGGCTGTACTAATGGCTTCGGTCCTTTTCTGTTAAGTAATCAGTACTTTCCACCACCATCACCACTCACCCCCAGCAAGGAACGAGGATGTAACACAATCCAGGTTTCCCTGAGATAATTGGTCTTTTGGTCCTCACCAAGACAGTGCTTCTGCAGAGAGGCTATGTACAGGAGAGGTGTAATACACCCCGATATATAGTCAGAGTTCCTGGTGGTGAATAGGGTACAGTTTCTTGAGAACTGATGGTGTTGCAGAATTTTATACTGCAGAGCCATAGTCCAATTTGGCGTGAACCAATGCCCTGTAGATTTGCAACACGGATGCATGGTCTACTCTGTGAGGTGCCGAAGATGTGAATTTCAGAGCTCTGTTTCTTTTGCAAGGCTGGCAGACTAAACCCTGGGCTTTAAGTGCACCATTGAGAATGCATTTTCAACCAGCCTGAGCATCGAGTCTGCCAGCCCTCAAGAGCCTATACTTATCTACCAGACCCTACAAGTATCTGGCCTCAAAGCTTGCTACAGTCTGTTCAACTTGTCTCTAGTATGATGATAGGACCAAGTGCCTGTTCTTAGATTTTGATTTGCCTCTTTTCTTTAAGGCTTGCTTAAAGTTGCCTTGGATCTTGCCCCCTACCTAGGCTTGACTATGCATCTGTTTCTGACACCTCTGATCCTTATTTGTTGCATGGGAACTCTCAGCCCCTGCCTGTTCTGCCCCCGGCACCTGGCTCTGACCCACTTTAACTGACATCCAGCTGCCCCAGGTCTTGGAACACACCTGCCTGGGCTCTGACCCTGCTGAGGCCTGGGAGCAGCCGACATCTTTCCCTTCAGAACTTTCCCCCCTTTTGAATATTGAGTGAATTGGTACCGTGGAGAATCAGGTTGTATGAGTGCATCTGTGGAACTTCATTTCTTTAGAGAAACAAGCAAATAAAATCCACAGATGCCATTTCCAGGAGGGGAAAGTCTGCTGATGGAAATGTGCAGGATTCACTTTCGGAGAAAATAGAGAGGAGAAAGGGGAATAAATTGAAAAGATAATGAAATGAGAAGAGTGCTGATGAGTCTTCTCGCTGCAAAACGAGTTGCTGTGGATGAAGAGCATTCCCAAAGCTATTGCTTCACAAAGCCATGTGGATCTTTATAATAATAATAATAATAATAATAATTAGAGGCTTCAGATGACCCTCACAAACAATGAAAGAATGCGTGAGAGGGGTCACAGAGCAGTGTGCGCTGGCACTTTCCCATAGAATTGTACAGTGGTACCTTGGGTTAAGAACTTAATTTGTTTGATAGGAAACAGAACTGTTAGATCCTAAAATTAAGAATTTGTCAAGAATGTATAACTTGCTGTTGAAATGGAATACTCAGGATGAAACGGTGAAATCTGCTATGATTAAATGGGCACAAGATGTTGGACATAATATTATGATGGCTGACTGGGAACAGTTATGGACCACAGGTATGAAGTTCACGGCATGTAATGCCTTAAGAGAGAATATAATGAAAATGATATACAGGTGGTACATGACACCAGTCAAGCTTGCAAAAATTTATCATTTGCCCGATAATAAATGTTGGAAATGTAAAGAGACTGAAGGCACATTCTTTGATCTTTGGTGGACATGCCCAAGGATTAAGACCTTCTGGGAGATGATCTATAATGAAATGAAAAAGGTATTTAAATATAGTTTTCTGAAGAAACCAGAGGCCTTTCTCCTGGGCATGGTCGGCCAATTGGTGCCAAAGAGGGACAGAACTTTTTTTATGTATGCCACAACAGCAGCAAGAATACTTATCGCAAAGTATTGGAAGACACAAGATCTACCCACGCGGGAAGAATGGCAGATGAAGGTGATGGACTATATGGAACTGGCGGAAATGACTGGCAGAATCCGAGACCAGGGAGAAGAGTCGGTGGAGGAAGATTGGAAGAAATTTAAAGACTATTTACAGAAACATTGTAAAATTAATTGTCAGAGCTGCCTCTAGGTCCCAGCTCACAGAGGACCAACGCCAGGTTGATCTAATGCACAAAAGTCTTTATTGAAGTTTAGTTTCCATTTCAACGCCAGAGCGTGCAGCCCTACGTCTTAGACCTTAGATCGGCAAAGTCCCGTCTTAATCACCTCCCCTTCCGCACCAGTTTAAGATCCTAGCCCTGCTCCACCTTCTGCGCTGTTCTCTCCTCCTCTGGGTCCTCCTGCCCACCGGGGCATTGCCCTTTCTGGACTCCTCTGACGCTGAGTCGCTTAGCGCCTCCCCCTGCCTCCGGCGGGCTTTAGGACCCGGTTCCCAATCCTCATTCTCTGCTGTCCCGCGCTCCTGTACATTTGAACTTGTTTCTCGCGCCAACCCAGTGACCTTTCTCCTAACCGTTACACTGCTTCTATCACTGCTTCCCTCTTCCGTGACACTGGCCGGATCGGACCTCCCCTCCGTTGCCTGACTCTCCGATGGAGGCGTGGTCAGCTCTGCTTCGTCTCCTCTCCCTGGTGGGGAAAGCACTGGCCCCGATACCTGGGACTCTTCCCCCCCCCACTCTGCTCTGGTGGGGAAGCTGGTCCTGATTTCCAACTACTGCTCTGGGAGTCCCTGCTGCCCCCTTGCTCCTGGGGCGTTCCCATTGGGAACCCCCTGCCCCTGGCCACTGGTGCCCCCTTTTGTGAATCTTCCGATTCGCTGGAGAGGCTCATGGAATCCCTCGGACCACTGTCCCCTCCTACGCTCCCCTCGGATTCCTCCCCCTCGCTCTCCATCTCCCCTCTTCCCTGTGCCTCTGCTCCTGAGCCCCTGACATCCATCCCCCCCTCGAAGCCCCCCTTCCCCCCTCCCCTTCTTTTGGTGTGGGTTCTGGGTGCTCCAGTGTTGTGGGGGTGAGTGCAGGATACAGTTCTTCCCCTGTGGCATGCAGCCAGCCGGATAAGTCCGGGAATTCCTCCATGGTCTCGTCGACGGTGATCTCCTCTGCTTCCATCTCTTGGGAGGTGTGTTCGAAACCTGGATCTACCCCCAACTCGCCCATGATCCCCTCTCCCCCTGTCGCCTGGAGTGACACTGCGTGCAATAGTCCTCTCGGCAGTTCTCTGCGCCAGCCCACCTCAGGTTGATCCTCCCACCAATAAGATCCGCCTGTGCCAAACCCTGAGAGGGATCCCTCTGGGGAGCTAGTCTCCGGTGACGCCTCCTCAGCTGAAGAGAAACCCTGGAACGTGCTGGCTGAGAGTGTGGGTGTGAAAAGATATTCGTCGAAATAATCTGCCGGCATGGGCCTGTGTGGGAAACGTGCGTGGAACTCATCTTTGAGGTAGTGCTCCTCCACCGCATAGTACGGTACCCAGCTGTTGGCGCTGGCCGGGGTACCTTCCCTGGCTAGGAGATATTCAACCCCCTCTTCCCCCCATCTCGAGTCCAAGATCTCCGTGGCCTCGTTGAGCGGCTCCACCCTCGGCGGCCCCCCCTTTGTGGGTGCGCCCCTGAGCGGGCTAGGAGCTGTCCCTGATGCCTGGAACCTGTGAGGTGCCTTGTAGGGCGTGAGCACCGATCTATGAAAGACCGGGTGCATTCTGGATCCCTCCGGGAGTGTCAACCGGAAAGCCACTGGGTTGATCTGTGCCTCGACTTGGTAAGGCCCTAGCTGCTTGTGTCCGAGCTTCTTAGCTAACGATCTGGCCGGGACTGCCTGGGCTGCTAACCAGACCCAGTCCCCCACCCAGATGTCCTCCCCAACTCTCCTGTGTCGGTCTGCCTGCATTTTGTAAGCGTGTTTAGCTAGCTCCAACTGCCTTCGGAGCTGTTCGTGGACCTCCTGCAATTCCGCTGCCAAGTCCTCAGCTCCCTGCGGTTCCCCCTCCCCCACTTTCTCTAAACCCGGGAAGGTTCTGGGATGCCGCCCATTGTTGGCAAAAAACGGTGTCACCCCTGTGGACACGTGTTTCGTGTTGTTGTAGGCAAACTCGGCCAGTGGTAGATAGTCTACCCAGGTCGAGGGCTGCTGGTTCGCATAGCATCTCTGGTACTGCTGCATGATGGCGTTGACCCTCTCCGCTTGTCCGTTGGTCTGCGGGTGTCTCGCCGACGATAGATTGACCTTGACGTTCAGGATGCCCATCAGCTTCTGCCAGAAACTCGAGATGAACTGGCGCCCCCGGTCGGACAGGATAGACCGTGGTAGGCCGTGCACCTTGAACACGTGGTCTATGAACAGTTTGGCTGTCTGTTCCGCTGTGGCCACCTTCGCGCAAGGAATGAAGTGGGCCATCTTGGTGAACAAGTCTACTACCACGAGTACCGCTGTCTTGCCTCGCGAGCTGGGCAGATCTGTGACAAAGTCCAGGGCCACTTTCTCCCACGGCTCGAGGGGCGTCTGTAGCGGTTCCAGCAATCCCGCCGGCGGCCTGTGTACTGGCTTGACCCTTTGGCATGTGTCGCACCTCGTGACGTAATCCGCGACTTCCCCCCTCATCTTGGGCCACCAAAAGTCTCTGGCTACTAATTCCACCGTCTTCTCTTTGCCGAAGTACCCAGCGCTGGGCGCGTCGTGTAACTGCTGCAGTACCTTCGCGCGGAGGTTGTCTCCCGGCACGTAGAGGGCCCCTTTGCGGATGAGCAGTCCGTCGCGTATCTGAAACTCGTCGTTCTTCACCGTGCCGCTTCGCACCTACTCCATCTTGGATCGTGCGAATGAGTCTGTCTGCAGCGCGCGACGTACTGCTTCCAGGTCCACCGTGGCTGAGGCGCATGCCCACGCTTTCGGTGCGAAAATGTGCTTGGCTGCCGCCGGCGCCTCTGCCTCGAGATACTGCGGCTTCCTGGATAGCGCATCCGCCATGAGGTTGCTGTCTCCTGGGATGTATTCTATCCTGAAGTCGAAATCCGCAAAGAACTCCGCCCAGCGGATGTGTCTCTGGTTTAGGAACCGCGCCATGCGCCAGTACTCCAGGTTCTTATGATCCGTGCGAACTTGCACTGTGTGTTTGGCTCCGATGAGGAAGTGCCGCCACGCCTTGAATGCTGCATGAATGGCCAGCAACTCCCTGTCCCAGATGGTGTAGTTCTGCTCCGACTTGCTGAGTTTCCTGGAGTAGAAAGCGCACGGCCTCCAGTCC
Source organism: Podarcis gaigeae (assembly GCF_964106915.1). Lineage (NCBI taxonomy): Eukaryota > Metazoa > Chordata > Lepidosauria > Squamata > Lacertidae > Podarcis > Podarcis gaigeae. The sequence goes on from NC_139689.1 coordinate 48,881,013, forward strand.
CCTTGCGGATCTTGCTGCAACAGGACTGCCCCCACAGCTCTGTCTGAGGCATCCGTCTCAACCCTCATGGGTTTGCTGGGGTTCACATGTAGCAGTTGTTCTTCGGACGCAAAGAGACGCTTGAGTTTCTGAAAGGACTGCTCCGCCTGCTCCGTCCAGATGAATTTCTTCTTCTTGGAGCTGAGGGTGTCCGTGATGGCCGCTGTTTGCATAGCGAAACCCTTGATAAACTTGCGATAAAAGTTGGCAAAGCTGACAAACCTCTGGACCTCCTTCCGATTGCGCGGGCTTTTCCAGTCCAGCACCGAGCGGACCTTGGCGCTGTCCATGGCGAGTCCCTTGTCGGACAGCTTGTAGCCCAGGAAATCTACCTCCGTCATGTCGAACTGGCACTTCTCCAGTTTGGCGTAAAGTCTGTGCTCTCGTAGTCTCTGCAGGACTTCCTTGACATCACTCTCGTGGGCCTCCTGCGATTCCGAGAAGATCAGAATGTCGTCCAGGAAGCAGACGCACTTCTTGTAGAGGAGCCCCGCTAACAGGTGATGCATGAAGGCTTGGAAGCAGTGGGAGCCATTTTGTAAGCCAAACGGCATAACTCTGTATCCATAGGTGCCCAAAGGCGTAAACATGGCTGTCTTCCACTCGTCGCCCTCCCTCATACGTATAAGGTTGTATGCCCCTCGCAGATCCAACTTGGTGAAGATGCGACCCTTCCTCACCGTCGACAGCAGGTCGTCGATCTTGGGCATGGGGAACGCCGTGGGCCTCGTCCTCGAGTTTATGACCCTGTAATCAACTACAAGCCTCTTTTGGGGCGTGTCTTTTTTCTTCACAAAAAACACTGGGCTGCCCCCCACTGCTTTGGATTGTCGGATGAATCCCCGCTTCAAGTTGTGGTCTATGAACTCCCTGAGTTCCTGCAGTTCATCTTCAGACATGAAATACAGTTTTCCAGTCGGCAGCGTCGCCCCCGGCAAGAGGTCAATCTTGCAGTCGTATGGTCTGTGGGGGGGTAGTTTGTCCGCCTCCTTCTCGCAGAAGACCTCCAAAAACCCTCTGTATTTGTCAGGTACCGCTTGCAGCATGCCCAAGTGTAACTGTGGTCCATCTTCTTGCCCCTCATCTTCCTGGGTAGGCAGTATGCAATTTGCTGCGCAGTAGGAGGAGCTGAAGGTCAATTGGCGCTGGTACCATGCTAATGTCGGACTGTGCCGGTCCAGCCAACTCATGCCCAACACTATGGGCGTGTCAGACAGGTGGGTAACATTAAAGCTGATGACTTCGCGGTGGTTTCCAATTTGCATCACCATTGGCGGCATCTGCTGTACCACTTGTCCCCCTAGTAGTTCTCTGCCGTCGACTGTCACTACTTTCAGAGGCATTGTGGCAGGCAGGAGCGCTATGCTATGTTGCGTGATGAAATCCACTCCTATAAAGTCTGCATTGCTGCCAGAGTCAATGGTAATAGGGACTTCCATGGTGAGCCCATTGGGAAGCTGGAGGGATGCGGTGAGCTGCACCACTGGTTTGGGTGGGAGGGGGTCTGTGGGCTGTAAGATCCCTGGGGACTGCTTCACTGACTCGTCTGGCTGGGCCCCAGTGCCTCTGATTCCAGCCAGACTCCGTCGTTTCCCTGCTGTGGTTCACTCTGCTGAACTACTTCTGTAACTGTCGCTGAGGCTGCAGTGTGCTTGTGAATCCTCTGGGGACACTCTTTCACCATGTGCTGAGCACTGTCACAGATGTAACACTTCCTGTTCCCTCTAGGAGGCTTCAGTTTGACTGCTCCCGGCGTTAGGGCTCTGGCTGCTGACTGAGCCTTGGCACCACCTAACTCCATCGGCTCCTCTCCCCCTCCCAGTGGAGGCGTGGATTGAGCGCACGCTGTGTCTCTGGGAAAGAAAGGAGGTGCTCTTGCTGGTGTGCGTGCCCAAACTAACAGACACCTCATATGGTGTGTAAGTCTTCGAGTGTCTTGAATTAGAAATCCTGATGTCTAGCATTTTGTCTCCTATGAATGTGGCAGGTCTGGGAATACAGGGAATATAGACTGACATGTTATTCAGTACAATGTTCCCTAATATAACGCAGGGGTCAACAACCTTTTTCAGCCATGGGCCAGTCCACCGTCCCTCAGAACATGTGGGGTTCCAGACTAAATTTTTTTTGGGGGGGTGAATGAACAAATTCCTATGCCCCACAAATAATCCAGAGATGCATTTTACATAAAAGACACATTCTACTCATGTAAAAAACACGCTGATTCCTGGACTGTCTACGGGCCAGATTGAGAAGGTGATTGGGCCAGATCTGGCCCCCGGGCCTTAGTTTGCCTATCCCTGATATAACACATCATCACCTTACTACAGTGGTTCTCAATCTTTTTATTTTTCAAAATAAAAAAAATGCTCATGCCACACCAATTTTTTTATTGATTAAAAAATATATTGGGAAACAAAAAGAAAGAACTTCTAGCAGTGCTTGATTTGTAACATAGAACACAACTACTTCATCATATTCATATTATGGGGCATAAGGACAGCCTGCATAGCTCAGTTAGTTAGAGCATAATGTCAAGATTGCAGGTTTGAACTACTGCCCTAATACATGAATTTTGTACAAATTGCTTGGTTGTAGGGCTGCACTGCAAAATTCAGAGAAGTGTGAATTTTGAAAAATGGCTGTCTTTCAGTTCATGTAGTTTTTGAAAGGACAAATCACAATTCTCCAAATTGCTTCTGTTTCCCACCTGTTAGCCTAAGTTCCCCAAACTCCCTCCCGTGACAGTTCGTTTGGGCACAGGTCCTATATATCTTCCACCATGAAGACAGATGCAGTGAATTCATTCATCTCCTCTACAATCATTGCAACAAGTCTGAATATTACATAAATTGCTGGAATCTCTGCTTGTTTGGTCCTTCTTTCCACTGCCAATGTATCCTGTCTATTCCAGAATGTTAATCCTAAATTAACTGTGACATGATCTCAGCATCGCTGGCAGATGGCACAGAAAATCCCACAACCAAGCAGCTATTGTATATTATGATGTTCAGAGGCAGTGTAATACTACCCTGCTATTAATTAGATCTTAACTGAAGCTATCTAAGTCCGGGGATTTGTAAGGTGAGTATTAATGTCTCTCTGCTAAAATTGCAGAAGTATCCAGGGATCTGAGATAGTCAATTGCTTTACGTTCACAAAATGACCTTATTAGTTCAGCTGAGAGAGAGAGAGAGAAATCTAAGTTTCTTTGTTACCATGCTTGATCTAATGAATGCCTGACTATCTAATGGAGTGAAAGTATAGACATTTTCCCCGAGAGACAAAAGTATCCCTGGTTATTTTAAAGGGTGGATCAAGTCTACATAGCTATTATTATTTGTGTCAGGGAGGGCTTATTGTTTACTCATTTACTTGTGTGAGGGTGACAGGAAACAATAGAAATAATTAGAAAATTAACTTTCAGTTCCTTTTTTTAAAAAATTAAAAGCTACACGGACTCACAGCCCCCATTAAGTAGACTACAGAAGACTCCCAGAAAGCCTCAAATTCTCCGTCACAGGTTTCCTTTGCTTTTGTTCAGTCCTGGATGTTGAATGATAATCTCCAAGGACCTGCCATTGGATGTCGTGTGTTGAATGCCTCATAACTGTAGGTGGCTACCAGTGTGGTGTAGTGGTTAAGAGCAAAGGACTCGTAATCTGGTGAACCGGGTTCGCTTCCCCACTCCTCCACATGCAGCTGCTGGGTGACCTTGGGCTAGTCACACGTCTCTGAAGTCCTTCAGCCTCACTCATCTCACAGAGTGTTTGTTGTGGGGGAGGGAGGCAAGGAGATTGTTGGCCACTTTGAGACTCCTTAAGGGGAGTGAAAGGCGGGATATCAAGTCCAAACTCCTCCTCCTCCTCCTCCTCCTCCTCCTCCTCCTCCTCCTCCTCTTGACTTACAATTCTTTGCAATGAAGTGAGGGGCAGATGGGGCTCATCAACCTGGGAAGGTAGCTCATTGAAGAGAATAAAAACTCTGATCCTAAACCACCGGTGCCTTGCCGAATATATTTGGAAGAAGAAAAGGCTAAGGAGGAAACCCTACACGAATCCAGAGTGGAGCTCCTAAGATGGTTGGATGGCACCCTCTACACCTCCTTCTGGAAACTCCAGCAACCAAGCTGGTGCCAAATGTCTTGCTCTGCTTTCCTTTGGACCAGTGGTGCCAAGAGAGGGATCTTGTTGTCTGGGCAACCCAAGACCTCCATACACGCTGCCCAGGTTTGCGCCCCGGGAGGTTACTTCTGTGCTGCTAGTGCAGTGGTTTAACTTCACCCCCAGAGACACACTCCATTAGATTGTGTGACAGGTGGATGCCAATCATTTGAGCTGAAGGCTCAGGTTAACCCAGGCATAGGCAAACTCGGCCCTTCATATGTTCTGGGACTCCAACTCCCATCATCCCTAGCTAACAGGACCAGTGGTCAGGGATGATGGGAGTTGTAGTCCCAAAACATCTGGAGGGCCAAGTTTGCCTATGCCTGCAGTTAACCCTTTCATGGACAAAAGTGTGAGTCAGTAGCTGTATGTTACAAGACAGAGTTGTCGTGAAATTTGGAGGATAAAGGGAGGAGACAGGACAGAAATTTATAGGTCAGAAAGGCATGCTCAAGATATCAAGATTCACAGCAAGGTTCAAGGACCTGTTCTTGGATATATTCAAGGTGCACTCCATTGTCTCTTGATTCAGATGGATGTCAACAACAACATTTTTTTAATATAACAATAGAGAGTTACTTTACAAGTATTCATTGTGGCTGCTTTCTTTGCTCCTCAAAATAATCAGAATGTGCTTCTTCTTCTTTAATTACTTTTTACTGAGGATTTTATTGCGTTGCAAAACAAACAAATAAACAAGGGAAAGTACATATGGCATGTCCATATTCAATTCATTGTCTTTTTTTTCACAGTTCGTTTACATTCGGTATGAGACGCTATTGTCATAGAGATTGTGTGGTGGGGGGGAGAGGGGGGAGAGAGAGGCAGGAGAGACGGGGGGTTAATGATATTACGTTCTATTGCACATTGTTCGTGCAGGATTTTTGTGTCGGCGTCACATGGGTAGGCCCTTTATATATATATTTATTTATTTATTCATACAAACAAACAAACCACACTGCCACCAAGCAAACGCAACCAGCCAAGCTATGGACCCTTAATCTCTCTCAGTGCTAATTAAAAGAAATCAGAATGTGCTTCAGGTAGCCTGAAATGTGGATGTGAGTGGGTGTCCTAACTCTTCCTACATCATGGGTAGGCAAACTAAGGCCCGGGGGCCAGTTCCGGCCCAATCGCCTTCTAAATCCAGCCTGTGGACGGTCCGGGAATCAGCGTGTTTTTGCATGAGTAGAATGAGTGCTTTCATTTAAAATGCATCTCTCGGTTATTTTGGGGGCCTTCCTAGTGTTTTTACATGAGTAGAATGTGTCCTTTTATTTAAAATTCATCTCTTGGTGATTTGTGGGGCATAGGAATTCATTCATGCCCCCTGCCAAAAAAAATAGTTCAGCCCCCCACAAGGTCTGAGGGACAGTGGACTGGCCCCCTGATGAAAAGGTTTGCTGACGCCTGTCTTAGATGATGCCCTTTGGGCAATGGATGCAGAATCACACAACATGGAATCTACTGGGTTTTCAGAGCCTGAGGGTGGTAATCAGATGGAGCAGTGTTATGGGTTAGACCATCAAAATCCTGGCTGCTTGGCCACCCCAGGCAGTATGGCACCTGAGGCTATGGAAATCTACAGTAAAGGACTGACTCTGCAACAGGCTCTTGCTTCTGCCCAGGTCCCTTTCTCCCTCTCTGATGCGTTGACTATCACCAGCCTTCCGGCTGTGCAATGCTCAAGTCCAATAACTCACATGAAAAATGATTCCCACCGGTATCCTTCTCCCCTCCGCTTTTCAGCAAAGATTTAACGGTGAGATACAATGGCGAGGTTTCCTTTGTCACTTTTACAAGATGTACTGGGCCGTAAGAGCGGTATACTGCGCGATATTATGATAAATAATTTAAACGGCATCTGTCAAAATAGAAGAGCTGAGCCTGCAGAGATATACCACCCTTGTTTGTCTGCAGTTTCCTAGCCAATTTGCTAATTTGCAGCTTCTAATTACTCACCCGAGGCTTTGGGACCATTACTGTGATTTTTGTGAAATCCTGCAGGCACATTATCCTATCAAAGTTCTCATTGTTTTCTGGCAGATAGAATGATTTTTCTTTATTTCACTGCTGTGTGTGAGAGTTGAGAAGCTTTCCCAGTAAGTAAGGCTGCCAACATACACACACTTAAAAGGTAAAGGTAAAGGGACCCCTGACTGCTAGGTCCAGTCGCGGATGACTCTGGGGTTGCGGCACTCATCTCACTTTACTGGCCGGGGGAGCCGGTGTACAGCTTCCGGGTCATGTGGCCAGCATGACAAAGCCGCTTCTGGCAAACCAGAGCGGCACACGGAAACACCGTTTACCTTCCTGCCAGAGTGGTACCTATTTATCTACTTGCACTTTGACATGCTTTCGAACTGCTAGGTTAGCAGGAGCAGGGACCGAGCAACGGGAGTTCAACCCGTCACAGGGATTCGAACTGCTGACCTTCTGATCGGCAAGTCCTAGGCTCTGTGGTACCCCAATGGAACTCACTCTTTTGAGCATGCATGGCTACCATCATGCTGTTAGTCACCTTTAGTCTGTGGGTGACTAAAAAAAGTGGGTTTTTTAAAAGAATGGTCCTGGTCAGCAGCAGCCATCATTGGGGTAATTGAATTTCCTGCAGCTCTGAACTGCTCTATAAGATGGGTACCTTAATCAAGGAAGCATGTCAAAAGGTGGAAAAGGTCAGAGTCATTTCAAGTTCATGGATGCTTTCTTCTCACCAAAAGAAACCCCCTTTACTTTTCCATTTCACTCCGCAATCCCCTTAGTAAGCAGGACCATGGCCACATCTTTATTGATTCAAATGTCCTAGCACTTGTAAGCAGTAATATACATTTAAAGGTGACTTTTCAAAGGAGCTATGCAATTACTCATGTATTCCAGTCACTCAGGCATTGTGTGATAGTGATCTCAGAGGTATTCAGAAGTCTACTCCTATTTTAGCTCATCAGCTACATGTGGGGAGAAATTCACACATAATTAGGAACGGTGAAAGATCAGATTCCCTGTGGCTTCTTCCTACACCTTTTGGATAACATCTGGATCAGATGTGAGGGCCACACCAAAATTATATCTGTCCCCCAGTCCAATCCTGATGTTTCCAGCAGTCCCTGAGGTCAGCTGCTGGACCTGGGGGCAAGGATCTCAAATCAAGCAAAGTTACATAACCTTCAACATTTCTCCAGTGAAACTAAGGAAAAGCAGAGCATTCCAGGATCAAATCAGGAACTGGCTTCTGTAAATCTGGGACTGTCCCTGGAAAATAGGGACACTTGGAAGATCTACAAAGATAGAAAGCTAAGCTCCTAATTTTAGTCCAGCTCAGAGGTTCCTTGATATTGTACTGTATTGGAGAAATTTGCAAAGGTTTTGCTCTAACTGGGGTTCCCCAGAAAAATCCCCAAATACAATGGCTTTAGGTGAAAATTTAGGCCTTTATTAATACAAACATACATACGGTCAGTCTCGTAAAAAATCAGAGACAGACCTGCCTGCTGGTGCTGTCTGGCACCATCTTTTATACACATCCAACTACACAGATGATTACCACTACTTAACCTATTAGGTGATTACAGCAATCCTTCCCACCACAAGGACACAGTTTCTTGTTGTCATACACTGTCATCCTTCTTAAACCACTCCTTTGGCACCTCTGACTTGCCCACCCCAAACTTCTCATTGTAATAATAAGTGAATACACCTAACCTTCTTTCAATGTCTTTCTTCCTCGTCTTTTGACTAATTGCATATTTGTGGTCTGCCAGTGTCTGCTTTCAGTTGTTTATGTTGATAATTTTGTTCTCTTCTTGCGTGTGACTACTGTGCTTGGCCGATCTCCTAGTGTTTCGCTCTTCATACATTCCATCCCTTCCAGTTGTGCTAGGAACTGAAGGAGAACACAGGCTTGTGCATGCTTCTGCTTAAAAAAAATGTTTTTCCCCCCTGTTAGGAAAGGTTTAGTAAAGCGCATACACACTGATGTCAGACGGCAAAGCTCAACTGTGCAAAATGGATTCAGAGGCGAAACAAAACGGGGAGATTCTCCTTCATGTGTTCCAGCTCTACAGTTCTATTATTCTACGATTCTATATCTGAAGAGAGCTTTGAAGCCAGCCTACTCATCCCCTGTACAACATTGCCTTTTCTCTCCTGGATCTTCACCCACACCCTTTCTCTCTCTAGCAGGTCCTGGCTGCTCCTTTTCTTATCCTCTTCTCCCCCACCCCAACTTCTGACTGCTCCATTTCCCCCTTTCTCTGATCAGCTACAGGGGTGCCGACTTATAAAAAATATTGTGGGGGCGGGGGCCCATACCGACTTATAAAAAATATTGGGGGGCCCAAGACCTCCAAACCGCTGCTGCTGGGGGAACGAAAGGGGCGAGCCCCGGGCTGCCCCGACCTTAAGTGAACCTGTGAGGGCCCGCCCTTTGCGGCAGCCAATTGGCTGCCGCCGTGGGCGGTAAATATTAATGAGCTAGGGGGAATCCCCGCTTCTCGCGGGGCTGACGCCAGCCCCATGAGATTGTTGATGGGTCGAGAGCCCGCAACCCCACCCCCTCTCTAGATCGGGAGTGGCTTTGTTTTAACTCATTACTGAATGTATTTTAAAAGGTAACTATCGTCAAACAAGGAAAATAAAAAATACCAACATAATTTTGTGATTTTACAAAGCATAATATAACTAATAATTTTCTTAAATTATTGGGGGGGCAGAGCCCCCCAAATGAATTTTTGAGGGGGCTCGGGCCCCCTCAGGCCCCATGGAGTCGGCGCCTATGATCAGCTACCTTTCCTACATGCAACAAGTAGACACAGCCACACATCTATTGGCGTCTCCTCTCTGCAGAGCCCACTGTCCTTCCTGCTGATAAAATCCCATTTGAAGGGCTCTCTCCTCCATAGGTAGAGTCCAATTAGAACTTCTCTCTCTCTCTCTCTCTCTCTCTCTCTCTCTCTCTCTCTCTCCCTCCCTCCCTCCTAATTGGATGCTGCAAGCAGAGAGTAGTGGACGCTGCAGAGAGAACTGTTCTTTCTTCTCTTTTCGAAGTCCACTGGCCCACCAGAACAGGAGAGGAGCCAAGCAGCTAGTGTGGCGATGTGAAGAGAAACCCAGGTGGCTATTTTAATATGAAGTTGAGGGGCTAAGGGAGCCTGGCAGGTGCCCTAGTAGGTCCCCCCCCCCCAAGGCTGCATGAGTGCCACAGTTCTAGACAGCCCCTTCATGTGTTTGGCACCCAGGGGTATTAACTATCTGGGATGGGGGGAAATGCCTTGCAATAAGTAGAAAATTGAGATGTGGCTTCCCCCGCCACTCTTTTTATTAGATCTTTAAACTAGGGTTGGAGAAGCTTTTTAATTCCAAAAGCTACAGTCAGGGGTGGAATTTGTTCTTTCAAATTTCAGCAGCACCCTTTGAGAGGTCAAGATCCAGCAATGCAACACATTGCGCCTTCTATTCTGCTCAAATCATGACATCTAATTGTGACACCCTACAGTGCCCCCTAGACACAGTGCCCGGTGTGGTGGAACCTGTCGTGTTGCCCTGAATCTGCCTCTGGCCACACTCCTTCATGAACCACCTTCTGGAAGTTGCATTAGTCATTGTCCTGGCTCAATAGGTGAAGAACTTGGAGTACAGTTCCTGCCAAAATCTTTAATGCACAGGTCAGTAATATACATAGGCAAAGGAAACTCCCAAGGCACATCAGGTGCTAAGGAAGCTGATATAACAACCAAATGGGTCCCGTTATATGGGAATGGGGCAGGCCCTCCCCCGCTTGAATTATAAGCTTTTTAAATGAATTATTTTTTGTATGATATGTATCTGGATGTTGCTGTTTAGTTGTTTAGTCGTGTCCGACTCTTCGTGACCCCATGGACCAGAGCACGCCATGCACGCCTGTCTCCCACTGCCTCCCGCAGTTTAGTCAAACTCATGCTGGTAGCTCCGAGAACACTGTCCAACCATCTCGTCTTCTGTCGTCCCCTTCTCCTTGTGCCCTCCATCTTTCCCAACATCAGGGTCTTTTCCAGGGAGTCTTCTCTTCTCATGAGGTGGCCAAAGTATTGGAGTCTCAGCTTCAGGATTCCAGTGAGCACTCAGGGCTGATTTCCTTAATAATGGATAGGTTTGATCTTCTTGCAGTCCATGGGACTCTCAAGAGTCTCCTCCAGACCAGAATTCAAAAGCATCCATTCTTCGGCGATCAGCCTTCTTTATGGTCCAGCTCTCACTTCCATACATCACTACTGGGAAAATCATAGCTTTAACTATATGGACCTTTGTTGGCAAGGTGATGTCTCTGCTTTTTAAGATGCTGTCTAGGTTTGTCATTGCTTTTCTCCCAAGAAGCAGTGTCTTTTAATTTCGTGGCTGCTGTCACCATCTGCAGTGATCATGGAGCCCAAGAAAGTAACATCTCTCACTGCCTCCATTTCTACCACAAACCAAACTGGCTCTATAATTTGACCTGTGGGAATTCTGTGGGGCATTTTGACAGAAGTCACGAAGGGTTTGATAAGACCGGGAATATTTCTCAGAGAGGTTTCACATACTCCAGCAAATGACAGTGGCACACAACAGTAGGCTACTTTGGTTTTGCCATATCTCCTTGCTGTGTAAGCAAGGTGTTGCTTTGATACACCTTTAAATTAGCAACAAACCGATTTATACAGTGTAAATATGCCTTGGAAAATGTGAGCTTCTCAGAGTGCAGTCATGACCAGGTGCTTGCTGAACTTTTGAAAGCATGGGCTCTAGCATTTAATTTTCTATTGGAAGCTGAATAGAAACTTCTACACCATGCCTCTGGAGTAATTTCAATTTCACTCTTCATTCATTTCCCATCTGAAAATTTAATTCCCATCTTTGACAATCTTGGACATTTAGCCTCTAAGCTCTTTAAATCGTGTCGTATTTCTTATTCAGTCCATACAACTCATGCCTCAACAGAGCTATGTCCTTGTATCAAAGACTCCTAAGTAACTTTAGAAGTCGTGGAGTAAGAGGATAGATCCATTTATGGATCACTAACTAGTTAAAGAACAGGAAGTGGAGAGGAGGAATAAATTGACAGTTCTCATAATGGAGGGATATAATAGGTCAGAGTTGTATTAGGACTGACACTTTTTAACATTTTCTGGTGCTTTTTTAACATGATCTGTAATGAGCAGTGAGATGGCCAGGTTTGCAGGTGATACCAACTTATTCAGAGTGGTGGAGAAACAATTATCCATATTGCCTGAGCAACAAAATGATAAACACCTTTCAATCTAAGTAAGTGAAGTGATTGGGGCCAAATTTATTGGCTTCAGGATATGAACTGACTGGAAAGAGATCTTGGGGTGGTGTAGTGAACATTTCAATGGCTGCTGTTTTAAAAAATGGAATTCCATGCTAGAGGGCATCAGAAGGGTTGAAGACAATGACTTTATACAACTCTGTGCAGCCATACTTGGAAGATTGTATACAGCAGAGCTGACAAAGGGGAATCCAAATAACCAGAGGTCTGGCGCACCCTACTATGTGAAAAAGAAAAAGGTAGAAACATGATAGAGGCATAGTGAAGATGATGCCACTGGCTGATCAGAGATTTGGATTCTTTTTTCAAGTACGTTATCATGCGTTGTATAGTTAAAGTATGGAGTTTTCTACCACAAGATGTTAAGTGTGTGAAATCCACTTGCTTCGATCGCTTTGAAAGGGGCAGAGAGAAATTCTTGATGGGTAGGGCTATCAGTGGCTATGTTGGCTATACACATTGCTCAGGATCAGAGACACCATGCTTCTGAATACCAGGTGCTCAGTGCTATTTTTCTAGAAATGGAGGTGCCAGAACTCACCGTGAAAGCCTCTCTTGTTCTCTTATAATGGCGGCCACCAGAGAGGTGCCAGAACTGAATTCCAGTGAGCTACAGCTGGAAAAAAGCCCTGCAAGGGCTGTTAGAATTCCTGCTCCATGATTGCAGTCATGGGATTGTTGTCTTTCACATGACGGTGTATGTGAAAGTGGGAAGTGACGTAGACAGGATGTTTGTGTTACTGTGTTCTGTGAAGCGGGACTATTGTCCTTTGTTCTTCCTCTTTGCTGTCTGATGCTAGAGAGAGAGGGAGCCATGTTGCAGTGTTCCGTGTGTTTATATGTAAATAAAGTAGATTAGCCAAAATGCTGAGTTGCTGAGGTCTGTTACGCAAGCTGCGAAGACTCTGCGGATCCCTAAGTGTGCCGATGTCTGTTGGCATCGGTCGTTGTGATGTTTGGGCTGAAGAAAGCTTTTGAAGCTCCCAAACGATTGACCAGGAGGGAGAGAACATGCCAGTTGGGCATGTGTCTCTGCCAGGGTCCTACTCGAGTGTAGGATGAGCTCCTGACAAGTGCTAGGGAATAACAGTAGGAGATGGCTGCTGACCTAATGTCCAGCTTGTTGGCTTCCCCAGAGGCATCTACTTGGCTAACTTAGGAAACCAGATGACTTGACAGGTTTTTGGTCTGAACCTGTCAGGCTCTTCCTATTTTCTTAAGATGCCATTTGTGATGGCATGGAATGGCATCTCTCTTCCCTTCCCTTCCCTTCTCCATCATTGCTCCCCATGCAATGGCGCCAACAATTATTTATTTATTTGTTTATTTATTTATTTATTTATTTATTTATTTATTTATTTATTTATCACCACCAATAACTTGGCTCTTCTTTTGTGGCCTTGATTTGCATTATGTGCAAAGAATTCGCTTTTCGTCTTGTTTCAGTGGGTTTATGCTTTGTGAGGTTTAAAGGGACCAGGAACCATTTTGACTTTTCGATGGGGATGGAAATCAAAGAGAACAAAACAGAATGAGTAATTGCATGGAAAATTAACAGGAACAAAACCAAATGCACAAGATTAGAGCAATAGTGATTTTAAAAATCTGAGCTGCACTCTAGAGGAATCTGCAGCTGGGCTTTTTCTTTAGCTTTTTGCTACAGCACTCTTCAGTGCTAAGTTGGCATTTATGTGGGGAATTATGGACCTATACATCACTGATGAAACTACAAGGCAACCTGATTTGTGAGCGTTGTGACTGGGAGAGGGGGAGAAATTCAGTTCACATTTTATTGCAAACCTACCAGATTTGCATTTCCTGAAACAATACACAAACTGAAACACAAATTTATCCTCCTGGATTTGCATTTCTCTGAATGTTGTGGTGCAGCTCTCCAATCCCAAAAATGTGTACAAAAATATGTTTATCAGGGAAATATGCAGATAAAAAATGTTTAGTATAGTTTAATATAATATAATGCAATGCATTATACTACAGAAAATTCTTGCAAATGTGTTAATTAGGGCAAATTGCATAAACATTACTATTAATGTTAATATTATTGTTATTATTTATGTTGGTGAATTATTATTAGTTATTTGGAGGAATATGTCCTAAAACACTGATGCATTTTCATCATCAAAAAAACAAACAAACACAAAAATATGACAAACTGAATTTTAAATGGATAAAATGAGAAACTTAGAAGAACCAAACTGAGAGATTCATCGATTCCTAGCTGTGAGCTTGATCTCTCTGATGGTGATCACTCTAATGAAAAACATTTCCGATCTAACATGGAATTTCACAGCTCCTGGATCCACCACAGTTTGCATTTGAGGTGGCGGATGCTCCACAGCCCCAGGAACTGAAGACCTTGGGAGTAACAGGTCTTCTTCATCCCATCCACACTGATTTGCTTCCCAAAGAAGGTCCACTGGAAAAGTCCTCGATTTCACCACAGTACATAGTTCCATACCAGAGCCTGGCTTCTTTAAATCTCTTTGAGACTCACTTGGGAGATGGGACTCTGGCGGGCATCAGCCCTGGAAGATGGGTGGGGTGGGGTGGCGATGTTTCTATTTTGCTTAATGTATGCAGGGTTTGGTGTCAGTGTTGCTTGTGCTGTTCATTTGTATTCCTTTGGTGGTGAGAGAGGTTGGGGTTGGCCTAGGGTGTGCTTGTTTTTTTGTGATTGGCTGTGGTGATCTTTGTTTTTGTGTGTGAGTGGGGTGGGTGGGTGGGTGTTTTGGATCAGGTTAGCCATATTGATTATACTGTTGGTGGATTATTGTCATTGTCTTGTTGGGCTGTGTATGTGATAAAGGGGAACTATACCGGGGTAAAGGCGTCTTCTTCTGTTTAGGTCCAGCAGGATACAGCAGGAGCTGGATTGGCTCCCAACAGGTCCAGCAGCTGTTGGAAGTTGATCCAGCTCCTGCCGTATCCTCAACTGACCACCCATCTGCTCTCTGCCTCCTGACCGTTGCTTCTGCATTCTGTTCCCTGCCACTGACTGTCTCCTCCAGCATCTGACAGGCTCTCCATCCAGCTGGAGCAAGATAGCAAGTGAGCGAGCGGTTGTACATACTTGGCAGCGAAAATATTGCACACCGTATAGGCACCACGTCCTATATATTTCCAGTGGGGAGGTGTCGGCTCATCAGAATTCCTAATCAAAGAGATAATTTAGGCAAGGTGCTGCAGCCAGAGCCTAACGGCGGGTAACATTTGATTGCATTTGTATGCCGGTGAATTGTCAGCACTTACGATGGTCTGGACAGAGTGCAGTTTTCAGCACTATTGATCATGAAATTTTAATATCATGCTTGGAAACGTATGCTGGGATTTCAAGAACAGCTTTGGATTGATTTTGTTTTTAGCTGCTCCCTGGAGGCGACTCCTTATTGTCTGCGGTGTGCCTCCCTTTCCCCCTCCTCTCCTATGCATGACCATTGACTGTATATGATACATGGGCCTGAATTTCTTTTCTCAGAATCTATAGCTCAGACTGGGGACGCAGGTGGCGCTGTGGGTTAAAGCCTCAGCGCCTAGGACTTGCCGATCGAAAGGTCGGCGGTTCGAATCCCTGCGGCGGGGTGCGCTCCCGCTGCTCGGTCCCAGCGCCTGCCAACCTAGCAGTTCGAAAGCACCTCCAGGTGCAAGTAGATAAATAGGGACCGCTTACCAGCGGGAAGGTAAACGGCGTTTCCGTGTGCAGCTCTGGCTCGCCAGAGCAGCGATGTCACGCTGGCCACGTGACCCGGAAGTGTCTCCGGACAGCGCTGGCCCCTGGCCTCTTGAGTGAGATGGGCGCACAATCCCAGAGTCTGTCAAGACTGGCCCGTACGGGCAGGGGTACCTTTACCTTTACCTTTATAGCTCAGACTGACCTTTACATAGTTATCCATTACTGAATTTACAGCATCCCTAAGCAGCCCTTGGCTGCTGCATATATTTATTCCACTTTTACTTCTTTTAATGCTGCTATCGTGGGGTTTTCCCTTTCTCTTTTAAGCTTCACATGATGTTGGTAAGGGGATATAATTAGGATCCATAAAATTATGTGTGTCCATTCTACTGCAGTGCTGAATTTTAGTTAGTGCTGCTTTATTTTTAATGCAAAACTCCTGCTTTCAAAAGGGGTTCTCCTTTTCAAAATTGCCTTGTCTAAAATGTTTGCTCTTGTGTGTGTGTGGGGGGGGAAATGTCTGCTGCTTTTTTCGGAAGGGAGGGGTTACAATTCCGGCGGTGTCCTGGGACTCTGCAGCTTGCAATTACTTCCATAAATAGCTGCCATGGAGCCTGTAAGGTTCCATGCTGGAAACATTATGACATTCCATGTTCATGTACAACATAGTTAGATGACTGATGTGGGGTGGCAAATTCACATGGGCCAGGACGGCAAATGAAGGAACATGGAGGCACCATCAGCCCCGATTTCACAGGAGTGTAGAAAGGCCTGAAAATGCTTGCAAATCTTCTTTCGGCAAAAATACAAACCCCTTTTTGGGATAGTTTGTGCTCATTGCTGCATGAACAAAACTCCCTGAATACAAGAAGCTTAAACAGCTCTGAATACGACAAGTTGTGGCACTCTAGGGTGCAGGTTGCATGTTTGATTCTTCACCACAAAAAACCCTCAAAATATGAAACAAACAAACAAACTTTCATGTAACTGTTGTTTTCTGTGTGCAGAGAAAGTAAAAAAAATCCACATAATTTCCTGGTTGGATCCAGTGTCTGTCAATGGCTGGTGCCTTCCATTCATGGAACTGACCAATATCCAACAGAGGATTCCTGCCTGTGAAAGGAGGAGGCAGGCAATTTTTGCGATTAATTCTTTCCCCTGCTATTCCATACACCATCTCTTATGCTGCTCCTAAAAAAGGTAAACGTAAAGGACCCCTGACAGTTAAGTCCAGTTGCAGATGACTCTGGGGTTGTGGCGCTCATTTCAGTTACAGGCCGAGGGAGCCGGCGTTTGTCTGCAGACAGTTTTACTGGGTCATGTGGCCAGCAGGACTAAACTGCTTCTGGTGCAACGGAACACCGTGACAGAAACTAGAGCACATGGAAATGCCATTTACCTTCCTGCCACAGTGGTACCTATTTATCTACTCGCACTGGCATGCTTTCGAACTGCTAGGTTGGCAGGAGCTGGGCCAGAGCAATGGGAGCTCACCCCGTCACGGGGATTTGAACCACCGACCTTTTGATTAGCAAGCCCAAGAGGCTCAGTGGTTTAGACCACAGCGCCACCCATGTCCGTATGGTGCTCCTAGGGGTCCCCCAATTCTTTTCAGAAGCAGAGCAGAACATGGGCAACCCCCATCACCTCTAGTGTTTTTATATTGTAAACTGCCCTATGAAGGGCAGTATAGAAATGTAGTAGTAGTTGTAGTAGTAAAACAACAATAACAACATTGACCATCTTGGATGTGAGTTCTGGGAGACCTGCTCCCTGCCTTGCAGGCCTTTTTCCACCTGGCCTGGGAGGGTGGGGCTCGGACTGACTCTAGCTACAAAAGTTTGATGGTTAATGTTATAAGAGAGTCATCTGCCTTCTCTTTGAGTCTGGTAAGGAGACTCTCCTGTCTGTTTAAGTTGCATTGCTATGAGTCTCTGGGCCTAAACTGTATTGTACAATGCAGATTATCAACTATACAGAGTTCTTCTTTCTTTGCATCAGGCAGATGCCTTTCCTATGAAACAGAGGCATGTTTCCTATGAAACATCCTTCAAAGCACATCATCTGGCATAATCTGCCCCCCCCCCCCCCGATATGGAAATCTAATCTGTCAATTTTGGTTTCTCATTTTTCCCATCTTGTCTGCATATATTTACAATTCTTTAAAAGGGGGGGGGGAAGGCTGCATGAAAATTCAACAGCATTTTAGTGTGCATTTATTCTAATTGCTCTGTCTGTATGCAACGTTGCCAAAATATACACTCCCCCCAATTAGTTTCGTGGAAATTACTCTTAGGGGGCCTTGCATGTGGTTGCAGCCCTAGAGGTTCCCAATTCGGGTGGGAATAGGCAGTACTTGATGCCATCAAATGATGACAGAGGCGATGACTGCAAGCAGAGCTCTGCCCGTTTGACAGCTGGCATCTTCAGCTAAGGGACAGGGCTCCCTGTGAGGTGCAGGCTATTTGAATTCAAAGCAGCATTGCTGCTGCAGTACTGACCTATCTTGGATCTCGTCAGCTCACTCTTCTGAAAATGTACCAGACTTCCTTCTGGATTAATCGTCTTGTTTGTTTTGCGAGTTCTATTGCCATGGCCATTGGCTATATAAGCAATAAAAATCTGACTTACTGGCTGATCTGGGATCTTAGAGCTCTTGCGACGCAGTTCTCTAACCAAACAAGCGCATATTAGGGGAAAGTGTGCGCAAAAGCCCTTATGCATGCCAAATACATGTATAAGAGAAAATTGCATGCATAAATGTGTGTATGTATACCAAAATGCATATTTTATTTATTTTTGTTTTCTTTATTAAATACTGCCCTTCACCCAAGGATCATAGGGCAGTTTACAAAAAGACATGACATAATATCAAGCTAAACAAGAACACTACCCCATTTAAATAGCCACAGATTGTTTACTTAGCCAAAGGCTAATATGAATTTTCAAGCAGAGTGTTTTTTAAAAGGCAAAGTGATGTGAAAATGGGAAGAATTGAAGACAGGAAACATGAGAAACTGAGAGAAACCAAAACTGACAGATTTGTCCATTCCTACTTGTCCATTCCTACTTCTGCCTACCATGGAGCAGGAACCAGCAAGCCACTCCAGTATCCCTGCCAAGAAAACTCCATGGACAAAGACAACAGGCATATAAAAGTTATGACGCTGGAAGATGAGCCCCTCAGGTCAGAAGGCATCCAACATGCGACTGAGGAAGAGCAGAGGACAAGTACAAGTAGATTCAGAGCTGATGAAGCGGCTGGGCCAAAGCCGAAAGGTCACTCAGTTGTGGATATGCCTGGAAGTGAAAGGAAAGTCCAATGCTGTAAAGAAAAACATTGCATAGGAACCTGGAATGTAAGAACCGTGAACCTTGGTAAGTTGGATGTGGTCAAAAATGAGATGGCAAGAATAAATATTGACATCCTGGGCATCAGTGCTTATGGAAATCAGCCCTGAGTGCTCACTGGAAGGACAGATCCTGAAGCTGAGGCTCCAATGCTTTGGCCACCTCATGAGAAGAGAAGACTCCCTGGAAAAGACCCTGATGTTGAGAATGATGGAGGGCACAAGGAGAAGGGAGAGGATGAGATGGTTGGACAGTGTTCTCGAAGATACCAGCATGAGTTTGACCAAACTGCGGGAGGCAGTGGAAGACAAGAGTGACTGGCGTGCTCTGGTCCATGGGCTCACAAAGAGTTGGACACGACTAAACAACAACAACTTCTTCCTACATGGGGCCTGAGTGAAGGGCTTAGGGCACTCCTCTCTATCCTTCAGATTCTCTTAAAAAGCCCCAGGGTTTGATGGCAGTCAAGTTGCTGTGCAAAGGGTTCCTGGGCGTAGAGAAGATGTAAAGCACTAGCACAGAGGAACACCTGTGCTATTCAAAGCTGTCAACATTTCCCTTTTCTTGCGAGGAATCCTATTCAGAATAAAGGAATTTCCCTTTAAAAGGGGGGAAAGTTGACAGCTATGGTGCTATTTGGATGATGCTAGCAATGGTAAGGTGGTAAAGTACAAGTGCTCATTTTGGCAGCCCCCCATAGCTATGTCCCCGAGGCGAGTCCAAAAATGGAGGCTGCTGACCTCTGTGCTGATGATGCATTATCAGTGAACCAAACAATGAATGGCACTTACTTCTGACAGTGTAAATTCGGCTTGCGCCTTTAATGAACTGTCCTCCCTTAGCTGATATGCAACATTTTAGCTTTTTCTTTTCATTAGAGATGCAAACCGTTATGCAAGGGAGCATGACCAGCTGCTAGCATAAAGTAGAAACTCAACAAAAAGGAAAAATAATTGTTGTTGTTGTTATTTGTTATTAACTTATGACACAGAAGTCTCCAAACTTGCAATGTATTAAAAAAAACATGAACGTAAAGACTTCATAATACAGACACATTCATACACAGCACATGCAATTCATTAAAAAATATACAGAAAGTTTTCTTGTTTATTATTTTCCCCACTCTCTGACTCCCTCTATCAGACCCTCCAAGTGTCCATATTTTCCAGGGATGTCCCTGATTTAGAGAATCCATCCTGGTTTTGATCCCAGACTGTCCCACTTTTTCTTGGGATGTTCCTATTTTTATTGGAGATATGTTGGAGGTATGGAGTTATTTGACCCCTGAGCTGCCTGAAGGCAATCCTGTATAGGGAAGGTTTTTTTTTAAAAAAAAAAAGTTTAACATTTTATTATGTGTTGTTTTTTTTTATATGTTGGAAGCTGCCCAGAGTGCTGGGGCAACCCAGTAAGATGTGTGGGGTATCAATAGTAAAATTATCATTGTGGAATGGGACGTCCCTATGTTCATTGGGGAAATGTTGGAGGGTATGCTCTATGCTCCTCTGCCACAAACAAACTTGAAAGGCTTGTTATCATCCCACTCACTTGCTAGAGCAAGGAAACTGAAGCAGCCACCCTGGTTATCTTGCTCTGAAATAGTCCCAGAGCTCCACAGCACTGGAGGCCAGGCAGGCATTGCTAAGAGGTCTGAGTGAACAATCAAATAGCGAACGGGTGCTGGACCACTTAGAGAACACGCAGAGGGGTATCTTTCAGATAATCTGTGGCAATTGTTTGGAAGATGCCACTCCATCTTGGCCACAGAGAGGGCATGAGTTCTGCAGGTGGCCTCTTTTCTCTTGCAAGGCTATGCTTGGAGTGCAAACATGGGAGCAGTCAAGTACAACATTCCTTGCAATGCTAGAGAAGACATGCGAGGGAATGTTTGGTCCAGCCAGTGGAAACTTCCTGTTCCTCCTGACTGGAGCATTCTTCCTTTTGCATGTGATAGAAGGTGGGCGTGACCTAACCTGTCCAGGTAACAAAAGGACAAGTCATGCCGCAAACCTCTCTCTTCTTGACTTCCTTCTTAATTTGACCAGCTTCTAGCTAGGACTGCTCTGCTAGCTCTTAGCTAGCAGAAGCACTGGGATTATTCCCCCATATGGGGTAGATCCACATGTACATATTTGTAACTAAGTCTGCCTTCAGGGATCCAGCTGGGAACTGATGTGAGTAAACTTCTTTCATTGACTTTGATTAAGATTGTGGCATATTTATTCTTTTTAAGAGGGATTCAAGGGAATTTACCAGGAACCTACAATTCAATCTGAGAATTGTATACAGTCATACCTCGTGTTGAATCCGCTTCATGTTGCGTCTTTTCATGTTACGTCCCACGGCAACCCGGAAGTACTGGAACGCATTACTTATGGCTTTTGCTGCTCACGCATGCGCAGCAGTGCTAAATCACACTTTGTGCATGCGCAGAAGCTCCAAATCAGGTCCGGCGCCTGCGCAGACACAGTGCTTCTAGTTGTGGGCATTTCATGTTACAGACAGGCCTTCGGAACGGATCCCGTCTGTAACACAAGGTACCACTCTAATACTGAGAGGCTCACACGAGCCTACAACCAACTATCTTCTGTGCTGTGTAAAAGGGAACGTACTCTGCTAAGTAAAGGAACTTGCTAGTGCACGTTAGGAAGGATATTAATAAATAATATATCCTCTCCTGCCACCCTGAACATTCGTACACATGACATCAGCCTTTCACAATGGCGCTGCATGAATCCCAGACGATCTGCAGGGTGACCCGGTGCCCAAGGATCTGTGGGCCAAGAGCAATGGAAGAAGCCCTACTGGCTGCCCTGACTGAACGGCTTTGTGAGAATTGTTTCCTGGCTTTCCTGGCCTCTCCATGACCTGGAGGGAAACAGTGCAGTGACTGAATTAATATTCCCTGAGAATGAAATGAAATAAGCTACAGGGGAACTGTATGAAATGAAAATAAAATGAGGGCAATAGGTTGCTGCCTATAACAGAGCTCTGTAAATCACTTAGGTCGTTGAGCTCCTGTGGGCTGCTAAGCTTTCGAAGGATTTATAATACTAAGTGGCGTTTTAAACATACCTACTGCAGAAGAACGAGCCAAAGAGAGGCCAGTGCTAGATCAGCTAGGAATTGTTTACTGCCTGCTGCCATCATTTACATTTTTATGGAATCATTTTATTTCCATTCCAGAAATTAACCTCCAATGAAATACATGAAGTTGTTGCAATAAACAGGGTGTGTAAAAGAGCACTCCAGACAGTGTTGATAGGTCTAGTGCTGTCTAGATAGAACCTCCACAGTCAGAGGCACTATACCTTTCAGCACCAAATGCTGGGAACAAACCACAGAGGCAGGCCCTCAGCACAATGCAGGGGCTGTCTAGCCCTGTATGTGCATTTGCCTCTTCTAGCTCCTCTCCAGATCTTTATTTTGTTCCTCCTTGTTTTCCAGGGAGACTTATGATCCTCTTCTGCTGATTATCATCTGCATTTCCAGATGGGAAAACATTTTCTGTCCCACTCCCATGTGTGCAGCTGACAGGCTGTTAAACACAGCGACAACAGCCACAGCCCTGCCATTGAGAACAAGCTCTTGAAGGCAGCTTACAGTATAAACCTTAAAAGCAAAACAATGGAACAATTAACATAATAAAAAGAGCATCAGATAACATCAAACGCTATAGCAATGAAATCAGTTAAAGGCTTACAGCATGGGTAAGCAGGCTGGTAGGCAGCATGGGTCGGGGGCTGGATACGGCCCAATTGCCTTCTAAATCCAGCCCATGAATGGTCCAGGAATCAGCATGTTTTTACATGAGTAGAATGTGTCCTTTTATTTCAAATGCATCTCTGGGTTATTTGTGGAGCCTGCCTGGTGTTTTTACATGAGTAGAATGTGTGCTTTTATTTACAATGCATCTCTGGGTTATTTGTGGGGCATTGGAATTCATTCATATTTTTTTCCAAGCTATAGTCCGGCCCCCCACAAAGACTAAAGGACAGTGGACCGGCCCCCTGCTGAAAAAGTTTGCTGACCCCTGGCTTACACAAAACAACAACAAACCTCTGGTTACATGAAACATATTCAATAGACACACAAGACGTAACCGACTGTACGTTTGAAAAAATAATATATACTATTCATTGTATTGAATTGTAGATTTCAACAGAAGTAGCTCATAAAGTTTAATGGAAAAAGTAAACAACCCGGTGGATCAGTTCATTCTCTAATCAGTTTATGCATAAGGTCCATATATGTGAAAGTGTCTATTCCACCTGTCTGTTCATAGAGTCCAACAATCCACACAAAAGGTTGTTGCAGTTCCACAGAATCCTTTCAGAGAGTCTGAGACAAGGATTTCCGGAATATTAGCCTTGTTTCACCATCTTGGGCTTCATCAGTAGTACAAACTCATACACGATATCACAGGACAGTGGATCTTATATCATAGTAATAACTGCTGTGTTACTGCTATGCTATACAGTTACTACTGTGCTATAAGACCCACTGTCCTGTGATATCATATATGTGTTTCCTGCTTAGGAAGGTTTTTAATGTTTGGTGTTTTATCACTGTAATAATAATAATAATAATAATAATAATAATAATAATAATAATAATAATATTCTGATGGGAGCCACCCAGAGTGGCTGGGGAAACCCAGCCAGATGGGCAGGGTATAAGAAAAATTTTATTAGTAGTAGTAGTCATACACAGAGGGGCAAAACCATATTGGACAGTTTTGATGAGGACTGGTCTCTATTTCTTGACAATACAATTCAGGTGAGTCCTCATCAAAACTGTCCAATTTGGTTTTGCCCCAGATGACACATCTATGTCTGACCAGATGTTCAGATGAAGGAATGTTCCATACTTTATTAAGCCAAGCATTGGAACTTTTGATGAACTTACTTGCCTAATATCTGATCCTCTGGAATATTTGATCCTCTGGAAGCCCCCTTTATGTGATTTATCTCCCTCTGTGTATGGCTGCCTACAAATATTAATAAAACAGGTGGCAGATGTTTAATTTTATATTTGTGGAAACAGCACAGAGACAGCCCCAGGGGAGACAACCTCATTCTAAAGCCACTAAGCCCTGATTTATAGATTATATATGAAAAGGCAGCTTCACATAGCAATTCTTAAAACATATTAACTGGGGCTTGCTTTAATAATAGGATTGTCTCGCTGGGACTACCTCTTCAGAATTCTCTCAGATGTAAAGTTAAACACCTGCCATCTTGCTTTATTAATATTCATAGACGGTAATGTAAAGAGGTTCTGGAGGTCAAAGGAGACCTGCGTTGAACCCTGTGCACAAGGACAACCTTTTCCCTCCACAGGAATTACAAATCGAGAACAGAGAAGGACAGTGGCAGGTGGTATTAATGACGGGAGAAAAACAGAACAGCTACAGCCTGCTAGCAACTTAATAATTTGCGATGTGTTTTATGGACTCTCCGCTTTAGAGAATTTTAAAGAGGCACTTCCAGAGGGTTGGCAAAATCACTTTGTGGTACCTTGCATCAAACAGTTTTGCCTGTGTCAAGGAGACACATCAATAATACTAAGAGATCTGGTATCTGTCTTCCGAATCACCTGAGGAAGTGGCTCTTTGTCCAGAAATTCCAGTGGTTAACTGATCTGAAGAAAGTGATGCCACCTGTAGGATATCATCTGTTTTTCTTCTTCTCTAGATGACCTACAAGTGCATTTGGCCAGGAGAAAGTAGGCTTAAGTGGATTAGGTGTGAAAATGTGCAATGCCTGTCTCAGACTGTGCCTCCGAATGCTGGGACAAAGAAATACACTGTGGCTGGTCCACCATTTTGAAAATCTACAATCCAGCAGTTACCTAGATCCATTTCTAGCCTTAAGTCAGTGGTGGTCAAACGTGGCCCTCCAGCTGTTTTGGGACTACAATCCCATCATCCTTGACCACTGGTCCTGTTAGCTAGGGATGATGGGAGTTGTAGTCCAAAAACAGCTGGAGGGCCAAGTTTGGCCACCACTGCCTTAAGTGAAACACACCAATCAGGCTCCTGGATGAAGTGAATCTGCAACCTGATTGGCCTACAGGAGCAGCTCGGAATTAGCCAATCACATGGGGCCCATTGTGCAAATAATGTATATAGGGCTAGACATTCTGGGGAAAGTTTCATTCATTGCTACTACAAGCTGAATAAAGAGCATGAAATTCACACTCGACTCCGAGTATATTTCACTCTTCCTTAGAGCCCTACACCAGCACGGGAACAGAAGTGTCTCACCTGTTCCTTTGGTCCAATGAAGTAAGGGGAGATCCTTGGAATCAACTGAGGAGCAAAGAGAAAGTCCCACTGGAGCTGTAAGTTTACTCTTGAAAAAAACTGGGACTTTATGCCCTCTGTGTCTAACTTAACTTCTATGACAAAGGGAGCTTGCTTAGTGTGTGAACAGCATGACGCCAAATCTTTAGACCTGTTGTTTGTTCCTTCTAGTTTACTATTGTGAGTTTGTGAGATAAATTTGATGTAAAGAGGTCACAACTTTAATTTTGGGAGGACCACAGCTTTATCTTTACAGTTCCTGAATCATACAGTTACCTTCAACTTGATCTTCATCCTCCGATCATCTGTTTTCCAGCCTCATTACAGGAGGTTGTTAAACAGTAAACAGACCTTTCTGGCAGACACAAGGATTAGTGCTCTGATCTTTTCTGCAACCTCTGGGGTCAGGATGTTAGCTGTTCTTTTCAGGTCATTTATAAGAAGGGAGGGTCACAGATAGTTCATGCAGGGCATGCCTTTTATACTAAACTTTTGGCAGCTGCACTAACGTCATGAGCCACAGAAATAAATCATGTTGAAAGTCCAGCACTCATCGTTACAGGGAATTCTCAGCACCCTCACTGAATTCAGCACTCTTACTAGGATGTTTTGGGGAGAGATTAAGGAGGTTAAAGAGGTATCCAACTGATGTCAGAGCTGGCAGTGAAGTGAGATGGGAACCAACAATCTGGACTGGTGAGTTGTAAAGGACCACAAACAAAGGACAATCAGGATCAGAGAACAAGCCAGGATTCAAGACTAAAGAGTAATTTTGAGCATGCCAGAGCCAGTGGCAGAGGTTCAAGGTACCACTGTAGTTTCCTTAACCAATGTATTTTAGAGCTGAAATTTTCCTGAAATTAATTTATAGCTGAAAAACAAAAACATGACTGTCCTTTTTACATTGTGGGTGGCAATGTGGTCTGAAACCACAGAGCCTAGGGCTTGCCGATCAGAAGGTTGGCTGTTCGAATCCCCACGACGGGGTGAGCTCCTGTTGCTCAGTCCCAGCTCCTGCCAACCTAGCAGTTTGAAAGCACATCAAAGTGCAAGTAGATAAATCGGTACTGCTCCGGTGGGAAGGTAAACTGTGTTCCCGTGCACTGCTCTCGTTCACCAGAAGTGGCTTAGTCATGCTGGCCACATGACCCGGAAGCTGCTTGCAGACAAACATCGGCTCCCTTGGCCTATAGAGAGAGATGAGTGTGCAACCCCAGAATCATCCGTGACTGGACCTAATGCTCAGGGGTCACTTTACCTTTACTAAACTTATTTTATTTTAAAAACAGTAAAACTTTATATTTTAAAAATCCTCAATAGTAATTTTAAAACTATGGTTGGGTTCCAAGAAGTTCCACATGCATACAGGAAGAAGTTAGGGTCTGAAAAGTCTCGGTGCGATCCTGATGTACGTAAATTGCTGAAATCTTTTTTTTTAAAAAATAATTTTTATTAACTGTCCAATCACATCAAATTAAATCACATCACATAAATTCCGAATTACAAAGCCAAATTTTGAATTTTGTTGGGGGGACCCATATTTCAAGATCCGAAGGGGAATTCTGATCATCTTCTTGCTGCTGCGTTAATGTCAAATCAGTCCAAATCAGTCCAGACAGAGTTCATAATTCTATCCCATCTTATCTTGCTGTTTCCACATCACATCTTGTTCATATATTTTCTCTTTTTTCCTTATGATCTCTTCTGATAGTCTCCTTAAGCCGATAAACACCAATAGTAATAATAATCCTGTGTGAATTTTCCGTTCTTCCAATCCTTGAATCAAGATGGTTTCCATATATCATCTCCTTCATAGATAACAAGCTCTTTCCATCATAAGATTGCAAAACTGTCCCTCTTAAGTCCCACTGAGGAGTTTAATCCACAATATATAAACAGCTTTGTTTCTATCTTTCTCCTCCCAGACTCAAGACCTCCCACAGAGCTTCCAAATATGGTGACGGCATTTTTAACTGCGTCATTCCAAAGCTCTTATACATTCCACACTCTTCTTAAAACATGCTTTGGTTCGAAAGTTTATCTCCACACAGCCTTAAATCCACAGCTTAAGTCCTTAAAACAACATTTCTGACTCATAAGGGGAGGGGATTCTTGTTTAATCACATAAGAAAAGAAAGGAAAGTTTTTTTCCCCTCCCCCCATCAGTCATTTGCCGTACCGTGTCTTGGCGTATCTTCTCATGTTTTATTCTTGTCTTGTTTTATCAGAGATCTCTTCTGTTAGCAGTCTTTACTCCCTCTTCTTCCTTGAAATATGTGCATTCGCCTCATCCAAATTGTTTATTTTGAAGTTCTTGCAGCTAGTGGCGCGAATCAGGGACGGCGTCCAGGAGTGCCGAAACCCCACAAGAGGGCTTTGTGCCTAGTGCCCCCATCCCCACAAATTCAGGGGTGGTATAGGGCACAGCAGGCAAGGGCCATCCCCCCACCATCCTGGGGGTGGTTAGGGAGGCTAATTACCCCCATCATAGCCTCCAAATTACCTCATGTGGGTCAGAGAGATGTTATTGTCAGCCATCTTCCGATGCGCCCCCTAGTGGTCCCATAAATTGCTGAAATCTAATGGTGTCCATGGGACGCGGGTGGCACTGTGGGTAAAAGCCTCAGCGCCTAGGGCTTGCCGATCGAAAGGTCGGCGGTTCGAATCCCCGCGGCGGGGTGCGCTCCCGTTGCTCGGTCCCAGCGCCTGCCAACCTAGCAGTTCGAAAGCACCCTCGGGTGCAAGTAGATAAATAGGGACCGCTTTCTAGCAGGAACGTAAACGGCGTTTCCGTGTGCAGCTCTGGCTCGCCAGAGCAGTGATGTCACGCTGGCCACGTGACCCGGAAGTGTCTCCGGACAGCGCTGGCCCCTGGCCTCTTGAGTGAGATGGGCGCACAACCCCAGAGTCTGGCACGACTGGCCCGTACGGGCAGGGCTACTTTTACCTTTACTTAATGGTGTCCATGCACAAGTGGAGCAGGCTTCTGTTCATATCATGGGACTTCCTTTTCCTCTCTCCACCCTGCGGCACCCTATACAGAGGACCCTCAAGGCGCGGGGGATTGCAGAAAAGAGCAGAGGAAGACCTACTCCATAAACAGAAGACTGCTTCTGCAATGGATTTCACCCATTTCAAGAACTTACAAATGAAAAATTCCTCACATGGGTTCTCTCAGGATTCCGTAGGACAACTCCTAGTTCAAATGCCTTCTCTGCTATGTTCTCACTTGGTAGCTGTGGTGTCTGCCCATTCCTTGTGATTATGTTTGTACAGAGGGATGGAAATGGTTAGTGTAGATTGACCAATGATAAAGCTCAGAGGCGGAGCCTACCTGGTTTTGAGGCTCAGCCCAGCGATTTACCATTGAGAGAGTGAGGAGAGAGGGTCAGACAGTGGCAGAAAAAGTCGAACATAGTGGTTGTGACAGAGTGAGAGACAGGGATAGAACTGGGAGAAAAGAGTGTGACAGTGTGAGATAGTGCCACATCTAGTTAATTTGAGAAACCGTTCTGAACATATTTAAAACTTGTTTGTTTGTCAATAAACTTTAATTTTTGTTGTTGACTTTACAACGTGAGACTCAGTATTTCACCAGAAGAAACCTGGTTGGTGGCAGGGGAAGAATAAAGCAGTGGTGTACAGGTCAATAGTCTGTGAAATGACCAGGGGCTCTGTACAAATGCCACAGTAGCCTTAGGCAAACCACTCCATCTCAGCCTCACATGTGGTTTAAATGTATGGATGCTAACTCGTGCTGCTGGTGGGGCTGAGACCAGTTAAAACAAGATGCCAGGGGCTTTTTAAAAAAGCCCTGTCAGCAGCTGCACATGCAACACTAGTGCACTGTGCCACATGCTCTGGTGTCATGGGTCCCTGGCATGATCATGTGGCAGGTGCCTCAAACAAATGGACCCTGAATGGGCATGTGGTGTGTGCATTTGTATATATTAAAGGAGGAGGACGCGGGTGGCGCTGTGGTCTAAACCACTGAGCCTCTTGGGCTTGCCGATCAGGAGGTCGGCGGTTCGAATCCCCACAACAGAGCAAGCTCCTGTTGCTCTGTCCCAGCTCCTGCCAACCTAGCAGTTTGAAAGCATGCCACTGAAAGTAGATAAATAGGTACCGCTCCAGCGGGAAGGTAAACAACGTTTCCATGTGCTCTGGTTTCCGTCACCGTGTCCTGTTGCTCCAGAAGCAGTTTAGTCCTGCTGGCCACTTGACTCGGAAAGCTGTCTGTGAACAAACGCCAGCTCCCTCAGCCTGAAAGCGAGATGAGCGTCGCAACCCCATAGTCACTTTTGACTGGATTCCAGGGGTCCTTTACCTTTTACCTATACAGTGGTACCTCTCGTTATGAACTTAATTCATTCTGGGGGTCCGTTCTTAACCTGAAACCGTTCTTAACCTGAGGTACCACTTTAGCTAATGGGGCCTCCCCCTGCTGCCACGCCGCTGGCACGCGATTTCTGTTCCCATCCTGAGGTAAAGTTCTTAACCCGAGGTACTACTTCCGGGTTAGCGGAGACTGTAACCTGAAGTGTTTGTAACCCGAGGTGTTTTAAAAGAGGGGAAGGAGTAAAAAGGAAGCAAAGTAGAGGAAAAACATCACCATGTTTTACATGAACTATTCTATAAGGATTCGTTTTTCAGTGCAATTTGGGGGTTTTCCTTCTTTTGCTTCCTGTGTGTATGTTAACACACTGACACAAAGCTTATACTTTGTCTGAGAGGGATTGGATTGCCTAAGGCCATTTGGTGAGTTTATTACAGAGGATGTTTATTAAATTCTCCCGCTCCAGATTTCCGAGTTCTACATTACCTGATGTGCCGTTCTTTTATATATATATTTAAATTACATGGAATGTGTGCCTGCACAATTTGCTGCAATTTTCAGCTTGCAATTTTTCGCATGCGCACGTTGGTTCAAGTCACATGCAAAATGGAATCGTGATCTGATCGCATGTGCACACTGGCCATCTGCAAAAAGGAGAAAGATACAAACTGTATTTTAGACATTTTCAGTGTTTAATGGAATGATGGGATGGAACACGGCAGAACCATGGCTCTGTGCCAGAGCCCACGTTCTGTGCGCAAAAGATCCTGGGTCCAGTTCATGACATCCCCAGTTAACAGGCTCAGGTGTCAGCTAATGGAAAAGGTCTCTACTTGAGGCCCGGGAGACCCATTGCCAGAGAGAGTAGACCAGGGATAACATAACAACCATTTTCTTCTGTCAAGAGCCACATCCCATCAGGGTAATCTGTCAGGGACTGCATGCAGGCAAAAAGCAGAGCCATAGCCAATGATGGGCAAAGCCAGAGGAAAAGGTATTCTGGGTCAGCAAGTGGGAAGAGTGCTGCTATTTACACATCACCTGAAAGGAGGACAAAAAGAGGACATCGATTTGCATAAAATATGCACATGCTAATTTATATGGAGACAGTGGGAGGAATTCAAAGTAGCAGTAAGGATATTGTTCCATCAGGCAGAGCAATCATCCCTCTCTTCTTCCCAGGCACGGTCCTAGCTGGGGGGCGAGCGGTTCTCCTGTCCCCACCCCAACAATTGTTGTGTGGGCAAGGGGGGCAACATGATGGCAGGAGGCTGGAACGCATTCTACTACCAGGAATCTATGCATTCTGTCGGCTTCTGCTAGCAGGACTGGTTAGTTGTATCTGGCCCTATAACATAAATATATCTCACTATGTTGGTTTCCCCCGTGCTGCATTTCAACTTGCATTTTTTTACATTGTTGTACACACCAGAATTGGGGCAGGGATCCCTTTGCCCAATGTACATGACCAGGGGTTTCCCCTCCCCCCCACCATGCCAAACACCTGTTCATCTGCTATCTGCTCAGTCGCATCAGCTGTCTGAAATGTCACCTTAACCCTGGCTTATGTTTCCAAATTTGATGGAAGGCAGGGGCATAGGAAGGGGGGTGGGGGGTGGTCCGCTCCGGGTGTCACCCTGAGGGGGGCTGACAAAATAGCAGGTGGGCGAGGGTGCATGTGCGCTGTTATGGGTGCATGTCTCATCCATATTAACGCTGTGCATGCGCTGTCCGTATCGGCACCACGCATGCTCCATCGGGCAGTTTACCCCGCCCCTGTGGGCAGTTCACCCCACCCCTTGACACCCCGCACTGGGTGCCAGAGAGCCTTCCTTCACCACTGATGGAAGGTAGTTTGAAGGGGACTGCATTAAGCAGTTGTATTTCTCAATAAGTTGCAGGATACCAATGGATTGTAGCTAACATATTCGTGGTGGGAGCGCACTGGAGCACACATGGAAAGGGTAACATGTACACAGACCTAAGCATGAGCTTATGGGATATGCAGACCACAAATCCCAACCCTGAGCAGTGTGAAGGGCATAACCGCAACAAAGAGAAAGTAAAGACAAGCACAATAGAACAGCGAAGCATTAGCAACGCTCACTTGGTGTCGAACTCATCTGTTTTTCCGAGATCTTATTACCATACATTATAGGTGATTTCTAATTCTAAATTCCTGCCCAATGGACTATGGCCTGAACGGTGTCCTTCATGGCAAACTCCTCCCCAGAAGGGCTTCAGGGAAGCTCATTTGAGCTGTGGTTGCAGAAAGCTAATTGAAACCATCATAAACTGACATATATATAACTACTGTAGTTAGTCAACATATATAGCAAAGCAAAGCATTCCCAGTGAGACTGCGACACACTGTTTGGAACATTAATCTGATGTTGCATCTGCCTTGTTATCTTTGTGATTACTTGCTTCCAAGCTCAATTGTCGTGAATTCTGGGCATGAGAGGTACTTCAAAACCCACACCTATGTGCCAAGGAAGACATGCACCCCCCTCTCTTTCTCTCCCTCCCTCTTCACACACCTCTTCACAGGGCCACATCCAAATCTGTCCAGGCACCAAACCCTGACTCACTGTTCATGGCAAAGAGACTGTTGCCTTTCCCCTTCACCTCATCTCCACCTTGGCTTCTACATGATTTCTTGATCATGCTCATCAAGCTTCATGCAGCTAAGACGGACCACCAGCCATGTCCCCATCTACAACTCCATCTGGCTATTGTTGTCCTGAATATACAGTGGTACCCCGCAAGATGAACGCCTCGCAAGACGGAAAACCCACTAGACGAAAGGGTTTTCCGTTTTGGAGGTGCTTCGCAAAACGATTTTCCCTATGGGCTTGCTTCGCAAGACGAAAATGTCTTGCCAGTTCCTGCGGTTTTTCCCCCCTCCCCCCTTTTCCTAAGCCGCTAAGCCGCTTATCAGCTGATCGCTAAAAGCCGCTAAACCGCTAATAGCGCTAATCCGCTAAGCTGTCAATGGGCTTGCTTCGCAAGACGAAAAAACAGCTAGTCGAAGAGCCTCACGGAACGGATTAATTTCGTCTTGTGAGGCACCACTGTATTTCCCTCTCACTTCCTCTGCTCTCTGGTCCCATTCTAACAGCTCCCACCTATTTTTCCTCCACGTTCTCTTTGAGTCCTTCAGCTTTACTTTTCCTTGTACTGTTTAAGGCTGACTTCCCTCCATTCCAGACTTCCTCGTTCTCCACTCTCAGTGCTCCTTCTATCTCAGCTCTTCATCCTCCTGTCTCTCTCCTTTCCCTGCCTGAGCCCCATCCGGGGGTTTGTGGGAATGTTCAGAGTGGCAGGAGAGGATATATTGTTTATTAATATCCTTCCTAACTTGTGCTAGCAACTTCCTTTATGTAGCAGAGTTACATTCCCCTTTTTATATGCACAGCAGATAGCTGGTTGCAGGCTCGTGTGAGGCTCTCACTATTATACAGTTCAATCTGTCTCTGATTGAATTGTACATTCCTAGTAAGTTCCCTTGAATCCCTCATAAAGGAATAAAGATGCCACAATCTTATTCAAAGTCAATAAAAGAAGTTTACTCACATCAGTTCACAGCTGGATTCCTGAAGGCAGACTTAGTTACAAATACGTACATGTGGGTCTACCCCATATGGGGGAATAATCCCAGTGCTTCTGCTAGCTGAGAGCTAGCAGAGCAGTCCTAGCTAGCAGCTGTTCAAATGAAGAAGGAAGTCAAAAAGAGAGAGGTGTGCTGCGTGACTCGTCCTTTTGTTACCTGGACAGGTTAGGTCACGCCCACCTTCTATCACATGCAAAAGGAAGGATGCTCCAGTCAGGAGGAAGTTTCAACTGGCTGGACCAAACATTCCCTCGCATGTCTTCTCTATCATTGCAAGGAATGTTGTACTTGACTGCCTTTCATGGATCACATCCCACTGGTTTAAATGCCGACCCCATTCTTTTCAGGCTGATGCTCTGTCCCAGTGGCTATTGTGGGCTTCTGAGAGGGCTTGCAGGTTCCTAACACCTGTGTTAGACATTTGTTGTGGGCATCTGGGTCCACAACTACCCTGATCAGCACCTGTGGCATCAGGAAAGAGGGGCAATGGTAAACCAAAAATCCTGGTCACATCTTACACCCTCCCCCAAAAGCTGTTGACTTGCTACGTAGCTTCAGTAGCAGGTGAGGAAAAATGCTACACTGTGCTAATAGAGCCAGGTCAGGCTGTGCTCTTGCAGAGAAATTAAGTCCTCAGTCCCTTAGAAATGCATTCAATCAAATCTGCAGGAGTGGGTGCAAAAGTGTAAGAGAAAGTTCTTAACTAGTTGGCTTCCTCCTTATATCAAAGGGGAACAAAGACCCGGCAAGGAACCTCGGCTGTAGCTGAGAGAGCTCCG
The DNA here is from genome assembly GCF_964106915.1 of Podarcis gaigeae. Lineage (NCBI taxonomy): Eukaryota > Metazoa > Chordata > Lepidosauria > Squamata > Lacertidae > Podarcis > Podarcis gaigeae. The sequence goes on from NC_139689.1 coordinate 48,914,592, forward strand.
TGTGCTCGCTCAAGCAGACAATGACCTTGTTCACACAGCGGTGGAGAGGCACACATAATGCACTGATTCCTCATTAAATAGAAATAATAAAAGATCCCTGCATAGAGAGAACAGTGGGCAGGGCAACCGCAGAGGAAGGCAGGTGTGGAAATTTGGTGAGGATAGTTCTGAGGTGGTAAAATGGTTTGCCCTGCTTCAAACTGCAGGTGGGAGCTCACTTTAAAAAGGAGAAAGATCCCCTGTATGAAAAGCCACCTGTGTTCTGGTCTACAACCTCCTGTCACAATGAATGAATGAACTTTATTACGGTCTCAGACCAGTATTAAAAAAAAACATATAGGTAAAATAGCAGTTAGGACTTTTTGACCGATAATTGTTAGAGCAAATGAGGACAAGGAAACAGGCCTAGCTGGCTGCACCTGATTCTAAGAGCCGTGTTTGCGTCCAGTGCCTGAATTAGGAGCAGGGGCCTTCTATCTATATTGGAACCCTGTAGTCTGTCCCAGAGTCTGGTTCTGGAGACTGTATCAAAGGCTGCTTTTAGGTCAACGAAGGCAGAATATAGTGAGGCCTGCCCTCCTGATTTGTATTTGTCAATGAGATGTTGTAGCGTTAGACAGTGATCTATTGTGGACCTTCCAGGTCTGAAGCCCACTTGTTCTATTGCCAGGATATCTTCATTCTCTAGCCATTCTGTAAAGTTATTAAGGAGGTGTTTTGAGTAGAGTTTACTAATCACACTTAATAAGCTAATTGGCCTATAATTCGCTGGGTCTCCTCTGTTCCCCTTTTTATAGAATGGGACTAGTATGGCTTTTCCCCATTCCTTTGGGATGTGGCCAGTGTCATCCATGTAAGTGAAGAGGGTGGCTAAGAAAGGTGCCCACCAATCCACCTGTGCTTTTATCATTTCTGGCGTAATGCCATCTGAGCCCGGGGCTTTGGCTGTTTTCAGTTGGTTTATATATGACTGTCACAATGAGCTAGCTTGTTTTGTTTAAATCCAAACCTTCCAGCTAGCTTTTACACATGGGGCAAACATTTAAAATTTGTCGTTCCCAACCATGCTAGCTCTTTTTGACGTGCATACAGATCAACCCCATGCTGAGGGTTGAGACAGGTGTGCAGAAGCTTCTAGCATGTCCAGGGGCCAGTGGCATCCTTGACCCTGCAGTGGACATGCCTGCTTGGGGCAAGGCTTAAGCCAGTAGAGGCTGGTCTATCGGGACAAATGCACTGCCCCACTGAACGATAGGTAAAGGTAAAGGGACCCCTGACTGTTGGTCCAGTCGCGGACGACTCTGGGGTTGTGGCGCTCATCTCGCTTTGCTGGCTGAGGGAGCTGGTGTACAGTTTCCGGGTCATGTGTCCAGCATAACCAGAGCAGTGCACAGAAATGCCATTTACCTTCCCACCGGAGCGGTACCTATTTATCTACTTGCACTTTGACGTGCTTCCGAACTACTAGGTTGGCAGGAGCACGGAACGAGCAACGGGAGCTCACCCCGCTGCAGGGATTTGAACCGCGACCTTCTGATTGCGGTTACTTAAGCTTTCAGAATATTAGGAATTAGCCAAATTGACAGATATAATAAGACAAAAACCAAAAAGTGAAGTGAAAAAGGAATGGGAGTGTCTAAATGAATACCTTAAAAGCCAAGGTTTGAGGACAGAAATCTGGCTGAGTCTGGAATAACATTGTGAAGTGAAAGGATAAGAAAGAGGGATTTATATCTAGATGCTAGGATAGAGATGATAAGGAAAACAGGAAGACACAATGAGAGGTAAAGGAGGTGCTGTGGGATTGGTGGAAGTCAGTGTTTGTTTTTCTTTTTAGTGTTTATATTATTAACTTGTAAGATATGGATTTGTGGGGTTTTTTGTTTTTTTTAATGTTCGTTTTTGTGTTTTGTGTGTTGTTATTTTTTGATATTTTTCGTGCTGTTATTTATTTATTTATTTATTTATTTATTATATTTATTTATTATATTTATTTATTTATTTTAAGGAAGGGACGCAATGTAAGTTAGACTATGTTTGGAGAAAGGCAACTGGCAGTTCCTTGAGTGCTTACTTGCCTTCATCATCATCATCATCATCATTTATTATGGTCAAAGACCAGCTCGAAAAGCACAACTGGGACAGCTTTCACAAGAATAAAATATACATTTAGAACATTGTACAACAACAGTTTAAAGATTAAAATCTGAGATAAATGCATATAGACATAAAAACCTAAAATTTGGGCTACCATACAAATTGGCCCTGGCACCATGGAGGTCGACTTCGACTGTTTTCCTAGTGAACTAATTTGTTTCAGGGGGTGGTCTGCGCCTGCAAATCTGCACCCAGAATCTGGCGACCATCCAGGTCGTCTTGTGCTCTTTGCCTAAGAGGAGAAAATTGAGTTTAGAACTATCCAAAAGGTCAGCAAGCCTCTCCAGCTGAGAGTCAATGGTATCTCTGCGTATCTCGTCATAAAAGGGACATCTAAAAAATAAATGCTCAGGGTTTCCTATTTCCCCTAATGGGCAGGCGCAAAGTCTCTGAACACTTGGGACTTTTCCAAATGTTCCTTCCAAAACCGGCGAGGGCAAGGCCGAGCTTCTGGCTAGAGTAAAGGTCCTTCTTGTGTTTCTTGATGCAAGAAAATAGAGGTATGCTGCCAGGGCTGCCAGCTTTTCCAGCTTTTTGGTGCAGTTTCTGGGGCAGTCCATTCTTAAGGAAACCAGCCCAGAGGGACACTGGAAGGACAGATCCTGAAGCTGAGGCTCCAATACTTTGGCCACCTCAGGATTCTGCTCTGGTCAGACCTCACCTGGAGTACTGTGTCCAGTTCTGGGCACCACAGTTCAAGAAGGACACTGACAAACTGGAATGTGTCCAGAGGAGGGCAACCAAAATGGTCAAAGGCCTGGAAACAATGCCTTATGAGGCTAAGGGAGCTGGGCATGTTTAGCCTGGAGAAGAAGAGGTTAAGGAGTGATATGATAGCCATGTTCAAATATATAAAAGGATGTCACATAGAGGAGGGGGAAAGGTTGTTTTCTGCTGCTCTAGAGAAGCGGACACAGAGCAATGGATCCAAACTACAAGAAAGAAGATTCCACCTAAACATTAGGAAGAACCTCCTGACAGTAAGAGCTGTTCGACAGTGGAATTTGCTGCCAAGGAGTGTGGTGGAGTCTCCTTCTTTGGAGGTCTTTAAGCAGAGGCTTGACAACCATATGTCAGGAGTGCTCTGATGGTGTTTCCTGCTTGGCAGGGGGTTGGACTCAATGGCCCCTGTGGTCTCTTCCAACTCTATGATTCTATGATTCTAGGAGAAGAGAAGACCCTGATGTTGGGAAAGATGGAGGGCACAAGGAGAAGGGGATGACAGAGGACGAGATGGTCGGACAGTGTTCTCGAAGCTACCAGCATGAGTTTGACCAAACTGTGGGAGGCAGTGGAAGACAGGAGTGCCTGGCGTGCTCTGGTCCATGGGGTCATGAAGAGTCGGACACGACTAAACGACTAAACAACAACTCTGGGGCAGTTGAGAATTCTCAACAGCCAGAACCTCCTGCACATTTTTTTGACATTCTTTAAATAAAGCATAGGCAGGGTCTTAGAAGGGGGAATGTTCCCATTTCCATTGACAAGACACTAAAGGATTTTGCCTAATAAAATGGTCCCATCTTATTTTTTTAGGCATGAGGATTTTATTTGTTTATTATTTATTTATTTTATTTTTGTTTTTTAAAATAATTTTTATTAGATTTTTCCACAGTGATAACACAAACCACAAAGCAAAATGATACACAAAAACAGAAAAAGAAAAAGAAGAAAGAAAGAAAAAAAGGGGGTACAATAAACAGATAAACAATAACAACAAACTTAATTCTTCACAAATCCAACCTTTAAAACATCTTGGTTGACTTCCTCAAATCCCTTCCTTCTGAGTTTCCTTGTAATTAAAAGTAACAGCTTTCTAATATCATTATTAAACTAAAACAATTTCCAATTATAGTCCATCTTATTCATTTTTCTTAACATTCTAAATCCCATTTATTTAATTATAACTTAATTTAATCCTAGGCCTATTTGTTTCTTTCAAGTAATTTCTAATTTTTTATATTACAATATTTATTCAAATAGTCCTTGAATTTCCTCCAGTCCTCTTGAAACTTCTCTGCTTTCTGGTCCTGGATTCTTCCATTCAGGTCAGCTAGCTCCGAAAAGTCCATCATCTATTATTATTTATTTATTTTAGCAGTTTGCCCACGAAACTCTGCAAAGAACAGCTGTGACATTCAAACTGAGAGTATAGCTTTTTGGGGAGGGGGGGTGAAAGACGGGATTTCCAAATTCACATAACAGAAACTCTGTGCTCAGGCATATAATTTGTGTGATCATGTCAAGCATCCGGTTGACCTGCAAGAGACCAGTCTTAACTGAAGCTGTTAAAATCAGCAGGTTGATGCGCTCAGGTACAATGACATACATGACTACCCAAGCGATGATCAGATTGCTCCACAGCCTGAATAATTTCAACCCAGGCTGCAGGTTGTAGGGCGAAGGCAACTTTGGCATGACTGCAAATGAAGCTAAGCAGCAGTTTCTACACTACTCTAAAAATCAGGATTCTTTTAATAGAAAAGAACCGGTTCAGAATGAGTGGCAATGATTTATCTCAAATTTGATAGTAATAATCAGGTGTGTACAGGTGTCAAAACATTGTGTGGCAGAAGGACATGATCACAGATGGTAAAACATTTTGCAGCGATATAAATCTGGCACCTTAGAGACAGAAATGAATTCAAACTAATCACAGCCGTCTGAAGGAGGCATGGGACTTGGATTTATATGTTACAGTATAAGGACTCTAGGCAATTTCAATTATTCTCCATAGATATATGTAACCCTAGTCTAGGACCTCTTATACATAGACAAATCAATGATGTTGCCATCCCGCCTGCAAAAGCTCATTCAAGAGCACATGTGATGTTGCCACAGATCAAAGGAGCTATTTGCATATTTTAATAACATTTCATGCTCTTATCAGCAAGGAGGAAAACATTCCACCAAAAACATTCCACTTTTAAGGGATTTTCCTCTGCGTACTTCCTCAGGGAGCAAGTCCCATTGGTTCAAGAGCATTTACTCCTGAGAAAACACAATTAGGATTCCACTTCTAGTCTGCTAATAATAATAATAATAATTTATTATTTATACCCCGCCCATCTGGCTGAGTTTTCCCCAGCCACTCTGGGCGGCTCCCAATCAGTGTTAAAAACCGTACAGCATTACATATTAAAAACTTCCCTGAACAGGGCTGCCTTAAGATGTCTTCTGAACGTCAGGTAATTCTTTATCTCTTTGACATCTGATGGGAGGGCGTTCCACAGGGCGGGCACCGCTACCGAGAAGGCCCTCTGTCTGGTTCCCTGTAGCCTCACTTCTCGCAATGAGGGAACCGCCAGAAGGCCCTCGGCACTGGATCTCAGAGTCCGGGCTGAACGATGGGGGTGGAGACGCTCCTTCAGGTATACAGGACCGAGGCCGTTTAGGGCTTTAAAGGTCAGCACCAACACTTTGAATCGTGCTCGGAAACGTACTGGGAGCCAATGCAGATCTCTCAGAACTGGTGTTATGTGGTCCCGGCGGCCACTCCCAGTCACCAGTCTCGCTGCCGCATTCTGGATTAATTGTAGTTTCCGGGTCACCTTCAAAGGTAGCCCCACGTAGAGCGCGTTGCAGTAGTCCAAGCGTGAGATAACTAGAGCATGCACCACTCTGGCGAGACAGTCCGCGGGGAGGTAGGGTCTTAGCCTGCGTACCAGGTGGAGCTGGTAGACAGCTGCCCTGGACACAGAGTTAATCTGCGCCTCCATGGACAGCTGTGAGTCCAAAATGACTCCCAGGCTGCGCACCTGGTCCTTCAGGGGCACAGTTACCCCATTCAGGACCAGGGAATCCTCCACACCTGCCCGCCTCCTGTCCCCCAAAAACAGTACTTCTGTCTTGTCAGGATTCAACCTCAATCTGTTAGCCGCCATCCAACCTCCAACCGCCTCCAGGCACTCACACAGGACCTTCACCGCCTTCACTGGTTCTGATTTAAAGGAGAGGTAGAGCTGGGTGTCATCTGCATACTGATGAACACCCAGTCCAAACCCCCTGATGATCTCTCCCAGTGGCTTCATATAGATATTAAAAAGCATGGGGGAGAGGACAGAACCCTGAGGCACCCCACAAGTGAGAGCCCAGGGGTCTGAACACTCACCCCCCACCACCACTTTCTGGACACGGCCCAGAATTGTTGCTACAACAATTAGTCATCAATACACTGAAGAAAAATACCTCTAACCAAGGCAGCAATAGCTGAGCAGGTTTCTGACAGGCAGTTTGGTAAATAAAGTATACTGTGAAGCAATATACATATAATGTATGCATGGTTGTTGTTGTCATTGCTGTTTTTTAAAAAAACTTTCAGTGTCAAGATCTAAGTTGCAAAGAATTCACTCCTAGCGTCCATGCCATAATGGCAGAATCAAACAAAAGGACAGAAAGAAATATGTTTAATAATCCATTTGCAACAGATGCTTCTTGTTGTTGTTCAAGTTTTTATTTCATTTTATAATGTATATTAAACAAAGAGAACAATTGTAACCAAAAAGAATTAAAAGATGAAAAACAAAACGGTAAAAAAGGTATGTAGAATAAGTACCGTATTTTTTTGCTCTGTAAGACTCACTTTTTCCCTCCTAAAAAGTAAGTGGAAATGTGTGTGCGTCTTATGGAGCGAATGCAGACTGCACAGCTATCACAGAAGCCAGAACAGCAAGAGGGATTGCTGCTTTCACTGCGCAGCGATCCCTCTTGCTGTTCTGGCTTCTGAGATTCAGAATATATTTTTTCTTGTTTTCCTCCTCCAAAAACTAGGTGTGTCTTATGGTCTGGTGCGTCTTATAGAGCGAAAAATATGGTAGTTTTATGTGAGTTAAAATAACAAAGTAAATACAGACTACCAATGTCACCATATCATCAAGTATAAAGGTAAAGGTACCCCTGCCCGTACGGGCCAGTCTTGACAGACTCTGGGGTTGGTGCGCCCATCTCACTCAAGAGGCCGGGGGCCAGCGCTGTCCGGAGACACTTCCGGGTCACGTGGCCAGCGTGACATCGCGGCTCTGGCGAGCCAGAGCCGCACACGGAAACGCTGTTTACCTTCCCGCTAGTAAGCGGTCCCTATTTATCTACTTGCACCCAGGGGTGCTTTTGAACTGCTAGGTTGGCAGGCGCTGGGACCGAACGACGGGAGCGCACCCCGCCGCAGGGATTCGAACCGCCGACCTTTCGATCGGCAAGCCCTAGGCGCTGAGGCTTTTACCCACAGCGCCACCTGCGTCCCATCATCAAGTATAGTTTCAGATTTATCCAGGCTTGTGATGATGGTCGTCTTGAAAATGATGGCTCTACTCTGTATGTCATAAACTAAGGAATGTCAAATTGTATTAAAAGTGTCTGGAGGTTCTAGTCCTTGTGGGAATCTCAAATTATGCATGATTTTCACCATTACAGCTGTGTTCCAGGGTGAGTGGTACCAGGTATTCAGTGTAAGATTTTGAGCTGTTTTCCATTGAGTTGCAGTTACTGTTTGTGCTGCCAAGATCAAATATAAGACCAATTCTTTTGCCATCAACAGATTCTTCTATTAGAACTTGCTCTCTAGTCCTGCACTGGTGAAAGCTACCAGATCTGGGGACTCCATAGACAAGGATTTTTTCTTTGGTGTTCCCATATCTGTGGAATGCCCACCCTACAGAAATGGGCGGTCTTTAGAAGAACCTTCCATGCCTTTTTAATCCAGTCAGCATTTCAATGTTTAAACCATTGTTTTATCTTCTGCTGCTGCTATCTTTCCATGTCACATTATAATTTTAATCATTTGGAATTTTAGCGTACATGAAAATGACAGCAAAGGAGTGTAAGGTAGGGGTGCTATATCAGATATTGGGGAATGGGGCAACATTTGGAGATTCTATATAACCTCTTCCCCTTTTCTTTTTCTTTTGAAAGCCAAGACTCATAGACTCCAATAAATCTGCCCATACAGTCCAGACCATGCTACTCCAAAACAGGCATAGGCAAACTCGGTCCTCCAGGTGTTTTGGGACTACAACTCCCATCATCCCTGACCACTGGTCCTGCTAGCTAGGGATCATGGGAGTTGTAGTCCCAAAACATCTGGAGGGCCGAGTTTGCCTATGCCTGCTCAAAAAGAAGGATCTGAGTTACCTATGGAAATAAATAAATTGTGCATTCGGGCAATTAACATTTTTGTACAAGGAAAATTCGAAGTCTCCTCCTGTAAATGTAATGCAGATTAAGGGAGGAATTCAAAGTGTTTCCAATTTGGTTTAATTTATTTTACCATCTGACAGGTTTGGTTTTTTTTTTAAAAAAATCTGTTTCTGCTTAGGATGGGATGTTGAAATTGCAGAATAGCCTCCCCACTTTCAAGCATACCTTTGCAGCTTTGTTTCTCTCTCACTCAGTAAAGTCCACATACTTGGCCTTTGGTGTGAGCGTTGCAAGACAGCAGTTGCAAATGAGGTAAAAGCACTATATGAGGTGCTGTGTGTAACCACAATTGCATCCCCCCCCCCTTAATATTAGTTACATACAGTGCTTCTTTTCTGGCGGGATGCATGGGTATGCATACCCCTAAACATTTTGTGAATCTAAGTTTGGCTTCATTGAGGGGCAGTATTTCAATATGAGTAGGAAAATGAGAGTACAGTCAAACCACTACTTGCCACTGCCTCTTCTTACGGTCGCATGCGCAGAAGCGAGCAATCACCATTCGCACATGTGCAGAAGCAGGCAATCGCCACCACAACAGCGCCTCTCCCAGCGACCCATTTCGGCCTCCTCTGGAATGGATTATGGTTGCAAATAGAGGTTCCGCTGTACCTTTAAACATTTTTTAAGAAAAAAAGCACTGGTTACATATAAACATTACTAAGAACAAAATACAAAGTAACACATTTCACTCAAGTAACAGGCAATGCACTTCAGTCCTTTAAAACACTTCAGTAACTTTGCTCTCTGATCCCAGAGAGAGGCTCCATTATGCTAGAAGCTCCTTCTCCAAACACGCTGAGCTGGCTGTCTCTCTGCTGGCTTCCCACAACACAGAGATGCTGAGCTTCTCAGGTTTCAACTTCTGCTTGGGTTTCCAGGATGACTCATTAGCCTAACCCTCTGAAATGGAAAATCACCAGCTTACCGCTTTCACCTAGAGTGGTGCAAAATTCTCTGCTTTGCGAATGCAAACCTTTACATCAGTTTTGACTTCAGTGCATGCAAACATTACATGCTATGCACATTAAACTTTTAATTTTAATAATTCTTTCAGAAGTACCTGAGGTAGGGAGAGAGAGAAGAGTGCTATTCTTGACTGAAGATAAGGGTTTCTCTCTCCCCCCCCCTCCTTTTTCTGGTGCTCTCAGTAGAAGTATGTCTCTCATTTTGTTATTCCAATCTGGCTCTTGCTGATTGCCAAGTTACACTGTAGGCTGAGTGCACTTGAAGAGAAGGGGCACTGCTAGCTTTCTGGGGTAATAATCACTCACACTAACAGCAAACTCAGTTGCTGAGTGCCAGAAATTAGGTAGCCAAAACAGGGCTTTTGAGAAATAAGGCAGAGGTCTCATAAATTTTTCAGTTTTCTAGGTCCCACCCCCCTTCATTTCCCAAAAAATTAGGGAGGGGGAGCAGGAAAAAAAAATCTGTGTTTTCCCCCCCAGGTCTTCACATCTCTAATCTTAATCCCAGTAATCTGAAGTACACCACCTAATCCAAAAAATCTGAGTTACTCCACAATACTGCCACAGAAGCAGGAAGTTGACGTAAACTGTTATACACTCCCAACATTAGAATTTAGCCATATGACAAAACTTGTTTATCCGAGCCAGTGTAGCAAACCATCTGCAAACTAATTTCAAGTGGGCTCCTTATAATCTTGATGAGGCAGAGTTTTCTAATGGCATTATGCAAAGCTATCCAGAGGGACTCTGAAATACTTATCCTTAAATTCCTGCACCAGTTGTTCTTATAATGATCTCTACTTGTGTTTATTTCCAGAAAACATCTGTATACTGGAAAGAGCACTCTTTCTTCGTCAATTCCCTTTGGGTAACCACTTTCCCATTTTGTCAAAGTCCACAAATTCAACAAGTTCCCTAGAATGGAATATGCAATGCTGTAGATACTGAAATCATGATACCTTTGGATGAAGAAAGATCCACTGTTTAGTTTTCATGAGCAACAGTGAGTCTCCTGATTGAACAACATCAATATATCTATATTAATAAAGCTATTTCAAGCAGGCAAAAACATCTGAATTGAATACAATAGGCTGGCAATAGAAAGATAGGTGACCTGATTTTGCTATCGTCAACTCCCATTAACTGCAGCCAGCACAGCCAATAGTCATGGATGATGGGACTTGTAGTCTAGCAACATCGGGGGCCCCACAGGTTTGCTTAAGAATTATTTTTGTCCAATCATTTCATCTCTGAAAACTCTTACCAACCCACGGCATATATTTCAGTGGTAATTGGGTGTATTTTTGTTCTAATACGCACTTCCTATAAAAAGAATCAATTTGCTAACCAGAACAGTTGAGCAGCTTGAGAGTAGAACAGAAGGTTAGAAGCAGCTGATGCTCCTTTTTCTGAAAGTTTTGCATGCTACTGGCACATTGTTCCATGTTTCCCTAACCATAGCAAGTCTGTCAGGATTTCTTTGCCAACTCATGTTTTCTCTGTAACCTACTAGTAACATGAAGCTTCGCAAAGAGAAACAACACCCTTTTGTCTTTCTCTTGTGGCTGACCAGTCTAGGCCTCAGTCCTAACTCCACTTTCCTGGAAGTAAACCCCCCTTGATTCAATAGAACATACTGTATTTTTTGCTCTATAAGACTCACTTTTTACCTCCTAAAAAGTAAGGGGGAATGTGTGTGCGTCTTATGGAGCGAATGCAGGCTGTGCAGCTATCCCAGAAGCCAGAACAGCAAGAGAGATCGCTGCTCTTGCTGCACAGCGATCCCTCTTGCTGTTCAGGCTTCTGGGATTCAGAATATTTTTTTTCTTGTTTTCCTCCTCCAAAAACTAGGTGCGTCTTGTGGTCTGGTGCATCTTGTAGAGCAAAAAATATGGTGCTTCCAGCTAGACATGTTGAGGATTGCAACCTAAGCATTTGCAGAAATAGGGTTGTTTTTTTAGCTACTTTCTATTTTTTTTAAAAAAAAGGATCCTGCCACCAGTACTCTGGAGAACCACTCAAATTTTTTCCCTTGCCCTAGTTATCTGCTTGTTTTCAAAACTTAACTGAGAGCTTTTAAACACACCAAAACAATTTATGACACATACACACATACCCCTGAATGCATTAAAAAGCCATGCATTGTGGTTTGCCAGGTGCCAGATAACCTTCTCCCCATTCTTGCAATCCCAGGCAGGCAGCAAAACCAAGAGGACCAACATACATGGCTGACCACCTGCATTCAGCATAGCGGGTTCACATATTGTGCAGTCCTGAACCTGATGATCTATATGATATCAAGGAGTTAGTGCTAGTTTCAAAGACCGATAGAAACATTGGTGCAAATAAACGAACTGAATCATGCTATGCTGCAACGTATTTTCAAATGGAGCAATAAATCCCGTCTTTTCCCCCTACCCTTCTTTTTAGGATAAAAAGGTAAAGGCACCCCTGCCCGTACAGGCCAGTCGTGTCCGACTCTAGGGTTGTGTGCTCATCTCACTTAAGAGGCCGGGAGCCAGCGCTGTCCGAAGACACTTCTGGGTCACATGGCCAGCGTGACGAAGCTGCTCTGGCGAGCCGGCACCAGCGCAGCACACGGAACGCTGTTTACCTTCCCGCTATAAAGCGGTACCTATTTATCTACTTGCACTTAAGGGTGCTTTGAACTGCTAGGTGGGCAGGAGATGGGACCGAAAGACGGGAGCTCACCCTGCCGCGGGGATTTGAACCGCCGACCATGCGATCGGCAAGTCCTAGGCACTGAGGTTTTACCCACAGCGCCACCCGTGTCTTTTTAGGATAGCAGTGAGCTTACTTGCCACCAATCAGTCTAAGATGCTCTACACAGATAGCAGAATTTCAGCAGCCAAACTTGAGCCAACGGAGAATTTCTGGGCTCCTATACAACATCAGTCCCAGCACACAGACAGTTCAAAACAGCAGCATCCATTATCACCAGAAAGTGTATTTTTCAAACCCATCAATGGCCCATTTGGAAGATATAACCATCTACTGTGATCCCTCTATGCCTGTAATTGCTGTTTATTAGCTTCCTCGATATATTCAGGGCTATAAATACAAAAGCTGATTGGTCCAGGATTATATCTGAGTAGGTGACTCCTGCTCTCGGAAACATGCCACATCTGTTTCATGCTTAATAATCTAACACAAACCAATTGTGCATCTGACATCCCACGATGAACTGTATTTCCCAAGCGATACAGATGGTAAAAAAAAATGTGTTCCCCTTCAGAGGAAAAGGCCTGAAGCCAAGCCAGGCAAGCGGGGTGGCAAGAGGAGACGACCATTTTTGGCTCCCTCCCTCAAAGCACTTGTCTCATTCAAACAGTATTCATTTCTACTGGCTTATTTTGGCAGAGGATTTGAAATGCCAGGAGCTGTCATTTATTAAGCAAAGACCTGTGATGGATGCCTGGAGGACTAGATAACGTTTAGGGGAAGAGGGAGACAGAAAAGCCACATGATCAAACTCTACACAAGCAAGGGCATTTTCTGCAAGGCACAAATGATCCCTGCGCTTATCTGACATGTTGTTGTTCAGTCGTTTAGTCGTGTCCAGCTCTTCATGACCCCATGGACCAGAGCACACCAGGCACTCCTGTCTTCCACTGCTTCCCGCAGTTTAGTCAAACTCATGTTGGTAGCTTCGAGAACACTGTCCAACCATCTCATCCTCTGTCGTCCCCTTCTCCTTGGGCCCTCCATCTTTCCCAACATCAGGGTCTTTTCCAGGGAGTCTTCTCTTCTCATGAGGTGGCCAAAGTATTGGAGCCTCAGCTTCAGGATCAGTCCTTCCAGTGAGCATTCAGGGCTGATTTCCTTCAGAATGGAGAGGTTTGATCTTCTTGCAGTCCATGGGACTCTCAAGAGTCTCCTCCAGCACCAGAATTCAAAAGCATCAATTCTTTGGCGACCAGCCTTCTTGATGGTCCAGCTCTCACTTCCATACATCACTACTGGGAAAACCATAGTTTTAACTATGCGGACCTTCATTGGCAAGGTGATGTCTCTGCTTTTTATCTGACATAGGGAAGGACAAATGATGCCTTCTAACCCAACAGGAGTCCTACCTGGTACAAAATAAGAAGATGGCAAAAAGGCTCTTTTACCTTTAATAGTTCTGCAGAAGAGGGGGTTTCAGCATGTTTAACTTGTCATGTTTCCCTCTCCATCTGGCCACCCTATCTCAGAGGCATTGGCAGGGTCCTTTTAACTCACATTGCAAGGGGCTCATGCCAGTTTTCCCAGTCAGAGTGAGACGTAATCTCAAGGGTGCTTAGATGCGATGGGGTGCAGCTTTGCCAGGAGACCTTGGCCTTGCAGCAGTTTGGGAGTGTCTCCCTTCCTGTGGAAGATTTTGACTTCTCCAATAAAATACTTGTGCTATTCAGCACTTTATAAGTATTGTGTGGACAGGTGGAGTCTCCCAAACCCTGGGCGCCCACTGTGTGGAATAACAACTCAAGACAACGTGCTTATGGGATTAAAATTGGCCACAACTTTATTATGTTTCAGATGTGGGTAGACCTTGGCTCAGGCATTGGGCGTTTATCCCTCCCAGTCCCCCGCCGGGGTTATCCAGTATGTGGGGGGGGGGGTGGGCTGGCTCTGGAGAATGTATGTTCAAGCAGAGAGAGCCCACCCCCATTATGCCACCGTTGCAGGGGAGAGCAATGACAACTTCTAGGTGTACAGCCAAAGTCTCCCCTCAAAACAACCCCTTTAACAGGGAACCCTGGTATTGCCGCCGCAAAGATGAGGGGGCGTGGGTCACCGCTACATGCCCACCCCCATTCAGGGAAGATAGACTAAAGGATTCCGCCCAAGGCCTGATACCGCCAAAGTTGTGACGTTTTGCTACGGGAAAGGCAGACCTGCCAATGCAGGAGAATTCATTTCTGGCCCTTCAACAGTGACCTTGACGTAGCAGCGCCCGCGTACCAGCGGAAAAAAGGTTAACCTGCAAAAGAAGTCTTAACTGAGGGTGGGTAGGGTGGGAGAAGCTGTGGAGTCAATAGACGATTCCCAGGTAAGGTCCTCCCCCTACCTGGCTTGATCACCTTGGCAACGCCTCCCCAGGCGGGATTGGGCAACTGGTGGTATCCAGGTATCCCACCTGAGGAAGGCGAAGCCAAGCCTATGCTAATGGCACCACATAGGGTCCAGGGGTCTGCGCGCAACCACTCAAAGGGCACCCCCCATTCAATGTGGGGAGTGGTCATTGTTGCCTCAGGATATCAGGCTGTAACTTTGGCTACAACCCTGTTGTTGCTCTTTTTCCATAGGAGAGGTTCTCAGTCTGAAGGCCGCCAGTGGACTTTGAGCATCATGTAAGTAGTCCATGGAAATATTGCAGAACAGTTGAGACTACTTGTAATTTGCATTGTTGTTCATTTTTTCTGACAACAAACATTGAGGCTATTTTTTACTAGGGCTGGATTACCAAGCAGGCCAACATGGTTCTGGCTTTGATTTTCATCAAATGGCTCAAGTGCAAGATAGAACTTGAGAGCAGCAGGCGATGAAAATCCCAGTACGGAAGCAGGTTGAATGTTGAACCTGACCGAAGCTGACCATCAGTATATGCGACTTCACGGAAATTTGCTAACAAAACCAGCCACATCTATCAAATTAGACAGGCAAGCCTATAGTTCTAACCATACAAGTTTTGCATGTACTTTGATTTGTAGTACCAGATTGTTAATGATTTAATTGGTCTTCCAAAGACCGCCAGTCAGTTTCGTGTGGTCTGAGAATCGCAGCAGTATGCAGTTTTTTGCTTTGAAAATGAAAGCTACAGTTCTCACACAACTTCTTCCAGAATGGAATGACTGAAATTGACATTTGGTACTAGAGATGGAGGAGAAATTTGATTCGGTTCCCATTTAAAGGCCATTCTACCCAATTGGCGCTTTGTGAAACAGTTCCCCAAATGTTACAATGCAGTTCCCCCATCAGGTAATGTGCACAAATATTTGTTTACCTGGGTAAAGTGTGTATAAAAATGCATGTGCTAGTGAAAATAACACACAAATATATGTTATATTAGGGGGAATTCCTTTGCAAAAATGTGTACATTGGGCAAAATTGCATACAAAGTATGTATATTAAAATAAATTTGCTCCAAAATGCTGGTGAATTTTCACAAGGACTTTTTTTTAATGCAAACTGTTGGGGAACTGAACTTAAAACTGGGAAAAAGAGAAAGCAAGAGAAGCCAAAATGGACATGCTCAACCATCCCTACTTGGAACTAAAGCCACAAACAGTTGATTGATCTCCTGAGTCTCAGGATAGGTTAATATCATATCTAAAGGCCCCACTTGAATCTTCCTCTGCCCTAATCAAGTGTTTTGAAACTTGGAATTAGCAAATCTGATTGATTTGATAAAACAAAGACCAAAAAATATAATCCAGAAACAATGGGACTGTTTAAATGATCATTTAAGTAGACAAGGATTAAGTGTAAGGTATTGGTTGTGTTTAGAATAGATTTATGAAAGATTTAGAAAACTTGTTGATTAGAGAAAACTTATTGTATGAGATTGTATGGGGAAAATATGGAATAACAGATACAAATTTGCTTAAAATGTATATAGGAAGTGCAGTGTAAGCGATGGAAGTCAAATAACGAAGTTTTATTGTTGAGATATTTGTGGAATGGATTTGGAGGAAATTCTTCCAATTTTTCTTCTTTTTGCAATTTTTCTTCTTATTTTTTCTTTTTTTTCTTTTCTTCCTTTTCTCTTTTTTGTTCTTTTTTTATATGTGTGTGCTTATCTGAAAAAAAATATGTATGTATGTATTTCTATGTATTTTGCTTGTATTTTGTAATAATTAGGTTAAATAAAATTTAATATTTATATATTTTTTTAAAGTGTTTAAACTCTGTATTCTGAAACCTGAGATTTATTCATGAATAATGGCAGACACCAATGGGGTCTTGTCATCCGGGCAGCCCAGCATCTCCATATACACTGCCCAATCTTGAACACCATGGAAGATCACTCTGGTGCTTCAAACACAGTGCTTTGACTTCACCCCTGGAGGTGCACTCCATTATCTCTCAAGACAGACAGATGCCAACAACAACCATGGCAGACAAGATTCCCTGAAAAATAGCTTGCCCATCACTACTGATTTCCCCTAGAATGTGGAGGAATATTAGGGGAGTTCTAGAGCACACATTGGGACGCGGGTGGCGCTGTGGGTTAAACCACAGAGCCTAGGACTTGCCGATCAGAAGGTCAGCAGTTCGAATCCCCGCGACGGGGTGAGCTCCCATTGCTCGGTCCCAGCTCCTGCCAACCTAGCTGTTCGAAAGCACGTCAAAGTGCAAGTAGATAAATAGGTACCACTCTGGCGGGAAGGTAAACGACGTTTCCGTGCACTGCTCTGGTTCGCCAGACGCGGCTTAGTCATGCTGGCCACATGACCCGGAAGCTGTACGCCGGCTCCCTCGGCCAATAAAGCGAGATGAGCGCCGCAACCCCAGAGTCGGTCATGACTGGACCTAATGGTCAGGGGTCCCTTTACCTTTACTAGAGCACACATTCAATCCATGTGGACAACACTAGCCCAGACCCCATGCAGACTGTTTGTCCTAGATCAGGCATCCCCAGCCTCATGCCCTCCAGAAATCCAACTCCCTTGACTCCCAGCTAGCATGTCCACCAAATGGCACCAGATTAGGGAAACCTGCCCTAAAACCTGCCCCAGAGTCAACTGGGGTTCCATGGCAGCTGCACTGGGGTTCCTGGGAAGACAGATCAATGCCAAAAGGGTTCCCTGAAGGCAGAAAGTTCATCTGAGAGAGATCATATAGATTAGCAATGGTATTTGCAGACTCAAAGCACCTTTTCCCCACATCTCAACAAATATGCTATTGTGAGCCAGTTCTGGTGACTTTGGTAATACGTACGTACTGCTGATAAAGGATCTTTGCATTTAAGACTTAGAATTTGATGTATTCAGCTAAAACCTAATGCACTTTTGGAAAGTGAGTTTAAAGGCTTTTTAGAACTTAGGGGGGTTTTTTGTAATGGAAAGGGCTTGTAAAAAGGGGGGGAAACCTCTTTGTAAACTAAAAGGGTGTTTTAAAATGCTTTCAAGTTCAAAATAAATAGAATGGTGAGGGGGTAAAGTGATTAAACATGTTTCAATATAAAATCAAGAACCGCAATAGTATAAAGGCAAGATGGGGTGGGGTAGAAGGGTTGCTTCATTTTTGTTGTAAACATGTTTTTTGATTGTACTAAATCCCACTAAATCCCCTTAAATTTATGTATCCCCTGACCTCTACGGTGGACCAACAGATTCCTATTAAGTCTTTACTTGCCACAAACCACTGGAAATGGTGTCACACTAAGTCTGCCTGGAAGAGGGCTGAAAAGAACAGTTTTCACACCTTTGATTTTGGCTACAGAAAGGAAATAGTTTCGAGGTTTGGAACTGATTAGAAAAAAGTTGTTAAGCAGAAAGAAAAACTGCTGAAGCATCTTCGAAAGATCTCAGGGTGCTGGACTGATGTGGCTTTTGGATCTGGAGCAGCTTCTGCACAATAATGTGTCTGTGTCCAGGGCAGCTGTCTACCGGCTCCATCTGGTACGCAGGCTGAGACCCTACCAGTGCAGTGAGCCAGTGTGGTGTAGTGGTTAAGAGCGATAGACTCGTAATCTGGGGAACCGGGTTCACGTCTCCGCTCCTCCACATGCAGCTGCTGGGTGACCTTGGGCCAGTCACACTTCTCTGAAGTCTCTCAGCCCCACTCACCTCACAGAGTGTTTGTTGTGGGGGAGGAAGGGAAAGGAGAATGTTAGCTGCTTTGAGACTCCCTAGGGTAGTGATAAAGCGGGGTATCAAATCCAAACTCTTCTTCTTCTACCTGCCTGTGGACAGCCTCACCAGAGTGGTGCATGCTCTGGTTATCTCTCGCTTGGACTACTGCAATGTGCTCGACATGGGGTTACCTTTGAAGGTGACCTGGAAACTACAACTAATCCAGAATGCGGCAGCTAGACTGGTGACTGGGAGCGGCCGCCGAGACCACATAACTCTGGTCTTGAAAGACCTACATTGGCTCCCAGTATGTTTCTGAGCACAATTAAAAGTGTTGGTGCTGACCTTTAAAGCCCTAAACGGCCTCGGTCCTGTATACCTGAAGGAGCATCTCCACCCCCATCGTTCTGCCCGGACACTGAGGTCCAGCACCAAGGGCCTTCTGGCGGTTCCCTCGCTGCAAGGAGCCAAGTTACAGGGAACCAGGCAGAGGGCCTTCTCGGTAGTGGCACCTGCACTGTGGAATGCCCTCTCACCAGATGTCAAAGAGAAAAATAACTACCAAACTCTTAGAAGACATCTAAAGGCAGCCCTGTTTAGGGAAGCTTTTAATGTTTAATAGGTTATTGTATTTTAGTGTTTTCTTGGAAGCCGCCCAGAGTGGCTGGGGAAACCCAGCCAGATGGGCGGGGTATAAATAAATTATTAATAATAATAATATTTTTCAGCTCCAATTAACTTCAGTGATGGTTGTTCAAAAGATTTTTCCTGGTGGATTGGTTTCATGTTGATTAGTGTTTGTGTAGCATCACTGTATGGATTTTCTGCCTTAGGCATCCAAGTACCAATGAATTTCTGGTGTGTTTTTTTTAAAGACTGGGCAAGGTTCAGGATATGTCTCCTTGCGGTGGCCATGTTGTCAGACAACAGAGCTCAGGGTCCCTGTCAGATTAGACTTGGAAACAGCTGTTCATTCATGAGGAGTGCACCATGGACAACTCCTCTCCTGTCTTCCTGTGGGCTACTCTCCTCCCCAGAAAGTTATGGCCGAGGCGTGATCCCATTGCAACTAGTAATCCCATACCTACGTGTCAGGGAACTGACATCAGAGCGAGAGGCGGAGGCAGGGCTCCAGAGCGATGCCGGAGAGGGGACCAGCAGGGGGGAAAGAATTCAGCGTAACACCAGTAGAGAAGAGAGGGAGATGGAGGAAGTGGAGACAGCTCTCCAAGACCCTTCACCAGAGACTAGTGGAGAGAGCGCTGACACGCCCCTGCTTTCCCCGTACTTGCGCAGACGAGTTCCGCGCAGGGAAAGTAGGAGGAGACTAGGCGTCAAACAGCTCTTATGCTGGAAGAGGTTCAAGAAACGCCCACTGACGGCTTCTGCAAGTGACTGACCGGTCACGGAGTGTGAGCTGTCAGCCAAAGCATTGTTGGCCAGGCAATATAACTAAAACTGAAGGCAACTTACGCACAAGTAACCCCCTTACAACCATTACACTACGGGACCGCCTCTCCCGGTATGCCCCACGGAGGACCTTAAAGTCCATAAATAGCAACACCCTAGAGGTCCCAGGCCCTAAGGAAGTCAGATTAGCCTCAACCAGAGCCAGGGCCTTTTCAACACTGGCCTGGTGGAACGCTCTGTCTAATGAGACCAGGGCCCTGCAGGATCTGATTTCTTTCTGCATGGCCTGTAAGACAGAGTTGTTCCACCTGGCCTTTAGCTTGGAATCAGTTTGATTCCCTCCACCTCTTTCTTTCTGTGATGGAACTCCTATTTGGGGACTTCCCTGGCTTTTTTCTGGCCCATGTAGGACCAGTCTGGATAGTTAACCTTGATGAAGACTTGACGTTTTCATTCCCAAAAAGGTTTTTGATTTGAGGTTCCACTGAAATGAGGCTGTATTTTCATGTTTTAATGTATTTAATTTTGTTTTAAGTTGTATTTCAGTCAATTGTTTTTATATCGGGTGTTAGCCACCCTGAGCCCAGTCTTGGCTGGGGAGAGCAGGGTAAAAATAAAATTTATTATTATTATTATTAGTTGAGCTTCGTAATAAAGTAGGCATTTCTCCAGGGATGCTACTAGTCACATCCTCAATGCTGAGCTTAGCATCCTTTCATGCAGCTAACAAACACGGAAAAGAAGAAGACCCTCAGCAACCATATTGACGATACCTAAGGAGAACTGATGGGTAGCCCACCTAAGAGAGGCTACTTGCCATACAATTAAACCAATGAGAGCAAAGCTGGCAACAGCAGTGTGATGGCCTGGGAATCCGATTCAGAGGCTGAACCGGAGGAATCCCAGCCTGCACAGGAGTCCCCACCTCCAGGGCCGGCTGAACTGGGGCAGGGCCTTGATTCTGAAGCGCCTGCACCTGTGCCGGATCCTCAGGAGCAGGCACCGGGTGAATCCACTCTGGCTCCAGAGGTGGTTGAGGACTCAGTGCCTACAGGTGAGTCTCCCCCTGGGCCCAGTAACCCTTTAGCCTCTCCTGAACTGCAGAGGCTCAGGGCAGAGAGGCGAAGGGAACTGGTTTCTCCCAGGAGGAGTGCTCGCCTTAAGGCCAGGAGAGGCAGTTCTCCTGGGGGCCAGGACTGCCCCTGGCCTCAGAGAAGATAAAGGCCAGTCAGCCCGGTCCCAGGTTGCGGGAGCAACGTCGTTGATGAGCTGTTTCGGCCAGCATCCAGTCCTGTTTCCCCCAGAGTTCCTGTCCTTGCCCGGCTTCCCACTGTGGACCCCGCTTCGCCCGAGGAGGACTGTCTGCCGACCCTCAACTCAGGTTCTGGACCTCGCCCCATGGTAACCTCCCCCCCTGGACCAGCACAGGCAGGCTGATACAGGGCCCAGGGCCCGGGGGATGAAGGCAGGGAAGGGATTTCACCTTCAAAGGGGCCAACCAGTCTCTGCTTTGGTTGGGCAAGGAAGACCACAGAGATATAAATATATTAGAGTGACACGAAGTCTCAGTTTCTGGTTTCTGTAGCCTCCCCTTTCCTGGGAAAAAAGTAGGAGCTGCCCATGGAACTATGATCAGAGAGCAAATCTCCTCCAAGTAAGAAAATATACCAGCTCTTTTTAGCTGGAGGCCTAATTCATGTGAGAAATGAAACTTTAAAAAAAATAAAAATTTTCAAATCTTGAAAACTGTAACATGCATGCAGCATGAAGCAACTGAATACGACACACTGTTGGCACATGACATATCATAATAGGGTAATAAGAGGAAGTGCAAAAATAGGATAGATTTGAGATTATCTGGGTGCCCTTCCTGACATTCGAAAACTGGAGCAAATGACAAATGTAAGCTCTGACGTCTCAAGTTAAACTGTGCAGAGCTTTTATTCATGGTGGGACCTAAAAAACACACACACTGGTGCTTACAAATGGGCAGGTAACAGCACACAGGCCCACTTGTTTTGTTTGCTTTTACTTTGGTTGGTCAAATTATAAGCCTGTACTCCACATGTTTCATGTACAGTGGTACCTCGGGTTAAGAACTTAATTCGTTCTGGAGGTCCATTCTTAACCTGAAACTGTTCTTAACCTGAGGTACCACTTTAGCTAATGGGGCCTCCCACTGCCGCTGCGAGATTTCTGTTCTCATCCTGAAGCAAAGTTGTTAACCCGAGGTACTATTTCTGGGTTAGCAGAGTCTGCAACCTGAAGCGTCTGTAACCTGAAGCGTCTGTAACCTGAGGTACCACTGTATTATCTTGTTCTGTTCTGTAAGATACAGAATGTTGTGTAAGATACAGAATGTTGTGACCTGCAACATGGAGATGCACCAACTGTCTAGACCTGCAATTCCTCTAGTACTGAGCAGGACAAGACTGTGGAACTGTTGGGTGCTTTCTCTCAACAGTGGTTGAACCCTGCAATAAGGGTACAAAAAACCCCTTGAAAAAAATTTACAATTCACATGAAATAAGTTCTAAGTTAGAGCAGAAACTTGTCTTTCCTGACACTTTTTGTTTTGCAGGGGAAATTCTGCATTCTGTACCACAATCACAGCTATGTAAGATCCTGGATTCCTCCATTGATTTATTTGGCTGTTCTTGCTTCTGCCCCAGGGGAGGTTTAAAAATGGCTTCTCCTTCGAAAACCTGGAAAATCCTTATCCGGATGATATGATGCTGCTGTACTTCTTATATCTCTGTGAGGAAGAAACCCAGAGGGGAGAAGTGCAAGGCAAGAGATTAACCCTTGCTGGGAAGAGGCAAGTGAACGAAGAAAGAAGGCAAAGGAAAAATGGCCTAGGGCTGCTCGATTTCAGACGCAGTCCCTGAAACCCACTGAATTTAGGGCACTCGCCT